>NC_134941.1:9375000-10000000 GCF_051020765.1 Lasioglossum baleicum
CGACTGTTAAGAAAAATTTTTGGTAACTTGAGGAGCTCGTAAAAATAATATTGAGCTGGTTCCCTTTACTATTATTTATTGCTAATGAGATGTAATATGTAGAGAGTGTATGTATAAATTTATTTAATTGGGATTTATTGAAGTTATAATTTTGTATTTTTTTTAATACAAATTGTAAGATCCATATTATAATTATTTGATCGTAAGATTAACACTTGTTACAAGATCCTTTATTATAAACCCCGTAATAAATGTTCTCAATAACGCATATGCAGAATTTTATGTATTATAGATACTTAGTTACTGGATATTTTGAAAACAGAAAATGGAAGATACCCGATTGAAACGGCACACCGTCAATATGTATTGTATCATAACTACTTCGATAACCGCAGCGTATGTTTACAGTGGTCATATTTCATCAGTAGACTGCGGATGTTGATGCATTTATAGCATATTTGACTGCTCGGTGTATGACAAAATGATCATTGCAGTCCTCGTATTTCTTCGGACATATTTAAACCTCGATCGCACAGAACGAGTGGGCGCGTATTTCTATTTAATAGCGACCTTCGAAACTTTCTTTTCGGAGACGGGAAATCGCGTAAACATCCGCAGTCCACACATCAAAAGACTCGCGGATGTTTATGCATTTATGGTATCTCGCGCATAAAATGCAGGAAGGCAAACATCTCTATAAACTCGGCTCGACCCCATCGTCGCGATGTACGTATTGATCAATTCAAATTCATCATTGCAAGAATGCCAATACATTATTTCAATAAATTTTTACTTAGCTCGTGTATCGTGAATTTGATGCATACAAATCCTATTTCGACTAGTTGAACAATTTTTACATTCCAGGACTAACATGATCGTCCAGTTTGGACCGGATGAGGATAATCCAGGAGGAAGAAGGACGAGGGCTAATCGCGTCGCAGGCGCCGAAGGGATGAGAATGCCGACGGCACGATTCATCGAAAGCCGTTGTGCTCGAGTCGGCAGTCGGATGTCGAGTTCTCGCGATGCATCACGGTGCATCGTTGCATCTCTCCCCGTGTGGATACGCCGAGAGAGCTACAGAAATAGTTCGGAACCGAGGCGGAGCGATTTTCGGGGCCGCGAAAGGAGTATGGAGGGGCGCGGGGCTGTGCGGGGGCGTTTTCGGACGGCGACCGCTAGAAAGAGAGGACAGAGACAGAGATGAGAAGAGAGAGGGAGAGAGAGAGAGAGAGAGAAGCGAGAAGAGGGACGAGAGAAAATACGAGCGGGAGTTACGAGTTACGGCGGAAAACGGCGGATTATGTGTGTTTAACCCCCCACTTCCGAAAGGCCCGGAGTTATGTTTGAGCACGAAAAGTAAACTTCGACTTCGTGGCGACGTGAGGCGCTTTGCCGAGGATTAGGAGAGGAAAGGCACCACCGGTGTGCTACTGCCGCCAGATCGGTCCTCTCTCTCTCTCTCTCTGCCTCTCCGGCTCTATGTATTTCTCTCTCTCTCTCTCTCTCTCTCTCTCTCTCTCTCTCTGTCTCTCTGTTTCTCTTCCTTTGTCCCGACTTCCGCGCGCGCCCTGGGAATCGATTCATCCGCGGACCACTACCGTGTCTCGAAAATCTGTCTCTATCTTTCTATCTTTGTTTCTGTCTCTTTCTTCCCCCTTGTAGAGTGAAAGTTTCTCTCTCTTTCTCTCTCTCTGTTTCTCTCGGGCGAAACAAAGCGGCGGGGTATCCTTCGGGGCTGATCTAATTGCTCTAATTCAACCCTCGACGAGCAGACTCGTTCTGACCCCGTTTCCCGGCAACTCTGTTGCGTTCTTTCCGACGGCCTCGGGAAAGTGGCCATTGTGCTTTGTTGCAGAGAGACGCGCTGCGGATTTTCTGCAGTGGCGCTGACTAATTGCAAATAGGTTTCGAAATTTTATATTTTTATTGCGATGTGTACTCGAAGAAACACAATGTTATTATTTATTTATTTACGGTTTATTTTAATGTGGTCACATTAACAGCTAGGTCATTAGCGACCACATGGTTTACATCAAATATATATCTTACATGTTACTTGTGGAGAGGGTTACGGTTAATGTTCGCATTGTGGTTGGAGACAGCAAAAAGAAGAACAAATTTATAACAGTTTTATATTTAATAAATAGTTAATAAAGAGGAGGACGTTCCACGAAACACAATGCTGTTAGGACTCCTAGTAAATTTAAAAAATCTCTGAATGAAACAGGAATTTCTACACAAACAGAGACAAGAACCAAATACATATAGTGATTAAAGAAGAGATGTCACATTTCAATTGACATTATTTGAGAAAAGAATTAATACTGTCCTCTTAAATATTGTTGTCATCAAAACAAGTCAGTGGAATATATTACTCGAGACACAACTTCACCAACTTATCGCGAGATCCGCGACAATAAAATTTCGATTTTTAAGCATCCGTCAGCCAACTAGCGGTACATAAACACTATTAAAATGTTAATACCGATGGACTTTATTCTACAATACTCTAAATGAAGATGCCGCTTAGTGACGACTGGTAGCAAACTCGTTGCCGCGATTCCTCTCCGATAAACTCGACCTTTAATGTCTCGTTAGCTACCGCGTGATTTATGCGACAAAAGATCGTGCAATATTATAGATCTACGAAGAGAATCAATGCTGCGGAAACATTGTTGGACGACTCACGAATCCCGTTTATACAGTTGCTTGGTCCAAGGTTAGGCTCGTCGCGATGGAGAACGTGATAAGCTCGATTTGATGAGCTCGAGGACGACGACGGACTCGGATCGACAAGTAAATGGAACCGATCTCTTGTCAAGGGAATCGGCAAGGGTACTTCGGATGGAAGCTATTGTTCTATAGAATACTCTAACGAATAGATTGTTCCAAATCAGCTCGCTGATCAAATTTTCCGAAATAGAGAAAATCAATTTCTATTCTCATCGTCTCATTTTTTCTAAATCGAGACAGCACAAAATTGAACATACAATTAAAAAATGACATGATACATCTTTAATACAATAAAAAGAAATCACTAGATTGTCCAATAAAAATTTTCACGAACTGTCCGAAGCGAGGCAGTATAAAATGAAAATCGACTAACAATTAAAAGTTTGGTACGTCTGCGATTCGACAAGAGAAGTTCGCCGGATTGTCCGATAGAAATTAAACAAGCGCGCGCGCGGTTCGTTACAAATTTGAATAGGGGAGGTGGAAGGGAATTGGTTCATTTGGATTTTTAAGGCGAGACAGTAAAATCGTTCCGACGCAAGCTCGGCGAAAATTCCGCTCGGGGCTAATGGTGGGTGACGATTCGCATCGGAAATAGTTGGCCCACGTCGATATTTCGGGTTTCCCGGCGGCGAGTTTAACCGCCGCCTTCGTTCCGCCGATATTTGACGGGCTGCTTGGACTTGCAGTGGCCTGTGTGCATCCGCTTTCCTACCTGTTGCACGTCGCCAGGCCAGTTTTTCCTCGGATTTACCTCTGGCACCGCTACACGCCGCGGGGGCGGCAGCGGAGAGACCGAGAGGAGCACTTTTTTTCCACGGTGGCTGGATGAATTTCTATCTTGCGCAGGACTCTCCTCAAATTTGTCATCCGCTTAATCTCTTATCTCTATCTCGGAGTTCCCCACCGTAATTCCTTAATCCGCCATTGAAGACTGGCCCCCGGGGAAAAAAATGCGAAATAAAACGATTCTGAAACGTTTCCTCTTAATAGGAATTTATCAGACAGCATTTCTACAACGTTTTTATCTTCGTGGTTCATTCTTTATGACTCGGCAAAATGCTATTTAATCAATTTTACTCGAGCTACAAAATTACAAATTGCCACACATGTAATTGACCGTACGAACGCACCTTTTCTATTTCCTCAGACCGACTCTACAATAAATACAGTCGAACACTAACCTCTGTAATATTTCCTGCCAATAAAAGCTAACAAGTATCGCTACTAAATTCCCTGAAACTTCGAACATGAGTGGTTCCAATATGTTTAACAACCAAAAGACCCATAAAGATCTGCGATCCAGTTATGAAACGCGTAACACAACGGCGCGCCGTTGCGAGGGCACGAGGAACAGGTTTTTAATTTCAGATCGGTGTTCGCGCAATCGATCGCGCGCGCAGCGGTCGTCCGCGGGATTTCGCGGGGAAAAGCGACACAAAACGGGGATCGGCATGCGTAATCGAGAGAGCCAGAGCAAACGGCCAACGCGCGCGCGCGCGCTCCGGAATCGGCTCGAGACCGGTTGCTCAACGAAAACTAGTACCGTACCACGGGCCGCGAGGTGCCTAATCGTACACCTTCACCTAGATATCTGTTCGACGCGACAACCGTACCCTTTCGAATCGGTTACTCGTGTTACGCCTTGCCTTGCCTTGCCGAGCTGCGATTCCGAACGCGACAACGCGCCGATTCGATTTCTGCGGGACGCCGAGCCTCGATTACACACCGTACTTGTTTACCAGCTGCCGAGGGACCGAATAACTCGCGGCTGTTAACCCTAACCTGCAATTCATCTCTGCACACTCACAGTACCATATTACTTCAACAACTATTTTTATTCAGTTTTTTCTTGCGGTATCGTCGATTATTTTCTTGTGGCGCACCGATCATTCTTTTTCATTGACCATTATGCTGTATCTAACATCAATAATTTTTTTTCATTGATTATTTTATTGTGTTTAACGTCAGTGGCTATTTTCATTGATTTTTTTAATTGCATGTAATGTCAGTGATTCTTTTTACTGATTATTTTATTGTGTGCAACAGCAACGAGGACTTTTGTTGATTATTTTAGGCTTGTCTTAGGTTTTAGTGTGTAAAGTGGATTGCAGAGTTTCTACAATTTTTTAGGGCACTCAAATGTTCTTTTATGGTTTCGCATTCGCTATTTCAAGATTGAGTAGATTCTGTTTAATCCAGTCTCCACTTTGCATTGTTCTAGCACGAACGCAAAACTAAAAGCGGCAAAGTAAACTGTAGCTCGACAAGTAAACGACGACCACCGTAAACATTTTTCATTCATGAAAGTGTTAACAAACGCGACAATCAGTAAAACCAACATTTCATACTCGCCGACCAAGCGCAGCAGCTCGCGCGGATTTCAAAATATTTGTCTTGCAACCAATTATCCACACTCTGCTCGGAAAACAATTCTGTGGAAGATGAACGTACAATAGCGTAGTTGTTTATTGCGACACGAATAAATTGGAAACCTTCACTTCAGTACGATATACAATATATTGGTTTAAATATAAATGTTGAAATATGCGCGTGTACACTCAGTACAATATACATATTCTTTTAAATATAAATGTTAAATATAGATGTTGAAATATGTGCATGTATAGTCAGTACAATACACATATTGGTTTAAATATTTTTAAAAAGTATTCGTACGTCCTTTAAAGTAGAATAACTTTTTTATAATTGTATCAAAGATCTGATTTTTTATGATCAATTAGAAACATTGGTTTGCGAAATGATATGCAAAAAGGATTTTCTAAAAATGATGATTGACAAGGTTACATGCAAAAATAAAAGAGGCATCTTTTAAAACTTTCTTATTTGGGCCCTTAAAGAAAATTTAAAATATATATTTTGTTTTGGCGTGCTAATTATAAAAAGTTATTCTGTTTTAAAGGGCGTATATACATATATACCGTTAAGAGCAACGTCCACCACAAAATTACTGGGATTGCACAAGACTAACAATAACATCCACACAAAATGGACATCTCAGTCCTGACATAATTTCCCATTGTCGCAAAGTGCAGTTTGCAGACCATTGAATGCCCGGGCAAGTAAAAATGATAACGCGTCCACCAACCGCCGAAGTCAAGAGTCCACAAAATGGACTCGGTTCAAGAACACAGCAGAACAGAGCTGCTCGGACAAAAGAACATCCCAGTCGTTCTGTAACAGAAGCGATCAGTTAGAAACAGCTTCTCCGGTTCCGTGTCGCGGCGACAGAAATCAGAAACGGCTCACGAACGTCTTCGAATTTCGTCACGCGACACCATCATCGTTCGCTCGCGAAACAGTCGGTCGCCGAAGAGAATGGTGTCGCGTGGTATTTCGCGGAAAATATTATTTTGCCGAGCTCTATGTGTATGTGTGTATCTCGCTATTTCTCCTATTTCCCCTATCCGTTTCCCCTACCACTTCGGAGAGGCTGGTAGAACGGTGTGTTACGTTGTCGACGGCGGCAGGCAGTCTGGCCAGTTTACTCTTCAGCTAGAGAGCCTCCGTTGCGCCGGTCTCTCTCTCTCTCTCTCTCTCTTCTCTCTGTTCTCTCCGTAGCCGAGCGCCAAGCTGTCTCCCTCGAATACGCTTCGACAACCGGTGTATCTGTCCCTTTTCTTCTAAGACAACTAGCCTATCCCCCGTGTGCTTAACCGTGGCACGATCACCTCGCCGTCCTTGTCGCACAGATCTCAGGTAAGCACGCCGTACCTGTGCGAGCAAGCGACCGTTCTCTTTTCTTCTCCTTCCTACTCGTGCACTTCTCCCATAGTCCTACCGAGTCCTTTAAAACCGGTACAGTAAGAGCAGAAAGCCGAGCGAACACGCCCTTCTTGTACTTTGCTGGGAGACCGTTCTCTGCTAATAATTATTTGTGGACTTACGTGAAACTTTAGATAGAGATTTATTCGATAGAGATGAATAGACTGCGGACTTTAGGCATTTATGACAAAAATGGGTAAGCACAATAAGCAGTGGACAAATTAAAAAGATTTAAAGACATCGGCGTATTGATTCCAGCTTGATCAGATAATTAAAAGAAGAAAGAGATTTTTATTTCAACCCTGTGTCTTGCAATCAATGCAAACATTTTTTATTTTGCATAAAGATCCGCAGTCTAGAGATGAATATTAACCCCTTGCCTTACGACATCATGTCGGACTCGTGATGAAGATTTTGGACAGAGTTTAATAAATATGTATGTTATTAATTTCCTTTAAGCCGAGGTGAAATTGAGAACATGTAGGCATACAATCGATATAAATTTTCTCCTTTTTTAGGAAATTACGAACTACAAGGAAAGTTCTAATCACTGAAACCGTAAAATAAATCGTAGGGTAAGGGCTTAAATATAATTCAATGGAATCATTGAATTCGCAAAGTTCTCTTTGAAGATCAACTGAAGGGTTAAAACGGTGGAATGCAATATAACCTGCGCTGGAAAGATCCGTGTCCGAAAGACAGGGTGAGACAGTGCAGGAAGACATCAAAGAGAGGAATCAAGGCCACGGGCAACGAAAATTCCGAGGGACCCGATAGAGAGTTTGTCTCCGAGGAATCTCTCCAATTCCCAGAGAACTGTTGTCCGGAAGAGGACCGGGTGGGGATCGATTAACGGGACGTTCCCTCCTTTTGTTCCGCCGACGAAAGAATTAATCAGCGAAGAGTAAATTGGCCCAGACTGCCTGTCGCCTTTGGTAGAACGCGGGGAGACACACACACGCGCGCACACGTGCCAATAAAACTAACCGACGAGGAACGAGGAACGTGGAGCAAGCACGACCAAAACGACCGACACTGACGTGGACACCTTTTCTGACCTTATTCGACCAAATTAGAAATCTATTGGGCACAAATGAAACACGCGATCCGAGCACCGGCTCTGAATAACTCGTGACCAAAGCGGACTACACCTATCGGGGTCTTCGGAGCTAGCAATTTCGTTCGCTTCCGGTTCTGCGATTTTTTAAACGCTAAACCTACCAACACCGGTCAAGATGATCGGTTCCAGGTTTTTTATTTTACAATTATTGAAATAATAAAAATGATTTTATAAGAATTGGTTGTATAAATATCTTTGGTAGTGCACATATTACAATAGGAGCCGCACAAAGTCTAAATAAAATCAATCATGTACCAGTTTCTTTTGAGGCTCGGTAGGTTTAGTGTTAACCCTCGGATAACAGACGATTTTTATAGCTACACAGGGTGATTTACCTAACGTTGCCACCTCAAATATCTTTGTTGTTTTTAAAGCCTAAGTATGAAGTCTGAAAGGGCTTTGAAAATTAGTGAGTGATTGACGAGTAGGTTGCGAATTTTTAATGGTTAATGCAAAATAATCATTGTAAGTGTCTAAAAAAGGGTGCTTCCATTTTAAAAAATGAAGATGACCTTGATATCTGTAAAAAAAATCACATAAAAACAAAAATATTTTTGGTATCAAGTGAGCCCCACTGAACCATTCAACTTTGTCCTTCAGACATTTGACGTATCTTTGAAAACAACAAAGATATTTGGGGTGGCAACGTTAGGTGACCCACCCTGTATAATCGACAATGCTGAGAACCGTTCAAAGATCTAATTAATAATTTTCAAAAATTTACTTTTCATGATATTTCGTGTGGACACGCATTGGTCTTTCCGATATCCTCAATGCACAATTATTCTATTCATTTAGTTTAAGCTTCCCTCTGTGTATGGGGTGCAAATGCACCCCAGGCTGACAAAAACGGAAATAGAAAGTTGACGAATGGAAAATCTTCCTCTTTTTGTAAGGCAATTTTTATGGAAATTTTAAGAAACATTTATAAGAAATGTTTACCGATCCGCAAAAATTTTAATTTGTCCGATAGGCACAGTGCGGGACACGGAATGACGGATCGGCTTGGGTTTCCGATTAGCAGAAAGAATGTCCCCGAGGGTGTCAACGAACCCAGTAAATCCTCGCGTAACACTCGTCGCTTGGCAATTACTCAATCGCAGAATTCTCAATCGACCAGCCGCACAGCTCAGCGAACCACTCTCACTTTCAGCGTCGTCCTCCATCGGCACCGCCCACGCGATTCTTAATTGCCAACCGATATTCTAGGCGCGGGACTTTTGCCATCGACTATCCACGTATCAAATCTCGGACCAGGATAAAACCCATGCCTGTCTTCAATTCTTTAAATCATATTAATTCTTTTTTACTTAGAATAATTTCGATTTAAAAAATGCTGGATCCACACGAATGTGTCAGCGTCCTGAAAGAGGTTAAGAGGAAAAAGAGTCAACGATCTCGATGAATTGGCTGGGAGACACTGTCCCGTAAAAATTCACCGATCTCGCGTGACACGGCGGAAGAAGAGATCTCGTAGGTAGATTAGTGAGCCTGTGCAATTAGAAGGCGTTCCTCGGACGATCTCTAACACTGTCTCGGTACCGTTAACTCATCCGATGCGAGCCTTCGATCGAGGCTTCCTGAATCTCAAGCGATCGATCCCTCGAATAACAATCGTCGAGTCGTTTAGCGAGGATTTTTTCTTGCTTCGAAAATGATGTTCAATTTTATTCGCGATGTGGAAAGTTTTACCACGATTTTTATTCGTGCCTAATAAAATTGCTGTTTAATGTCTAAAATCAGGGGATGAACCCCCGCGACACCCTTCCTCGTTAACCCTCATACGTTCCTCAAAATAACTTGCATATAAAAGTCTAGAATAATATTTCACCTATTTTTATTTTTCACTTTAAGACAACAAATCGTGTTTCGTTTCTAGCGTCACACTTTAAAGAAGACTCGCAGATTTAAATTTAAGGGTGCCGGCGCGCCCGTGCAAGAGTGTGGTGGTACACGCACACATCGCTAGATCCGCATGTATACACATTTTCATGTGTATATGAAATTACAAGGTTTACGAGGATACAAAAAGACGCTACAACATTGCAATGAGGAGTTCAGAAGCGGTCAATCGTGATTTCTAAAAGTCAAATCTATGTGCGTCCGGTGCCCAAAATGCATATTTTTACGTCATCGAGGAGTAATTTGTAATATTCGGCAGACACCGTCTGTCACAAATAATAATACAGCACCTCGAGGTTTCGAAATTTTGTACTACTGTATTTAGCACTACTGTCTGTTTCCTAAACTGCACGTTACAAATGTTCCAATAGAATACGACTGATAATGCAGGTCGTACGTTATACCGTTCTACCGTTATTAGAGTAATTTATAATATTCGACAGATATTGTCTGTCCAACACCACTGGTATTGGCCTGTCACGAGGCAACCGAAGTAAGCAAGACGTCAGAAGATAGCCGCTTCGCGTACCAGTGTTTTTGTTCAATAAATTTAGTGTTTGCATGGACGATGCACACTGTATTATCGATGGGCAATATAATATCGACCTGCATTATCAACCGTATTCTACTATAAAATGTGTAACGTGCACTTTAGGAAACAGACAGTGGTGCTCCTAGTGCAAAATTTCGAAACCTCGAGGTGCTGTGTTATTTTCCGAAACATCTTTCGTGTTTAAATAATTAATTAATCAACTAAAAATACGCACCACCGCCTTTGTACATGTCCTGGCTATGTCGATGCAGAGCGATTTTTTTCGATTCGAACGATAAATCTCTCAATATTTACGAAAATCTGTCAGTGGCGGCCATCTTGTGATATCATGCTTGCTTCGGATGCCTCGTGACAGGCGGTGTATCTGCCGAATATTACAAATTATTCCTCGATAACGTAAAATTATGCATTTCGGGCATCGGACGCATCTAGATTTGACTTTTAGGAATTACAATTGACCGCTTCTAAACCTTGTAATTTCATATACGTACATATATGCGGATCTAGCGATGTGTGCGTATGCCAGCACACTCTTGCACGGGCGCGCCGGCACCCTTAAAGTAGACTCACAACACAAACAGAAAGAGATGAATTATTTTACAGTACATAAGAATAAGTAAATTGATGAATTTTCATCCTGAGGAACGTATGAGGGTTAAAAATCGATCGTGAACGCCAAACAATTTCAGTTTGCTTAGAACAGACCGATTTCTTTGCGAGTTCCGCCGATTTCCGCTCGAAGCGCACGAGTACCGATCGGTCGCCGCAGGAAATCGGCTCGGACGAGGTTCGGCGGTATTCCCAGTGGTGGGGGGTACCGGTACAAGTATGATATCAACTCGCTCTATAAAAGTCCGTGTTACGGGGACCGCGCTGATGCGTGGAGGAACGGAGGCGCTCGCGATTTCCGCGCGCGCAAGATTTACAGGTCGTCGCAGGAGGCGCGGTCAAAGATTAATGATCCGGCTTAGGTAAACACATAAACCGGCGTTGCATATCGCCGCGGCGTGCGGCAGCTGAATAAAGAAACCGGCATGTAACGGCGAATGACAAACATTTCCGTGGGGAACGTGGAAAATATCGGCGCGGGCGCAACTCCGTTCCGTAGAGAGAGAGAAGGTAGGCGCGGTGCTAGAAAGTTGAATGAATTAAGCACGCCTGTTTACGATTGTTAGCGGCTGCCCACGTGCTCCGACGCGGGCTTGGTTCGGTTTGTGCACCGCGGCGTTGTTCATGGAATTTACCTTCTTTCCGTCGATCGCGCGAGACTCCTTTCGTTCGCGACAATGGGATCTCGTTTGATCCACCTTTATCCGACCAACAGAGAATTCGTTACGACGCTTAACCGTTTGTTCAACCCCCCCCCCTTTCTCCCTTCCGCCAGCGTGCACTACAGAGAGTCGACATTAGTTATACACACGGGAAAAAGTCGATGCGAGACCGTGTGCGCTGCTCGAGAAATTGTTCGGGAGAAACTTGGTGAAACAAAGTGGGTCAAGGATGATTTCCTTTTGGGCGAAACGGTTTTCTGGAAGACGATTATTTTGTACTCCAATGTTCTCCCGACCTATGGCATTATAGTACTTCACGATCAACAGACTGCGGATTTTATGTACCAGCATGTTTCATGCACTACTAGTTTTATGAACTTGTGTTCTACGAAGTTCAAAGAGGTAATGGTCTTGCTAAGAATTTCAAAATGTCAACGAAATAAATATATTTGGTCGTTGCATATGAAATGTCCCATTTTGAACAGCAACATTCAACAACCGCAATTATTTCTTATTGATCGAAGAATCACACGTTTCTTGATTGTATTATGGTGGACATTGAATTTTCTTGTCACTCACATGCTTCATTTACAAGATTGTCATCTCTATTTTGTAGTTCTTTTTACTATCAACAAGTTAATTGCAAGTGACTGGAGCCACATAAATAGTTTATTCTTACTTTAATAATTTTAATAAAATTATTGTGAACTTTTTACTGTTTCAAATTGCACCCACTAATTCATTCAATATGTTATTTTTCCACACGTACGAAAAGAGCACGCGACAATCGCACTGATTGATGTTGATATCAAATTTATTTAAAAGGAAATTTATATTTGTAAATTAAAATTGAAGATAGGATCGTAAGCTTCGTACCTCAAAGTGACGTACAATGAACCTGTCGACTGTAATAGTATTTCTTGATCAAAACGCATTGGAACATTTGCGTTTTAAAATCGGACATCTCATATACAACAACCTAATGTAATCAATTAAAAATCTGACTAAATCAAATACGAATATGATTTCAGCGAAGAAAGTTAATTAAAAATATGCAATCTCAGTAAAATAAAATTGCGAATCAAAAACTCTAAAATTGGACCACTTTTATCTTCTACCATCTGTGTCTGTCATCTCATTTCGAGCTCGCTAAAAATCGCAGAAGCTGTCAGCTTCGGTTCCGCCGAGCTCTAGTTACACGGAAAAATCCGCAATCTGCTGATCAACGATCCCACCTTGAATACTGGTCGGCAAAGTCAGCAGCGTATGATCACCCAGCGATCGATCACTTACCTGAAACAAAACGAAGGAATTTTAATTAGTATCGTGGATAGGCAAGAGTCTCGTCGGCCAGTATAACGCAATTACGGTGGACCGACGAGCGAATTATTAGCGAGGCTCAAGGTAACCGGAAGTAACGGGCGAACGATTTTCATGGAAACCGTTTACTACCTCTAATCCGGAGATCTCGCGGGATTCGCTGTTGATGGCGGCTCGAGGGGGGAGTGAAGGGAACCGAGGGGGCACGAAGAATTCTCATCGCGTGTCACCGTCGCCCTCACGGTGACCAAGGCCGCGTGATTATTCCGATCGGATAAGCTGCTGCGAGTCATCCGATCACTTTTTTCCCAAAGATGGACTCCGAGGTTGCTTCTTTAGCGCGGAGACTTGATTAGCTTTCTGCTCGTGACGAACGGTTTTATTCGATTACGCGATTTGTTGTCGCAGAACCGGTGTCTAACCCTTTCGAATTGGAATTTGGTCTGAAAAGTGGATGGAGAAGTTGTTGAGAATTTGGAGGAAACATTGATGAAGCTTCTTCCTCGAAGAAATATACCCGTCAACGCCATGAAAAAATACCGCTTCGATTATGTCACGTCTAGAGCAAAGTGCGTCATCGAATTGATCCGTGTCGCGGGCGTTATCATTGGCGTTATCGCCGCTGATAATCAGAATAAATATTCCAAAAATGTACGTCGCCGATCATTACATTTTTCATTGGCTTTCTTTAGTTTAGTGTTAATATTTGCATTCCTATGTTTTTACTAATGGTGAAGTATCGATGACAGAGAAATATCGACAACTAGTTTCTTAAAGAATTGTTCAATAATATTTTCGGTCTCAATAAAGTTACTCCAGTGGCTAAATATCGCTAGAAGAATAAGATAGAATTTTATTCCAAGAGGAAATTATTAACACACACGTTTCGAAGATTGTTTTTGAAATCTTCATGACAAGTCACACCGAATATTACAGAGCAAGGGGTAAAATTAAAGCTCGTAAGGGTTGGTCTTCACCGAAACCTTTAGAGGTTAATAGTTTAATCAATGACGACCGACAAATCGATAGATCCGAGGCTTCTGTTGAGGGTGAACGTTCGAGGGTGAATTTTTCAGAAGTTTCCGCTTATTCAGGACTGAAGGGATGGACCACTTGAGAAAATTAGCCAGCCGCGCGAAATTCCGGCCACCCCCAACGAAGCATTCGTCATCCCCGGCGAGTGGAGTAATAATGGAGCAACGAGAGAGGACGAGTAGGCGAGCAATGGTCTCGATGTCCTTACTCTAGGATATTCAACGCTCTGCCGTTTGTCGCTGGTACACTCCCACGCACGGGGTTTCTGCGCTCTGCTCCCCATCGCAAAGCGAAAAATCACGTGTCGGAGGTGTGCTGGATCGGTGCTGGGTTGACGTCACGCGTCAGCAAGAGTGTCGCATAACTGCACACGAAATTTCACGGAAAGCCTGCTGCACACGGTGCAGCCCTGTCTCGAGGAACACAATTAAACACGCTCGCTGACGGAACGGCGAAAATATTCAGCGACAAAAATAGAATGGATAGACAACGTTTATCATTTAGGTCTACCAGACATTCTTTGCATTCTATTGCATTCTTGTGCATCGATATTAAATCTGGATTTTCTGCACATTAGGTAATATGTTCCTCTTTTTTCATACATGTATGATAGAAAACTGAAGTTTTCCATCGCCAGTAAGCTGAATTTTTGTACAAGCCCAAGTGCAGCTAAAAAGATCGAATGAGCTTGTAACACGAAAATGAGACATCAAGCCAGAATTTTTCGTTTCTCCAGTCAAGTTATTATGTCGCAAATGACACAAATTTTCGTTTCACCCCGGCTTGATCATCGCCGGGTTTAAACGCTTCGGTAATCGCCTGGCCGAAATTAAGTAGCAGTGTCCGACGATGGGCGCTCGATTTCCACTGAAAATTGCCGCTCGCGAACCTGTAATTTAACCCCTTTTCGCTGTCAGTCACAGCGATTAAATTCGTAACAGGCGTAGGCACGGTGCGACGGAGATCTTTCGAGCACTGTCAGCCCAGCACCATCCCCTAGTATCGATTAACGTCGCGATACATCGGATCGATGACGACTTTTATTCGCGTTCTAAACGGGAAGTCTCGCCGGACGCTGAAACACTGATAACAGCGAAAGAAAAAGGGTGGAGAATCGCGTCGAGGGGATTGGTAAGGGGTGAAAGGGGGTGGACGAGGAGTCCCGTGGCACGATAACGAAGAGAACGCCGATTCCAACGGCACTCGTAAAGCCGGACATTTAACGATGGCGATTTAACTGTCGCAGCGTGGCGCGCATACAATGTGCTCTCTCCGGCGCGGACCTGTACAATAATAATTATGGTCCTGGCTACGATTGTTTATGGAGGGCGGCAGTTAAATTACCGCCGGTTGACGTTACACGGGCGCATTTCGGTGGCTGCTTTCCCTCGTCCCGTTGTAATTGTTATTTAACAGTGGTTTGTACCGTCATCGTCGGGAACAATAAATTTCCCGGTCTGGTCAGATGAAGATTAACCATTGCGCGACGCGCGGCGTTTTCATCAAAGCCTCGTTAAACCCCCAGCGCGGAAATCATCCCGCGAAATGCACTGTCCTTCCTTCCTTCGCTCGGCAAATTCCTGACTGCGGTAGCACCTCGATAATAGCACAACATGTAAATGAAAATTGATTTTCGCAAATCTGCTTACTTTATATAGTATACAAATTATAAACAAAATCTCCGTGTGAAAAATTAAAAACTCGAGAAAAGTGAACGCAAAACCGAAATATTATATTGGAACTGACTTCTATGTTGGTGAACTTACAATTAAATTGACTTGTCAGTGCGGTCTGTGTTTACAGACAAAGACAGCTCAATAAATATTGGCAGAGAACGGAGGCCGATAAAAATACAGTGCCGAATACGTCAGGCGCGGAACACGGAAAAGAAGCAGTAAAAATTAATTAGCAAACGAGCACGGTGAAATAAGATAGTATACCGAATCCTTAACGCGGAGTTAATCTTGCAGATATCGCCGGTAATTAGTTACCATTAACGAACCGATATTGGCTGATCGAAATTGCGATGGCGGGATACACGAAGTCCCGAAATCCCGAGAGATCGAGATCACCGTTATTCGGATCAGGATTCGCCGGGCGCCAGGCTTCCAGGAAAGAGGATCCAAGAATCGGCCGATACGCCTGTGAGAAAGGAAGAGAGAGAGAGAGGGAGGGAGGGAGGCCACGGCGAATTTATGAAGCAGCTGACCGTTATCTCTACCCCGTAACGAATTCATACGCGTCCGCGATAGTATTTAATTCCGCGGCGGGGAGTTAATTAAACCGGGGTCGCGCGCGTTAATGGATTCGCCGATGCGCTTAATCGCGGGATAATTTAGCGGCGCGGGGCCGAAGGAAATTCGTCCTGCGAGTCCTGAAGAGCCTGTACTCGAGGAGGACCTCGTTCTCGAAACCGGAAACCTCAAAACTCGATTTCTGCCGAGAGCCCCGAGCATCGGATCGTCGACCATCTCCGTCCCGTTACCGCTAATTGAATCTAAATAACTGCAGAAAGTGTAATTTACGTTCAGGGTTATTAATTAATTTATTTAACGTCGAAGAATTTCTGAAATAAACAGCAAACCAGTGTATCTGATGGAAAAAGAAAGGTATTAACTTCCTGTTGTTAGATAACTACCCTAGATGGTACGCTTGCGGGCCGGCAGAAATATGAAAACGTTTAATCGGAGACTTTCGGCGGACGTAAGGGTTGAAAAGGAAACTTTTACCCTCCGAGTGGAGAATTTTCCAAGTTCGAGGTTCCCGAACAACCCCCTGTGTTTGTCATTTCCCGGAGAAGTTATTACGATCGCTGAGTCACACTGCATGTGGCCTAAATGAGGCGAAAGAGGAGTTAAATTGCGAAACGAAAATGGTTTCGCCGCTGCCAGCGGCCGAGGGTTGAACAGAGAGTCAGCGAGACGAATGGCAGCAGCGGGGAAAAGGTGGTAGTAATTTGATAATATATTACCCCGCGGGTTCTCAATCCCGCTGAAGAACAGAATAATTACTCCGAGCCCACCCCTAAATCATGACTTACCCCGGCTCCATTTTCTGCGACCATAAAAAACCTTAAAACCACCCCGTGTTACTGAAACTTTCGTTGCAGGGCCAGACAACATCACCCTCCTCACATACTACAATTAATCCGCGATTAATTTCAACTAAAAAGTCGTGAAACAACATCTCGGCACATTGTACATTTTCAACCCCTACATTTTTATTTTTTATATTTCTATTATATTTTCATTCCCCAAACTTGTACTTTGTCTCCTAGATTTGGTATACGGAGATTTAAAGCAGATTTCCCCAAAGTTCTTAACAAACGTATCGGCCAAAGGGTTGTAAAAAGCGCAGCAAAGTGTTCGGTGCAGCTATAATGAAAAAGTTTCATCTTCGCCGAGCAAGAGAAGCTTCCGGAGACTAGAAAGGAATATTTTCCGATTATTTTTCTTGCGAAATAAACGGTTTAACGGGAGGCCACCCTCGTCGACGTAGAAACAAAGTGCACACCGAGTCGGGATTTAACGCGATACACGCACACAAACACGGCAGCGAGAGCGCGGGTTAACGCGTTCAAGAAAGAGGGGGATGGAAATTGAAAGCCACTGACTACACGTTGGTAGACTCCGGGAGGATTTAGGGGTGAGACCTGGCCGACTCTAGCTGCCTACTTTACCAACCGACCCGGGCGAGTTATTAAATTTTTAATGTGTCGAAGTTGGTACAGACGAGACTCCGTTTTTCTCGCCCTTCTATCTGCTCTCACCCCCCGGAGCCACTTCAACCCCTCCGACCGAACCGAATATCGGAGAACCGAGGGTGAGCGAGAAAACGGGGTGTGCAGGGGCTGCTCGAACAGAGGGAGGAACACGAGGAAGAGACTCTTGTGTGTTGTCTGTCGCAATAAATTTATGAATTGTTCCCAATTACACGGAAGCTCGTGGCCAATCGCGTTAACTCCCTCCGACGAGAGCGGAAACCCACCCTCGCAGTTTCCTGGCCACTTACTGAGCTGCGTAAACACTTTTCGTGGTTTCTACCGGAGGAAAAGAAACACCGGAATTTTGGGGGAATTTCAAGAGCCTCCTCATTTCATCCCTTAAAATTCTAATTTGGAAGATGTCTTTATTAATATTCAAACTGCAGACTCGTTCTTTCTAGAAGTATGTTTACTAATTTTACAACCCCCCAGAGATGCCACCACAATTTTTTATTTCACTTTCAGGTCTTCACCCTCACAATTACAAGATGGATATAATATTCTCAACGAAATCAATCGCTATCAAATTTCTACAACCAGATCAATGAATTTAAAAATGCTACTACATTATTTTCATCTGATTATAATTATTATTATCTATGTAGCCTCTATGCCTTGAAATTAATTCAGAAGATTTTTATTTTAGCTGAAGGGGTTCTCCCTCAACATTTTAGATTATAACACCCATTAGATCTTTCTAAAGTCTGCATAATTCTTCGGAACTTTCATCCGGGGCGAGGAATTATAACGTGGCGGGTTTCATGGGATTTTTATGGGATTTCGGGCCGGGGTGTGGGAACGCGACGGTAGCTTGACAGAAGATAGAGAAAACGAGAGCGCGAGAGAGCTTTTGTTTCCGCGCGGCGTGATCTCTCGGACTTGTTCGGCGAATTTTGCACGCCGCCGACATTATTTCAGATTACAAGCTCGTGACTCACGTAACCCGATAGATGGGAGATAGTTGGCTGATGACCGTGCGTTCTCATTAAACACTTGACGCGGTGTCGAGTGACACGGCTGTCAAGGATTGTTTGCATGTCGGCCGACGGAGGAACACCTTCGCTGGAAAAATCTTGATTGTTCGACGATCGATACCGGTATCGACGCTTTCGATTCCGCTTTTACGGCCCACCCTTTACTCGAACATTTGATCTTCCCAACGACCCATTCTGTCACCGTCGAGAACCAACCGGGAGCCCATCCACTAGGCATATTATACACGTTCTATGCTATGAACAGGACTTGAACCTTTATGACGAGCTACGTCTTTTCAGCGAATTACCCGCGCAGCTCAAAATTTTCAGAACTGTCAAAGCTTCTGTTGACCCTTGTGTAGTCAACCAAAATGTATAGATTATTAAAAACCTTTCTGTATTTAACATGTTCGCACAAATTCTCATTATAAAACTATAAATTAGCGAGTAAAGAATGGGCATTCAGAGAAATTTTGTAATTTTTTTTAGTAATTTGTGGATGTAGTTCTTTTAACAATTTATTATATCTTGACAAAGCATCTGTTAATCCATAGATATTGTGGTATTTGAATTCTCGAAATGGACGTAATATTTATTGTCAAATAAAAGTCTCTCAAAATCAAAACCACGTTATTCCTCCAAAACGTGTGGCCAGATCAAGACACTTGCCTCCCACTCTACCTTACCCCTCTTACGACGCCATTCCCCCACTCCCTGGTCAGCGAGCATGGCCACACTTTCACTACGACTGGTCACATGACGCGTTTCTTCTCTGTCGAGCGTGTGTCACAATGTCACGTGACTAATCTGGTAATGACAGAGAGAGGGTAACCGTATTCCCCTCAATTACCCCGATCTGACCGCCGCACCTCAATCACACCGCCACTCAATCGCACTGCGTTCCTCCGGGTCGTGACGTCACAGTTATCCCCTCCATTTGTACGTTTGCGGGACAGTTCTCGGAACGTGACGTAATGCATAGCTTCGGGGGGAGTTTGTTACAACTAGCGAGGTTATACAGTCGGAACGGTAGTCCCACCCCAAAGCCCGGATCACCGATGACGTCACGAGATTCAGAACTAGCGAAACTACAGCGAGAAAAAAAATCGTATAAGGGCGACAAGAGAAAGCGAGAAAGAGCGAACGGGGGGTCGAAAAGGGGGGGACAAGGTAGTAACGATGTGTACACGGATCCGTCGGGCCCCTCTAGAGGCGGCAGTTTTCGGGGGTGCGCCACCCCTGCCTGCACCAACGGAATATACAGTACACAGAGCGTGTAACGTCCCACTGTCAGCCGACCCTTCCACCCCGGAACACAGAGAAACGGTTTCGGAGCCGGGCACACGGACTGTGTTGAAGCACAGGGGTCTGCCCTATGATTTGTAGCGGCACTATAATGCCTCAACTACCCACCCCTGACTCACCCTCTCCCAACCCCCTCGACGTTTCAACCCTCCACGGACACAAGTACAGGGAGCGGCGAACACGCAGTCCGTCCGTGGAACACGCACCGATTCGCCTCCGCCTCCCTTCCAGGCCCTTGGCCGGTATAGCAACACGTAGCTACGCTTTCCGTTGGAAAAAACGGGGTAGTTTCCAGGGGGATGAAGAGTTACGAAGCCGGGAACAGAGCAGGCTACCACCGTCGTCCTGGCATTTTTGCAAGAGGACGTTAAAGGACGCGGTATCGCTGCGTACGAATTTTTTGGCACACCAGGGTGGTTTTTGGGGGAGCTCGTAAACTGCGGACTTTATGCGGACGATAGTAATCTGGAATTGTTCTGAAGGGGGTGGAAGGCCAAGACTTGGAATCGTGGTGGAAATAGAGGTCTTGAAAGAGATTGGTGAGGATTTCCAATTGAACAACCCTTAGGTATGTGAACACAGTTTTTCTTAAACATTGTATGGAATGTTTTAACTTTTTGGAGGGTTAAAATATGTTTCAAGAGTCAGGAAAAATTGACTTGATGCTCCCCGATAGAAATAATTTTCCTGTAAAATATTTTTCTTGAATATTTACGTTCTGCATGGATTGTTTTAACTCTGAAGAATTGATTTCGATTGGGGTTAAAAAATGTTTCGCGTGCTATAAAAAGTTGATTCGACGCATTCAAAGTAATTTGCCACAAAAATCGTAGCATTTCCCGCCGACTGTATTTTGTTGAATTATTGGGTACCGACTATAGTGACCCTTCAGGTTTCATAACGCCCTTCGCTGCTAGGGTACAATCACACAGATAATTCGCCTCGTTATTGAGTTTGCGGCAGTTAGCGTCGAAAATACATTCTGGGGAGAATTAATCGCGAGGAGGGTGAAAACTGCAGTGCCAGCCTCGGGGGGTAAATTTTCCGCGATTTAGGTGCAATTTTCGGATCGATTCTACCTACAAAGAACCTATTATTGAACTTCGGCCTTTTCGGGTTTCCGAAACCATACCCTTCTAGAACTATAATAAACCATCCCTTTGCGTTACAGTGTTTCGTAACAGTACAAACAATTTTTCATGCTAGGAATTTTTATCAGAATTTTGTTAACAGAATCTCGTACATTTTTGTGAACTTTAAAATTAATTTAAAATTATCATAAGACCTTTCCGAAAAATCTTTCAAATATTTTCCAACTTTCCACCCCCGTAATTCTGACGAAAAAGTTGAAAGTATTTTAAGGCTAACCATCCTTGTAAGCAACAGTTCCAAAATATTTTCCAACTTTCCACCCCCGTAGTTCCGATGACAAAAATTCTCCCCTCGTCACAGTTTTCACTGAACTGCAAGCTCTAAAATCCAAACACAATGAATCCTTCTTCCAAACGAATGTACATAGTTCCAGGAAGTTTCCACCCCCCTGGAATTACGACTAGAGCAGTCATCTTCATTTACGACGCAATTCGCAAGCATTTCCCACATTTCCCCCGTAGAGTTCCGACACTAAAAATCATCCACAGTTCGCGAACTCTCACGAACGACCGACAAATTCTCACCCCCCGATGGGGTGAGAATCGCCACATAGAGAATCCGTCACAGGATTCTTCCGATTCACTAAGAAAAATTATGAAATGACTAAAATGTTGAGTAGTAAAAATTTAAAAAACTCACCCCTTCGATAAAAATATAATTCAATTTCATGATTACATATTTATTAAATTTTCTTTCTCTGCCAGGAAATGATAATCGTCGAATAGGTTCTAATCGCAGTGACCGTGGAGTAAATCGCGAAGCAAGGGGTAAGCGAAACCGGAGACATAGTGATTGATACTGTCGCCGGTAACGAGGGTCGGGAAGGAAAAGGGCGCGGGCATTAAGCGTTTCAATTATTTGATCGTCCGATAGAGTTGTACGGTTCGAAGCGGATTTGGCTCTCACCATGGGGGATCTGACCGGGGATGAAAAAAAAAATAAAAATATATTCTAGGGGGTGGGTGGGTTGGAGGCACAAAGCCGATCATCAGAGCGCGCGCGCCCCCGTGGCGAAGATTATACACCGTGTCAGAAATAACCGAGCCTAATCCTCCGCGCTCGAGGCGATCATCGAGGAAATAGTGTTCCTCTCGCGGAAGGTCGCGCGATTAATTAACCAGAGCTCGGGAAAAGATGGGAAAGTCGGGTCCGATCGGCGCGTGGCGATTCTTCTTCTCGTCGCTTGTTAGTCGATTCATAAATTACGAGCTCGCGCGAGCGAGACGAGGAGGGAAACGGGACCCGGTTTTTCGAGCTAATTGGAAGACCAGCGCCGACGCTCGTAATTAATGGCCATTTCACTATCGTCCTCTCTTCCTCTCTCTCGCTCTCTCGCTCTCCTCTCCCGCTGGCCAGTGCTCGCGCGACTTTTTTCGTTGGTCGAACGCGCGTTCCTCGATAACCTGTACAGGCTCGAACACGCGGGAAACGCTTCCGGTACAGGGAGGAGAACGAAACGGCATCCAAAGTCACAAATCACCGAGCGTCGGACCCGACGAGCCCGCTTCTGAAGTGCTGGTAAATTAAGCCTGGCGAAATTGAGACCCCAGCATCCCGGGCAACGAGTTTTTTCGACGACCGAAACCTTCTGCTCGATTTTTCTGCGTTCCGATGGTGCACCGGCACAGTTTCTTGCTGGCCCGATTTTCGGCTGTTTATCGTTCGCGATTGTTCGAGAAGAGCCTCTACTGGTCAGCACAAATTTTTCCAATCTGCTAATTGTTATCTTCAATCGCGCATTTTAAGTCGCAGAAATATTTCACAGTCCCCAAAGATCTAAACTCACCTCAACAAAGAAAGTCGCCAAAATCTAAAAAATTCCGAAATACGCGAAAAAGTCGTCGGTGTCGACTGACGCGACAATTTCTACCGAAAACCATTGACCGGAAGCGTTCGACAAAAAGGTGGGCGGTGAGGGGTTGCGAGGGGTGCGAGGTAAAGAGCGATGGACACCGCGAAACGGTAAATCTGATTTCCGCGAAATTCCAT
This sequence comes from Lasioglossum baleicum, assembly GCF_051020765.1. NCBI lineage: Eukaryota > Metazoa > Arthropoda > Insecta > Hymenoptera > Halictidae > Lasioglossum > Lasioglossum baleicum. Next base: position 9,397,907 of record NC_134941.1, read on the forward strand.
TTCTCCCGGTGACTGGTTTTCATCGTCGACGGTGGAGCTCGCCGGGGTGTACGGGGGAACTTCGGCGGGAAGGGGTCAGGGGGTGAAGGGGCTAGCAGGGGGCTGGCTCGAAAACGGTGCCGGCTTACGGCTTTATCCCCGGCGGTGGATCGATCGACGATAGGAAGAAGAAAGCTGCGAGAGCGAGTGCACACGAGCCGCGGATCTCCGAGAATCGTTCCAGACGTCGTAAGTATTATTTCGTGCTCGACTCTTTTTGCCAGCGGACCAGGCAGAAGAGAGGTGAAGCTCCCTCTCTTCCACCCCCTCGCTCTCTCTCTCTCTTTCTCTCTTTTCCCGGAGGTCCGTAGCAAAGTGTATTAAAGGCAAAGTATAAAAGTTCAGCGGCGCGCGAATTTACGAGGCGCGTGCGAGCACGAGATAAATATCTTACGACTCGGTACTTCTCCGCTTGGTTCGGCTCTGCTCCGCTCCGCTCTGCTCCGCTCTGGTCTGCTCCACTCCGCTTCGGTTCGTTCCGCGTCCTCTGACCCTGGACCAGAGCGGAACACCACGACGGGAACACGCGTATCCCGGCCAGGCCGCGTGCAATTACGAAGATTTACCGGGGAACTTCGACGACCGTGTGAAATGCGAGCGCGAATCGCTAATTAGTTGCGATATTTATTGCCGTGGCGAGCGCCTTGCTACCAGCCTCGATCCGGGAAACGACGATCTTGATAGCCTGGAACCTCCGGGATACGCTCGATCATTCGTTTTCTGGAGATCGAGGGCGATTTTTTCAACGAGATGCAAGATTGTAATCGTCAGGTTGTCACATACGAAATGTCCGATTTTGGACAGCAACATTTTGAGCACACATGTTTTAAAATAAACTTATTGGTGAAAGGAGACACCACTGTAATATAATAAAATATATAAAAAAAACTTTTTAAAAACCACGCTTATGTTAAAATGTACTAAAAAGGAGAAAATCATTTTTTCTGGTTCTCCATAAAATAGCGATTCCAGGTAAATGATTAATAATATTTTTCCCCAAAATTTTAAGCAATTAGTTCAAAATTTCTACTGTTATAAAATTGGTGTCGGAATAGATAGAAAAATTTAATATAAATTTAAATAAAATCATGACATTAGTGACTATAAATAAAAGCGTGGAACGCTAAACTATATTGATACCACGCTTTTATTTTTATAGTCACTAATGTCATGATTTTATTTAATTTTATATTAAATTGTTCTATCTATTCCGACACTAATTTTATAACAGAAGAAATTTTGAGCTAATTGCTTAAAATTTTGGGGAAAAATATTATTATTCATTTAACTGGATTCGGTATTTTATGGAAAACCAGGAAAAAATTATTTAAAAAGTTTATATTTAAGTTTATATTTAAAAAGTTTTTTCTACATATTTTATTTTCTACTTTTATTGTCATCGGGAGCACGTGTGTATACAAAATTTCAGCAAGATTGGACTATGGATAGAGGTTTAAAATTCGATTACAATTGACGCATAGAACAATAACACGGCAAGTTAATATAAGCGTGGTAAAAAAGGGGAATGGAAACCTTAACCCTTAGCAGTCGAGGGGTGATTCACCATTTTCCAGAATATAGTTTACATTATTAACACTAAACCTACCATTACCGATCAAAATGACCGGTTCCAGATTTATTATTTCACAATTATTGAAATAATAAAAATGATTTTATAAGAATTGATTGTATAAATCTGTAGTTGCAAGAGGAAAAACGCCGCATGTCACAATTTCAAAAAAATTGAGTTTATGCATTCATTGAGTTTCGTAGTATAGGATTGACGCATTTACCAGAAAAAATCCTATGGCCTATGGCAAAGCATTAGTGACCATAACTTTAAACGGCAATATCTCGAAAGTGAAATTATGTGGCATGTGGCGTTCTTCCTAAAAACCACAGAAATATCTTTAGTACATAGTGCACGTATTACAATAGGAGCCACACAAAATCTAAATAAAATCAGTCTTGTCATTTTTATAAGCGAACATGTACCAGTTACTTTTAAGGCTGGGTAGGTTTAGTGTTAAATATGTTGGTATCTAATCAATTACTACACATTTAATTATTGTATGAGGTATTAAATCAATTTCATACCCATAAAATGAAAAAAATCATATTCTACGGACTTATTCTAGGTCGGAGGAAGTGTTTAATTTTCAAGTTAAAATAGCTCCGACTGCAAAGGGTTAAAATAAGATACGTTTATTCCATTGTAGTTTCTACTGTCTTTTAGAATCTCATGATTATGCAATTTTCTAATTACGATGCACCGACGCAATAAAGTGCAGGGTGCAACGAGGCCGATTGCCGGCAGCATCCCTCAATTTCGGCCACAGTTTCACATCGGGCGACGCGCTATTTTTCCTGGCCAAGTGCAATCAGCTCCCCCATGCGACCTACCGTCTTATATGCTTCCTGACATTTTCAGATATTCAATTACCGCGACACAAGATATTGCGGCGGAACAGAGCCGGGGCCCGCCGCAAAAACGTAATAAATCGCCAAGAGACCGCGGAGCGCGCGCGATACGACAAGGAACGCTACAGTATTTGCATGCGTGCAACACGTATGTGCACCAGTGCACTACATGACATACACTCCCGTCCATAAGTATCCGAGATCTGGCCAACTTTTAGAAATTCTGTATACCAGCACGATATGACAATTCGTCGATAAAAGTACTCGGACTGCTCTTTATGCAATTTCCTATTATCGTGGTGCATTCTCTAAACAAGAAATGCACTTCAACACTAATCCTACCGAGCACTAAAAGCGATTAACATGTTTTAGTTTGCAAAAATGACGGGGCTCTATTTATTTAGATTTTCTGCAATTTTTACAATATGTGCTTGGATACAGAATTTTATTGAATCAATTTCGTGTGTGCAATATAATAAATAAATTTTTCCAGAATCTGCAACTGCAGTCACAGATGCATTAGTGCCAAACTAATTTTTATTTTGGTCGGAAACGCAGCCACCAATGCAATTTTTTACATTTTCTTCGTATTATGAGCTGCACTGTCTTTCGGACCATGCAAATTTCGAATTTTGGCGCACCCTGTATAAAATCTGCAAGAATTCACGCGTATCGATGTCCCGCTTTCGGAATGCTGCGTGCGGCTGATCGGCAAGAATCGCCGCCGCTGACATCGATAGATCAATCCCAGATAGGCCGGCTAAACATTTCCGTCAGTCTCAACCCTTTTCAGGGGGTAAAAACATCATTGACATCGAGTGTCAATTTAAAACTAATGAATAGAGTTTTGATTCAAGAAATTTTTAAGAATTTCGGCAATATGTTGGGCCACTTAGAGGGCGAAAAATCGCTAGTCAGGAAGAGCAGCAAAGTGTCGTGCGTGGCAGGAAGAGGTCGTCGCGGTTGAATTCGGGAGCAGATGACGCCGATGCTCGAACGGTCCGCAATTAAAACGGAGAATAGAGGGATTGGTTGGTGACCGCGGTTTCCTCTTGTGTCTGGAGTTTGCAGGATCGTGGTGCTCGTGTCTCTCTCTCCAACTGTGCGTGTCGAGCACGCGCGCCTCTTTTGCGGAGGCTCGCGTGCGTTTTCTTGTAGACGCGTGAGGCGGAGGGGCTCGAGGGAAAACGATCGGAAGAGAAAGAGAGACAGAACGCGAAAGAGAAAGAGAGAACAGGAGACGAATGCAAGCGATCGCGGAAGAGAGTCGCACACGAAGGGAAAAAGGGAGACGGGAAAGCCGTTACCTCAAATTACACGGCTCGTTTTATTATTTATCGCCGGCAATTTCTGCTTCCACCGAGGAGCCGCATCTCCGCCGTGGAACCGCCGCCGATCGAAGCATGATTTGTGCGGCCGCCTCGCGAATTCGTCGTAGATCAATTCGACGGCATAGATCACCCGTTTCTCTCTCTCTCTCTCTATCCCCCTCTCTCTTTTTACGTTCGTGTAATTTCCGATCCTATCTTCCTGTTTCTCTCTGGAACCGCCGTGAAAAAATGGAAAATTTCCTGGCCAATTGATGTACACCTCTTACCGTTAACATCTATCCATCCGTCTCGAATGGGAAAGCAGCATTACCGTAATGCGTCTAAAACTGTTAGATTGGTATATTTCAGTTTCGGGTTAGACTGTCGTAAATTGTTCATTTGCCGACCTGCTGATCTCTCGGGTTTACAGTTAACTTTTCCATTTTTCCTCGGGCACGATCTTTGCGTTCACCGTGCTCTCGGTTCCACGAGTTCGTTCGATGCAGCGTCCATTTTATTCCGGATTTCTCGTGTTAATTATTTCATACTTGCTCCTTCTCTCTTTTGTTATATTTATTAAAATCATTCTGAAATAATGTCTTCATGTGCTCAGCTTATAAACGTGATAATAAAATCACTTTTGAAATTTTTTGGATGTGCTAAACTTATAAAAATACACTTGAAAAAATTGTAAGATTCGAAAATATTCTTAAAATCATTTTAAAAAATATTTCTGAATGTAACATCAATATTAAAAAAAACGCGTTTAAAATTATTTGAAGAGTTGCAGGTGTAGTCGGCTAATTGGTTTAAAAGCCAGGTAATAATTTCGTTTCTGCGGTTGCGAAATCGGGAACGAAACCGAGAGTGCGAACGAACAATCGGCTCTCGCAGCGTGCCGCCTAATTTCAATTAATCGAACCCGCAGTCGATTCTCGGCTTTTCACCGTCGACGGGGCGTACACCGTGTGGCCGCATCGATCTCCGCGGCCCGGCCCGACCCGCCGGTAAATAAATAAATGCTCGTCGCCGCGATTAATTAAATGATAACAAATAATTATGACGCGTGAAATTGTAGCCGCACCTGCGGCAATTGCGCGATTGTGAAGCTCGGCGCCGATCAATCCCGCCCCGGGTCCGATGATATTTTCCGCGAACACGCTGGAGCCTCTGTATCTTTATCGTGATTGTTATTAATTGCCGACCGGTGTTCTCCGCTTAATCTCAGGTTTATTAAATATCGCGTTCGATCGAACGAACCATCGATAACGGTCGAAAAGTTATTACTGCTTTCTGTGTTTGCGAAATCATTATTTTTGCCGAGGGGACGAAATATTCAAGCGAAAACCTTTTCACAAATATATCTTTCTGTAATTAAAGGCGACGAAATAAGTTATAAATATTTCTCAAAAGTTTTCTACAACCATACTTTTTTTTTAATTAATTGTTTGCTGAGAATGGATGTCTTCATATTAGTGACCCAGGTCCATGTATTTAATTTTTCAAGAGTTACAAACAACTAATTGAATTATTGATGAAACTCTTAATTTATGAAATTACATAGAATATTCTTTTTCATAGTACATTTTGAAAGCGAATGTATGTAAATATTTATAGCAGTTCCGTTGTTCTACGACGGTGAATTCCTATGTAAATCTATATCGTCACGTGCATTAGTCTATCAAAACTCCAATGAAACAGGAGGCTAGTTCCTCGATTAAAAGTTGTAACAGCGATGGTAGTGGTGTAAAAACTTTGACAAACTTTGTCGAAGAACTTTCTCCACTATCAACTATGCGCTCTGCTGGTATAGATTGTTCTTTCTGGGTATCGTATTGCCCGTAACTAAGCTTGCTGTACACAATACTGTTACACAGAACACCAGCAAGGTCTAAGGTTTAAGAAATAAAATTTTTATTTTCATTTTGTCATTGAAGAAAGAATGTACCATGCAGTCGTGCAAATAATTGAAAATTTAAACCATGGATGACAAGACCAACTCCTCTTAAAAAGAAAATCAAGCCTCTATATGTATTTTAAGTGTACGAATAAGTTCGGTGCCTTTTGAGCATAGTTTTGATCTGTATTTATAAAAAGGAGGAATACACAACCGGAAATTGCTTGTCGAGTTACACCAAGTTCCTCAGCAAGTTTCTGTTGTGTTTGACAAGGATTTTCATTCAATAATTGCTCTAATTCCTCGCTCTTCAATTTTTTCGGCATTCCACTGCGTTCTCCATCACTGAGATCAAAATTTCCATTACGAAACCTTTGGAACCACTTCTTGCACGTTCTATAGATTACAGCATTTTCATCTAACGCGGAACGAATCATTTTCGTAGCCTCGGCAGCACTTTTCTTTGATCCAAATGCAAAAAGAATACGGTGTCGAATGTGCTGTTTCTTAAACGCTACGTTGCAAAGTATTGTTTTTTGAGGATCTGTACTAATTAAGGTTAATGCTTCAAAACACCAAAGCGGCGGGAGAAAATTTTAATTCGAAATGCAATCACAATTGAATATATGTATGTAAAGGCACCGAACTTATTTGTACACTTAATAAAATAAAAAGAAAAAAATGGTTAACCTGGCAGTTCACAGTGCACTTCTTCGACCCAAAAAGTCGCACGCGGTTCCGATTAATAAGACCAGCGGCCGACCCGGAAGATTAAAGTTCCGCGATATTACTCGTTGACGTTGGAACTTCCCCTGGAAAGCCATAACCACGCGGATTCCATGGAATACGGATTGCTACAGGTCACCCGGTACTGCCAACCGCGATGCACCGTTCGATATTTGCATAAACACGCGGCGCGCACCTGTAAATAATTTCTTTTTCGCTCGGCTCGCGCTTTCACGCGCGTAGATCATCCCTGACGCTTTATGGATCGAAACGATGCGTGCATTTATATTTGCGGAGGTCCCCATCAGGCCCGAGTCGATTTTTCTCTCGCGTTTTCCAATGTGAATTGTGCAAGAGAGATAGACAGAGAGAGAGAGAGAGAGAGAGAGAGAGAGAGAGAGAGAGAGAGAACCAGGACGAGGAGGTCGCTCGTAAACAGGAGGCTTTTCTTTTCTCGTCCTTTTCTTGAATTTTTCCTGTCGAGCACAATGGCAAACCGTGGTAGGGTCGCGCGGTATTGCTGGCCGGCTAATTAGCATATAGAGTGGATAATTAATTACGCGGAAACGCCGTTCGCCGGTACTCTTTCTTTTTTTTTGCTACGGGCCGATCGAATTTAAAATTAGGTTGCGAAAAGAGCAGGTCTCGATTACAATGTAGACAACGGCCGAGGCGTTCGGTTTTGAACGTTGCGGCTGTGAGGGTGTGCGTGTGCGAAAAAAAAAATAGAGAAGAGCCAGAGGATGATAGGGGTCGGAAACGGTAACTGTTCCGCGAGTATCGAAAACCGGAGGATCGAGGACACTCGAGGGCTCCATCGAGGGTGCGTTTTTCGACGAGCGTCAGGCCAGCCGTCGAGGACACTTCACTAATTTTTCGATTATCCCCCGGGCCCATCGAGTGGAATATCATTTTTGAGCGCGTCGACGACCCTCGAAACGACAACTGTTTCGCGATTCCACGAGTGCCATCGATTCCATTAATTCGAGACCCGGTACGGGTGGGGTCCATTTCGTGATTTACTTAATACGGGACGGTACGCCTACCATCTTTTTCATTCAACGCGTCCGCTCGAAACATCCAACTCTGTCGACGTACAGTGCTTCCAAAGAGCATTTGCACTCGAAGCCATTCTAACTCGAAAATTAAACGTTTCTTCCGACCTAGAATCATTCCATTGTATATGATTTTTACCACGCTTATATTAACTTGCCGTGTTATTGTTCTATGCGTCAATTGTAATCGAATTTTAAACCTCTACCCATAGTCCAATCTTGCTGAAATTTTGTATACACACGTGCTCCCGATGACAATAAAAGTAGAAAATAAAATATGTAGAAAAAACTTTTTAAAGACCACGCTTATATTAAAATGCACTACAAAGGAGAAAATAATTTTTTCCTGGTTCTTCATAAAATACCGAATCCAGTTAAATGATTAATAATATTTTTCCCCAAAATTTTAAGACTCGTGTACAACCACAAACCTGGGTTCATTTTAAGGCTTGAGGCCTCTGCTTTCGACAGGTAACGTTCATTTTCATCACCGAGATATTGGTACACGATGTAGTAGTTGCAAAACCGAAGACCTACTTTTCCTAAAAATACTACAAATTCAAACATCTTTGAAAACTTTCAGAAATTTTTCTCGTAAATGAAACTGCTATGGATTTGAATATTTAAAGATCGGAGCCTCCTCTTTGCTGTGACACCTCAAACATTGATGAACGTGACAATCTAACGAGAAAAAATGAAGATACTCTTAAGATACATTTAGAAGTGAAAAGCAAAGGAATAACGTCAGTATTTATGAGAATAAGTTGGAAATCTTGGCCACAAGAGTCTGATAAGTTATCGCAAGGCAAGGGGACGTAACCCTTGGATTAACTTCAAGGAAAATATTGTTCCTAGCTGGTTTAATGAAACTCGCCTACCAAAACGGTGCACAAATAATTCATAGAACGGCTCGACTACGCGCGAGTTTTATCATATCGTTGTAAAACAATATTTATCCTGTTTCATTAATCACGGGGCTCATGGTCTCGTTCGTCTGTCCGGCGCGGCGTGTATGTGTATCGCTACCTACGATATATGTATATTCCCTGCCCGTTATAATTAGACTGCGGATGTTTATGCAAGCAGAGACTTTTGTGGACTAGTTCACGGTGACCTAGGATCTCGGAAAAATTTATTGACTCTACGCAGCACTCCGTCTAAAATGAATTCCTTTTTCTATTCCAAATAATAGGGGACTTTTTCTAACGGAATCGAGATGTTAAAACTTAGTACTTTTGAATCGTTCTGTGTCAGAAAGTGTTGAAAATTGAATTGAACTAGGAGAACTCATTTTTAAAAATGAAATCTGTATGCAGGCTGGATCAATTTTTTTATTTTCTTAACAGAATTAAATGGAAGGAGAGGATCAACTTTCTCATAGCAATCAGAATATCGTCGAACTAAATCACTCTAAAGTCCATTCAAACAGAATTAATTTTCGAGAGCACTCGAGCCAGACATTTCCGAAAGAAATTTATACGGACACGATTTAAAGCCAGCTCAGCATTTCCAAACACACCGCGTAAGAGCATCATTGTAAAACATTAAGCCAAGAGTGTACGTGCACGCGGATTGTTTATTTTAAAGAAGTCTGGACGCTGAAAGTTTACGGAATGCCAAGCAGCAATGAAAACACGAGCATAAAACAAATATTATAAATAACTGGAGAGACAGAACAATGCCAGAGGATTGTCCAACAAGACGAGCAACACTTCCTTCAACAAACAATTCGCCAAAGTAAACTTTGCTCTCGAATAACTTCGAGCCGAGCTTGGAAAAAAATTCTTCCGCACTGAGTGCTTTCTCCGGCACAAATTTTGAATGAGCCCAATGGAAGACTCGTTTCTCCTTTTTCTTTGGACGAGGATCTCCGGAGAAGCTCGGTGGCGCGGAAAATTTCAGAAATCACGGATGAGACGAGAGACAATGAGAGAGAAGGCTGGAAAAAGCGGCTGGAATTTTCGAAAGGCGGGTTTCGCGGGACACAGAAACGTACTTAAGCCGGTTTCTAAGAGAGCCAATAAAACCGCGATTGGAGGCCGCCCCTACCCCGCACCGGCTCCAGTCACCGCGAGATATCTCACGGATAAAGATAAGGGATGCTGCGAGAGACGAGAGACGTCTTCGCGCCCCGCAATGTATCCCGAGAGTGAAATGCTCTGTTACTTAAATATTTAACCGAACTCGGCGAGGAGCTCTCTCCCACCCACACCCTCTGACGGTTTCCGCGTTTCTCGCGAGAATATCCCGCGGCGGATCCATTATACCCTCCTGAGTTATTGAAATGAAACAAATACCGGGAACCCGACAGTCAATGGTTCCCGTCTGTTAACCTTTGAACGGCTCGAGAGCCGACACTCGGTCAATTACACCGCCATTCTTATCGCGGCCACTTTACCTTCGCTGCGGATACTGATCGATCCGAGTTTCTAGTATTTCTGTTGTGCGACGATAAACGGAGCAACAGAAACTGAAAAGACATAGCAACCCTTGAAACTTTTTCTACCCTTCAGTGAACCATTAGAGCCGCTGCAGTCATACTCGAAATGCTAATAATTAGACTGCGGATTTGATGCATTCATGACAAAAATGGATAAGCACCATTTAAAAAGCAGTGGACATATTACAAAGATTTAAAGACATCAGCGTATTGGTATAATTAGATAATTAAACGAAGAAAGAAATGTTTATTTCGCTTTTGTGTTTTGCAATCAATGCAAACAATTTTTATCTTGCTAAAGACCTGCAGTCTACTAATAATTATTTAATGCGTAACTATTGGTAACATCACTATTTCCGTTTCTATTTACCGTTTAGACAGAGTGGAATGTTAAATTAATTGAATCATTGCATTTTTAAAATATATTTCGAAGGTCCACTTTAAGGGTTGAAATTGGAGCATGATGCGACTTTTTTAGAGAAGTTGAAACATTAGTTTACTATCTAACGTGTATATGTCAATATATTTATTATTATTTTTTAGGACACCGCCGTTGTTTCCTCCAATAGAATAGCACTTGGCATCTTGACTGATTCAAACCCGAATCGAAAAACATTACAGGTTCCAATCCGAATCGAAACGTTTCATGCCTTACTAACATAGCTATATTCAGTGTAGAATTTGATCGAACCGTAGCGCCGCGAAAAATATTACTATTTCAAATTGAAAAATTGCGATCGCTAAAAATTCCTCCTTTATTTATTATTATATTAAAAATTTGTAGTCCGGCGAGATTAACCCCTGAAAGGTAACCGCGAATAAAAATTTCAAAATCGATAATTTTCCGGAATATCGCACAAGTTGCTCGGAGTTTGCCATAGTTGAAAACTGTAAGATCATAATCATCGTAATCGCGCGTTTAGCAGTATCTGCCGAAGCAGCGGGCCGAGGTCGTACATAAAAATTGTATCTTCCCACGTTTCACCCGTCGAGAGCTTATCCCCGAGAGTCCAGTTTCCCCTGGTCCTCTCCTCGACCTATACGTACACAAACTTCCAAAGACTTCCGCCGGTGAGGCTCCTGTTTACAGAGACCAACTTCTCCTATTTATACATTCCTAAGAGCCTCAGAAGGGAGGAAACATCCTCAAAGACTAGCTCTCTCCCGGCCGTTCGTCAGGACATACAACCCTACCCAAACAATCTCCGCAGGAACAATCTAAATAAAACGTTCCCTAAAACTGTACAAGCCACCGTGAAAACAGTCCAGTTTCGATTCCTCCTCGTTCCTCTCCGCACGCACGGCTATTTATCATTCGATGAAATTAACCCTCGTTCGATCGATGTTCCTGCTCTCTTTTAGACCCTCTTTGTTCGATTATAGCGGCGATAAATATAGGAAAACAATAGATTACTCGGCCGTGCCGCATTAATCACAGTCCAATATTTTATATTTCTACAATTATCTTCCTTTTTACTCCCCGGTACGCCGCGTAAATTCCAATCAACGAGTAATGTGCGCCTGCGAAGAGAGGTTATTAAACTGTTTTATATTTTTGATACATGTGCGGTGGAGTAATATAGTTCAGTTGCGGATAATGGCGATAATACTTGGCTACTCTCTATAATCTTAGTAAGCAATTTCATTGCTACGTTGCTTCTAAAGTAACATTTATCAGAACTAGATTCTAATTTTCTGAATAGAATATTTAGCAACATCTTGATCGAAATACGTATCGAACTTTTCTATAAATATGATTTAGTAATCACAAATTTAGAATACCTTAAACATTGCTAACAAAAACTTTTAAAAAATATTTGCCCTTTTATAAAAAGTTTATAAAAAATAAATCCTTAATTTCCTAAAATTAAAATCCACCCCCATTGACTGAAAGACTTGGCGATCGTCGAAAATTCAGATCAGCGTGCAGAACTCGACTGAAAAATGTCGATGCAGGGAGAGGAAGCGGGTCCTCGGAAGTCAACATCGCTAAACAATCGCGTGGCGCTTTAATCCCGCGGAAACCCGTGGAAATCCGTCGGATGGCCGCCCTACGCCATCCAGAACCGATGATCAATGGCCGATGCAGGCTCCGCAGTGAAAAGTTACATCGTTGTGTGCCCCCGGTTGGACGCTCGGCCGCGTTAAATCACACAAAGGAACTCCGCGGTCCGTGGGTCTCCGGTTTGTCCCGATCGTATTGTTGTCGGAGCGATACGCGTCGGCTGCTGATTTTTCAAAGCGCATAATAACGAAAAGTCACCGGCAACGATGCCTCGGCTGCCCCACGGTAATGGAGCCATTCGTCGAAAACGGGACGAAACATTATTATCGGTCAAACGCACGCCGAAATATGTAAATCGTCCCGCGTGCCGGGGGGTGGCTCGCGCGAGCGTGTGTTGCTCGCGATTTACTCGTTCGAACGGGAAAAAGGACCGACAGAAAAATAGTGGAGAGAGAGAGAGAGAGAGAGAGAGAGAGAGAGAGAGAGAGAGAGAGAGAGAAAGAGGGAAATTGGAATCGAGGACGATGGAGTTTTCCGCTCGTCGAAACGATAGTTCTCGCGCGACAGAGAACCCGACCCGGACCCATCGACTTTTCTATTTCGAATGGATACTGTTTTGCACCTTTGGATGCATGATCCGTTTTAAACGACTGCGTCCGAACGATTCCAACACCCGGACAAAGAGAACACCGAGAAGACGATCGATGGAAACGAGACGCAGCTTCCTGGGACTGGAAAGATCGTTCCCGAAGTCTGTGCCGAGTCTTTCCGACTGCGAGCCCTGGAAAATGCTGCTCTTCGCAGCAATGTTGTCCCATTCGATGCGAATTTCTGTTCGGGGCGAGACGCTTTTTGTGAGGTTGCATTTTTATATCTGTGGTGTTTGCGGAAAATATTCCAGTAAGTTTTGTTAAATTCAAAATACCGATCCAGAATGAAAGTTTGATTGAAACTACAATTTTTGTTTCGCTGTGCTTGGAAGTCCTACTGGAAGTATCGAAATTATGGTTTAAACTATGTGCACAGCCGTAGGCAGAAGAAAAATGTTTTAACAAACAATGAACAATTTTCGACCTAACAAAAAACTGTTACGAATATCCGAACAGCAAATAAAATAAAATCTCAGAAAATCAACCATAAATTCTACAAAGTTAAATTTTTACTTTTCATAATTTTATCTCTGTTGCATCTCGGAGCGCCCAAGTTAATTCGCATAAAATTTATTTCCAGCCCTAAACAAAGGATTGCGTAATGTATAAATGTCCGATGACCAGCTAAAGCAGTAAATAATTGCGAGTACTGATATTTTCCGTACAGGAGGCGGCGTCGAAGATGCGGTTTCGCGGAATGCGCTTCGGCGAGAGATTGTCTTCGTGGAAGACGGGTTTTCCCGGTGCAGCATGCGGGTGAAGGTACGAAAAATATTTCAATTCCTCGGCGATGCACGCCCACGTGTCCCGCGGCGGTCCTCTCTCGCCAGGAGTCGATAAGGGAGATGGTTATCTGCCCTGGGGAATAATGAACGGGCACGGATCCGATGTAAACGAGAGCGGTAATGCGATGCCGCGTCCGATAAGGAGATAATGACGATGATCACGGGGGCCGGGGGAGCCTGCACTTTGTTCTCCGTCGATGATAATAATAATTACAATTAGGCTTGGCCCGCGAGGAGAGCGTCTTTAATGGTATGCATGAACACGGGCCACGGGCGACGCGATGAAAAAACATCGACGGAAACGCGAGCGAGCGAAAGAACAAGCAAGAGAGAAAGAGAGAGAGAGGAAAAAAATCTACAACTCTCTCCCGCAGCCTATTATCGGCTCGCCACGCGATTTATCGCGAAAACACGCGGCCGATCAGCCAACGAGACATGCCCGATCGATCCGTTCCGAGGAGACTCGGAATAATACGCGAGCCACGGAATTTACATTAAATTAAACACTACGATTATTCGAACGGTCAGATAATGATATACAATTATCTACAACGCACCGATAATCAGCCGCGAATCGCTCACTTTTTCCACAGGACAATGCGGAACTGCCACGAATCACAGAATTCGCGAGGAGCGCGATCCCACAAGCGATTTTTCCAATCCCCTGGCTATCGCGGAACCACCCTCCGCTCGCACAATTGTTACCGCCTTGGGCAAACGGGATTGTTCAACGAGTGCTATTTACCCCGCGATTAACTTCTGCGGAGTTTCTCTTCTCGCAATTGAGAAATTATACGTTCGATATGTGGAAATTGCAATTATTTCTCCACGCAGAAAAATTCGTTTTACATAATTCAGTGTGCCGAAACTTGGACGAAGCGAGGTTTGCAAGAAGGCGGAGCGATAAATCCAGATTTTTCGAAATTGCTTTCGGTTGAATAAACCGCTCCGGAATTTTTATGATTGCATTGCTCGGCGAAGATGATAAGGGTTGAGAGCCGCTGGCGGAGCGGCGCGCTCCAGGGGGTAAAAATGATGTTTGCGCGGATACGAAAATTACGAGCGATAGCCCGGGAACGAGTGACCGCCTCGTTATTGGCCACTTCGGTCGGCTCGCGTCTGCTTTATTCTCGCGATATTCCGCTTTAATTTTCCACGCCCGGTGTGAATAACAATTATGTAATAATTTCGAGCCGGGTCCCGGCCGCTCTCGCGCACATATACATATATCCCGGGCGCCGAAAAGCGCGCGCGAGCGTACGCCACACATCCGCGGCAGAATAAATCGAAAATTTCATGCTGTCCGTACAAATGAATTTCTGAACGCTCCTCTCCCCCCCTGGGTCCCCCCTTCGCTCTATTATCGGCCGCGCCGGAGGTCATATCTCAAAAACCGCGATTCGAAAACGCTCGAATGAAAAAACATAGCTCTCTCTGGCCGCTCGCGAGCGAGCGCAGGAGGCACGGAAAAATTTCACGAATTTCATTTTCGGTCTTTTGGCCGGGGCGCGCGTGCTGCCCCGATCAAAAGAGGCTTTTAATTTATCGGGGCCGCGATGTTTCCGACGATTAAATTTAATCGCGGACGCGCCCGATGTTTCGGAAACCTCCTCTCCGCGGCACAATGGCCGGCTTTTGATTTCCGGCTTCGGAAAAAGAAGCCTGGCGGTCGGAAAAATCACGATACGTTCCTGCATGTAGAAAAATCACGGATCGCGGTCGTGACCGGACCGTTAACCAGCTCTAATGAATTTTTTTTTCCTCCTCGCTCGGAGGCAAGTCTTCCTAGTCGTGCGTCAATCACAACGACCAATGAGATGACGATAAGTGGGCAGACAACATGGCGCTCCTCGGTGATCCGCGACTATCGCTGCCGATTAAAATAAACGGCCGGTCGAACTTTATCTCACCGTACCCCGGGGTTATCTAATTTTTCTCTCCCTCGCCTTCTCTCCTCTCGTCCATCTCCGAACCCTCCACGACCCGTATTAACAGAGATACAAGCTCTCAAAGTCGCGAGGTGGGGGAGCGCATCGTCCCGAGAAAAATGGCGGACCGTGCTTCTTGGAAATGACGACATTGTCCGCTCGCTCGCGCGCACACACGATCGTTACTAATTACCGGCTCGGCACTTTTTTATCGTTGCCGCGTGTCATCGCGAGGTTA
Organism: Lasioglossum baleicum; assembly: GCF_051020765.1. Lineage (NCBI taxonomy): Eukaryota > Metazoa > Arthropoda > Insecta > Hymenoptera > Halictidae > Lasioglossum > Lasioglossum baleicum. Next base: position 9,413,401 of record NC_134941.1, read on the forward strand.
CTACGCCAGATAATACATTTTTTCCGGTGCCCAGCGGGGAACTAATAGATTAACAATGTAATCGATACGCGTGTATAATAAGTTACGTCCGAGCACCGAGCCAGAGCAATTATATAACGCGGACTTTCCGAATCCATTACGAGAGGAAATTACGTGGGCACATTGTTTGGTGAGAAGTAAACCGAGGTGAACAAGTGGTTTTCATGTCTTTTTGTCATCTGGTACAATTATATATTTGTAATTAATTAACTGATCATTTCTGCAATTTATTGAGACTCCCGGAGAAGACCTGCGCATATTCTCTCGGTAAAGATACGGAATTGAGCCTCGGTGAAGAATGTTTTTCTTAAACGGTCTGCAATTTTTGACACTTTTGCGACTGGATTGTTCATTTTCTGCGAGAAAGGTGCTATCTTCGACACGGATCGAGCGGAACGCGTGGAACATTTTTCACGGGATCGTCGGACGTCGATTTCGAGCCGCGGCACCGTCGACGGTCCCTTCGTTCCGCACGTAATCCTTCTTAAGACGTTTTCTAACCCCTCGCCGGGATTAACCGAACGAGGATCTCGGGGAGATCCGGCCGGTTTCGCCCGATATAAACGGGTCTGGCTTGCCAACCGGCTCGTATAATTGGTTGTCAGTCAAGTAGTCAGTGGCAACCCCCTCGGGGCGAGTCGTGCGACGTACCACGGGGGACACCCGGTATATAGGACAACGGGACGAGACGGCTGATGGGATTTCACGTGCGATCGGTTAAAGAATTCTTCTTGCCGATTCCGGGTTGCGGCTGACGTGTTCCTCGGCAGTAACCCTTTTCTTTCGAGCCTTAAACCACCGCTGTGACGTCACAATAAACCATTATTATTATTATTATTTAAAAAGTTCGGATACCCTTTTCGAATGGTAGTCAATCACAATAGAAATCGACGCTCCGGGAAACAAGCGAATAACTCCGCCATTTTGTAACATATCGATTTAAGAAAATTGGTACACGAAGCTGCAAGTTACACGATTAAACCACCAAAAATTTGGAATTGTTCGTTCAGTAATTGTCTCTGGAAAAATTCGGGAACTTGTGTGTGCACGTCACAGGGTGGTTCACCCCCTTCGAGGGGGTGGAGGTGGGTGGACCGCGATGAATTTCACGGATGCGCGAAACTTTTGCGGAGAATCGATGGTCGATCGAAGCACCGGGGAGAGAGAATTGGCACGCTCGGGGAAGGACCTGTCCCTGGTTGGTCCTGTCGCGAAATTAGTATGGAAAAGTGAAAGCCGGAAAAGGGTGGGGAAAAAGTGGCCAGCCAGACGTCGAGCTGGAACAGAGAGGAGGAGGAAACCGAGAGAGAGAGAGAGAGAGAGAGAGAGAGAGAGAGAGAGAGAGAGAGAGAGAGAGAGGGAGAAACGATCTCGGGCTTCTCGCGCTAATGGCTTTTGGCACGAACGAGACTCTCCAAAGTACCCTTGACCCATCTAACGGGGGAACGATAAATAATTCATCGGCTGATTTCATCGTGCCGAGCGGGTCTGGTTATTCGCCGGGCAAATTATCGGAGACTAATTAAGGGCCAATTAAGCGGGGACCCGCTGAATAATTCGCCGGCAGTTTCCGCGAGTACCCGCGTGTCCGCTCGGGGACCGAAGGAACCTCGGGATCGTCTTCCGGAACGCGCTAACTCATCGCAGGATACTTCAGGGAAAATGGTTCTCGTCTCGCGCCGCGCGAAAATGACTGTTCACCCGGCTCATTAATTATTTCGGTCCCCTGTAAATTATTTCGACGTGTTTTGACGTCGCTAGAGAGTGGAGGGTAGCTTCACGGTGTCGGTCTTAATGTCACATTTTATTATTACTGTATAACAATAATTTAATGACTTTGTTTGACATTTATGGGAATTGTTAAGGGTTGATAATTGCAGTGTGAAACTTTTGAAGAATTTGTTGGGGCTCCTTGGAACGCTCATGGGACTCGGCGGCTATGCGGTCCATTTGGTAATCGACGGTCTTAACGAAATTGTTGGTCCGCAACGTCGATATCATCGCGAGATGGCGATTACGCGGCACGATATGTACGGAAGCCACGTGATCACCGAAGGCAAGTCCATTTCCTGGTACATTAAGGCCAACAGTTAACGCGATTGAACACCGCTTGGAACGCGGACAGAGAGGGTTTCAGAGCAGCGCATAGAGCGAGAGAGAGAGAGAGAGAGGGGGCGAGGGAGGGAGGGAGTAGAACTACCATCGGCGAGAGACAGAGACGAGGAGAGGAGAGGCCGCAGTCAGTAAGCGTCGCGTAATGTATGTAATTAATGATTACTGGCACGCATCAAAGCCTCTCATTAATCTCACTAGCATGGCCGACGATGCGCGAAACGTTTGATCGTTCGATAGTAAACCGGCCGATTTCACGGTGCGTCGACGGATACGGAGACCCGTCGATTGCATCTAGCACACGAGCCGCGTTATTAATAGTGCGATTGTCTAGCGAACAAACACCGGCCCTATGTGCTCTCGCCGATGCACTTTGTGCGCTCGACAACAGAAAGAAGATACCACTGTTTCCGCCGAGTGCCCGTTCCGTGTTCCAAGACCGTTTCGGACCTACGCAGTTTCTGTCTGACCGATCAACCGCTCTGTTTCACGATCCCTAATACGCGAGATCAAGAGATCGATCACCATACGATACGCTAGAACTGACGATTTATTGTGCGCAGTCATAATCGGTCCTGTTCAACGACGCTAATGGCACTTCGGACACTCTGTTAGCGCCAAGTGCCACCTCTCATTCGAAAATAAATAGTTTCCATGTATATCCTTCGAGTAACTAACATTTGCAGACATTATTCGGAGTTTGTAATTCAAGAGCGAATCGAGGAAGTCGTCTGTGATTTTAATGGAATTTATGCGTGGGGCCATTGAGAATTTAAAGTACGTCAATTACGGCATTATAAACGTTGTTATTAACACGTTCCCGGCCGCGTGAGTTTTGTTCGCACAAGTCTTCGCGATGTTGTTCGTTGAAACGACCGGAGTTATTAATAGGTATTAATAGTGACTCGGTAATGGATTTTGCAGCTTACACTGTAATTAGTTCATTCCGGAATAAATTTAAAATGAAGAGAAATAATTTAATGATTGCAGAAACGATATGTATTTTTATGTTTTAAAAATCTACATTAAAAAATATCTTGAAAAATCGTCCTCCGCAAAGAGTGCACCTCTCGACACCAATTAATGCTGTTCAAAAATCGATGTTAACTCAAAGCCCGAGGCGAAACCGGCCTGACTCGCACAATGGCTCCCGAACAACAGACTCCGACAGCAATATTGTGACAAACAATCTTGCGATCGGGTCCAGTTTTCTCCCGGCGCGGCGGTTGCAGTTCGTATGCACATCGAGCTCCATCGAGCGAGGCGCATCTTTTCTGCGGCGCTCCACTTTTTTGCATAATGTCAGGGCATATGAGAAACGTATCGAGGGAACCTGCGGACTCTCTCGATCAGGTTTCGAGAACAAAAGGGTACCAGCGTCGAGGAGAGAGAAAAAAAAGAGACAGCGAAGGAGAGGCCGGAGCTCTGTCTCCAGTTTCGCAATCGTCGGTTCCCACAATTTGCATTTTCTCGAGTGGCAAAACCGCCCGCGATGAAAATGACATTTCCTGGCCGGCTTTTAACCCTCTCTCTCTCTCTCTCTGCTCTTTCCTCGTCTCCTTGTTCTTCTGTTTTCCACTGTCGCCATCAATCGTGCCCCGAAACCCGCGAGAGCACACGCGCTTTGCTGTTGCTGCACGTGCACACGTGCTTGCTCACTCTCTCTCTGTCTCCTCCTCTCTCTTTCTCTCGTTTGCCCACGACATTTCCACAACGTTTCCCCGGCAAATCAGCGGCAAATCTTGCGCGGGCGTCTCAAAGGAGCCGACGTTTTCCCTAAACGGTTAACTCGTCTGTAGAAAGGGAGAAAACATTCTGCCGCGGAGTTTTTCGCTTTCGTTTCTCCACTTCGGGCCTGCCGCCGCGCAATTTCTCTTTTCGCATAAGTGGGAATCACCGGGGAGAGGGATCAGTCGGTTCATTAGGCTCGCGCAAAAATAATTGCGATTTTCATCGATCAAGCGTTTCTTCTCATAGAAATGGTATCAACCAGTCGGAGAAAAATATTTCTGAAAGTATTATTGTAATATATGAATTCACCCTCCATGTTGTTACCCGCTAATTAAAAAATATCTCACTATTCGCACAACTCTCAAATCAGCGATTCCAGTACAGAGCAAAAGGCTGACACGAAATCTATTTACAACCGTCTATCCCACAAAGGGCTAATTAAACATCCCTTAGAGCGCGCGTTTCAAACACAGCGCGCACAGCTGGCATAAACAATAACCGGGGATGAAGCTGGAACGAGTGCAATTTTTCCAAAGTGTCAAATACAAAAAAGATTCGTTGAACTCGCGAACCAATTAAAAATACGATGCGTATGCTGCGTAAAGGGATGAAATCCGTTTCGAGAATCCGGATATCTCGACGCGATTTTTCCGTCGCGGCATGATGCAACCGATTCCCATAAGCGGCGCCGATTTCTCTAGGGCGGCCCGGCATTTGTACCCTTTTATGTTCTACACGGTACACCTATCACCGAATAATAATAGGAGCGGGTCTTAAGCCGCGCGCTCTCGCGCACAATAAGTGATTACGCCGAATGGGAGTTGTAAAATTTTTCCGGTGTAACGCACGACGATCGTTCTCTGCTCAGATTCTCTCTTCGTCTCTCCCCCACCCCCTCTTGCCCCCGGTAACCCCCACGGGGGCCTATCTTTCTTCGTTGGCCGGACAATGAGACGGAATGGCGTCCATTGTCGAGGGGCCCGGCCCCGGGACAATTCGCCGTGGATAAAGTTAGCCGGATCGGCCAGCTGAAGCCGATCGCCTTTAATGGATCGCTCGTATGTTACGATTCTTTGCCTAAGACTCTCTCTCTATCGCCAAAGGAACGGTTTCGCAACCAACGGACCCACGTGGACGAACACGCTGGCGAAAACGCGGACCCGATTCGCGAACAGCTGCGAGACTCCTGACCAGCCGGTGATAACGCGTCCCGATTTCGGGACAAAGTAAGGCCCGAGATGATTGGTCACTTACGGCTGCCGCCGATCCCGTGCCCTGCTAGCTGAACTATGCGGATACCCTATATCGGACGTGAAGTATGGGACTCGGCCTCCTTATTAATGCCTCAGAAATATTCTGCGCCCGACCTAATGAGCTCCGTATACAATAGTTACCTAAATGGGACCGTTGCGATTTGTGGGACTTGGGGATTTTGTTGTTTATCGCTTCGGGAAGCTAGCATCTAACTTCTTAGGGCTTGTGGAGATTGTGCAAAAGCCTAACCGGTAGGAATGTGTGGAGCATACTGTCTCTGAGGGTTTTTGAAGGATGGAGGCAATGATCAGTAGCATTTTTACTATTCCCTTGCCTTATAACAATTTTTCAAGCAACCATTTTCTACATCTACGTCCTGCAAAGAATCAAATAAAGTATGACAACTTGGACGAACATGAAAACTCGGCTGGACGAAGTCGTTGCGCTAATCCGTGGTTGGCAGCAACCGTTGTACACGCTGTTAGTGACCAGCTAATGACGCAGTTATTTCGCAGAAACAGATCACCGCGTCCGCAGATCGTGATTCTACGCCTGGAGGTCCGTCATTACTAGCTCGGGAAGCTATTCGCACGTTTTGGCCTCCGAGAAATTGCGAACGCGCTTCCGCCTCGCGATCGAAGTTAACGTGGCACTGCTGAAGCGAACCTTTCGCCGGGAAAAGGAGTGGTCTCCCCTCGGGGATGGGGAGCAGGCGAATTGTAATTTACATCCGAGAAAGAAGCACATTTCGTAATGGCGAAATGTCCGAAGTGCTAACCGAAAATTGCACGGAGTCGAGTTGCAAGATGCGGGGAAATTGAAATATTTTTCGAAAGAAAGACAGTCGGGAGCTTGTTTGCAGGAAGCTGCCATATTTGACCGCGGATCAAGAGAGTTTACACAACGATGCAAGAAATAGGAGTAATAAAAAGATCAGCTTGAAGAAATTTGAAATTTGATCAACGTGCCAGTGAAATAAAATTATTGTCCAGTGTCTTTATCATCTCTGTAGTTGTCCTGAGCATTTTCACCGTGCCATCAACAATAATGAATCGATCCAGACTGTTACGTCCAGATTTGTGTACGTTTGGCTCAGATCCCAGTTGTGTCTGTAAACAGAGCCGTCCAATTGCAACGGCAAAACAATGGAAGCAGGGATTCAAAATTAATGAATGAATTAGAATCGAAATATTTCACAGAAAAATGATCTGGTGATCCAACGGAGTAGTTTTGACGGTCGATTGTCGGCTCGCAAGTAGGTGAACGAGTGTGCGAGCGGCATTGCCCAGAGAAAGTGCAGCTTCTGGCAGGAAAAGGTGAATTTCGTGAATGAGGATGTCGAAGAGATTCGACGAGACACAATGTGCCTACAGGAAACTGGTAATCCGGAAGAGAGTGTCCATCGAGGACGCCTATCAGCCGGAGGACTTCAATTTTCGGAGGAAGTGAATATTTTTCAGAAAGATGAAACACTGCGGGTGTGTGGAGGGCATAGATCACGTGGGAAGCAATTTTCTCCCCGGAAGAAACCTATCGGATAATCAAATTTCAGTTTATGGTGGAAAAGGCATGACTCAATCGAGCCACAAGTTGCAAACTTCGAATCAAATTCTAGAAGACAGGATTCATATTGTCAGAATTTTTGCTCTTTGTTTCTAAGGTAAAGAGAGCACGAGTAGCCTAACAACTCTTTGCGACATTCCACGAGCCTACAAAAGGAGGTTCAGGTAGTCGCAAAGGATTGGTCTTTCGAGAAGACACCTATCGAGCACGGAAATGTCACTTTCCTGGGGAGAGTAGAGGCGAATATTTGTCAAGAGATTACAGATATTCAGATTGTACGACGGGATACAATGAAGCCACAGGAAAGGGTACAGGTTCCCCAGAAAGGAGTGCTACCCCAGGTGGACAGCCACCGACCAGGAAACTTTCGTCGTTTAGAAGGAACGATTCAATATTTCTTTAGAAAGGACAAATATAAAGTGTCCGGAGAATTTCAAAGGTTGCTTGGAGGATTCAAAGGATGTCGCATACACTGTTGCTGTTGATGTTTTGTTGGATCTTTATCGAGCATTCCCAAACATCTTGAATCTTTGCACTGTTTTAAATTGCACCAGCTTGATTTTGTCATATACATATACATAAAATCCACAGTTTGGTACACTGAGAAAAAAAAGTAGTTACTTCAATAACACGCGTGTTATTGTAATTTTGTTACTTCGATGAATATCAATGCATTCTTTTCAATAGAGTATGAAATTTAGAAGCAAATCGTGATGTATTTGAATTGTCTATCATGAAATGATTGAAAATATTATTCGATTCAATACCGTACATTATTATTCGTAATATTTCTCTTTTCCCTTCAATCAGATATGTTGTTAAAAAAATTTGAGAGATGTATTGATTTATACTGGAATTCGTTTGAGGGCATATCTTATTTTTTTGAAAACATTGATGTCAAGCTATTCGCTTATATGATTGGCGGAAATGAGTTTTGCTATTGAAATTCAATAGTATTAAATATTCAAATAAGTTCATATGATATTGGCACTATTCAATAGTACATCTTATTGAATCAACATATATTTCTTTTGTTTCGACAGGATTGTTTTCTCAGTGTAATAACGCTGCATTTCTGTAAATTTATGTCACCCACAGTAGGGTGATATCGTTCCAAATGGGGTGCAAAAGTGGACGGTTGACCAAGAGGGGTAACTCACCTCTGAAAACCCCTGAAAAATCCCAAGAAGAATATTTTCCACGTGGACCTGGTGAGTCCGGCGAAAGTCTCAGCAGAGCCAGCACAGGTGACCGAGAAAGGCGTACAATTTTGTCAGGAATGTTTCGTGTTTCCTGTGTGGAAGGTTGAAAGAATATTTTCGCGAGGGAGGAGAGATATTCGATAGTGCTGAGGATGGTCCTGTTCGGTCGCAGGTTACACCGGGCCACGTTAAAAGGGCGCAGGTAATCGAGGGCACCGAAGGTTGAGCACCCCCCGGTCAAGGGGAGGCCCCTGATTGGTCGAGCGGGCCACGCACCTGGCGGACAGCTGCTGCGAGACCGACGCACGCGCATGCGTCAGCGCCGTTACACCGGGTACGTGTGAATGCACATGCACAGGCGTGCTGTGTGCACTATCTGCCCTGCATCGTTGTCAACACGCACAGAGCGAGGCGAACGCGCGATCAACGTCTGCGCGAATGTAAATCTTCCTCGTGTTGCACGATGGGGGGAAAAAGATGGAAAACCCGGGAACATTTCGTAAACTCTCCGACGGGTATCGTAAAAACCACGCCGGATGAATTTCGCTTGCGACATCCAACCGCTGCCCGACATTTTTGGTTCATCCACTTTTCCAACTCTTCGGTGCTTGACTCGACTTTTAGACCTGCAGCATACTCGCACATTGTGCATCGAAGGTACTGGGATAATAGTTCACCGATCTCTACATGACAGAGAAAATATAAAAATTATACTGACTGAAGAAAATGGAAAAAATTCACTGCCTAGGGAAACATAAAACCTGTACCGTCCAAAAAACTATAAAAATGGCACTGAATAAAGGAGATATAAAAATTTGCGTTTCAGGAACAAGAAGAAGAAAGCAATGGAGTCCTCAACGACTACACAGATCCCAAACCTATCAGAAAAATCAGGGTCCTTGGCCCCAGAAGATCGGCATCCCGCAGCATCGTTCAAATGAACAGTAATGATCACCGAGGGTTCGAAAAACCTGCAACCCGGCTAATTTCCCATCGACCAGGTTCCACAAGGTTCGAGACCCCTGGAACGCGTCTCGTTTCGTACCAGGTCCGTAGGTTCCGGGAACAGGTAGAGGGTGAAGACACACCAGCAGCAGCAGCAGCAGCAACCTAGACAGCAGCCCAGGCAGCAGGGTAAGCAAGGGCTGCGAGGGAGCCTGTCAGGGGGAGGAGAAGAAGATCGGATGCAGGCGGTGGTAGCTATCCTCTGGCAGGTCTCTAGCCGTGTGGGATTATGGGCTTTAAAAGCGTGCGACCGGTTCTCGGTCGGCGCTAATCTCATTGTTTTACACACGGAACAGCAATAACGAGGTTGTGCAAGGAGACGAGGGTCCTGGGATTAGGGACCTCCGAAAACCCAAATCACAGGTTACGTATCTCCGCGAACACCAGGCCCGAAGTGGCCCGACGAGACCGGGCCGACAGATTTTTCCAGGCCCACGAAAGATGCTCCGAGATAAGCGAAAATTTCGGAAGAAATGTTTCGGGGAAGGACCGTTCGTAAATCTATGGCGGCAAAATGATAAACTGAGAAACATTTCTATATTTTCTAAACATTTCTAGCAGTGGCTAGAATCGTTCAGATTTTCATCCATTTTTATTCGAATTTTTCGAACCTACTTCTACGAGAACGTCTATGCAGTTCCTATGTCTTCCACTTACCGCCCCAAATTTTTATTTTGCTACAAGGTACATAGTGTATTAATTATTTCAAGATCGATGGTTATCGTTACTTTTCAATTCGTTTTCATCTTCTCACAGTTTCCAGAATAAACGGATGACGTTGGACTTCCACTTCGAATTTATCCAGTAGCGTAGCTGTCTGCGATCGCACCCCCGAGGCTCCAGCCCCAACAAAGAGCCCGTGGCAACGAAATGGATGATTCGCGGGCCGACAAGCGAATTACCGTCGCCGGCAAAGCGACGCGAGCCTCTTGGCCGCGCGTCTATCAACACGATTGCACAATTCAATCGTCGATAGGTGAAAAGAAGTTCAGATTAGGTGCACCTGTGCAAAGAGATCGACGCGTCGGTGTGTGTCCCCCCGGTGTGTTTTCCATATCTCGCGCTTATTACGTTAATCCAGAGGCAGGAAAAAAGGAAAATGTGGTTCCGAGTCGCGATACCCGCGATGAAAAGCCTCGCTTCGGGGAAAATTGATTCTCCCCGATGGCAAGAAACGACGACCCTTATCGATCCCCTCTTTCTCTCTCTCTCTCTCTCTTTCTTACAGACACACTCGCTTGCTCTATCTTTCTCGCAGGAGTTCGTATTCTTCTCACCGTCTCTTTCTTCTCAATGCAATCTTCGGTCGGAGGATCCATATTGGCCTGTTTCGAGAGTATCAAAAAATGCTCGTTCCGACGGGATGGAAAGTCGTTCCGTTCTGGACCGTGTACATCATCGAGATCCCACCGAGAGGACTTTTTGTTCCAGCATAAACGAGGGTTACGCTTCTTCTTCCTGTGGCCCGCGCCTTTGTCTTTTTTTTTTACTGGCGTCGTTTCGGAACGAATCGCAGCGCGCAACTTCTGTGGGAAGATGTAAATGCCCAGTTTCGGGGTGTGATTCTCATCGGTGGAATCATCCGCGGTCTCGGCAAATTATTTTCTCGATTTATCTTGTATCTTTATCTGTATTTTCATGTATTTTTTGTCGTGCGCGTGATAGTGTCTGAAAGAGTCTAGCGATTTTTGTCTGTCTTGGAACGCGATAGAATTACTGATACAGAAAGTAAGTTGTTTTTGATTGTTACAGAGTGATTTACGAGGATTGATTTTTACGTCTGGGTCTATAATTCGTTGATGAATTTATGGGACAACGTATTTTGATAAAATTGATTGGTGTTTCGTAGAAGATTAAAGAACGACTTTATCGCTAGTTAGTTTCTAGCACGCTCGCCGCCATTTTTAGAGGAGGGATCAGCGGATCAATGCGTTCAATTTCAACGCTCGTTGGGAGCTCCTGTGGAAAAATAGTGGATTACACGTTGGCACACCTAATAACAATGTTATCGGAACCTACATTTTATACAGCACGACGATAAAGTTGCTGGATTGATCAATAATACTCGTGTCTTCTCGAGAATTGTTAGTGCAGAAAGAAAATTACGATGAGGAAACTTTCCAATCATACTGTGGCTTTGAGAGGAGAGAATTGTGCAAGCATTGAATGGTGGTGGTGGTGGTGAATCATTTTCTAAAAATGGTATCCTCGAGTACCTGTGATATTAAACACACAAAACTGAATTCATCGGATAAGGGAGTTCAGAAGTTAAATTACAGAACATTTGCAGCTCTTCTTTCTCCCATTCTGTATAAATTCTGCTTGTACAAATGTACCAACTGAAAAATTCAGTGACAAAATAAATGTGTTGGCTTGCTTAGTGTGGCAAAAATTAGGAAACAGGTTTCCGACAAACTATTTGTGTAAATTCTGGGGTTTGAGAATTTTCGATTGCACCAAACAGAAAATGGTAAAAATATACCATTAAGGAGACCACCGAGGGGGAACATAACTGTCAGCTCGTTCAGGGTGGAAAGAATTCGGAAACGACTTCGGGGAACAGTTTTTCGGCCAAAACACCGCAACCCTTTGAAGGCTGCGACACTCGTCAGAGCCAATAAACCATAATCCACGCCCCGAGTTTCGTCCAATAACAAGGCACTCGGCGCGCATTGTCACGATCCCACAGTACGTTTTGTTCCGGCGTGAAACGAGGCTCGCATTTTTTTTTCTCTCTTTCGTGGAGGATCTTTCTAGTTTTCTTTTTTCTTACATCTGTAATTTTCCTGCTCCATGGAACGAACCGTTCCCTGTCTCGTGTAGGAAGAAGGTAGCCACGGTGAAGCGCAGTTAAGGAGGGATAAAAAGGGGCGAGAAGAGAGGAGAGACGAAGAAACGACGAGCGTGGAGAGAAAAAAGAAAGTAAGACAGAGGGAAAAATGAAAGCGCGGGGAGCGAGAACGAGAGAGGAAGAGAAAGAGAGAAAGAAGGAGAACAAGAGAGAGTGAGAAACAGGGAGGAGAAAGAACGGAGCAAGAACCCCCGACACTCAGGAAATGACCCAACCATTGGCGTAGCAAAACCATAATTCTGACCGTCGAAAACCATAATTCCCTGGGACCGAACGGGAACGCTCTCGTGTTTCTGCTCTGCTCTGCTCAGCTCAGCTCAGCCCGGCCCCGGAACTGGCTTGCCATCGTTCCCGTAATTTTGGATCGAATTTCAGGACCGGTCACCCGTGGTCTCGAATTAAAATCCGAGACTTGTCGCGTAAATAACGCCGCGTGAGAACAAATCCAAACCGGCCCCCACCGAAATTGCTCCGACGCTAGACCCTGGGCGACTCGAGGGTGCTTTTCTGGCTGGCTGCTTCGTGAAAAAACGAATATTTCAGACAGGAAGCACGAGGATTCCTATTTTTAACTGCTCTTTTAGGTATCTGCTCCCGGAAAACTAGCATCGACGATTTTCTACTGACGACGAAAGGGGAATTTACTTCGTGTATGTTTCTTTTCTAGATTGTACAGTTGTTTCTTTATTTCTCTGCGTCGGAAGATACTGTGGTAACGATTTTATTTCTTGCGAAGATCGGGATGTACTAATCTAAGTTGATTAAAATTTCTACGGAAATATTCTGTTGAAAAATTAATTGCATAAAATTTTCATTCTCATAAAATCAGCTTGGAAGCTGAAGAATATTAAACAAGACGAACGAACGAACCTTGAGCACCTCAATCCATAGAAGGCATGAAAGTAATTCTTCGTTTATACTTCCTTCTACTGTGATATTGATCTCGGTGCTCAATAAATAGCGACCGCAAACTGGTGAATTTCAACAGCTAGTGCATTCGATCTTACTTACAAGAGTATCAATTATTAACAGAAGCCAGTCGCAGCACGACCATAATGCTAGCTATAGAATCTTCCCTAACCCCTCGGGGCTTGTTTAACCCCGCACGAAACACTAACAAACTTACAGATACTCGACAAAAGTTTAACAACACCCGATCAATTCTCTCTACACGTTCGGATTCCGCTGAAACCTTTGAAAACTTAGAAACCAATTTCAGCTACAATCCAACAGAATTTCATTTCAATTTTCATTCGTGATCCATCGATGAAAAAGAATTTTTGAAACTGGCTTTTCCATTTTCAAACTTAAATTCACACCAAATGGACTTAGTTAAATTTAAAAATTTTATGCAATTTTATATATATAATTACGTCAAGTTAATTGGGTTCGCTTCATTTGGGTTCTATAAATGCAAAATTCATCACTGCACTGCCAATTAGACAAATTAACAGATGCAATTTGAAGCGGTAGATTAAATGAATTAACGTCAATGTATTGGATTCAGCTAATTAAAATGATAAAAGGAAGAACACCCGGTGGCGTGAAATTTTTGGAAATTTTCGAGACTGGAGGGCCGCCTAGGAGGTCGCGTTATCAGTACAAAACAAGTTCGGATTTGAGAGTTTGGTCGATTGCCACGTATCATCGGTGGCGTGACGTTGCCGATATCGGTCGGATTAAGAGCGGGACACCGGTTTGAGATAAAGAAAATTGCACCGGCTGGTAATCACATCCCTTTTTCTTTTTCCGGAAGACCGAGGCGCACTCGGGGAGTAATAAGTCGATGGGACCCCATTACACGCTGCCCTCTCCCGGTTCCTCTCACTCGGAGAAATAAGACCGCTTTCAATGGCAAATTAAAAGAGACACGTGTACCTTCGACCGGCCTCTTGATCGATTCGAATTAACTTATAGACGACGACGATGACGACGACTAGGAGAACGAGAGTACGCTGCCGTCGGGCATGGAAGTAACATGTTGAATTTCTGAGCAGTCGGTAATCGTTGTCGATAGAGCAATCGCGAGGATCTACAGCGAGGCCACGAGAGCTTTCGGTTTCGGTGAGTCCATTTCTCGCGAAACCCTCTTTCTCTCTCTCTCTTACTCTCTTTTTCTTCTTTCTCTGCTCCAGCGACGTGTATCCACGCTCTCGACGAAACGCGATGCTTTCCACCACGAAATTATTGACTGTTGCTATAAATACGCCTACTGACGCTTGCTATAGCCGAGCGCGCGGACCTTCCCAGCTTAGAGAGCCGTCATTCAGCGTAAAAGGACTTAAAATCTCGAAAAAGAACCGCTCGATTCGACGCAGACGCCTCCGGGAAACTCGAGCCTTTGTCTCCCAGATGATAGCACCGGGGAGAGTCTTTAAATCACTCCAGGCGAGAGGAGTACCGAAGAAAAATGGCAATTCACTAGCCTCCAGCATCCTATCTAATTTTTATTTATTATCTTGGTAGTGAAAATTTCAAATGCCAAAGAGGAATGACAATTGACGATTTTCTACGTACTAAGAATTCTATTTGTTATCATTATACTGCGGATCTTTATGCAAAATAAAAAATGTTTGCATCGATTGCAGATCACAGGAGCCAAATAAAAATTGTATTCCTCTTTTAATTATTCTATTAAGCTGAAACTAATGCATTGATGCCCTTAAATATTTTTAACATGTCCACAGCTTTAAATTTTATGTACCCATTTCTGTCATAAAGGCATAAAATCCGCAGTGTGGTTATCATTCTTGTAGACTGCGGATCTTTATGCAAAATAAAAATTGTATGCAACGATTGCAAAAAACAGAAGCCAAGTAGAATGTTATTTCTTCCCTTAATGATCGCAATAGAGGAGAAATCATATATTCACATCTTCAATTTTTCAACAATCTCGAATTTCATCTATTCAATTTTGCTGTAAACGCATAAAGATCCGCAGTGTAGTTATTATATTAGTGAAAATATTTTCTGCTTGGTAGCAAGATAAGAAGTATTGGATTTCATGTTAATGTAAAAATCAGTGAGGGTTTCAACACGAGTTTTAAATTTAAGTAGAAGAGAACGATGAAGCTCTCTTCAGATACGATTTTGTTTTATAAGTTACAATGCGTTAAATCGATACGATCTGTTTTTCCATGAATTTAGGATTTTTCTAATGGTGACAGAAATGCATTTAATCAAATTTAAATAAAGTTTCAGGACAAGAAACACGAAGGGTGCAACATTATTTACACCACATACTCTCCCGGGGGACGTGTCTCTTCCATCGACTAGCACAATAAATACGAGTCTCGATGACAATCAAGTTCCCCGGAGGAAAAAAGCGGTTCATAGGCAAACAGGTTAATGCGCGGTCCGGTTTTCTATTAAACTTTGATTGGACAGTATGAAATCGCCGGGTGAATAATTGAGAAGCCTGCGGCCGTGCTGCGAGCATCGTATCAGGTTCGGATTAGGGTTGCCCCGAGCCAGTTCCGATTTCCGTGGAGATCTCACGGTAGATGGTGCCTACCACGGTGCCTGCCTCTAGATTATATCCTGCTGATCCTCCGCGGAGTTTACGTCCCTACGTGTGCCGTTCTTGCTATTGTTGTTCGCGCCACTCCCCCTCCTCTCTAACCAACTCTCCCTACCATCTCCTCTTCTACCCCCCGTCGCATTTAACCCCAACTCGGAAAGTTTTCTCCGACTCCCAGCTCCCTGGAAGTCACGAAGCAAGTTTCGGTTTCGAAGATAACTCGCTTCGCCTCTTTTTATTTCTTCCCTTCGTATCTTCGATCTGGCCCCCTCTGCCCCGCCGCCCCTGAATCGCTCGTTTCCGACCTTACCAATTATGGTGCCTGTGAGAACGATTCGGTGCATCGCTACAGTTGGGACCAATTGGGAGACTATAGGGAATCGTAGACACCGTTTTTGGGACTTCGCATTAGGTGATCTAAATTTTGAGGAATTTATAAACTGTGAACTTTTGAGACTTTTTGGTTATGTCTTCACTACGTTGAGAGCACTGGTGTTGAAAAGCCAATACAACCATCTAAAATAATTTAGAAAGTCAACAATTATAAATAAAATATAGAAACAAAATTATTATGAGAATTCTCCCGACAGTAAGGATATCTAAATAATTTTCTGATAAATTTGAATATCAATTGAGGATACTTCCAATAATTTTGATTAAAAACGTGAAGAGTTCAGCCTTCAATTTGACTTGTAAACCATTATAGCACTTGATCCAGTGATAACATTATTTGCATCCAAGATTGGAATCTCAGCGAATGCAAAACGCGAAGTGCTTCCGACAGATAATGGCACCCGTGATCTTTTCCATGTATTGATTGTCATTTTGACGTTTTCTCAAGGTGCAAACTAAAAATATACAGTTTCCCTTGAATCTTTCTGGTTCAGTCAATAGATTTTTCTGTTATCAGTGTTTGTACTCTAATGCCATGCAGTGAATGTAAGCATGCAACGAGCGTGATATGTATTTACAATTGGATCGTATGTGGGTATAATCGTAGCAGCACTGAAACGTTGTAAATAGATCAGCGGAGTGACATATTAACACTTTGACTGTCTCGTCAATCATGCGCGAGCGACAAAATTCTTCGTACTGACTTAAAAATGATGTTCCATATCGGTGCAGGAAACACACGAGTGGGACGGATCTTTTTACGATTGCGGCAGGTGGGAAAATTGTCCAAAAATACCAGGGACCAAAAAAGGTAACAAAAGTTCTATAGGGAATATTTACAAGATTTAAAAATTCCAAAGCCCTAGATCCGAGGACTCAAGATTTTCCAAGACCTGGAAGAGAAGGTCCAAAAATTCCAGGGACCACAATTAAAGATGACAAAAGTTCTACAGAAAATATTTAAAAGATTTAAAAATTCCAAAGACCTAGATCTGGGGACCCAACATTCTTCGAGACCTAGATCAGAAGGTCCAAAACTTTCAGGGACCAAAATTTAAGACAACAAAGGTTCTACATAAAGTATTTAAAAGATTTAAAAATTCCAAATCTGAGGACCAAAAATTTTCCGAGACCTAGATGAGAAGGTCCAAAAATACCAAGGACCAAAATTAAAGATAACAAAAGTTCTACAGAAAATATTTAAAAGATTTAAAAATTCCAAAGAGATAGACCTGAGGACCCAACATTTACCGAGACCTAGATGAGAAGGTCCAAAACTTTCAGGGACCAAAATTTAAGACAACAAAGGTTCTACATAAAATATTTAAAAGATTTAAAAATTCCAAACACCTAGATCTGGGGACCCGACATTCTCCGAGACCTAGATGAGAAGATTCAAAAATTTCAGGAACCAAAATTTAACTTGACCATTAACATTCACGAGTCTCAGCAGATCCCACAATTGCCTACACACTCTCTAGCATAATACTGCTAGCAATAACTCGAAAAATTCTCAATACACAATGACTTCTAAAAGAACAAGGACCAAAACCAAAATTCAAATACGACTACTTATGAATACTTAATTGCAGTACTGTTGCCACGCAATTAAAAACTGCCCCGTCTCCATTGACCGCAGAGGTTGACAAAGGAGCAAGCACCCCAAAGACCAAAATCAAAAGTCAATTACGAGTCTCGGCAAACAGATATTCAGCTCCAGGGTCGGTTATTAAACCGGGTAGCCAATCCGGAGCGGAATTCGAGGGAGAACCGGGTAGCATGGACACACGTAGCGCACGGACGTGTTCTCTAGTCGACAGGCCCTCACCTTCGACTCGGGGATCGATCTGCATAGCGGTAGCTCGCATAATCGCGCGAAACGTGCGGGGTCGCGCTTGTGTGTGCGTCCATCGGTTGTAACGCCGCGAACGGTGCAAGCCGGGGCCGGTGTCTCGGGGGTCGGATCGAGCTTAGATTAGGTTTGCCCGAGTCAGTTCCGATTTCCGGCGAGATCTCACGGTAGATCGTGCCTTCCTCCGTGCCTGGTTCTGGATCCCACCACCGCATCGTTGCCCTTTTGCATCCCGTTCGCTTTTTCCTTCCCTCCCGCTCGCATTTTTCTCCTCTGTTCCAGCTACGCCACGCGACCATGCTCTTGTGGTTCAATTACACGCAACGCCCCCGGCGATTGCGTTTGCTCTACATGCCGACGCTTGTTTTCAACACCTCTCGCGAACTGTGCTCTATTCGCCCGATTACGTCCGTTTCACCCTTAGTCTACTTCGGATTTTATTCGGAACACTAGGGTGACACTAAAACTACCGAACCCTAAGTGAAGAATGACGTATTATTCTTTTACGATAATAACGGGATCGAATTTATTCAGATTTTATAGGTTTTTTATGCTAATACTTGAAAAACATCTGGAATTCGTAATTTTGATGGGTTAACATTCTAGTGTTAACAGTAAACCTACCAGCACCGGCCAAAATGACCGAATCCAGATATTTGATAAGAAATTATTGTATAGTAGAACATATTACAGCCGCGCAAACTCAAAATAAAATCAATCTGGTCATTATTCTAGTGTCAAGCGAGCATTGCCATTCAGAATCGTCAGTTCTAGACAATTTATGAGATTGATAATTAATACTATGAATGTCTCCAAAGACAGCTCCGAAACCGATGAGGCGTCGGGCAAGAAAAACACCGCCGAAGACGGGAGCGGAGCTAGTGAATTAATTTCGCTGGATGCTCGGGCGAGCCCGGGGAGAAATTTTCCCCGTGGCGAGAGCGGAAATTCGTAACGAATAGGAAAAAGTTTCTCTCGTTTTATTTCGAACGGAAGGATCGAATTCGATCCGACAGCTACCGGCGTGGCAGGACGGTTTCGTGACTCCGAGAGAGCCGAGACCATTCGTCGTCCTTTAAGGGCCTGACGGTTGTTGATTAAGGCTCCCGTTCGAGTAGAGACGGCCTCATGCTGGAAAGAGAGCGAGAGAGACGGAGAGAAGGAGGAGAAACGGGGAGGAGAGGTCAGGTTATGTCCGTGGAGGTTTTACGGTGCTTGGGTATCCGTAAACGCCATATGGCCCAAAAGTCGCCATGTTTCCTTCGTTTTCTTTCGTCTCAGAACGGACCCAACCGCGCGTCCATCATCTCTCTCTCTCGTTCTCTGTCTCCCCCCTCTCCGTATCTTCCTTTTTTTTCTTCGCGCCGCTTCTTCACCCTCCCGATTCCTCGTCGTTAAGAAGATCGGCCGAGTCACGTTCACGTAGCCAGTTATTCTTTGTCCCGAAAATTAGAAAGCCCCCGACAGTGGGAACGCGGCTTTAAGCCTATTACACGGTTCGGTAATTGGAGATCGAACGCCGCGGCTCCCGGGAAAATCAAAATTTCTGACCCTCAAATGGGATTTTCAGATTGCGCTCTATCAGACTAGAATCTATCCAGAAATTCCTGAAAATTTACGGAGATAATTCAGAGTGCAGCAGTGTACAGAAAATTTTGCTTGAGTCACGAAAGACCCCACGGGACACGAGAATTCAATTACCTGACCGTAGACTTGAATTATTTCATGTTTGGCGGGAATGTTTTAGCCGTTGGTAATTACAAAATACGTTTTAAGCAGGTGATGGAGGCTTCTTTGTGGTCTGACTTTAATTGTGAAACGTAGAAGACGTTCCGAGGAAATGAAAGGTGCTGCGCATTTACGCAATGGAATACTTTCTACGTTCGCGAGAGCTTTTGTAGGACTATTGTTTCTTGTAAAACGAAATTGTAGAATTGTTTTAGGATATCGAACCTCGTGTGATCAGTAGACTGCGGATTTCTATGCAGAACAAAAATTCTTGAATAATTCTTATAATGAGCTGAAAGTGGTGCATTAAAATTCTGAAAGTCGATCAGTCCCTGAGAATGATTTCTGTCATCGAGTCCGCAGTCCAGTGATCAATTCTGAAATATTCCTCAGCTCGAGGTACAGCCTTCCCAGAGAGGAATGGACCAAAAACTGTGCACGGTGCTTAATACTAAACCTACCGAACAAGAAACGATTAAAATGTTTCGGTTTACAAAAATGGCAAGGCTCTATTTATTTAGATTTGTTTAGATGTGCTAGAGGATAAAGAAATTTATCGAATCAATTTCCATGTAAGCAACTTCATAATTTCAACCAGGGACCATAACTGTGACAACCAAAAAGAAAGAAGTCATGGAATATCAAGTATTTCATCGACTAAAATCGTATTGGTTATGGATAAGGATTACAAGTAACCGAAAATTTTGTCTCTTGTTGGTAAATGTTAGCGTTGAGAATGATTCATTTCGATCGCTTATAACAGTTATCAATGAGAGAAATTTATTTCGATCGTTCATAACAGTTATCGATAAGAGAAATTTATTTCGATGTCTCATAACAGTTATCAATGAGAGAAGTTCATTTCGATCGCTCATAACAGTTATTGATGAAGGAAATTTCTAATAGTTATTATTATAGTACAATTTTCGAAGGGTAGACAATCAATTATTTCATAAATTTTGTATTCGTAAAATTAATTGCTCAAATCAAAATTTAATGTGGCAAACAAACTGATTTTGTGTTGTTCTTATGGTCTGTTGATTCATCTTGTTGTACGAAACGTTGTACGAAAAAGAGTATCCCAATAATTCAATAATATAATAGTAATAGTAACGAAATAATTAAATAAGCAACCAAAATTAATTTTCTCATTAATAATTATGAACAAGTGAGAAGAAATTCGATCATCGATAACTGCTTTGAGCAATCGAAACAGTTTTTCTTCATGGATAACAGTTATCGAGGAGGATCCAATTTTTTGAACACTGATAACTGTTATTTGTAACCAAAAAGTATAAAAATCGATATTTTTTAATCATGTCGTTCTTCGAATTTTGTGTACATTATCTTAAATTTCAATAATAACCGACTTTTTATTAATGATTTTCATCGTAGAAGATTTTAGAATAACTGGTATTTTCGTTCCCCGATTTCAAAAATTGTAAAATGGAAAATGCGAAACCAGTGATTTGTGTGTGTGACCGGCAGTGGTAGGTTTAGTGTAAAGAATTCTCGCAAGAAGAGACAGAGTCGCCCACTCACCGGGGAGGACTCGTCGCGTCGGTGACGCCTCGTTAATCGACAAGCAACGGTAGTGACTGTGAACTCACCTGAAACAGAAGGAGAACGAAAACGGTTAACAAGAGGACAGATATCGTCGCGTTTGAAAGCATGTAATTACAGATCATCTCGCACGTGTACTCCTTTGTGCGGTGACGTACACACAGAGATCGGCGGGCCCGTCGCGTCGCGTCGACGGAACACATATCGGACACCCATTGGTGTGTTCCGTCGGTGACGGGCGACGCCCACTCGCGGCACGTTATTAAATCGCTCGCACACGCCTCGGCCAGTATCTACGCTAATGACTATTGTTCGACAACACCTCCGACGGAAAAGTCGCGTTCAACGACGCAGACCTAACCCAGTCCTCTGTCGATACTCGTTAACCCTTTCACGACAATAGACGAGACATATCGTCACCATGCTGTCGTACGTACGATGCTATGGACGAGATATCTCATAAGTGTCTGATTTGAAAATTTGACACAGAGACGTTTCACTTATTAATTTCATGTAACATGTCCTTTTCCCCTAGGGGTGGATTTATAGTGAAGCTGCGAGCATCGATGATAGCGGAAAAAGTAGAAAAAGTACATATGTATATTATTTTCTTTGTTATTCTTTTTTTTCACCGCACAGCTCACCTCGCTGCTCCGCTATAAATCCATACTAAATTGACGATAAACTAGAATAAACAATTGTCAGGAGCAATCTTATAAATGAAATGACCGAAATAAGTCACTGGCTTTGGAAAATAATCGAGTATCAAAGTCCAGTCGTATTGGTTTCCTGATTCTACATCTTGCATGCTACTTTCAACCCTCGAATCAATACCACCCTCACGTAATAATTACCCAAAACGATGTAGAAGGATATAAGACAAAGAACATCAACAAATTCCGGAAACTACAGACTGATAAAGCCGAGTCGTATTGATTCAAGGACCTCACCCCCAATTTTCTCAACTCCTGACCGAACAATGAGCCTCGGGAAACCACCCCCAACTTGATACCCATTCGCCAACTTCCGTAATCACTTCGACTTACCAAAAGACTTTAAACCACCATATGAACTCGAAAAATGATGAAAATTATACAAGATGCCTAGAAATGGGGTTAAATTTTCGGGAAAAATCGCAAAGTTCGGAGGCTAACAGCGTTTGGACCGTCATCATCAACGTCATCCTGGTGGGGTGTGTGTGCGCGCGCGATACACAAAAGCGAGATAGCTGCGGTGTAGGATCGGGGGTTGGTCGGGGGTGCGTTCCGAAACACATCCAGCTGGCGCCTCTCGGCACTATGGCGGCCGTTATAAGCCCGCTACCAAATCAAGCGTGTGTGACACACTAATAATCGGACGTATATATGGTGTCTATACAGTGGCTCGGGAAGCACACGTGTATACATAAGGGGTGGCGCGGGTGTACCCTTGTATATAGGTATCACACATTCCTGTCAAGTCGCGTCTATAGGTGTATCGCGAGGGGGTTGTATGCGGCTGGAACGCCCGCGAGCGCGTTCACAGACACACGTAAATGGAGACAGAGACGACACAGAGATATAGACACGTACACACCGATGTGCCCGTAGACGGATATAGGTGTATATCTTGTCAGGCGACACGTATACCAGAGCCAAACACAGGTGAGCCAGAGTATACAGGGCAATTAGAACGCGGACGGAGACGACGTGATTTTCCGCAGGAATTTTCGCGCGCTCTCTCCGCCACTTTATTAATTTCCGCTTAATTAAATCGCGCCTTCGGCCGGATTACAACCGGGATTACGCCCCGACGACCGGCTAAGCGGTGACCAGAGTCCGAGGAACTTCCATATCAACGGCGCAAAGTTTGCGTAACAACTTATCCGCCGCTGTTACGACTTCCTCTCTCTCTGTGTGTGCTTACAAGCGGCGTTAGGCGACTCGCATCCTCCAATTTTAATGAAACGCGTGCAGCACTTGAAAAAAATGTTTGACACGGTTTCCTTGCAGCGACCGTTCTTCTTCCAAAAGGAAAATTACCCTACGAGGTAGAGCTATGCAGATATTTCAGAGCTTCTTTTTAACCCCCTGCTGACGTAGATGCTTTCAAATATTAATTCTTGCTCCTCGGAAATGATTGATAGATCCTCTGGACATGTTGAGAAATTATAATTTTTTGGAAATGTATAGACGAATTTAGTATTTCGTTGTTCGGTCATTTCTTTTTACGACTTGGTAACTAGTTTCAGCTTGCGGATGGAAGACAATCAATTTTTCTAACAAGTTAAAGTTTGTTTTAGTGTTTTCAGGTCAGAGAATTGAGATTCTAAAGTAGCGATCAAACTGCACGCAACATTTGTTATCCTCAATTACGCGCAGCTAGTAATTTCTTAATAGAAATCGTCGTGACCTATACAGGGTGAGTCGCGTAACGTGTCGATCACAAATAACTCGTAAGTTATTTGTTGTACAAGAGAAATGTTCAAAGAACATACAGTGCTGCAATACGATTTTTGTTACTTTGATTTTTTATCAAGACATGGAGGTCACCTTCAGTTTATTCAATAGAATGCCCAATATTTTTGATCGAACTCGGATGAAGCACAAAATCCTCCGTAAAAAAGTATTCACCTTCGTATATTACAAATGTAATAGTTAACGAGATATTATCGAAATAATTTTCCGTATGTACTTATTCAAATTGAGGGTATCAGTTCCAGCATCTACTATCTTCCAGGTAATAGCTATTATACATATAGGAAATTATATCGATCATATCTCGTTAACTATTAGATTTATCACACACATCAATACACACATACAATCAAAAATATTGGGCATTCTATTTAATAAACTGAAGGTGACCTCTATATCTTGATAAACAATCGAAGTAACAAAAATCTGATTGCAGCACTGTATGTCCCCCTAGGAACCATGCAACATTTGTTTGAACATTCTTTTTTGTACAACAAATATCCTGTATATCGTTCAGTGTGAAGCAGAAGGGTTTACAATGTTTATTTTGTATCTTCCAATTCCATCTTTCAGCGAGATACCAAACCTTCAACCCCCAAAAATTCGCTATCCCACTTCCGGTGTTCGCGACAGGCCGTCCAAGAAACGGGATTCGGGTCGCTAATGCGGGGTAGTCGTAGCGCGCTAATCCGTGGCGGACTAGATTGGCCGGTGGTCGCCGCGGAAATCGTCGAAACTGTGATGATCGCGGGTCAGGGGCGGATCAAACGCAAAAGTCCGGTGATCCGAGTCGGATGGAGGGGTTGTAGGTTAGGTGTGCGCGAAATACGCGTGTCCCCCGACGCAACATATCCGTGCAAACAGAACCAAGGGGATAATGGTTACGAGGAATGGATATATCAGTCGGCGCGCGCGTTGGATCCTAGGATACCGCTATTAGTGGAGCTGCAGGCGCAGGGATATACTGTTGTCACGCGAATAACTGGTATGCGAGGAGGATACTCGGTTGTGCTGGTACCGTGTGCGTGTATCTAATTACGTCCGTGTGCGTTCTCGTGTGAGAGCTCGCGCGCGCACCCCATTGCGAATATATTCCCCGGCGGAGTATCTATTTACGCGTGTGTATATGTCGGGCGCAAATTGTGGAGTGGACTGCTCTCGAGTGCGCGCGCGCGCGATCGCGCGAGCGCAAGGCTGCTGCACGGGATCTGTAGCTACAAGCGTGATCATATGGGTTACACATACGTGCCTAAGTACCAATGCTAATCCCGACCATAGATTACGAGAGGAGCAGCGACGATCAACCGGAACCACGCCGCAGGAAATTCGAGGACCCTTTGGCTTCTGGCTTCTCGCCCCGGGGCCCCACCTCTCTAATATCGCCCCAATTCCTTCCGTCGGCAATTTATTCGCGACTTCGGGATATACCTGCTGAATAGATGCCGGGCTGACTTGTTAATAATTACCGCACCGATAGAACTCGTGGCTGCTGTGCACCAGCAGAGGATTTCAACGGCGAGGTCGCCGAGATGATTGGAGCTCCGAGCTCCGGATGTTTCCAACGATTTGCGGGTTCAAGACTGGCTTTAGGGATAGGAAATTAGTCGGAGTTTTGATACACCGTCTGTGGAATGTATGCTGCATTTGAAAAATGTTGTCAGCGAGATTTCTTTGGAGTTAGGGGATGATACGAATACATGAACTCTCGGCATCTGGGATTCGTGAGGTTAAAAATTGATCTACTAGCGAGAAAATTAGTCAGAATTGTTGATTACGAACTGGACTATTGGTGATGGAATTTATTAAAAAAGTTTCTGTTACCAGGATTTTTATATTAGAAGTTGGGGGAAGATATGGCTATATGAAATTTCGAAAATTACTCGAGTCTTTAGCAGTACGTTCTGGTAGCTTTGTATTTTATTCCAACAACGTTCCGAATTTATAGCGTTCATAAAGTGCTAAGATCGCCGATGCACGCGATGCAATTCTGACATTGCGAGCGAATAGTAAAGCCTAAACGAATAAACCGCGCAGTAATTGGAATAAAATAGAATGTCGTGTCGTGGGACCGAAAACGTTTAACCTTAATTGTCGTTCGCTAAGTGAATAAATGTATGAATCAGCGTTGAGAAAACATCTCAACACAGACGATCGTCGTCATCGCGATTGATCGTATTATTTGAACAACGTTCTTTTTTCCCTGGTGCGTCTCCTGGCACGCGCGCGGTTTTACTTTTGCGATCAACTGTACAAGCGGAGGAGAGAGAATGAGAGAAACGAGAAAGCGAAAGTGTGCTCGTCGATGGCGGTGGTCCTGGTCTCTGCGTAATGCTCGTTCAATTAAGACGAAAATTCGAGACGATCGGGTCATGCGCCCGACGTCGATCGTGAAAGCTGTCCCATGGGTTACATGGATACACATCGCGAGTTTCTCGTGCCCACACACTCCAAATATCACTTAGCACCAAACAGCTTCGCTAGCGAAAACAAGAGTCGAGCATGGGACCTCCGCTACGCCTTGGAAACATAATCTGATGAACGGAGTAATTTATTTGACTTGAACTACCCCAACAGAGGTCCCCACCATTTTTGTTTTCAAATTAGAGGTACATTTTGGCTGGGAAAACTGTAGTCTGCGCTGTTTTATAGATTAATAATTAAGGATAAATGATGAATTTTTATAGTCCCCTTTTACTTGATGTTCCATAATAGTCGAAAGGGTGTCTACACCAATCTCTGGTGTAGATGAGGTAGTATAGCAAATTTGGATCACAAAAAATCGGTTCGTTTTCCAGGAGGTCGAGATAATTGCTGATCGAAACCAGGGAATTGAATGAAACCGACAGGACCCGTTACATCGCCTCGTTTCACCTGTCTATCGAGTTCCCAGTTGCCGAGGAACTTCGCCGGGAGACCAAAATTTTATGCAAATCGGGCCCGACCCGGCCCGCGACCTATGGCGAGCGGTCAGTTCGAGGACTTATCGGTCGTTTCGATGCTAATCACGCTCGCCACTTAATACACTTTTGATTAAGTCCCGAATTTTCGATCCTCGAAGATGATGAGTGTCGAGATCGATTTAGTAATCGATCGATTTGGTGAATGACGGATATCGAAGTAGACCGCGGATGAGAACCGCTGAGAGACGGGCGAGGGCTAGGTTAAAAGCGGCAATGAATAGAATTGATATAAATGGGACGGCGACCTGGCTCCGGTCTCGAAGCTGATTGTTTTTTCTTTCCCCTATCGTCGAATTGGCCGACAAGTGCCACTTTATTGCCGCAACCAGTTTCGTTTTCGAGCTTTTTGCCGGACCGAACGCTCGTGCCGACTTTGACCGAGCGTGAAATCGAAACCCTTGCGAATCCGATCGATAATTCACGCTGGGACGCGCGAATTTCGGAATTTGGATCTGCATTCTTGTTTGCGTTGTTCCACGCGTCTACATTTCTAACGTAGAACTACGAATTTTCAGGCAGTGTCCGATGTTTTGTGAAATTATTCGGTGTCGAGTGACAGAAAATAGGGGTTGAGGACCACAAGAAAATTACAATTTTCTCTCACCCCGAATATTCTAATTAAATCTTCTCTAACAACAATTGCGTATCAGTTTGTGCTACAATAAATTCGTTCCACCCGATTCCAGTATATTGAAACTCTTCCTGTAGAAAATGAGTTCAGAACAGCATAAATTACAGCTCATTTACATAATTTGCATAATATGTGGAACACCTTGAGCGATAACATTCATCGGCGCGGCGAAACAAAATTTCACAAAAATTAATTTTTAACAACCCACGAAATTTACATGCTCGTGCAAGAGATAATATGATAACGCTCCGACGACGAACGCATCGTTTAGACTCAGCTTTACCATATTTATTTATCTGATTAATAATCAATTATTAAACACGCGTGCGGCTATGTGTGTTAATGTAATGCAGCCGAAAGTGTACATACAATTTTATGCAACATCGCGTCGTGGAAGCTGCGTGGAAACCACAGTGGATCAAAATGATTCATTCATCTGCCCTGTCCCAGATCGTTATCGACCAAAATCATTTTTTTAAAAATTCAATCCCAACCACATGATTCATCTTGTACTTTAAAAAAATTCATCTTGTACTGGAAACTTATTCATAGAAAATGATTTCGCTTATAACACTTTTTTTTTATCATTTCATTAAAGATAATGTCCGCCGGATCGTTTTACTCGACGATACCAATTTCCGGCGAAAAGAGTAAACGCGCTCCAATTTGAAAGATTCTGCGTAACGGATCAAAAATTACTTTTGCCAGCGGCTGTATGCCGTTCCACTCGTTCCTGCGAGCAGCGTTCAATCGTATTAACGGGAGAAACGCGACGGGCCAATTACACCGTCGATCACGCTCGTTATCAAAAAGTTACAATGTCTCTCTTTCCGGCGGAGGTGTCGGCGGATGGACCTTGTACGGCTCGGATGTTGAAGTCGCGATCGAAATTGCGGCGCGGTAGCGGCCCGCGTTACGAAACAGAGAGCAGCGATATTTCGCCGGGGCCACTTACGAGTCGCCGCTAATTTAAACGTTTAATTGCGAGTCCGTTTTTAGCGGAAAAATGAGCGCGCGAGCGGCTAATTAAGTCCGGCCCAAAGAGAGATAACGCTTTCATAACGAACGCGGCCCTCCGCTTTTTGTTGTAGTATTTTTAAGTGGCCGCCTCCATCGGCTCTCTCCACTCCTCTCTCTCTCTCTCTCCATTTCTCTTTCTTCCGTTTCTGTGGGTCGACGATGACTCGGCCAAGATTTTACGCCCGACAAAGCCCGGAAAAAAGCTCCTCGAAATCCGCGTAGCGCCGACCGTTTCGAACACGTTTCGAGAGTCCGAGGACCGGATATACGAACAGGGAGGAGAGAGAGAGAGGGAGAGAGAGCCCGAGCAGACCGGAAATGGCTGGCCTTACCACGGCTCGATCAAAAACTGGTTCCACCAGACGCTCTCGAAATCGAGATCGGCGGGGGGATAAAAAAATATCGCCCCTACGTTCAGTCGATAAATCCTCGTCGAATGAATTCATTGTTCGGGGGCAGGTAAAGGGATCTACGATTTTCGGTGACGGTGCGCGCTCTCCGCTCCGAGTCGTTAGGGTACTTTAGTATACCCCAACGATCCTCGGCAGAGGGTGGAAGAATTTTTGGGGGGACGGTTCACCCGAGTTATTAAT
Organism: Lasioglossum baleicum; assembly: GCF_051020765.1. Lineage (NCBI taxonomy): Eukaryota > Metazoa > Arthropoda > Insecta > Hymenoptera > Halictidae > Lasioglossum > Lasioglossum baleicum. Next base: position 9,441,874 of record NC_134941.1, read on the forward strand.
GAGATGGAGAGAGATTGCTGCCAGGAAATCGTTGGATCGACGCAGATGTTTATGGAAATTTCCGATCGCCGTTCTAACCTGCTTTTTTTTCTACCTCGCTTGTCGATTTATCGTGGAGTTTTGCGAATTCACGGTGCGCCAAGTGGTCGGGAATTTTTAGAGGAGTTCGGCGAGGTATGATTAATTTTTAACCCTTTGCACTCGGAGCTAGTTTAACCGGAAAATTAAACATTGCCTCCGATCTAGAATATTTACGTTGCCTATGATTTATGAAATTTTCTGGATACGAAATTGGTATAATACCTCATACAATACCTAAATGTTTAGTAATTGATTAGTAGACTGCGGATCTTTATGTAAAAGAAAAATGTTTTCATTGATTGTGGAAAGCAGGAATAATATAAAAATTGATTTAATCCCTTAACGACTTTGTTACATTAAAAACAACATTACAGCATTCTTGAATTTTTAAATTTAGTGGTGCCTCAGGGGGGGGCAACCGAGTGCAAAGGGTTAAGGCTTGTCGAGTTTGTTCGGTGAGGATACTCCAATTTTTGTTTCGCGGAACTTGTGCATTTGTATTCGCTTCAGGAATTTTCGAAACATCGTCCAACTGCTTAATTTATTGTAGATAACGAAAACACATTTTTGGTTAGTGTCCTGCAATTAACGAAGACAATTTTTATTTTGCACGAAGATCCGCATAATTTCAATAATTATGGGATAAAATTGATCGATGGTGGTAGACTTAGTATTAAAATAGAAAAGTGCAATTGTATTGGCGGTTTTAAAACACTGACGATCGGCAAACGAATGATTGCATGTGCTAAAATCGTCCAAAAACATTAGGCGTGTCGCTGGGAAAGGGACCCCGCGCCAACCTGATCGAAATTCCATCCTCCGACTTGTGGAATTCGATAAAAAAACGCTCGCGGAAAGTCGCCCGCTCCAATTCCGCGCGCGATCGGTGCGCTGCGAGAAGACGAACAATGGATCGGCAGCTGTCGATCCGTGGCCGCGCAGGTGAGAGAGCCTCGCTCTAACCTGTTGTCTCCCGCGTTGACGTTGGTCCTTTGTAATTAGACCGCTATTGTGCGGTGGCAATTGGTAAGTGACGCGGCGGTAGACAAGCAGAAGATTGCGCAACGAATAAAAAAAAAGAAGAATTTCAATATCGTCTCTCGTCGACCTGGATCGCCTATCGAGGTCTATCGAGAAGCGGCAGCTCTCGGCCGGGAAAACCGCGTGAAAGCCCGAGGGGCTCTCTCGATGGAAAACGCGAGACGTGGAACTCGCGAGGTTCGCTCTCGCAGAAGAGATTTATGGGAACACGGGAACTTCCGGAACGCGCGCGCGATTAAGGGGAAATTAAAGTTGCAAGTGGAAAAGGAGAACCGCTGCGCACCAACCAGTCCATAAGCCGGAGAGGATCTAGCGGCTGTGCTGCGCGGACTGTAGCGAAATAATGTACAGTGCCGTACAAAACGACGTGGCAACTATGGAAAAGGAGGGGGGGAGGGCGAGGGGGATGTGTACACGAAACACCGTGGCGTTCCGTCTCTCTCTTCGTCTCTCCCCAGCCTCTCTCGGCCGTCAGGGTGACAATGGTGTGCAAAGGAGATTAACAAACAGAATAAGCTAACGCATAATCGCATTATTTCTGGCTAAGCCGCATTTAAATTAGATAGAAATTCCATTTAACGAAACAATGCCGGGATGATGATGAGTCACTGCCGCCATACGAGTCGAAATAGACGTTCACCCCCGCACCCCCGTGCTACTGTTTCTGATATTCCTTATTACGCGAACTGACTTCGCGGAGATAATCGGGCCGAACCCGCCGTAAATGCCAAGCGAGACGCATCTGGATCTCATGGAGTCCGAGTTCATTTTGCCGCGGAGTATCAAAATTGCGCCATTGGATTATAACCTGGTTAGAATCCTCTCTATTAGTTTGTTCGTTCATTTTCTGTTTCGTGACGGTCGCTGTTTTCGGATTTTCCTCTGCAAAATTGAATTAGCACACTGAACCGGTCGCGCGGAGAGAAAAGGGAAAGTTGTGCGGCATGCCCTGCAGCTGAAAAATGTTTCCGAGGACTGTACACAATGGATTCTAGAATATTGAATTATACAGGGTGGATCGGAACTCGGGGTATAAATCTATTCGAACACACATTGTAGAATCGGAGGCAGTAGAATTTCAAGCAGCAGTTTGTCCGCCATTCCTATCGGAGTCTAGTAGAAACGTCAGCCTATATTTTCTGCTTGAACAGCAAGAAAATAATCAAAAAATTCGTTCAGTATATCAGAAAAATTTGATTCAGAGAAAAATATTATATTACTTCGATACTTTATCAGAAAAAAGCACATTTTTAGCTTTAATATTGCCGCTTATCGCTTCTCATGTCAACGTCAACAATATTAAACCACCAGCAACCCCAGACGAGGCAAAATGTCGTCACGACACGTCAAGAGCAATATTTTAAAAAGCCCAAGAGCAATCAAAGCACGATGTATCCGAAACGCACAAAGACAACAGAGAGCCGAGCCGCAACAAAAAAAGAAAAAAGAAAAAATTCCAGCGCACCCCGCGTATCCGAGGCAAGGGTGCCGGCATTGAAAAAGAAAAAAGCGAACGACCATCGTGCCCGCCCACGTGACGACGGCCATGCTCGTGACGTAACAGTGACGTCAGTGGGCCGATGGCGTGCTCGGCACGCTCCGTCGGCCGCGCGGAGAAAATCGTAAACGTGTCTCTATTTTCAATCGACGCACAATCGGATTTACAGGGAAACCCTGTGCACCGTGAAAACCTGGCCGAGATTGAAAGGAACTCGTTTCCAACTGGTGCATCCGGTCTGCCCCTATTTTAAACGCGGCGAGCGGCTACCCTCGCTGGCCAGCTAAGAGACTACTAAGAACCTTCATTTTTGCAACCCCTAAAACTCGGGAAGCGAACTGTCTTTTAGTGAAGTCGTTGTTAATTGGTGGCCTGCATTGATTAGTTAAGAGATTGATACACCAAATTATTAGGTGGTAGTTTCCGATTTCAACCTCCTAGGATTACGGTTGTTAGAAGGGGAAACGTTCCTTTTATTATTATTATATTATTGATAACTGAGAGCTTATTCTTGGTCAGTCGAAATATTGTAAACTAAATTTTCAAACGGTTATTTTTTCTCAACGTCCACGTCACGATATTTGAAACTAGAAAAGCAGATACTCTTCTTTGCCAAAATTATTTGCTGTAGACCTGTTCTAGCTAGTTAATAGACTAAAAATGTTCTAACTAGTTTCCCTTTAACTGAAGTACGCTAAGAAACGCCAATCGCTGTTCCCGTCCTCAAACAACATTTCTAAACGTTGTTCTTTCTCACTCCGTGGAGCCCAACTCCAGAGAGCAGAGACGTTCGCCTATTGATCAGCGTTGAAAATCGATGGAACTGTTTTCGTCTGCGGACGCAACTGGTAGTCGACGAGTGCAGGGTGCATCGAAAAGGGGTTGGAAACGGGTCTTACCTGCGCACCACCGCCGACGATCGACTGGTATGCCGACTGGAAGACGCTGCCGAGCTGCGTGAGCCCGTCGTCCTCCATCTGGAACATGATGTCTGCGCCGGGAGAGCCGTTGTTGTTCAGATTGTTGTTGTTTACCATCAGCTTCTCCGTGCTGGCGACGTCGCGCAGTATTGTGTTCGACTGCATCTCGCGGCCACCTTGAGGGTGGTTGGTGTGAGAGGGGAGCGGGGGATGGTTCTGCGGTTAGACTGTCGCTACTCTAAGGAGGAAAGAGGATAGAAGAGGAAGGAGAGAGAGAGAGAGAGGCCGAGTCTCGGCCGCCAGGTGGTTCGCTATCAAATCTTGGTGACGATCGCGCCTCGACCGTGGTGTATCGCTCTCATCGTCCGGCTAGGTAGCCAGAGTCACTCGCCAGGGGGTGGCTTTAGCTGATGAGCTCTGTTGGACAGTGCGCACACGTTTCGAGGATTTCGGGGCGCATATCAGGCTGCCACTTTCTAATGGGACTTGTAGAACCACCGGGCACACAACGGCACAAACAGGGTTCTTCGGTCTTTCACTGAGAAACGCAGGTAATTGGGGACAGAGTCGAATCGGAGCACTGGTCGTTAGGGGATGACTTTAGTTGTTGAACTCCGTTGGATAGTGGGCTCACGTTCCACTGAGGATTTCGGGGTGCATATCAGGCTGCCACTTGAAAATTCCGGGCACTCACTGGCAACTGCTCCGGTTTCTCACTGAGAATGAAGATCAGGGGGCAGAGTCAGAACACTGCTCGCTAGGGGATGGCTCTAGCAGATGAGCTCCGCTGGACAGTGCGCACACGTTCCTAGTATTTCGGGGCGCATATCAGCTCGCCACTTTGGATAGGATTTCAGGGACCACCGAGCACACACTGGCAACTCTTCGGTTTTCACTGACGATTAGGGGACAGAGTCAGATCGGAGCATTGCTCGGGTTGAGCCTCACAAGGTTCGACGCCGCCGCGTGCCACGAGGACGCATCGCGTACCACTAGCATTCACCCGCGCGTCCATGCACCATCCGACGCGCGGCGTCGCTTTTTCAATCAAAGACGAACACCTGTTCACGGAATTGTACCAGAAAGCGAAGCGCACTGGGGACGCGAGGATGCACGGAGCTAAAGTCGAGAGGACTGTTCGCGGACAAACTGGAGCCACCACTCGACGAACGATAGCAATGGAGCACTGTGCACGAGAGAATATAGTCAACGTGACGACGGAAGGCGAGAATTTCGGATGCGAGATCGATCGGCAGGGCAGAAGCGACCTGCGTGGACAGACGACGAGGAGCAACCACGCGGGATCCTTCCTGCACGGGGTACGCGACGAGACTGACGCTTCGCGAGGGGAGGCTCCCGCCCCACCCCTCCCCTTCCGGCTATGACGGCCCCCACTACGATCCCAAACTAATCCCCTCCAACCGGCTACGGATGCGCGCGGCTAGCGATGGGCGCTCGAACCTCTTACTCTCGAATTGTGCTCTAAAAGTTCAAATCTGAGAATTCTGGGGTGAACCGTGTGTTTTCCAAATGTTTTGAGTTTGATTCACAATTTAGTTATATTGCTGATTGGGGTAGTGTTTCTCTTAATTTCAATTCACAGGTTGATCCCATAAAGTTTGTTACAGGAAGTGTATCAGAATTTCGGAAAAAATGTACAGTTTTTTCAAGAATGGTTACATAATCGATCGACATGATTTTTCATCCATTTTCAATTTACAGGTTGATCCCATACAGTTTCTTACATGAAGTGTATCAGAATTTCGGAAAAATTGTACAGTTTTTTCAAGAATAGTTACATAAACGATCGAGGTGATTTTTCATCCATTCTCAGTTTACAAGTTGATCCCATAAAGTTTGTTTTACGAAGTGTATCTTTTGGAGTACTTTGTGTTGGAGAAATTTGAAGCTTTGTAGGTTTCGTGATAGTCGTATGCTTCGTGTCTGTAGAATTTCACTGGTCAGTTGATAGGACCCGACAAGTTGGATTGAAGGATCTATCTTCATTCAATGATTATTTTTAAGAGTTCCAGGCTGAGTGGCTGATGACAGCCAGATGGATCAGCATTTGCATACGTTATAAATACTACAATAGTATACATTGACCGAAATATAATACGATGGTGTGCGTGGTCAACGACGGATGCTGGAGTCACCTGTTTTTGCAGTTGATTAATTCAGTAACATAAAACGATACAATGTAGCTCGGCGCTTTTTGCATATCTGAAATACTCCCATGCAAATGTCATCAACCCTCCCGCAGCTTCTAGTCATTCTTTTAGATGTAGGGATATCACCTATTTCTGCGACCATAAAAATTAGGATAAATTAAGATTCTCTTTTCACTCCTCTCTCACTACATAGGCCACAGGAAAATTTATAAAAATAATTCCGTCACTAAAATGTGGATAACATGGCAAACAACGTGTCGCTAGTAGAATTAGGAAAACGATGTTTTAAAATTCGGAAAGTTCCGTGAGACCAAAAAACGCGGTTCTTTCAGAGCCATCGCTAGACTCGGGCCTCTCAGTCCCTGCGAGAGCAGTCTCTCTCTCTCTCCTCTCCCCTCGAGCCGGTATGTCGGACCAGAGAGCGTTTCGGCTCCCCCTTCACGTTCCCTACTCACAGGAAGCAACCCCTAGCGCGAAGGGCCGGCGTTTTTGCCCGCAGAACCCACCACTCTCTTCGTGTAGCTACGACGACGACGACGGGGAGACCAGTGTGGGTGGATGCCTCTCTTTCTCTCTCTCTCTCTCTGCCGTCCCGAAAACATCGGTCCACTTGTTGAGTCGGAAAGAGAGCCGAAAGAGAGAGAGAGAGAGAGGGGAAGAGAGCGAGGGAGAGTCGTCTTTTCCGGCGGCGCACGCGAAAGTGCCCCGGCGTCGTCGGGAGACAAAAGCTCTGCGTTACCAGGAAGCCGGAGAACGAATGAAACACGGAGGACCACGGGGTTTTTGCGGATGCGAAATCGAACGAGAATATCGAGACTGGAACGAGTACGCCACACGGGAAGCACGCACTTTCCCGTTTCGTGAAATACCTTTCGCCTCCGTCCGGTAAAACCATAGCCTTTCTTCTCGCACGATTTTTAGGGTACCGTTGCTCCGGGCGACGCTGCTCGGAGACATTCGGACTGTGTGGTCTTTTTGCCGAACACCGCTGAAAATTGTCCATCAGTTGTAAAAATTCTCCACGGGAGATCATAGACATTGCCCGAGAGGATCGAATCATTATAGGGTACCGTTGCTTCAGGAATGCTCAAACTGTGTGGTCCCTTCGGTGAAGACCACTGAACGTTATTAACATTGTGGAAATTCCTCACGAGGAACTGTAGATATGTTACTCCTTTTTTTTATATTATTAACTTTAGGGTACCCCGTTGCACCGAGCCGGAAATATTCAGACGAAGTTGACCATTTTACCACGTTTTTATTAGCTCGCTTTCTTGTTTGTCTGTTCGGTGGCAAATTTTCCAATTGATTTTTTCCTCCATGAGACGATAAAATAATTTTGGAGTACCGTTGCACCAAGTATTGTTCAAGCCTCAGTTTATATCTTGCAGATGTAAAAATGTCCAACAAAATAAACGAAAGGTTTCAGAGATGAAAGTACTGGTCTGCCTCGTTAACAGGGTTTCAATGGACCCATCTCCGGACATGTATCGAGGCGATGTCGGGAGTGGTTCTCGGGTTGTTCCCGAGTGTATATCGAGCAACTTTTTTCCGCGTCGAACGTCCGGCTGGTCATATCCGGATTTCAATCCGGGAAAACTGGAACTCTCGTTCGTTTGCCAAGTGGGTTAGATTGGGTCGGGTGAGGTTAGGTAATTATATACCTTCGGCCAGTCGCGTGGGTACGACACTAAAATTACTCACGAATTTCCAACTAACGAGCACTACCTTTGGCGCCACGGAGGTATCTCGTTTGTCTCCCGAGACAGATTTTCCGAAACCGTGGTATCGTCGCGGCCCTTTCGCCCCGCGGAATGAAGATATTTTCGCCTAACAGATCGTTTAGCGACGCTTCAACACGGTGCAACTTAGCCCCGGTCCGTTCGCAGAATTGATGCACGCCTCTCCGGCTCGTTGGGACGCGTAACAAGCTGGATTTTTCGGCGGATCACACGCGACCACCGGCAAACTTACGGGAATCTTGCTAGTCCTTCTTATCCTCAACTTGCTGGAAAATCTGCTGCTACTCGATCATCTTGTGAACATGAGTAGGTGCTAAGAAAACTTGAACGAAATTCCCAGTGCAAGAGTATTAAAAGAAGATAAAGATTTCTATCCAGCATTTTTATTTTCTTAACCCCATTTAAAAACCTCAATTTAGTACAATAAAAATTGATTCATCTCTGACCTCCCAGAAAACATTACAAGACATAAAATATTCCACCTGACCGTCCCGGAATGAATTCGGGGCAATAATAGTTATTTTTCGTGTGCACCCCTTAATCGTGTGTGTTACAATGTGTTTAGAAGTTCGTGCAGCATCTAAGGAAGCACGGTTCAGCGAGAAATGAATTCGGTACGCAATTAGAGTGATTCCGGGCCACCCCAACCGGGAAAGGTAACGGTGAGGCCTGCATTTTTTCGTTGGGACAGGGCAAGGTGCGTCGAAATGATATTCGGGAAGACCATATGCCGGTGTAGCGGCACGACAAGTACCTTTCGAGATTTACAGCGGCCATATTAATGCCAGCAACTGCGCCACGGGAGTCCCGGGGAATCCTCGCGGCGCAGAGACGTAAAATTTTCTCGTCTCTGACCAGAGGGACCGGCCCGAGAAACTCACCGACGAGAAACCGATGCGGATCGGTCGTTAAAACCTGGCCTCGGACCAAGCTCCTACGATACTTATCAACTGAATCAACGAATCGGAATTACGCAACTGTTTATTTGTACAGCGTCGTTATTTATCTTCAGGCTTGACGAACTTTCTGCCGCGCACTCGAGTTCAACCGTGCGACTTCTTTTTATTATTTTTTTCTCCGTATTCGAGTGTCCCGATCTGATACACGCCGCGCAGATTAACATCTTGATGCAGATAAAATTGCCGCTGGATCGACGGTGGCCGGAGAGCCGGCTATTATTTACGGGATCGTAAAAATGGGGAACACGCCACCCTGCAGGGAAAGTTCCGAATCGAGCACTTCCGCTGAATTTATTAAGCATAGTGCTCCGAAGTGGGGCGAGCATCCGATTTTTCTTATTAGTAGACTGTGGTCCTCCATGCGCTTGGAGAATTCATAACTGGACAACGTTGATATCGACGAGGAAGTTTTTAATCCGCGAAACAAGATTGCAGATTTTATGCGAAACAACAATTGTCTGTGTCGATTGTGAGGTACAGGAACTAGGTAGACATTTGTTTCTTTTCTTAACAATCTTACGGAGTTCGAAACGATGCGACAGGATTCTTAAATATTTTAAATTTCATCAATCGCGCGCGACTGCTAATTTAATCAAACGCAAAAAATGGTTGCATCATTTTTATCTTATCTTATTATATGTAGCTCCTGCAGCTTGACATTCCCTACCACCCCAAAAAATCACGAGCTTGTCGAAGTTTCGGGTTTGCGGACACCACGGGGGTCGCTGGTGGAACTTCTAACCTCAGGTACAAACCCCTAACTGCGAAGTGCTGGTGCCTCATTGTTCTGTACGCTTATTTTGACTGTAGCTCGCTACCTGTTCGCCTTTAATTATTTTACAGCTACTACCAGCTATAGTCATTCATCATTTCTGTCCACCTGACACCTTCGAACCTACCTTAACTTCACAGGCTATTTGCTACTCCTCTGACCCATTGTCCCAGGATTTACTATTTTATAGCACGAGTCTTGTGTAAACGTTGTCTCTAATTCGACAAACGCTTTCCTCACGTACCTTCAGAAGATATTGGCTGATAGAGCACTTCGAGGAAGAGAATTCAATTCTCGCTCTCGAGTCTCTTGATTTAAATAAACGAAATTTTCTCTGTTATTCGTGCACTTGCCCACTAGTTCGTATATTACTCTACCGTACCTGTGTAGACCTAGACGAGCATCGGGGATCGATCGATCCGATCCAACTGTTCTTCCCTGGGTTCGAAGCTCGGATCAAGTGTCTCCAATAGAAAGGTCCCCGAGACGATTGGTGTCAACTCGATGCTTCTCTTCGGACTCGTTGCCATCGGAATATGTTTCGCGTGGTCCGGCTGCTCGCGACGTGGGATCGTGGGTGAACAACTCGTACGATTCCACTCGGAACGATTGCTGCTAATGCGTTGACCCCCCGGGACGATAAACATGATCGAACCCGAATCAAAAAATCCCCATGCTCATCTCGCAGTTGATTCGTTTCAACACCTTGCTGAAGACTGTGGATCTTATGCACTCACGACAAAACCGAGTAGATGCAATTTAAAGAATTTCGGAGCATCAATGTGTTGGCTTCAACATTATTAAAATTATTAAACGGAGATAGGATGATCCACAGTCTGATCGTAGGGTTTGAGGGATTGAGGAATCAGCTGGAAATTATTCCACGTGTCACCTAAACGGCAGTTGACAGCAAAGCTAAAGAACAGAAGTTACTCTTAGACACCCGAATCTTAGGTCACAGTGCGCAGAGTAGATCACGAGTGTTCTTCAGGGTTAACGAATGAGCTAGAAATCATTCCACGTGTCACCTAGGCGCCATATCGTTGGAAAACAAGAAAGCTAACGAGAAAGAGGAGACCCATGCTCATTCTATTGACACCCGAATTCTCGGATCACAGTGCAGGGATCCGATCATAGACGTTCCTCAGGGTCGAAGCATCGTCGATGAATAGTTGCACGTGTCACCTGATCGGCAGGTAACCAAGAAAGCGATCGAGGAAAGGCAAAGAGGTGGCACTAGCGTAGGAAGACGAAGAGCAATGTAACCTGTCGGCGTGGGGAACGTTTCGTCATTGTGCGGCGGGCAACAAATAATTAGGTAACCTCGTCAGGCCAACTGTGTAAACTGCGGGTCTCGCGATGATCCGCACTCCGCGTCGCACGGCTCGAGGAGACACATCGAAAGTACAAGGGAAGAGGAGATAGAGAGAGAGAGAAAGAGAGCAAGAAGAAACGGAGACGAGAAAGAAAGGTGGAGAGTCGTCGACCCGGACGCCTCTTCTTCTCGTTCGTCGTGTTCGTCGCCGCGTGGTCCCTCCCCGTTCGCGAGCCCGGCGTTCTCCGGCGCAAAGAACGAAAGAAAGAAAAACGAGAGGGAGCGAGAGGAAGAGAGGGAGAAAGAAGAAAAAAATAATCATAAGACCGCTGTCGGTCGTTGTCGGCTGATGCTCCTTGTCGAGCGTTCTCGCGAGGACACGGCAAAAAGCCCACGCGAGCAAGAAGACGGAACTCCGACGTTGCCTCGTGCCATTACCAGCCGAACCCGTACGCCGTACCAACCGAGAGCTGATATAATTAAGGCCGATCGTTAGATAACGCGAAAATTGACTGAGATCGAAATTGGACGATAAACGCCGACGGGACCGGCTCCAGGGAAAGTACCGGCGACGAGGAACTACCGCGATCCGATCCGATTCGATTCGGGCCAACGTGTGTAAATTCTTCAGGGTATTGCCGCGCCGGCCAGTCGAGGAAGTGCGTTCCTTCTCTTCTGCACAGGCTGCTGAACAGAAACACGCTCCTCTACATTCACCGAACACTACCGAGTGAGGCTATTTTATGGAAAGAAACAATTTAATGATCAAATGTTACTCACTAAGCAAGTTTGCAATTTAGATTGTTCTCGACGTTTCGATCCAAATGTGGACCATTTTCAAGTGAAATTTTGCCTCTATAAAATTCTGTAAACTATAGTAATTGTTCAACAAAACCGGATAATACCAATAAAACTTTGACATACTTGCTATGTGTAAACGAATTATATAAATTCAATGATGGAACTTTTGAGAAAACTAATTAACACCATGCCATATTTTATGGAAATTGGAAAAACATACTCATTCACATTTCTTTTTTGCAGATTCCCATTTACATACCTACTTTTAAGGCAGAGTTGGGCATTAATCGATTAAAATTTTAATCAAGATTGATCGATTAATGTGTACGATTAAAAAAGTAATCATCGGAAAATCGGCGATTGATTCAATCGATTGATGAAGTTGATCGTCAATCGTTGATTAAAAGAAGAAATCATCGAAAAATCGGCGATTGATTCAATCGATTGATGAAGTTAGTCGCCATACGGTCTATCCATAAATTGTAGTAAGGAGGAAGATAGAGATTGGTTAATCGCAATTAATGACTACAGTAGAAATTTAACCGTTATTCCCAATTAACGATTAATAAGTATTTAATAAGTATTTAATCGTGTGTTAACCGCAATTAACGACTAAACTAGGAGATTAATTGTTAATTGCGATTAACGATTGAAGTAGACATTTATTCGTCAATCGTTGATTAAAAATTTTGCCCAACTCTATTTTAAGGACGTCATGAAAAATGTAATTCATTGACTGAAAGAACTGAACGGAAATAAAATAGAAATATTATCTATCTTGGTTAATTAACTGGAAGTATAAATTTGCACCGAATAAAAAACAACTCCGATTTTCAAGGAGCCGACATGTTGGCAAAATTTTTTATGGATACTGCAAAATCCCAATAAATACTGAACACAAGAGGATTGAATTTATTTATTCACTAAATTTATACGGATATTGATACCAAAGGGGAAGTGCAATTAAATTTCATTTAATCGAATCATCTTTTGCTAGTACATCAGACGTTTATGGAAATTAGTATTTCGAATCGATTCGAAGGAAACGAGATTAATCGAAATTTCATTTGATGCGTCGAGAGATTCGGGAGATTAATGACGATCCGTAGCCGCGTTAAGTTTAATGAGATCTTGTGTGTTCCATTGATTTTTACAGACTCGTAATTGACTCCGTGATTTATTGACTGCGCGGATTACGGTAATCCGAGTACCAACATGAAAATTTCTGTCGAACGGATAGCGCAATATAGATAAAATACCGTCGAGAAAAAGCAAATATAAACTGCAGGTATACAAGTCAAACACCGTGCGAAGATCAATAATGTAATTACTACGGTTCTGTTTTTCGAAAGATGTAACTCGACGTTTACAGACAGTTATAACAGCTGTCCAACCCAATCCTCTCGTTGGTCACGTGTAATGAATCTGGAGTAATTGCAGTAGACTAGACAGCTATTATGACAGATAGTGTACGTCGAGACTCTTCTTTTCAAGAACAGGATATAGTCGCTCAGATTAGCTATAACTGAACGTTTAAATGCTAATAAAGAACCACTAAAGAAGTTGATTCGCTCGTAAAGCGAGCAGTTTCGCAAATGGGAACCGAGCAATTACATTTTCCATGTTGTATACGATATTGCGGATTTTTATGCATTTATAATTTCACCGGCACACGTGTAAACATGTTGATCAACACCGGCGCATTTCTACTTTATTAGCTCGAAGACACTTTATTTTATGGACACGCTTTTAATCGATGAAAACAATTTTTTTCTCTCTGAATTTTATGAAATAATCTATGGAAACGAAAAGTGACAAACGAAAAGAACGTAATGATAAAAGTACTTTTTTAAAAGAGAATTAGCCACATAATAAAAACCCTTTGGTACCAAACGCTTTCGCAAACCACAGTACACATCCGCAAATGCTCCACCCCTTGCGAATCGTTCAACACGCCAACAAATCCAACAGAAAGATTTTCCCTTCGCGACTTTGTCGAAAACTCACCCCTACCGCGGGGTTGGAAAGAATCGTCGCGGGCGTTCCATAAAAGTGATTTAATTTCCCGGTACAACTCGTTCGGCGTGGAAGGGTGACCGGCTAAAAGGTAATAGTTAATAACGCAGCGCAGCTGAAAAGGGGATTCGGTAATCCGCTTCTAATTTCTAAAACAAAGACAGTGGAAGGAGGAGGAGGAGCAGTATGAAGAGGCGAAAGAGGAAGTGGTAGGAGGAGACGGTGGTGGATCGAGGATGAGAAAGTGAAAGAAGGACGAGAGACCCGGAGAGAAAGAGAGAGAGAGGCAATGTAGGAGTTCGAGGGGTTGCGACGGGGCTGGAAGAACAGAGGGGGTCTGGAGTGAGCACGGAAGGGAGAGAGGGAGAGAGAAAGAGAAATATTCTCTCGTTGAGGCGAACCCGAGATCCCGGAGAGTTCGGTGGGTTTTCAGGGGCGGAGAGAGAAGAGACTGTCTTTCTCTAATATATCTACCTCTCCCTGTCTCTCTGGCTAAGGGTAGATGTGGAAAGAGGGCTGAAATTGGGGGCGGTCTGCCAGGAGGGGAGTTCGAGGGACCAGGGGCGGGGAGACGAGGGGAGCAGGCAGGGTTCCACCCTGGAACACATTAACTGCAGGGCGACGGGGTATACTATAGAGATGGGTTGGGGGCGACGCCACTGGCGTAAGCTCAATGGAAAACGGGATTGCTCGGTAGCGTAGCATGAAGACGGCTTAATCTGACCTTTCTTGCGAGTCACGGAGGTGTACTCGAGCAACTGGCTTGTGTACTCGACACGGGGCACACACCTCGAGCACTCACTACCGCCCAGAGATTATCGGGCCGACTCAAACCTAACCCGCTCCCCTCCCCGTCCATCCCCTGTTCCCCTCCGCCGTCGAAGACCCACGAGACTTATCGCGCGGAGAAAAGGAAATAGCCCCGGAGATCGTTCGCCGGCGATTTAGCGGAGAGTGAATTTTGAAAAGGGAGATCAATTCGCGCGGGTCCGGTCTCGGGATGTTTGACGGAGGAGGAGGTGGACGATCCCGTTGAATGCGACAACGGTGTGAACAGGGTGACTTTGGCGACTGACTTCCTGAGTTAGATAAAAATGGAAATGTAGGTTTGATTTGGTCTCTCGTTGTTTGATGATCGATGGGGATAGAGGACACTGTGAAAGGGATGACTTTAGTTGGATTATTTTTTGAGAAAGGAATCAATTTTGAAGATTAGATAAGATTGATGTGACTTGTACAAATGGAAATGCAGGTTTGACTTCGTCTCATGATGTTTGATGATCCACAGGGTTGGATTTTCGTTGGACAACTGCTTGAGAAAGTTGGACAAGTACTGTGTGTGCATGACAAATCCGTAACGATTTTTGCACCAGGTAATTTTAGTCGGCTGCGCGATCGAGCCGATAGAGAAGCTCGCCGCGAGCATATATCGAGATCCGGCGCGTAAATCGCGCTCTCCCGGAGAATTTGCAAAGACCGTGGAACAATCGTTGAAGGATCGCCGACTCGGTGGCCGCGTTAAGAGTCCTCTGAATGAGGAAATAAATCTCGGCTGGGGCAGTGGTTGGTGGCTGCGTTCCGCGTTCCATCGTTACTTATCCTGTTAATTAAGCCACTAACGAAGGGTCAATTTTCGATAGATTTATGCACCGGTTACGTACACCGCGTGAGACGACTGCGACGACGACGACGACGGTGCAACACACATAGAAAAGAATCACTGCGTGACTCGCGGCCGGGGTCCGGAGCCAGCTCTCGTCGTTAGCAAGAGCCTCCATATCTAATCTCTCTCTAATTAATTCTTTTTAATTCGCTCTCGGCGTGCCGGCCTGCTGGATAGACGCAGAAGAACGGCGAGCTCGCTCGCTCGTTCGCGGTCTCTCATTGTAAGATCCGCGAGATTAATCCCGATTAGCCTTAATCGAGGCTGGTCTAGCGGTGTATCTGCCCCCTTCCCGCGATCGATTCGTCCAAATATAGATCGACCTAACGAATCTCGATCGCGGAGAGCCAGCGCACGACGTTGTATCCCGGCACGTCGATTCCTAGATCCTCGTTTGCGCCGAGGCGAACGAGAAAGACGGGGAAAAAGCTGAAAGAGAAAGAGAGAAGAGAGAGAGAAACGGTATAATACCGGCATATGTACACACGGTTTATAGGTGGATGAAGCGGAGTGTCCTAAAAAGGAGACGAAAGCCAACGACCATATCGAGAGAGACGTGTCCCTCGTTTGCTCGCCATTCTATTTTCTTTTTAGATCGCTTTAGCGGCTCGAGACCGATCGCCGCTCTTATCGATCGTTCTGCTTCACGGAGGATTTTCAGCGGACGGAATAAATGCTGTTCACTTAGTTAGCCTCGACTCGTGCCGCTGCGAAAACTTGCTTCGCTCTGAATGATCTGCGACATTGCGGAAAATTTAAAACAATGTAACATGGGAGGAAATCAATAAACATCACGATTTGAATAATATTTGAATAACACGAATTCTGTGTTTACTGAAAAAGTAGCAGGAACATCGATTACTTCTCCATTGCTAACAGAATGGAACGAAGAATTAATATTTTCTAATGAAAATCGCCTTGATCAAAATTATCCTGAAAATAGGCACCTTGCAGAAAGTTATCTGCTCGATCCCGAGAAAATCAATGAATGTCACAACTTTAAAAATATGTGATAAAGGAAGTACGCTTGCGTTTGATAGAAAATTGTGACTAGGAAGACGGATGCTCTGAGAAACAAGGCTGGCGGACATCTTAGGGAGCAAGAGGAGAGAGCAGCACACAACGGAATCCTGGCGAAAATCGTGGCCTCCTTGGCGCGCTAGCTACGCCAATGCGAGACACTGAACGAGGGGTGGCAGGAGCACTAGTAGCGTAGTTAGGGGTGGCTCGGTAGGGATGCTTTAGGGTGAGATTTAGTACCAACCTCCGCCGCTTAGTCTACCCATCTTGGCTGTAGTGCACGGTGGCCGTACGTCCCCCTCCCGAACTATAGTCGATACTCATGAGAAATATCAAACTACTGCAAAATATTGTCCCCGGGAATTGATCGGTTCCCCGATTTTCCTTCGTCAGCGTGGCCGGATCGCGGGAGGCCATGAGATGGGACACAAACTTCGGGGACGCAGTTACGGAATAACGCGGATCAACGGTGACCCGAGAGCGTCGTTTATCCGGGCAGGATTAAACCGAACTCGAGGAATCGATTCCCATGGTTATTCGGAAACAAAGCTGGCCGTGCACCACGACGATGGATCTAAATTATTTCGGCCCGGATCGACATTGTTTCAAACTAATAGCGAGCGAGATCCGAAAAGAGCTGCGAACGATTTAGGGGTGGGTCCGGAGGACTCGAGGGACATTCTTTTAACCCTCCGAATCAAGTTGATGCTGAAGAACGTAGGAACAGGAATAAATCAAGGATAAAACACAGTATCCAAGAAAATAAAAATGCATAAACCACCACCCTGAAACGCAAAATAAACCACCCCATTACCTACAAACCACAGCCACTCCAAGATTTCGATACTCCTCCGCAGATAGGATCGAGCAACAATCATCGCCGTAAACTAGCCGAAATTTCTCGCTGGCATTGGATTGAGGATTGAACATCGAACCCCCTGGGGGATGATAGTATAAATAATCGAACGCGGTGTGTTTTCGTTGGAAAGCGGAGACTTCTGCGAGGATTCTTTCGCTTTCGTGGCTCCGCAGGGGAACTTAAGGGTCCCATTTCGTGAAGTGGTTTTCCTCCTGTAGAACTAATAGAAATTTCGGGGCTCGGTACCTTTCGTATTCCGGGTAATGTACCCTAAGTACGGCCATATAAGATAACAGTGAGTGGGGTGAACCAGGATGGATAACCACGGCTGTACACACACACACACACTACGCGGGGGGAGAGAGAGAGAGAGGCTCGCGCGGGGTTCGCGTGTATCCAACTTTCCTGGTAATTTATTACGATCGACCTACGCCTGCTCGTACGACCTTGTATCCTCGTCCGCACCCTACGCCACCGGGCGATGCTTCTTCCGGCTGCGAAACATTTTCCTTCTTCGTTGTCAATTTGCTGTCCCGTTTAACATCCCCGCGACTTCCGTATCTCTTCCTTTACAAGCGGCCGGATATTCAACGCGAATACTTGGACACTTCGAATTACCGAGCGAGACGCTGCCCGCAATTGATTCGGTGTGTACATTTTTATTTATCAAAAGTCGTCGAGTACCGTAGAAAATTTTGGTTATTGATGTAAGCGTTGATCAGAGCTAATCATTTTCTATCGTGAGTATTGAAATCATCCCCAAAATCCCCGTTCACAATTTCTCAAAATACTAGAGTTTCAACCTTAAAATCTCGTCGCAAGAATTAGTAAAAATCCCCTGTGAAATGGGATCAGGCTTTCCGTAGATCTTCCTCACGGTCTAGATGGCCTAACCATAGGATTCACACGGATGTTTGGCCAACGTCTTCCGTGGCGGTAGTCGTTTCGAGAGTTCGGGAGACAAGTCGGGCCACTTGGAACGAGGGATCGTAGCTCGTTTCGTGAGTAACGACTCCGTCATGGTATGGGAAAGTGAAAGAGGGTGTGTGTGTGTGTGTGTATGTATGTGGGTGGGTTCGTAGGGGGTTGTAGGGTGCGGGGAATCCTCGGGAAAAGGGGGCGGGAGTCAAGTAAACTCTAGAACGTCGGCCTCTTTCATCCCCGAAACTTCAAAAGCCGGAGGAGTCGCGCCATATGCCACCCTTCTTGAACCTCTTCCCTGCTTTTTTCTCTCCTCCTTCGCGATAATAAAATTCTAATCAGCCTCGCTGTACGCCCTCGATAGTTTTCCAAGATTCCGAGACTTAAAAGAGGGCGGGACGCGGCTAAAATACGAAAAGGTTCTCGGCAGGGTCAATCTCAAACGCGACGCGTTAAAAATAAGGAGAGGAGGGTTAACTTTAATTCGTTTCTTCTTTATCATTATGATCTTTAATACTGATTGTATTTTGTATTGCTAATAATTTTTTCAGTATTGTTCGTGAAATGAAAAATTGAATTATTTTGATAATTTTGTTAGTCATTTTTTAATAGTTTCGTAACCGTCAATGTATTTTAAAGTTTGATTTATTCTTATACATTTATTTACCCGACCGGTCCCCGTATTAAATTATGCAGTCACGTGTTCACGCGATATTAAAGAGAATTAAAAAATCGATATTTTGTCAAATTCTCGCCCCTCGATCACACTCCATCGCATATTTCATCGCAGAAGCCACCCAGAAATAATTTGTACACAAGAAAACGATTCCAGCGCATGCACGATATAAGACATTGCTCCATACTAATTGATGTTACCCACGAAGAATTGGGTGAGGGCACGTTTTATCAAATTCCACCGCGCCGCTACAGCGTCGTTAAATTAATTCCATGGTGCCATATTTCGTTGGGTCCCGAAAATGGTAATGGTCCACGGGGCTATTCGGCTCTCTCGATCGTTCACGATCGACCAAGGAATCTTTTTGCTTTTTATACTTCGTAGCCGCGGACGCTTAACGCGCGCCCTCGATTTATGGTAATTGGAGGCGCGGGTAACTTGGCGGACTCGAAAATCGTTCCCATTTTTTCTCTTCCTCCTCCTCATCTCCTTCTTCTTGTTTTTAACGCGTTCGAGATTGACTCTCTCAGATCCGCCCTCCATCTCTTCGAATTTCGGAAAACTACGACATGAACCATTTTGTTCCGTTTTATTTACTTCGTCCTATTTTGTTCCTTTTACGAAAAGGGGTGAGTTTAACAAAAATAAATAATGGTGAAAAATAACTGGCAAATATTGAAATTGGAAGAGTGAGGATGATGAAAATAGGACTAGCTTTAATTGAAAATCGTGTGGGGGCCACAGGTGAATTTAGGGTGCGTGTGTGAAGGAAGTATACAAGGGGTAGTTCCGCTCCCTTTCTTCCGTTGTAATTCCGTGAAAAATGTGAAGTGGCGTATCTAGCGGGCCGTAAAACTAACAAGTCAGGGGGGGTGGAAAGGTGCAGGACGTCCTGGAAATCGAATTCGGGATCCCGTTGATGGGTTAGGAAAAACGTGACTG
Organism: Lasioglossum baleicum; assembly: GCF_051020765.1. Taxonomy (NCBI): domain Eukaryota; kingdom Metazoa; phylum Arthropoda; class Insecta; order Hymenoptera; family Halictidae; genus Lasioglossum; species Lasioglossum baleicum. The sequence goes on from NC_134941.1 coordinate 9,461,271, forward strand.
ACCCGAGGTTCTAGGCGAAACAGAGGCTTCCACCGAAACAGGGACGAAAACACGGAGCCAACGAAAGCCGCGATCGTGTATGCAAACATACCCTCAAAGTAAATAACCGGCGCACCCCCACGGTAGGCTCAAATTCTAGGCTCGTAGTTAAAGTACGTGCTGCTCTTCAAATAGTTTCGGGATACTTAACCACCCCCGCGAGACTCTATATCACGTTTATGTTGGTAAGTAGACTGCGAATGGCTGCGAATTCCCGTTTCCCTGATAAATTAGAAAAACAGCAATCTGTTTTCCTTCCCTGGTGAAGCACTGCAACCGTGATAATAATGCTACAAATTAACTCTCCGCGAGAACATTGTTTATGTCGTATTTTCATCTTGCTGCCAATACAAACAATATAAAGTTCATTGTTAAGCGTACAGTTTCGTAGCTATGGTGTAAATGATGGAGTACAGCCCAATAAAATTTCCTCAAATTATTAACTCATAGTACAATTTATTTGTTCTATTACATTGGAAGATGACATTACTTTCTCTTTAAAAAAAAAAAACAGCAAGAATCTATGTAGGTCTAAGCTAAAATAACATTCTCCCCCACCCACCCCTTTAACACTGTCAATTGTTGTAGATTTAATAGTCCTCTAGATTAATGCTTTCGCTAGCAAGTGTCTGTTTCACAGGGTGGAATAGGGAATTTTAGCTAAGACGTTCATCCCCCACGGGATTTGCTCGGCTTTCCTCGGCCAATTAAGAGGGGTTAATAAATTGTTTATAGAAGTTCGTGAAAGTCTAACAGGAATTCCGTCGGAAGGTTCAAGTTCACTCCCGGGGGCAGTCGGCGGATCGTCACGAGCCAAGGGGGCGACGAAAGGGCGCAGCGGGGGTGAAGTACGGAGAGTGGCATCCCCCGAATTTCACAGGCCGGTACGCCACAAATGAAGCACACTTGGGTGGTGCTCGATTTAGCTCGTATCAACCCGCACCCTCGGCCGGGTTGAACGCATCGCGCAAACACTGCCGCGTACCTACAGCAAACACACACACGTGCCTCCCTGTGTACACATGTAATTTTAGGGAATTATAGATACATACTCCGGCACCGAATCTGCCCCGTATGTGGACGGTTAGAGTGGATCTTCGCTAATGTCTTCTTGATCCTGGCAGCTGAGCTTCCTGACTATTGTTTTCCCCCCCTCGAAACGCGTTAATAGAATCTGCCGAGCTTTCGAACGAAATTGAAACTAACACTTACGACTCTGCATTTTGTTTATAATTTTAAACGAAATGAATGAAATGATTGAAAATGGAATAAAATGTAATAAAATGATGTGGTACGAGACCAAACAAAATGAAATGGGAGAAGACCAAATAAAATGGAACAAAAGGAAGCAACATGGAGCAAAATGAAATGAGGGGGACTAAACTGGAGCAAAATGTAACAAGATGCGGTGGTACGCAGCAAGTAAAGGTGGTAGCAAGTGTGCTAATGATCCACGGTTGATCTACGAAGCAAATAAGAGACCGGCCCGTCCGGTACAACAGGGAAACCGCAACGGGAGAGACCCGGGCTGAAACGCGGCCTGTTCAAACACACGCGGAGCGGATCGGCGCACACTGCACACGCGACTACTCGCTTCACGTGCTGGGGCACGCGAGGATCCACGCGCGCCACCCTCGCGGCCCCCTCGAATATTCAAGGGGAGAGGGCCCGCGGATACAGCCCCGTCGCCTTACGCTTATGCAATCGTCTATACAACGGCGCACCGTTGCGCTCGGTGCACCGAGCGTGCAACCGGAAGGGGAGGCTCCCCGTTTCGGTTTATCGCGGCCGTTATCTTCGCGAGAAACCAGTCCGGCCCGAAATTTCTGTCTGGAAAGTGGCCGCGTTTGCTCTCTGGGAATTTTGTTAAATCGCCTCCTCAAGCAAGAACGATTTTTTTGAATGATTGCAATTCGTGGCGTAGGTACATCAAGTACTGTAAAAATAGTACATTGTGCAATTGTTCTCTATTTTATTTTATTCGGTAACTTTTGTTTAAACTTCGCAAGGTAATATGGGGCCTCAGAGACCCCAGCTTCAGATTTTTAAAAAAGAATTTTTATATGAATAAAATTGAATCCGTTTGTTTACTTTTCATCCTATTGTTATTCTTTATCCAGAATTTATTAAAAACGAGGCTATTTATGAAATTCATTTGTCGAGGTCTAAGAGGCCCCATTCTACTATTTATGTGTTATTAGATCTTACCTTGCGAGGCTTTCTAAAATAAAATTTGGAACGGAACAGAATTCGACCGAGGTGAAAGAGAAATTCTTCAGATATGACGCACAACGCAGCATGTAATTTTTCAATGAGTGTAATTCGGAGAAATATATATTCTTTCACCTCAAGACACTTTTCACCGATTAAAGGGTACCCGTGATTCATGAACGGTAATGTATATCATTAGGGAAGGCATATAAAAAATTATGAACACAATACGCATTTTATATCATACGCACGTAGTTGTATAATTGATTACGTAATACATACAGAAAAAAAAGCGGTATCACGAGCGAAAAATCTTGATTTTGAAGTGTTCAACTCGTTCGCTGAATATAAATAGAGTCCGTGCGTGCACGCACTGGCACACCTGCCGCGCATTCAGACAAATTGCATATTTGTGACACTTTCAACGGGGCATGCGAGAATTTGTAAAATCCGAGGGAACGCGCGCACTAATGAAAACGAATAGTACTGTTGAAACTGCTACGAGTAATTTTCTAGTCGAGGTAAGAAATTTTTCCCTCATTTCGATTTTCATAAAATAACATGTGGAGATAGAAATTGGCAGGAAATATCGGCAAAACTATTCTAAATATTATTCCTATGCAGGATAAAGTTCTATAATTATCAATCTGGTCGCAAAAGAAATTCCAATGCAGGGGGTTGATTTTTAAACAGCGATTTTCACAGCAAAGATACGCCTACATTTGAGATACAATTTTTAAAAATCGAATAGTCCTAGCAACCCTCTCCACAAATAAAATCACACAATCTGCTTCGCACATTCCACTTTCTCACATCTGTTTCCCTAAAAAATCGACCGATGCGTTACAGATTACGTGCACTTAATACTACGTAAGTGTAGAAGAGTGGAGGTGCTCGAAAATGATCGCGCCGAAGCCACAAAAGAAAACAAGAGATCGTAGCGCAATAGAAAGATCATTGTACCGCATCGTTTGTTCAACCAGCAGATAGCGAGTCCGCCCGACTCCTCAGCCAGGATAAAGGATCGAGAGATGAATCCATTTAGGACGATTGATATGTTAATTGGCATGCAGTTCTCACCGCGGTCGTTAATCCCCCATGAAAACGATCGCGGGGCACACGCGAACCGGCCACTCGAATAGGAAACCCCCTTGCGAGGCACGTGACCTCGGACAGGGGGTGAACAGATAGTGGCCACTCGAAATTTCCTGCCGGTCGAAGGTAACAGATTGATCTCTCGCTATAGGAAGCCTACCGGTCGTTAAATGTCCCGCCATGGTGGAATCAACCAGCCATGGGACACGCCGTATGGGCCGATTTTCAACCCTTCTCGGACCACGCTCCGTATAATCGCGGTGTCTTCCTTTTGTTCGAGCTAGACAACGATTTTAGAGCTTGTCATATTTATATGAGCCTGAGAAAATATTTTTACTCCCCCAATGTTCATGTGAACCTCAATTTTTGGTACAGTAGAAAACAGGGGTTGAAAACTTATATTTTTATAGCGTGGGATTTATTCGATTCAAAACCAGGTAAAAGGTTTTTGTGAAATTAATCAAATTCCTGTTTGGAATTTACTGTGATCATCCACGAGACAAACAGAATTTCTGTGGAACACACTAAATCTTTCTACAGGATTTTATTCTCTGCGCATCAAGTATTTAATAAAGTAATTAAAATTCCTGGCTGGGGTCCAATTGCTTCTCGTCGACAGTATTGATTTCGCAAAAAATGATACAATACCAGCAAACAGAGGACTCTCTGTAATCGTAGCATATAAAAATGTTCAAACAATTATCAAGCGCAAACACTGGCGGATATATAATTTTTCCTGCAGTTTCTATTTATTTTTAATTTACCGAGGCCCGATGGAAATGTCGATCTTCGCGAATTTTTCGACGGAAATGCGAATTTTTATAATCAGATTGCGGATCAGATAAAAATCTTTTAATCACAAGAAACTGGAGTCAGGTACGTTTGTTGTTTGAGATACAGTTGTGTGTTGTGTTAAAGGTTGTTTGTATAATTAATGTATTAAATTAATAGCCCAACAAAAGTCGAAATTTGATCGCTAGTACAAATTTCACAGATGCAGATCGCGTATGCCAATTGATTCAGGACACGAGATCGTATCGAGCACGGTTTTTACAGGAAATTAATTTCACCGGAGAATCAGGATCTATCCTGCCGCTTCAGATTACACACGATCCGCATTCGGCTGGGTGTGGAAGACACGGTGAACGTATATATCTCGCGTGCGATCGGCCGAAAATGCACGCGTGAGCGATAGTTTACGGTCATTGTGGGATTATCGCGATAAATTATTGGGTGTATCGCAACTGCGCCTATCGGTATGTCGATAGTATTAATTGGGTCGTCGAGATTATTACCGGGAATGTATCAATAATAATTACCAGTGTACCAGAATGAACCAGGATTTACCTCTGAAATTGTAATCACTGCCTTTTCTCTGTTCCCCCCCCCCTATTCATCTGCGCTTAATATCCTCATCAAAAATGGAAAATAATATCAATTACCGTGTCGGCTGCCTTAACAATCGTAAATGCAACTACTATCCGAATTATCGGGCCGATCACCGACGAATTAAAGCTCTGCTAATTGGTGTGATTGTGAAACAATTATTTCGGCACGGCAAAGGGCGAAATGCGATTGCGGTTATGTCACAGAAGAATAACAGAGAAATCAGAATGGAATTAGTTGAAATATTTGTCCCGTGGTAAATACAATATTACCATACTTCGTCCCATAAAATCTCGAAATTGTAATCGGAGTAAATATACCTCGATTCTATTAAGGGTTGTGTATATTCGTTGTTGAATAATTCCTCATGGATGCATATTTATAATCTTCATAATCGTAAACCGAGTTAATCGAGCGATATTTAACAAAATCACGTTCTCGTCAACATGGAAGTAGATCAGGCGAGAGAACGCCGGCTAAAAATCACTCTCGGTTTCAATTACGCGGCTTAACGACGCTCGATGCAACAAATTAAAGTGCCGGTGCCGGACAATAGTGGAGCCGGCGCGGCGGCGTGCGAGCCACGGTTCCCGTATCGTTCGAAACCAGAAAATATGTGTATAGATCATATCTCAGCGTCCTCTGTCTCTCTCTCTCTCTCTCTCTCTCTCTCTCTCTCTCTCTCTCTCTCTCTCTCTCTCTCTCTCTCTCTCTCTCTCTCTCTCTCTCTTGCTCTCGGTTACTCGCTTTATCCAGGCCCGATAGAAACCCTCCCCTCGTCTCTCCCCGCCAACACAACCGCTCGTTTCCCTCCCCTCGGCCTCCGCAACCCCCGAAGGGTGGTGGTTTACCCGTTGTAAGTCGACAACTCACTCTATAAACCCGTGCTGCGCCGCGCTGTGTACTCTGTACACTGCGGCAAGTTTGCACGCTGCCCGAGAGAGAGATAGACAGAGAAAGAGAGAGAGAGAGAGAGAGAGGGGGGGGAGTTTGTTAGAAGAGGGGTGAAAGATCGACGGGGAAAGGTAAAGAAAAGGAAGGGGGGTAAATACGATAAGAACCGCGCGATAATCCCATCGCTGCTGGCTCCTCACCATCGACAACCACCCCCTTGTCCTACGACGACAAACTTCAACGGTGCCATTTTGTCGGTTTTGCACGCGACGATTCGCTTGTTCGCAAATAGTGATCTAATTGATGGGGGGACACAGCCCATAATTGTACCCATTGAATTAATTTGTTACTTGGTATTAGTACACCGCGGATCTTTATGCGAAACGAAAATTTTCTTCGTCAATTGCTGAACACCAAACTTCAGTTGCTCAATTTACTAGAAACGATAAACAAGATAAATCAACAAGTACCATGCAGCCAACAGTCTCTTAGGCTAACACGTCCAGCAGGAGTAGCCATTACTCGCCACGATAAAGAAACCAAACACCGCCACGAAGGGTTGGATTTATCGTCCTCAGATAAAAAGAAGCAGCAGATTGATCTCCGCGGCCGAAGAAATATCAATATGATACAACGATTTACAGTTCGATCTAGCCCGTAAACTTCGACAACGGGGCCGTACACAATGGCGCTGGCCGACACGAGGTGTGTAAAGTGAAATTGCCTGGGGGGGGTTGGGGGGTCCCGTGGGATTAAGCAAAACGCGTTTCCTCGATCGTGGACCACTTCGACTTGCAGATAAGCAGCAGGACCGACGGAGTGCACTTACACTCGCCTAATCGACCGGCTTCGACACCGGAAGACTTTATGAGAGTCCGCGAGAGTCCACGAAAAATCCTCGGTTTCTCGGACCCGCCCGTTGCGTCACTGTGTAATAATAGTCGTTCGAGGAGCCGGGCAATAAATAGCAGAAAATTCTCCTCGATTTTTCGAGAGCCCTAAATTCGGTTCTCTCCTAAATGGAGCCGGGATCTCAAAAGAGAGAAGACGGGAGAGAGAGAGAAAAAGAGAGAAATGACACGGCGGTTTCCGCTCGAGCTGTCCTCGGTCTCCCGATCCCTCTGCGAGGGAAATTACGAAACCCTCAGACCGCGAAGCCCACGCGGAAAGAGGGAACAAAAGGCTCGGTAAAATGGCGCGCGAACCAAGGAATGAGCCAAAGCACGAAGAGGAGAGAGAGAGAGGAGAGGATAGAGGAGAGAGCGCAAGCTAAAGAGGCATTGGCTCGTGTGCTACCAGCAACAGGTGCCCGTCAAACAGCGTTCAACGTCTCCGGCGAACAGTCCTCTCCTCTTTCTCTCTCTTTTCATCTACGCTGCTACTGCTGCTGCTCCTGCTGCTGACCTTCCTCTTCATCCCCCCCCTTTGCCTCTGTCTTTTTCCCACCACCTTGCTCGCCGTCTTTCTACCCCGGCTCTCTCGCACGCGATCCACGGTAATTGATTCGTCGACAAGACAGCCCATGCTACCCTCTGTCCAAATGGCCAGTCGTTCATCGACCGATCCATGGGTTTTCGCGAACTTCGCGGTCGAAACCGCCTGTCGCCATTGGGAACTGCTCGACAGAGCTTCGATTCGTTATTGACACTGGGAAAATTAATCGGTGACGATTTTTACAGGTTTCTGGAGATTTGTGTTTGGGAAATTGGCCGTGGATTTTTACAGAAATTTCAGTAATTGTGGATTGTTGAACTTCACACATTGATCGATCTCAAAATGGGATTAAATCAAAGCAAATTGTTTAGTAAAATAAAAATTAAAAATATAAGATTTATAGTGTTAATTACATAAACAAATTTATTTAGTAATACTAATAGCATTAGTTAATTAATTAGTAATAATAATAGTAGAGCCGTAGTAATGAATTTTTGAGTCTCGAGAAAGAATATTATATTTTTGTATTTTGCATGGGGTGCCAGAAGCATTTGTGCCAGAAATTAATCGGAAAGTTTAGATTCGGAGAATAATCTAGGAAAATGGAAGTTCGTATAATGAACCTCGATTTGCTTACGATTTGCGAAACAACCCCTGTTAGTAGAGAAGGGTGTGTAGAAGTATTTGGGCGAGCGTCTAGATTGAACCGCCATATATCTCGGCGGAGAAAAATTCTGACAGTGTTATTAATGGTATCAATTGACTGTGAGTTATGCTCGGGGTCTGGTTTAGCTATGTATCTTGCGGAAGAGAAATATTTACAGTGTTATTGGAGGTATTAATTGACTATGAATTGTAAATTAGGTCCAATCTAGGCGCTGGTCCAATTTCGAAACTCTCCCCTAGATAATCGCATCTATTGGTAGGAAAATAATGATGATATTCGGCCATGCTGTAACGAGATTATTATCATAAATTGAGAAATAGAAGGCTTACCAAACAATGGGATGAAATGTTCGAAAACAGGAATATTATACAATCGATTAAGGATGACGATAACGTTACAGTGAATTGATTTCACACACATCTCTCTACTTTCACTAATCTTGTTCTACGTCTACACCAGATGAACGAGACATTTTAATTCTCAGACATAAATTCATCCATCTCACTGTCAAATTTTCGATTTCTTCACGACTGTGTTACAATTCGACGCTTGATGCTTTCCAATGTTACATCATGTATAAAACATAAGTAATCCAATCAACGTGTAAACGTAGATATATCTGGGCAACGTACGAAGTTCAATTAATTTCATTTCCATATGTACTTAACAAATTGATTAAGTACACGAACGTGTAAGTTTCAAGTCGGAGTTTGATCAATCTTATCTCATTTCCCTATCACAATTAGTTAATACTTACTTATCGTCGCGTCACCTCGACGTCATCGCAAACTTCGTTTATCACAATCTCCCACAAAAGCGGTGCAGGAAATTAATTAATTTATATTTACGAGCCACTCTACGAAAAACATTTTTCATCCACGCAATTTGCAAGCCTCAGCCTGACGTACAACGACGTCTAAGATACGTCGCGTGATTCTTGCGCCAGTTATACATATATTGCAGTAAAATACTGTTCAATGTCAACAATAAATATTACCAGCGATATTATCGTTCCACAAAGACATTGGTTTCAAGTTTATACGAAAATTCATTACCAAATGATCAAGTCAACATTTTAATGTAGCCAGATTCCAATTAAAATTGATTTTCACCAACACAGTGTCGACGTAACATCGTCATGCAAATTCTCACAATTCGATAAGCATGCATCTGCATATCAATCAAAATCTGTCGGAGTTACAAATCGTACAATGCGTGTACAAATGCAGTTGCTGCGAGTACAGTGGTGATCCAGATCGATCAAAGAATTTTCGAAGCTGGTTTCTCGGCAGCCCGGTGGGCTCTGATTGACTCGGGTTTACGATGCGCGGAGTCGCAGGTGTTTTCACGAAGAAATTAAACCGCGGCCACTTTTGAGGTCTCGCTTTTAATTGCCCCGTTACGACGGTTTACAGCGGAGATCATTAAGGTCGTTATTTTTACGGCGCAAATGCCGTAAGAATTTATCCGGACCGAAAACCCGTGGATTCTCTCGGTTCTTGCGCGCACACCGTGTGTTCTCGCGGCGACTTGTTAGATAACTCGGTTAAACGCCGCCTAGATCTCGTTCCCGCGACGTGCTTAATCGCGCGTGTACGATTAATGAACCGGCCTCGCCGATTTTTTCCCCGGTGCGCACACACCCGCTCGTCAAACCGAGTAGCAGCTTTACGAGCGATTTTCGATATTCATTTGTCCCGCTTGACGTTTATCGGCTGCGTAATTCGAGAGGCTGCGAGAAAGTCGCGCCCGACTGTCGGATAGATCCCTACTGGTCTCGCGATCCACATAGCAATGCTCGTTGGCAAATGAATATTATTGCATACACTCGAACGAATGATTAATAATGTCTTTTTTATCATGTTGGTTTTACATGCAGAGAAAACAGCTCGAAATCTGTTTCCATCGGTAGACTGACGGTGATACACAATTTCAGGGAAACACTAGATCGCGAGATTTGTTGAACACCCTCGAGTCGATCTTCTACATTAGCTGTTGCCAGCGATCTCTATGTTTCGTTTCTTCTTGGCACATTAAATGGGGCAATTAGCCTCGGATCTTTTCGAATTCGTAGACTGAGGATCTTCATGTGAATTCACAATTTTATGTACAGGGTGTCTCGGCTGAAGGAGGCCACCTAAATATCTCCTTTATTTTTAAAAAGAATATTTATGGCATAATTTAAATGGTATCGATAGATGAATATCATAGAAGAACCATTTTCTTTTGGTTGGTCATTTTTTAACAGTTTTTTCAAGGTTATCGTTATTTTTTATCGAGAAAACTTATATTTTTTTATTCCATCTTGTTAATGACTTAAGCATTTTTTCAGCCGCTATAAGATGGAATAAAAGAATAACGATGACCTTGAAAAAACTATGAAAAAATAACCGGACAAAAAAGATATTTTCTTCTATGATATTCCTCCTTCGAATACCATTGAAATTATGCGATAAATATTTTTTGTGCCATTAAAAATAAAGGAGATACTTAGGTGGCCTCCTTCAACTGAGACACCCTGTATATCTTTTCAGTACTACACCTTTGCCGAGTCAGTTTTCAAACAAATGACCCAAAACTATTTTTATATCGTACAATAAATTATCCTGAATACTGCCATAGCCATTTTTGTCACTGTTCGTTCAGTGTCAACGGTGTCACAGTTCTGAAGTTCCCGGAGGGAAATGATCAAATCATAAATTCCAAGTCCGAACCGAGCCCGAGTGAAAAATCGTCCGATTCACAGACTCATTGTGGGAACAGAATATTCCATTGGAATCACCAGTTTGACAAACTCTTCCTGTCAGCTTAATCCGGCCAGCCGATAACGACTCTCGAAACGGACGTTGTATCATTTATTTGATCGGCCGCCTCATGCTTCATAATGAACGGTTGGCTACTTGAACCCGGCCGTTTCAGAAAGCCGGGGAATGGTTCGTAGGCGCCGTAGTGTCCGGACGTGGGCCACGTTCACGTTCCGAATCCCACGGGACTCATTATCGGGGTCGTTCTCGGGGATCTTTCAAATTACAGCCCGCGGTTTCGAGTGGAGGATCTAGGCATCCGACCATCATCGCGGCTTTTCTATTTCGGGAATCGAACTATTGTTCCTGGTGTCAAAATCGGCCTCGGTGATCACCTAACCTTATTTCCACGTAGCACCGAAATCGTCAAAATGGTACTTGATTATTTTATATGTTCTATAGAACGAATCAAGACTTAAATCGTTGTTTAGAGTGAATTCATCATAAATTTATTCTGAAGACTTTCAAAATAGACTTTAAAAATGCAGCAGCGGAATTAATATTATTACTTAATTATTTTATATGTTCTATCAAACGAATCAAGAGACTCAATACACTTGAATCACTGTTTAGAGTGAATTCATCATACATTTATTCTTAGGACTTTCAAAATGGACTTCAAAAATGCAGCAGCGGAATTAATATTATATACTTAATTATTTTATATGTTCTATCGAACGTATCAAGACTCAATACACTTAAATCATTGTTTAGAGTGAATTCATCATAAATTTATTCTTAGGACTTTCAAAATGGACTTCAAAAATGCAGCAGCGGAATTAATATTATTACTTAATTATTTTATATGTTCTATCGAACGTATCAGTACTCAATACACTTAAATCATTGTTTAGAGTGAATTCATTATAAATTTATTCTTAGGACTTTCAAAATGGACTTCAAAAATGCAGCAGCGGAATTAATATTATATACTTAATTATTTTATATGTTCTATCGAACGTATCAAGACTCAATACACTTAAATTGATGTTTAGAGTGAATTCATCATAAATTTATTCTTAGGACTTTCAAAATGGACTTCAAAAATGCAGCAGCGGAATTAATATTATATACTTAATTATTTTATATGTTCCATCAAACGAAGCAAGACTCAATACACTTAAATTGATGTTTAGAGTGAATTAATCATAAATTTATTCTTAGGACTTTCAAAATGGACTTCAAAAATGCAGCAGCGGAATTAATATTATATACTTAATTATTTTATATGTTCCATCGAACGAATCAAGACTCAATACACTTAAATTGATGTTTAGAGTGAATTCATCATACATTTATTTTTAGGACTTTCAAAATGGACTTCAAAAATGCAGCAGCGGAATTAATATTATATACTTAATTATTTTATATGTTCCATCAAACGAAGCAAGACTCAATGCACTTAAATTGATGTTTAGAGTGAATTCATCATAAATTTATTCTTAGGACTTTCAAAATGGACTTCAAAAATGCAGCAGCGGAATTAATATTATATACTTAATTATTTTATATGTTCTATCAAACGAATCAAGACTCAATACACTTAAATTGATGTTTAGAGTGAATTAATCATAAATTTATTCTTAGGACTTTCAAAATGGACTTCAAAAATGCAGCAGCGGAACTAATATTATATACTTAATTATTGTATATGTTCTATCAATTGAATCAAGACTCAATGCACTTAAATCGCTGGTTAGAATGAATTCATCGTAAGTTTATCCTTAGGAGGACTTTCAAAATGGACTTCAAAAATGCAGAGCAGCGGAATTAATATTCAACAGTGAGCAAAGGTAGGACCAGTTTGACAGAGGACGAGCATGGTTGTCGAGCGTTCGTCCATCGAAAGTTAGAGGTGGTCCAGGTTGTGGAAGGGTCCATCGGCCCGTGAAAATGCGTGCCACTTACACGGGAGCACGGATCCTCGGTTTCTTCGAGGCGGCCACGAAATTCCTCGAGGCCACGAATTAGCGAGAAGCCATTCAGGCAGCCATAGCGCGAGCCATGGAGCCAAACTGGAAGGGCTCCACGGTCTGGCGACCGTAGCACGCGACACCATATGGTCTTCTCCCGATACCCATGAGCCCCCTATGCACAAACATGCCTCCGAAAGATACGGGCTCCGAGAGATCTTAACCGAAACGAACGGCGCGCCGACGAAGCGTCCAACCGAAAACCAGATAACACCAAGAATTTCTTTTTTTAACAATACTCCGGAGAAAAATGTCGAGCGGATAGGGCATCGGGAGATCTGGCTTAGCTCCCTCGCTTACTATACGCGTCGGCATGTTAACTGTGTCACTGGAGAATGCGGTGATATATTCACTTTTTCGAAATTAGCTTCGGTTTTGCTCGGAAAGTGTCCCACTTAACAGCACCGGGTTTAATTGTGCAATCAATCAGAAGAAATTAATTACTAAAAATCTAGAATAAATTCGAAGAAGGGAAAAATCGTACCCTTCGGTCGCGAAGGGGCTCGATGCCATAACAAGATCACGCAACAGAAATCATCCCCCGGTGGTCGGTAAAAATCGGCGGCCGACAACGGGGGTGATGGGGCCAAAACAATAATAAATAAGAGCGTAGAGTCACGGCCGAATAAATCCTCGACTATCCCACGGTGCGGATCGCCGTTAATCCACGCGGTATGGTGTGTTGCTTGAACAACCCTCGGACCAACGCAGTCACAGCGTAAGCCTGCTAATAATTTATTCAGCGCGCAGGACTACGCGATTACGTTTCTATTAGGATATGAGCGTTCTAGTGTCCTCGAGGGTGTTGTAACCGTATTCCCGGGCTACCTCCGCTGGGAGTTTCACTTATCGTTCCCTCCGCAACACCCTCTGTTCAACGTCCCTTTTTCCCCGGTCTCTCTTCAAGGTCCGCCGACCGTGACCGGTGGCGTCGCGCCCCCGTAAGAAAACACACGCAGCACCCATGCCTTCTTCGGGTAATATAAATACCATGGCTGCTAGATCGGCACGCAGGACGAAATAGAATTTTTTTTGTCGGCGGATCTAGACTACAGATTTCTACCCTTGTTATCGTTTAGGGGATGCTGGTAGCCGGGGATAATGATACTGCGGATACCGGCCCCGAATGAATCATCCGGCGAGGGTAGTAGTAGTAATAATTATGATCGCCTCTGTCGGGCTCGGGATTATTGAGAACGCATGATAGATAATAGATTAGGCTGGGGTTCCAGACACTTTTCACGAATATTAGCGCCGAGGGAATTTTGTGGTTAATTTCGGAAAGTCGGCTGAATGGAATGGAATCGGCCGTATTTTGATTTTGAAAATAATTCCATGTTATCTAAAATATTGAAAGAAACTGGGAAAACTGGTTTTCTGAATTCGGGCACTCAGTATCGATTCTTTTTTCGCGATAACGCGGCAACAACGATAAGCGATGCATTGATTTTTCGTATTTTCGACATTCGGGAACAAATGAATGGTGACTGATTAGATCTCGCACGAGCACCAGTTGGCTAATTAAAAATTCCTTATTGGGAGGAACGTAAACGCAGGCTTAACAGTTATCAAGAGACTCGCGATTAGGAGCGATAATCAGGTCGCGCGTCTCGGCCAATTGGTTGAATCACATGGGTCGCCGAAAATGGAGATCGTTATAATTAATCTTATCGATTCGCCGCGTCCCAACCGTGTTATCCCCGACTAATTTCCACGGAAATCGAGTGACTCGCTCCTTCCTAATCAGCGGACTTCGGGGAAGCGTTTTTCGTTTCGCAATTCACGGTTCATGGCGCTTCGCAATTTTCCCCGAGTGCCGTCACTTTGCCGTGCAAATCGACTCGGTTAACTAACCATTTCCAACCATTAGTTAATCAAATTTCATACTAAAAAATTTAAACGCATACCATTTAATCCTATAGGAGTGATTAGATTGTAGTTTTTCCATTTGTACAAATTGAACAACGTTTATATTTGGTGAACTCGATTGAAAATGTTATTTGAATGTACTTGGAACTTCTGTCTGAATTTCTGAACAGAAACGCGTCTCCTACAAAATTCTTTGCGAGAAATAAACTTATGCGATTCTCCCTATATGTTTGAAAATGCCGAGAAATGATAAACCTGGAATTGTCCGCCGAATCATCCTCAGATAAATCAGCCGAACGGACGCGCGGTAGGAGAATTTAAACAGGTGCGGGGGCGTATTTGATGATCGAGAGGCGATTTGTTTTCGCCTCCTTCCCTCCGGCACTCGAAGGAGAGTCACGAACACCGGGACGACAAATATTTAACGTTCGCCTATCGATCGATATTACATTCTATTTGCCGAAGAAACCGCCTCTTCCGTACGCTGCGCGCGTGTCACATTTTTTAGCATCCTCCGAGATGCGATCGTTCTTTGATCAGAACGGACTTTACGATTTTTTATCACGTCCGTGTTTGAGTTATACCAGCCTCGATTTCTCAGTGTTGGATTACTGCTGTATGTGTCTACAACGCTGAGCATATTTAAGTTTTTTCAATTTTATATAGCTAACAAGTTCACATAAATACTAATAAAGAAAATCTGTCGATCCCATAGACAGTCGTTAGGTTCTTCCAGAGAAATATAGAGCGGGACTATTGTTAAACCATATGACAATCGTCGTGAGAAACCGCCCGGAGACCGTGAATCTCTAGTCACGACCCAGACCGCTGCTAAAATCATTATCCCCCGCGACCTCTCGTGAAAGATTACGATCATAAACGGTGTCTGAGATCATCGCGTGTCTTGCACGCGGTTCGAGGAGCGGACGAGAGACCACGAAAAAAGACGCGTGTGTTATTCACCGAGAGGCAACCTAATTCCCGGCGCAGCGCGTTTATCCATCGCGCCGCTTAGGCTCGCGTTTGTCCCGATAGATTATCGAATGGGGAACACGTTTCTCGACGGGCTGACCTAACTCGGCATGCGGTTATCAAATGATTCCGAGTCACTCACCCAGTGCTGCGTTGTTACGACCTCGCCGTCCGGTCCGTCCAGGGCCTGTTGAATAAAAGAGCAAACGATCAGTCGATTCACACGAATTCAAGCGGCTCGATCGCGATCGAACTCGATTGAACTAAGCTTTCCTCCATTGGTACTAGTTTTTTGTCGGTTTAAGTAGATTCACAGCCAACGACGAACGTCGGTAATAATGACGACGTTTACTAGGCTCTGTTAAATAAATCCGTAAGCACTCTGAACTGAAGAGTTAGGAAAAAGCCTCCTAAATACTCTTCTTCGTCCACAGCTGAATAAACCAATGAAAGTGGTGCAGTAAGTTGCAGCCGCAATAAGAAAATTCATGCATAACAAATAATTTCCTTCTACGTATATTAACGACATCTAAATCCCGTGTAAGACAGCATCAAAATATATGGGTATACCGAGACCCTCCTTCTTCGAATGTCTACCAGCTAGTCCATTTCTCACCCTCAATTTAAAAACACTCAGAATATAATCATCATCCCCTGCTCGGTGAATATCTATTCATCCCTTAACCCTGCACCAACCCCGCCGAAATAATGGATCTCAGAGATTTCTTCTCCCGTATCTACTGAAGTCGCGAAACTCTACTCATTGCCAAACAAAGAAGAATACTAAGAAAAACGATAATGCACCAGAAGGCATTTTCTGATCTTCTAAGGACCTGCAAAATAGCCAATTAACACTAAACCTACCAACCACTAAAAGCGACTAAAATGTTTTGCGTTACAGAAATGCCGAGGCTCTATTTATTTATAATAGATTGTGCGCAATTTTTATTGCAATATCTGCTTGGATAAAGAAATTTATCGAATCAATTTTCATGTAAGCAACTTCATAATTTCAATAACTGTGAAATGAAAAATGTAAAACCGGTCAATTGACCGGCAGTGGTAGGTTTAGTGTTAAACTGACAAAGCATCAAAATAAGGAACAAGGTACGGTTATGCAAAAGACACTTACATCCTTCTTCCTCTTGACCGCCGCAGCACCTGAAACATCGGAACAGAGAGGCTTGAGCTTCGAAGAATTTTGGGGCTGGAGACGAAGAAAGGGTTGAAAAGAGACTAACCGGCTGCGGAGTTTGGTAACCGTGCTCCGTTGGTGCCGGTGGGTGCCGCAGGGTTGGCTGCGGGGGTAGGTGTACCCACCGAGGGCGGTACACCTCGGGTTCCAAAGGGAAAATAAGGGGAATCCGGGGGGTAGGTGGCGCCCTCGACACCCCCGCCGCCGCCACCTCCGCCTCCACCTCCCCCTGGCCCCCCGCCTGGCCCACCTGCTGTCGGACCGTATGCTCCTCCACCGTACGTCTGCAAAAAGAACAATTCATCCCCTGTATTTGGAGGCTGTGGAAACCAGACATGATCATCAGACTGCATTTCTTTATGCACTGCAACCCACAAGCTTCGATTAGCTATTATACTCAATCAGCGCGCATGAAACCTTCTCATTCCTTATTGTGGAACCATTGAAATTATTATTCCAGTCTACACAATGATAATAATAAGTCAATAATGAGTCCGCAACAAATATAAAATACAACTAGTGCACGGAACACTAACAAATTAGAGGCTAACAACAGAAGGAAAATGGTGGTGAGATAAAATTCAAGGTGGAGAGGAGTATAAATAAATAATATTTTTATGGCACGGTCTCCTGTGCAAATGTAAAAGAGTGGCAGGAGGATTACCATGAAAATTAATATGAAATACAAGCAGTGCACGGAGTAATAACAAATTAGAGGCTAAGAATAGGAGGAAAATGGTGGTGGGATAAAATTCAAAGGGGAAGAGGAGAATAAACGGTGATTTAACGTTGCGAAACAATTTTCGAGCCAGCCACGTTCGTAATTAATAATTCCGCGTCTGGCCGATGCTATCGGCGAAGAGGAAGCAAAGGAAAGAAGCGGATAGAAGTCGGCTCCAATAAATCACCCATCGAAATCAATACTCCTTATCAGTTATGGTTTAACGACTGCCGATTAGATACTGCCCTACGGCGCCGTCAAAAAATCTCTACTATCTCTGCCTCTTCCTAGAAACCGCGTAGACTAGTCATGAACGCACTTTTTGAATAACATCATCGAGGAGAATCTTTCACAGTCGACCAGCTCCGAAGCTCATCCCTGCGACCTCGTTTTTTCACAGGCTTTCACCACATTTCTCATCTGTCGCTTGAAATATCGTTCCGACCTTTGTGTCCGTCATCCCTTATCTCTGCTCACTAGCTCAACACGTGTATACTAATGAATATTAATATTATTTTTATCTTCATTTTACTGTAAAGGACCTGCCATCAGTGGTGTAAATGTAAGTGGTGGTGGAGTAAATAGGCGTGGTGTTTTTTTCTAGAGTAAGCGTGTATGAATGGGCATACTAATATCATAAATATTAATATTATTATTACCACGCTTATATTAGCTTGCCAAGTTGTTGTATGCGTCAAATCTTGTAATCGAATTTTAAACCACTTCCCGATGAGCTGGAGACTTGAAACTTTAAACATAGCTCAGAACTGGATGACAATGCAATATTAATAACCAAATTTTTTAAAAAACTGTGCGTCTAGAAGAAAAAAATTTTTTATATTAACCGTCACACCTCGCCGCGCGACGCTCGGTAGTATGTCATCGCGTTCAGCGATCCCCACTACGCGCGCCAGCGCTCCCTACTCCACTACGTGTTCCCACTCCACTGACCCATTTCGCACCGAAGGAGCTCAGTCAGTGTGGTGTTCCGTTCATTCAGTTCCACTTCGGACAATTTCAGACTCCATTTCGGATCCCCCTCATTCTAATTTTTTTAGACATCAGTGGCTACAAATAAAAGCGTGGAGCGCTAAACTATATCGACGTAATCTTCGTGAGCGCTCCACGCTCTTACTTATAGTCACTAATGTCTAAAAAAATTATTTTCTCCTTTTTAGTGCATTTTAATATAAGCGCGGTTTTTAAAAAGTTTTTTTTATATATTTTTTTATCTTGATTTTACCGTAAAGGACCTGTCCATGGAAAAATGTCTTTTAATTCTTCCAGTTTTCTTAAACTTGCAGATTTACATGATAATGGATAGCTGTAAGGAGTAAATAGGCGTGGTGTCTAGAGTGGGCGTGGCTTTGTTGCTCTCGAGGCAGCCGGGGCACTGCCCTACAGGGCAACGTGCGCACCTCAACCGGTTCCGAGCAGATTATTATTGTAAGTCCCTTGCAAGACCCTTTCCGTCAACGATACAGATGTTCGCATCACCGCGCATATCTGACGAATATTGATTGCGAAAGAGCCATAGACCCGATTCTCTGCACCACGGGAGTATCCGTTGAAGGATTCGACGATCGGCTAATTCGATAGCGAGGTTGCTGTGCACCATCACCGATCACCGATTAAGAGGAAGGTCGCCGGGATAAGACAATTACAAGTGTAGCAACAGGCACGATGAATGCGGGCGCAAGGCCGCCATCCTATTACGCGTTTTATAAATTCGACACGGGTCTCTCTTCTCGTCTCTTTGAAAAAGTCGAAACCGCCCACGGTCGAAGGTGGGAGGGCGGTCGCTTTAATCAACCATCGCGGAAATCGTTTCGCCTGATGAAATCGCAAAAGCTTCTGCGATTTTCTATTCCGATAGCCGATCGATTTATTCGATTCGAAGGATTCGTTTAACGGGCTCGATATTGACCCTTGTTGATTATCACCCTGATCAGAACACGGAGTGTTTTATTCCGCCGCGCGCGCTACACGAGTCTCCAGTCCACGGCCTTTACGCGTTTATAACGCGATGAGGAGTACGCTATAAACCGAGCACGTTAACGGCGATTTAATTGAAGTTTGATTCAAATTCTACCGCCGCGAAACCGCAAATGAGCGGACAAAATACTTGCGATCTTTATCTTGCGTAAATATTCGCAGTCGAATGATTACAGATTAATTTCCATTTGAAGAGAAAAAATATTTGTCGGAACTTCAAAGTACAATGTTATCGAATATCGTGGAAAATTATTGTCGATTTGTATGTTCTAGTCTGGTCACGGATTCACATTTGTGGGTGTCATCAAGATTTTCTCGTAAAAAGAAACTCTTCGTAAAATCACCTTCCGCAGTTGGAATAACATGCCAACGTCCGATATATTTTCGATGAGTCACACGAAGATTAATACGTTATCTAAGTTTCGTCAGTAAATATTACAGCACTTCATCATAAATGAAAGATTACCATCATCGGACAAAGAAGATTCCGGAAATTTGCATGACTCGCATAATAGGCGCTTCTAAATAATTCACTTCGAAAACACCTTCTGAATGAACTACACTTTAATCTTCACAATTACAATTTTTCAGATGCTAATTATTATTTGCTATATTATTTTTACCACGCTTATACTAACTTGCCGTGTTCTTGTATGCGTCAAATGTTGTAATCGAATTTTAAACCCATTCCCATAGTCCATAGTTTGAATACACACTTGCTTCCGATGACAGTAAAAGTAGAAAATAAATATATAAAAAAAATTTTTTTAAAACGACCCTTATACAGTTAGGAGCAAAACTGATCACACATACTTTAAATCAGAAGAGTTTAGTAAATGACGTCTAAAAAGTATGTTGAAAAAATGCATTTGGTCGGAATTGTGAAAAACAATAGTAGAAATTGATTTTCAAGACTATTTTACCTGGGCTAATAACGAAAATTCAAAATATGTGTCTGGTCAACTGGTATAAATTATATACGCTCTGATAATTTCGTTGAAATTAGTTAATTGATTTGCGAATTATTAACGATCAAAAGTGGTAAAAATTGCAATTTTTCAAGATTCTCGGCCTTTTTACCACTTTTGATCGTTTATAATTTTATAACAGAAGAAATTTTGAACAATATGCTTAAAATTTTGGGGAAAAATATTATTAATCATTTAACTGGACTCGGTATTTAATGAAGAACCAGGAAAAAAGTTATTTTCTCCTTTTTAGTGCATTTTAATATAAGCGTGGTTTTTAAAAAGTTCTTTTTTATATATTTTATTTTTGTAAGATGTTTACAGGAGCATTCAGTAGTACAGCCCTTAAAAAAGAAGGCGGAGGTCGGCGAAAATAAAACTGAAACCACCCCCGCGCGAAGAAATATCCGCGCGACTTAAACGTACCAATTTAATCGGCCTTGAATAGCAAACGTAAGAGCATAATGGTCCTCCCGCATGTTTTACTAATTAGCGATCGTCACGGAGGTCGCGCGGAAGAAATTGATGGCCGACACGCCGTGGCAGAAGAAAATACGAGGGACTTTATCCGCGCTCCGCGAATAACTTTTCATCCGGGCTGGCTTAAACCACCCCATGGACCACCCCTCGTCCATCGTATTCCTTTGTTCCACATAATGTATATATTAGTATGTACCGGTCTCGGTGGTGTGCGTGTTCACAAGCACAGTGTTGCGTCGTGAACGTAGAGAGAGAACGTAAGTGATATTAAAGCTGCCGGTTGACGACGCTCAACCCTCGCCAAATTGGGTAATTCTTATTTCCGGGAGAAAAGGAACGCTTCACGGTCGAGATTAATCTCCCTCGCTTTCTCACACCCTCTCTCTCCCTCCTCGCCGCGGAGAAATGTCGTCTGGTGGATCGCGAGGAAATCGCGGACCGAAGAAGCGCCATCTTGGGCGGCTAATTGTGCACCCTCGGAATCCATATGACTCGAAAATGTTTCACAAACATCAATAATGAAAGTAAACAAAATTTTACAGGATTAAAAAAATGATGATAATTGTATGGTTGAAGTATGATCGACATACATGCGAGGTAATGAATATTGTAACGCGTGTTTAACGTAAAATTTAACGTCAATATATGTCTCGTTCTTGTTTGATCCTTCGTCATCGTGACGTCGCGTGTGTTTGCATTTAATGGCTCGTTAATTAACTGTGCTAATTCTGTCAAAAACGAAACTGCCCAAGCATCTCCTAAATTGCTTGTTCCATAAGTTTCCGCAACAGTTCAGCGTGTTTCCTTAATTATCTCAAAGGAGTACACCAGCTTGAAGTAGCCCCACGAGCTAAGAGAAAATTTTAAAAATCGCAGAGACTTGCGCGAGAGCCTAATATTTTTAAGGGATGGCGGATTTCACAGGGCTAGGGATGAGGAAGGGCACCGGTTGCTTTCCAAGCACGATGAGAACCGCTACGAAGAATATGACCCGGTCTAAAGTTTTCGGATTATCCGGGGGCGTGCGCGAGAGGGTGGGAAGGGAGGGAAGGAAGGGCGGAGTAACTTTTTCTCGGATAAATTTGCCTCCACGACTGCAATAATTATTACGCCGCTGTTTCTTACGTAATCCAGCTTTATCTGGAGATTCGAGTTGGTCGAGCCCTCTCCCCGGGGAGAAAATCCTAGACTCTCCTAACCCCCTCGACTCCCCCGAAGATCATCCCCCAGGAGGGAAAAAAGGACGAAAAACTGGCGGATCTTAGTGGGATAATTGGGAAAATGGTACTCACCATTCCGTTGTCCATCGTGGGGCCATACGGCGACTGGAATCCCGGCTTCTCTGCAACAGAAAAAACGGGCAAACATTGAAACAGAGCCGTCCCCGTTGAAATAAAGTTCCGCTAAACGTTAAAATAAATAAAGTTACGACAGTTCTTGGGCAACGAGCATCGTAAACCCGAGAGATCCTTGTTTTTTAGTGCGTTATTTGTCACAGGAAGTTAGGAAAATGGAACGGTTCGCCCCTGCTGTTCTTGAATCGCGGAATTATATTTTTCAGCGGCGAACTCTGTATTACACATTTCCCTCTCTCGCTGCTTGTTCGAGATTTTGACTTTCCATTGTTCGTAATCGGCGATCAAACGTTCGTTTTTTGAGTTCTCGCGTTATTTGTGGATCGTTGTACACGAATGTTCAGGAAAATCGTATATTTCAACTCGCGGGAAAAGCTACAAGCGCGACTGAAAATAACGAATGGACAACAATAAAATACTCGTTGGAATTGTCAAAAAGCGGGGAACCGCGGGTAGATATATACTTTTTGTATATTATTAAAACGGTATTTTCTCGCCCGCGAAATGCCTCGCAATGAAGCAGATAAAAATTCAACTACTATATAAAACGAACCCCCGAATGGAATAAACAAAAAAACTCACATCTTATTAAAAAATAAATCTTTTGAGCTGAAAATTTTTTCACGCGTTTGTCGAAGTAGCATTTTGAACGCAGTACAATTTTCAGAGATGTGTCCCAAGCCGTTTGATCATTAGAAATTCCTAAAGAATCGCATGGCGCAGGAGAAATTGAAACAGAAGAAAAGTAAATACGAAAGATTCCGACAATAAAATTCGGGTGTAAATCAGCGATTTCGAGGAAGTAAATAGAACGGGTTCGCGGCAACGTTAGCCCATGATCGCGGCATATTCTTCGGGCGAAAAATTGTGGGAGGGTAGAGAGTAGAAGGGTATCGCAAGAAGACGGTTCCGACGTGCACGCACGGCGCGGCGAGGCGCGCGAGTCGATGCAAAATTAATGTCGGGCATAAATTCGCGGCGCGTCTTTATAAATCAAAACCGCGATCGCGCTAAGAATCCGCGGGCCGCGCGTTTTCCGCGTTGCGGCTGCCACGCACGCGGAATAAACAACGAGATAAACATTACGCGGTTCCCCGTGCTCGGTGCGCTAGGAGGCTTCATCCGTTATTAATGCCCACCCCCGAGTACGTACGTGCACACGGCGAGACGGGAGAGAACCAGAGGGAAGAGAGGACGAGAGAGAGACAGAGAGAGAAGGAGCGAGTACGAAAGAGAGCGTAGAAGAGCGAGAGCAGGAGGAAAAGAGAGGAAGAAACTACGTGGGCCCGCGTCTTGCCAGCAATTTATGAGGATCGGCTGGATTTACTGGTTTCGAAAACCGCCGCGGAAGAATTCGGATTAACTTTAATTCGACGATATTTTATCGCCACCGACCGCTATTGTATCCCAGCCATCCCCGCGGCACCCCTCGCCGATCGACAATGAATTTCTTCCCCCGCGGGCAGGCTTCGGTCGGGTTTTCAATGAACGATCGCTTCCTGCTATTTACATTTATTTGTATTCGACGGCCGCGGCACCCGTTCCGTTCAACTGCGACGAGTGCGCGAATATTTATGCCAATAAAAATTTTTATTGCTTGATTTTCGGTCGCGGATAGGTATAGTGGTCGGGGGTTTTATTTTAACTAACTCGCTGATGAAAATCACCACGGCGAATGTATTCTTTGATGCGGACGAGCGTTTTAATCCTTTCCATATGGAGCGGGTTTATTGAAATTTCTTGCCTTTGTTAAGTACCCCATTTCAATCAATACCGGAGAACTAAAAAAAGGGGGAAACTAATTGTCAATTCAATGTGAGAATTTACACCAACTCGTGCCGCGATATAAGCAATCATTTAGCACGGAAAGAAGTTCGGAAATCAAAGGACTGCGGAAGGGTGAATTTTTGGATCACTGGATAAGTGTAACAGAGTTAGCAAATTAAAGCGAACAGTGCTGCGGTTTGACCAAAGAAGCCGAGAAGCAGAAAGGGCCGAGCTATACATACAGATAACCGCGAAAGGGCAGCCCAGGAGGAGTATATCACATTACGTAGGACGGATATATCCGTGCGTGGACGATAGGGCGAGTGTCCGACTACGACACGATCGGGCCGAGATAACTATGAATCCTAACAGTTTCGGCTTGCTCGTGACATGTTTGCCGAAGCGTGCAGCACCGAGTCTGCAATATCATGCATCAAAGGACAAGCTAAACCATGGTCCATCGTGTCATCCTCAGGACCGGTGCAAGCCAGCTCGACCGTTATGACGTAGTGTTGAGCACCGGGCAGCTTCGTGTCACGACTAGTTCGTCTTCCACGTTGGCTGCTGCCGGCGTCACCTCTATCGAGTACTGGCAACGATGAAGAATTACCACGGATGTGCCCCCACGAGATTCCGGAGCTGCTGCTAGCCTTGTACGATTGTTTTCCACGATAGAACGTTCGTACTCCAAGTGTTCACGGACTCCTGTGAATTGTAACTCTACACTCCGCATAGGGGTTACAACCGCGAAGACGTTGTCAGCCTGAAGAATAAATTTCTGATAGCGGCCCTCGTGTTTGAGACATTTTAATTGCGAATTTATACACGCTTTTGTGAACTTGTAAGATCATTCGTAGTTTTTTTTTGGAAAGTTAGGGGTGCTAACAACGGGGGTGTTGTTAGGGTGCTGAAGAATAAATTGCTGAAAGCGGACCTCGTGTTTGAGACATTGTAAATGCGAATACGTACACTTTTTTGAACTTGTAAGACCATTCGTAGTTTTTTTTTTGGAAAGTTAGGGGTGCTAACAACGGGGGTGTTGTTAGGGTGCTGAAGAATAAATTGCTGAAAGCGGACCTCGTGTTTGA
The DNA here is from genome assembly GCF_051020765.1 of Lasioglossum baleicum. Taxonomy (NCBI): domain Eukaryota; kingdom Metazoa; phylum Arthropoda; class Insecta; order Hymenoptera; family Halictidae; genus Lasioglossum; species Lasioglossum baleicum. Next base: position 9,486,184 of record NC_134941.1, read on the forward strand.
GACATTGTAAATGCGAATACGTACACTTTTTTGAACTTGTAAGATCATTCGTAGTTTTTTTTTTTAAAGTTAGGGGTGCTAACAACGGGGGTGTTGTTAGGGTGCTGAAGAATAAATTGCTGAAAGCGGACCTCGTGTTTGAGACATTGTAAATGCGAATACGTACACTTTTCTGAACTTGTAAGATCATTCCTAACTTTTTTACAAAGTTAGGGGTGGTAACCATGAAGGCGTGTTGTTAGGGTGCTGAAGAAAGAATTGCTGACAGCTAAATCATAGCTTCACTAGCGGAGTTTCTTTTAAGATTTTGTTTCAGAAAATGTGTAGACCATGAAGAACCAAAAATTGTATTGAAGGGTCAAAGAATTGAAGAACCACTCATTTATGGGTTGACATTCCGAGCGCTAATTGATCGAGATTTTGAGGCTCTTAACTGGACGACTGGTCAAATTCAGCGAGCATTTGTAGGACAGTCTGTTCGGTTTGTTCATCCGTGCTAAACAAATCGATGCTACTTTCGGTTCGTACAAGGTAACAGGACCGCAGAAAGGGTGCTATAATTTCAGGTAATTCTAATTCGATGGTGTCGCGCTGATATACGACGCCGTACCGGGGCTGACCACGAAATCGCGGTCGTGTCTCGCGCGGTGAAAATCGCCGTTCGCAGCGCGCGCCGAGCCGCGCGGTTTTCGAGGTTGTGTCGCGCGCGTTCCGCGAGCTGTAATGCCGAATTGATGCCTGCCCGAAATCCGTGTAGATGGTATCGTGGCGGCCAGCAGCCGGCTGTATCGCGTAATTCGACGCTGGAGCTCGATTTCCCTCTTTCTCGACCCATATCCACCGATTCCCCAGGTGGAAGTACATAAAAAAACACCCCGCCGCTATCGAGAATCTTCCAGTTAACTCTTCAAGACTACTGGGTCACTTTAAACCCGTATCAAAATTTTTTGTAGGCTTACAAAGCTTGATTTTCCTAGCTAAAATAATGCAAAGGGTTAAATATAACTTAAAAATCCTATAAAATCTGCATGAACACATCGTTTCATCAAATTAATCGTCCCAAAATGCCAGTCAGGCGAATACAAACAGAATCTCCTTTCGAAGATCACCCCCACCACAGTTCACAACCACCCCCTCAACTTCCGTTCGATACCCGAACCGATCAATTATTTTTTCCTCCGAAAGATAGAGAGTTTCATCATCCGTATGTGGGTGAAGCGGCGTGGCAGTGGACGCGTCGGTTAAAAAAAAAACAGAAAAAAAGGAGAGCATCACCAGGCATCGTTATTATTCTCAATGAATTTTGGAAAGCGCCGGGATTCGCGAAATCAATCGCCGGAAAGGGGATTCCGCGAATCGATTAAACCGTGCCGACACCGTTCCGCGGATTCGCCGCGGCGACGCGGAAAAAAAGGAACGCGGGGGTGGGAGACGAGGGCAGGGGAGGAAGAGTGGGGAGGAGGTGCGGGCGGAGGGAAGAGGAGGGAAAATATCGTGGAATATTACGCGCAGCGAGAACGCCAGACACTTTCAGCGTTGACGATCTCGTAAAAAAGCGCGTGGAACGCGAACCGTTGAAAAACAAGAGGCCGGGCATAAAAAACAAAATGGACGGAGGGAGGAGGACGGAAAACTGCCACGACCTATCTGCATTTCGCGGTCCCAGAGCGCGCAAAAAAAAAATTCACCGACCGAAAGAGTTCCCCGTGCGCTCTCGTCGTGCGCCACCCCCGCGCCCGCCGAGTGGCTGACTTATCGTATCAACCCCCAACCCTTCACCCGCGAGATCCACCATTAACCCTTTCTGACCGGAATTTTTCCCCTAAAAGGGAACAGGAATTCCGCTGCGGATCCGTTGCGCATTCGACCCTTCGCGGCCCGAGAATGTTCAGCCCTTAACTGGTCGGTTTACGATGCAGTTTATCTTTTTGGATAGCCCTTTAACGGCTTCTTCGAAACTGAAGGTCCAGGCTAATTTGATTTGTTTGGAGGATGCTCGTGATCATACTGGAATTTTCTGTAATGCAGACTCGACTGTGTTATTGTTTAATACTCTCTTCTGCTCGCCACGTTTTAAGATCAATTGACACTGTCTGGTTAGAAAGATTCTCTAACATTTTCTGAAATACTGAAATGTAAATATTATACAAAAACTGAAACTTGAAAAATACTAAAATAGGCTTTATAAGAGAAGTTAAAAGCGAAAGTGAATTGTGAAAGCGTAAAATGTTACTGTAATATTGCCCAAGGGCCAAGGTGTTCCGGGTAAGAAAGCCAAAGTCTGCGAGAGACGCGAGAAATGCATGGTTGCAGAAGCCGAGAGTCTGCATGTTGAAAATTCGGGTGTTAAAATACAGGATCACACGCTCGGTCGAACGTCCTTAATGCAGGACCGGGATTGGATGACCGCTCGCCTGTAGCTTGACCCAGGATTCCTGTGTGTCCAGTTCGTCCCCGGAGGATTTTTCCCCCTTTTTTCGAAAAATGATCGCACGCCTGATCCGCGTGGGTACCTTGCAGGAGTTCGTGAAATTTAGACCGACCGATCCGTCTCGTTCCCATATGCGCGCCGAATTTGCCGAATTTCGATCGAGTTACAAAGATTCGGGATAAAAAATTCTGACGTTGCTACACTCCGCTCCGATAACACCGACATAACCATAACCGACCATATTACGAAAGAATGAGTCACAAATTGTCACCTTAAAGGGCCGCCTCAATTTTATGAACGTTATTACCACCCCCCAAAAATCATACAAAATAAATTTGACATAATAATATATGATATAAATAAGATAATAAGGAAATATAATTATCCCCCTGTCCATGAGCCGTTACAGAGGAGCATTAACGAGCCAATAAGGGGGGACACGCAGCATCCGATCGCGGCGGATTCTCATTTTCCGAAGAGGCGCGGGATAAAACAAAAGCAAACGAAGACGCGCGGTAATCTGCATGTAGTTATAAAAGGAACGGAACGCCACTGGATCCGGGGCCGTAAAAAATACAATTAATCCGCGACAAGCTAATAATTCGTCGGGCTATCTGACCGAGGATCGAGTTCCTAACGCGACGCATCACCACCTGCCGAGAGAACGATTAAATCGAGCCTCGAACATAAACGAACGGGGCGAAGACGAAAAATCCGTGGAACGAGCCGCGACAAAGGCGAGGCAGCCCTGTAAAACGGCGAAAGAAATAATGGAACACCTGCCTGGAAAGGCTTAATTCGATTATCTCCCCCGGAGGATTATTTTTTACGCCGCGCAATAATAAATCTTAATAGTCGACCTTTCACGATCGCCGCGGAACGGTTGGAAACGTCGGACATCTTCGCGAAACAGGTACACACACACACACAGAAATAATTTTGCAAGACCACTGGTGCAAGAACACATTTGTTGATAATGATTTTTAATGAACCTTTTACTTCCGACATTTTTCAGATTGAAATCTGAAACTTATCCAAACGAATGAGACTTGTTTGACGAAAACAGTGTGTTCTGGAAAGAGGTGCGTGGAGAGAAGCAAAAAGAGAGAGAGGTTCAGCTGCGAATTCGTCCAGAAAAATGGTAAGAAGGACGTATTCCGTTGTCCCGGAGGGCCCGCGAACAATTAAACGGGTACAAAACGTGTCTGCTCGAAGATATCGGTTTTCCTGCCGACAACTTTTTTTCCGGACGGTGCTCCGATATTTTTGCGGGACACCCGATACGTGGACCGCCGGCGTGCAAGGCCCACGCACCCCAACGAGCCATTTTCTATGGGAGAATTCGCGTGTGTACCGTCGTGCCGGTGCACGGTGCCACGCGACCCAAAAGGGTGTACCGTGCGCGCAGGTAAGACCGAGAGAGAGCCAGACAGAGAAACGATGAACGGGGAAAGAGGACAAACGAAACTCACAGCCCGACAGAGAATAGCGAAAGGAAGGGGGACGGGGCGGGTTTGCCACCCCTGGGGCCCTCGACCCCAACGGTAGAGGGGAGACGCACACCTATACACCGAGGGAGGAAGAATAGAGGGCCAGGAGAAAGACGAAAAAAATGTGGAAAAGAACTCAGGTAGCCAATGGTGCTCAACCGTGCCCTTACGTGCACCGACTCGCTCCGCGGTCGATATTTCTCGAATCGACTCCGCCAATTCGATACGTTTCTGCAAAATTTCGATATCCTAACCATTCGCTTGCCACTTGGGTTGCAGAATTTCATTTTATCTATTGTGCGAGTTTTGCTCGAATTATTTGTTACTTTGTAGAGGATGAGGTAGTAATTCTGAATCAACCTGTATGTGGATTGAAGGTTTAGACACCTGGACAGCTAATGAAGAAGGTATACTTCGTGGTTACGACACTGTTGCTTCAGCTACTGTGTATTTGAATTGTTGAAGATAGTATCCGAGTTTATATTGACTTCATCGCAACGACGCCTATTTAAACATTATATTTTATAATATTATAATAAAATTTAAACACCTTGAACATGTAAAAGTGTTCCCCCTCTCGTTCCTGATAAAATGGTTCTGGTTGCCAAGAATGTTGAGAAAATCAAGAGATTTGAATGAAAATAATGGTGTTCCGAAACTCTTCGGCCACCCGTTGTATAGGAGTATCGGGCCATCTCCAGGGCCTCGAAAGCTTGCCCTCGCCAGGACACAGTGGAACCAACGGACTGAGAATAATCGGAAGAACGTGTACAGTACACTTCCAGATATAATATCCCACCTTGTCGGACACTGGCAGGGTTCGCCGGGGCCCGAAACCGCAGGGCATTATATGTGTATCGGATCCGTGAGTCCCACGACCACGGTCGTCGTCAGAGAGGAACGAAGTCGCCACGCGACTTCTTTACTTCTTCCCGGACCGACTTATCTCTGGTCTTGAGGTTTCCTTAGTGTCCTGTGTTCAGTTTTTACTGGATGTCTTCGTCTACAAGCGTGCGCGCGTCCCCGTGCATGTAAAACCTCCACCGGGCCGTGTAGAACCCGACCAGAACGGTATTCCCGTGTGTAGAAACCGTCCTGATAGTCTTTATTGGACGGGTCGCGTCTATATGCAGCGGACCCTTTCGTTGCGAATAGTCTTTTTAAAAGGTTATTTCTGCGCGCTGGAATCCTTCGGCCATACGTTATGCTGACCGCAAGGACATTTGTCGTGGCAAACACATCCGATGAGTATAGTCCCCAACAAAAGGACACGTTGTCCGTAGGATTCCTCCACGCGGTATACAGAGTCGATGGAGACTATTCTCGGTATTCCAAACTGGCAGACGGAAATAAGACTGATCGAACCATTTATGATTACTTCGGGAAGTTCCAGGCTGCGCTAGAAGAGGCTTTGTTCTGACTCCTCTATCTTTGGCTGCTAGATAGTCTTTGTTGGGAGACTTTCGCGGCTTGGCAATTATAAATTCTCTAGAATTTTCTTCAGGAATTCAGAGGACTCTGATGGTCCAATCGGTGTCGGATATTTTCTTGGCGAATTTTCCTAGGACGATTGAATACCCAAACTGAGGAAAACAGTCGAACAAATTTTCTCAGCGAAACTGGTTAAGTCAAGACTGACCGAGTTAAGACTTCTGTAACTCGGAGAAGCGACAGATCGAACAACAGCTTCTTTCTCGCGGTAACTCGAACAAAACGATCATCGAAACACTCAGTAACAGAGTGTCTTTGTCGCAACACGACTTCGCTGCTAAGGACTCGTTGTTAGAAGGCAATTTATAGCTAGGAGACTGTGTCGGCCGGCCTGAGACCTCAGCCTCGCAGAAATTCAAGGAATCCGAGCTAGCGATCGAGCTTGAACGTGTCCCTCGGACCCGGTCAGCCACAAATTTCTACCGATACGGTGCAGCTGAAGCCAGGATGATACCCAGATCGAGCGGCCGCGGGGACAGCGCCAGGACGCGTTCGTTCGGAGTCTGGTGCAAAAGAGAGGAGCAAACATCCCGGAACCGTTACTTTCTGGAACGGAAAGGTAGCAAGAGAGGCACATAAAAATTCCCCGGTGAAAAGAACACCGGTCTGGGCCGGGACTTGTGTGTGCCAACAAACCAGTCAAATCGACCTAGCCCACGTAGAGAGGAGAGCTGAAAAATTCAGCGAGAGCAGCGCCGCTGGCTTATGTGTTGCCGAGAGACGAGGAGAACGAGATGGAGAGAGAAGGAGACGGAGAGAGCTGGATGAAAGAGAGTGGAAGAGGAAGACGGAGAGGCAAAAAGAGACCGAAGAGAGAAGGGAGGAAAGGGAGAGGATCGTCCGTTGCGGCGTTTGGGAGTAAACGGTACGGCGAAGGTGTATTTTGTGGAGGAGAAGGCTGACTGCCACGCGACCATGGGGCCCGATGGTGGGGACGTCGTGGTGCCAAGGGGCCCCGCGGGACCGAGAGGGCTACAGCTCGGCAAAAGGGACCGGAGTCGACGCTGAAGGGACGCGGTAAGGGGAGAGGGGGGCACGGCAACAGCAGCGGCAGCTGTCGCTGTCAGTGCCCCCCTTCGTGTTACCCTAGAAGGGGCCCATCGGAGAACAGTGGCGCAGACTGCGGTGGATCCAGTGGCTCTCAACGTGACTCGCGGATTATCCCCGACATGGTACTCTTCAGACTTTAAAGTATCGCGATTCTGTCTGAGAATTTTGAAGAAACTTACTAAAAATGGTTATAGGTACATACAACAGTCAATTAACAAGTTGTACCTCCCCTCTAATTTGCGGTTTGAGAGAGGTACGTCCCTGTATACGTAGAGGTAGAATTAATACAAAAAAAGAATTCATTTAGATCTTGTACGATTTTATTACAACTTAGATGATGTAATTAAGCCAACCATTTCACACAATAACTTTTTTAGGGTTTTAATAATTATAGAATAAAAGGTCAAGTCGCTTGACCGTGGTTTAGTGTGAAGACTCTATCGATTCCACGAGGCTAACGAGACGAATTCTTGCCACGGAGACCCGGAGGACCAATCGAAAAGCGGACGAATGCTCGACTGATTGCGGAGAACGATCCGGAATGTTCTTGAAATGGATTATCTGTCCCGGGTATCTTCCCTCGCTCGTCTCCTTTGGACGCTGTCCAACTCGCACGAAGAGGAGAGACCGGGGATAGACTCTCGAAATTTAGGTGATCGACCAGGGCTACTGCTAACTCCGCTGCGGATCGTATGGGTTCGGCTTGGTGGTTTTTACTGGTTTTCAAGCGGAGACAGTAAACGAAGATAAATTCTTGGTATGTAATAGGTATTAATTCGCGAAACGAAGACTTCGGAAAATATTTCCAATATTTACTTGGGAAAGTTAGACAGTTAATGGTGACTATAATGTTAACCTGATTTCTGGCGAGGGGATTTTATACATTTATAACAAAAATATATCGGGCAATTTTTTCGCATTTTTGATATCATTATTTTCTTTATATATATGACAAGTTCTATGCATTTACTTTCATCGTTGATGAAAATATTTTCCAGATTGAAAATACGAATAAATGACAGACACTTGACGAGTTCGGACGAACAATTTCAACCAGGTAAATCAGAACGGCCCGATCAAGTATCGCAGAATGAACCGTGTTTCCTTAATTAGCCGATGGGAACGCAGACGCAGAAGAAATCGTTGTGTTGCAATCGGGGCCCAAGAAATTCGTGCGGATCGGGCCCGGGTAAAGGCGAACAGGTCGACGATGATTCTGGGGACCGGTGAAAACGGGCGAGAGCGCCGCGTAAAATCGCTTCGGGAAAAAACGGTCGCAAAGGTGTGCACGGGTACAAACGAGTACGGGTACGAGTGCGCGCGAGCGCACGCTCGCTAGCTCGTGCCTTGTCGGTGGCACGTGGCGTACACGTGCTCCGGTTTCCCGCCTTCCTCTCCTCACCTCTCATTCTCTCTCTCTCTCTCTCTTCCTCTCGCTCTCTACCTCTGTCTGGTCGCTTTTGCACGGAGTTAACGCGCGTTTTCATTCACAGGTTCACACGAACCACATCGCTGAAGCAGGAGGACCACCTTGGCAGAGCCAAGATATGAGGAGGAGAAGAGAATCTTGCTGATCGCCTCGGGGATGCGTTCAACAGGTGAGAGCCAGCCGCCATTTTCACCTCCACGTTCCAGCCGCACGCGTTCTCACGCGGCGAGCTCCTCGTTTCCACGAAAATTGGAACGGGCTCACTGAGAACCTTTTCTGATCGCTTTTTGGATCAGTGATATTCAGATTAACCCCTTCGACCCTGTCGACACACATACGTCCCAGGGAATTTTCGTGCTCGTCTGTGGAACAATATGTGCCGATAAACAAACATTTTACCACGATAACAGCAAAGATCCGCAGTCTATTGGTAAATGGATCCACTTCAAGGGTCAGCACTCTGAAAACTAAAAGCACCCCGCAGACACTTTCAATCTCGGCCGAGACCACAAAAAGCAGCGGCCATGGCAATTTTCCCAAAAACTCGGGTAAAAATCCACTCGCCGAATCGTCGGCAAAGTATAGAGGTCCGTCGACGGAGGATCGAGAGTCTAGAAGCCGGAGGATCTATGTCAGAGCGAAATTACAGGGCAGAAGTTCGACGATCGGCGGTGACCCGGGGGATCTCTGGGTCCAATTAGAATCAAGATTCCTCGGAGATTCCTTTTGCTCGGTTTGCGGGCCATTGAACGTCGGAAGGTGACGCTGACCGAGGACAGTGGCACCTGCCAAAAAATCAGAGCCCCCTTTTCGGCTGGCGCCAGGAGAGCCGAATGCACATTTGTCGAGAGACCCGGTGTATGCGCGCGCGCGCGCGAGCGAGCGAGCGAGCGAGCGACCGTACGCGTGTCTCTCTTATACACACAGGCTTATTCAGTTGTGTTACACCGTGTGTACACGTGGGCCCAGACAGTTCACGAAATCTGGCCAGATGTCTATTACAAACGTGGTGCAGGTCGGCACAAACACACCAGACCCACCAGCAGCGGAGCGCGCTCTCTTGCACTTTGCGTGCACTTCGCGCACCACCGTGAATATGCACACGCCTGTGTACATGCATGTGTGCACACCGAAACAGCTTTCCGGCGGATTCGCCGGTGCTTGTTGCTCTCGTACAGGTGGCGATCACTCTTCCTGGCCGGTTCTTATCGGGCCGCGATCGACCTTTTCGTCTCTGTGAACCGGCACCGACCACCGCAGCCTCGAGACGGGTTTCTTTCGATCCTTTTGGAAAGGGAGATTTATTTTCGGAGACCACGAGAAATTGTACTCGCTGGTGGCTACACGCTCCAATCGTTGCAGGTGGTTCCTGCGTTTAGGGCGCAACGGCGCACGGTCGCTTAACAGCTAATTAATGGAACCAGGTTTTTTTGAGGATTTTCAGGAATGTTCCAGAATGTTTTCATGTCCTTTCAGACGATTGATCTTATGACGTTATTGTCGTTTTTAATGGATCTATGACGAAAATGAGCAAGTACAATTTAATGCTGTAAACAGAGATTAGAAGAATCTAAAAATACCAATGTGCAAGTTCAACCTGATTAGAATAAGTAAAGGGAGAATGACATTTCTATTTGGCTCCCTTTTCGTACAGACTAATAATCGTTTGTGTCGTAATGGTATAAATATATTGAAGAGCTGACGGCTTTTGACTACTGAAAGAAAAACGAATGAACGATTGAATTATGGAGGAGATCAAAGGCGACAGTAAAAGTTTGCATCGAGTATGGAGAAGGGAAGTTGAGAACAGCGATGCCTGCGCCAATGGAGCAAGGGGATACCAGGATATGGTACCTAGTAGGGTGGTGCTTTCAGTCAGACTGCTAAGAGACTCTCTAGGACGATGGATGCTCGTCTTTCCGGAGGACGGGAAGACATTCTTGAGCAGGGAATACTTGTAACCCCTGATACCGCACCCTACTTCTCGTGCGACGGACATTTTCCGTAAAAATATAAGGCACGCTTCCTCAAATTCTACACAGAAAACCCAACCGAATAGACATAACAGTACACTGTACAAAAGAACAATCGGATATCCGAATTTGATACAAGAAACAGTGGAAAGCATCGTAAAAATAATAATGTAAACTCTTTGTTCCACATCACACAACGTCCAGCAGCACGTTCGCCAATTCAATCCAGAAATCCCTAGATCTCCGTACAAATTTGGAACATCCTGTAGACTGGAAAGACGACTTGTGGTGTTCGATTCCGAAACGCGAAACATCCGTTTCAGATTCATCAGAGAATGAGACATAACGCGAAATGAGGATGATCCAGCACGTCTCCTACTCTAACCAAAAAATGCCCAATCCCCGTACCAATCTGAATCATCCTGTAGACCGGAGGTTGCTTCTGGAGCTTGAAATCGCGTCGCCCGCTCGGATGATCGCGGCGAATGCAGAATCATCGAGAATCTTTTTTATCGGTCCAAGCCCCTTTCAGTAACCCAGTTCTCGCGCCGGCTAATGGACTTTTGCTCTTCCTCGCGGAGCATCGCGAATTTACCGGGGACCAGTTCGAACCCGCGATGGAAAGAGACACGGAGAGAGAGTACGCGAAGAGAGGAAGACGCCGGAGACAACACTTCGGAGAGCATGAGGATAAAGAGAAACGGAGACCGATGGTCGGGATGCAGAACGGAGAGGGGAAGGAACCGGAGAGGAGAGTTTCAGGACGACGACGACGACGACGACGACGACGGCGACGACGGTGTTTCACGGTGTGGCAAATTCATATCGACCATAACGGGAGCGAGGCGAATGGCGGGCCGCGTTCGGTAACGAGGGACTTGCATTAGTCAGGAATTCGAGTCGCAGCGTGCGCTAGCCCGTTTCGCGAACTTCCCCCCACCCCCTACCGCCCCCTTTCAGCCCTTGCTCGACGACCAACTGGATCTAGAGTTCGCAAAGCGAACCTACACACGGAGCCCGGAAATTCGCGGGCGAGCCGAATTCGTCAGACGAGTTTTTACTTCCAGGTGAAATGATTTGCGACGAAAGGGCTAATGTTGTTGGGGAAATAAGATTCGACTATTGGAGCAATTTTCTGTGACTAAATTTTGGTGGGTAATATTTTTGAATTTGACGGGGATACTAGATTTCGGCTTTTGCGATTACCGTCGTTATTTTGCCAATCGGTTACGCCGACAATTAACTCGCAAGAGATTGATTCGCCCTCCAGGACGACCAATTTCGTCCAGACTGTGTCCACAGTTCTTACCCAGTCGAACCGATTCGGTATTGAGTAAAACATCACCGAAGGCCGCTCCTGAAAGCGTTTAACTCTCTACAACGCCCCACAAAAGTAAGCACAGACTCGCAACAAGATTTACTGCGGAGAACACGCGGCTCCGGGCAAAAAATTACAACTCCGTATCAAGCGTCGTCCCACTCCGCGCCGAGGAGCGAGAGACAAAGCGAATGAGAAAGAGAAGGAGAGCTAGAGTGAGGAAGAGAGAGCGAGATAAAAAGAAAAAGAGAACGAGCGGGGACGCGTGTTCCATAATCCACCGCAAAATCGAACGCTACCGCTCGGTAGCCTGCTCATTAACCATTTTATCGGGTGGATTTTTGCTGGTGGGACTCCGGAGGCAAGAAATCGACGGGACCGACGTGCCCACCATCGCCGACAATGCTCAACTGACGGAATCGCAAAAAGCGGATCGCGTGTGTGCTCGTTGTGTTCCCGCGACGCAATAGCCAGGCGGACGATTCCGATCGAAAAAATCGCGGTGAATTGAAAACTCGACCGAGAAACGATTACGAATTTTTCGCCGGCCGATACGGCGAATAATAAAGGCTACGGGAAGATAACACGAGGCGGCGATCATCGCCGCGCGTGACCCCTATCGCGACACCGAACAGTGCAACGCGTTGCAACGCGTGCGTTTCCCGATCCGCCACGGTAAAAAAAGGGAGAGAGAGAGAGAGAGAGAGAGAAGACAGTAACAGAGAGATGAAGAGAGACTAGCCGGTCTGAAGCCGAGGCGTTCGTGTTGCAGGGACGAGGAGGGAACGATCATGATTGGGAGAACGCGTGCACGGTGGGAGGATGATGCTCGTCAGAGGAGAAAGGGATTCGGGGCTAGGGCGCAAGGGGGATGAGGGGTCGAGGCCGAGAGGGGTGCAGAAGCAGATGCTCATCGGGCCCCTCCTGTAAATGTAGATTATGCTCATCCCTCGCGAGTGTGCGTCGACGTGCGTGTGCCACGCACTTTGGACTTGGCCTTTCCTAAGGAGAGAACCGAAAAGTCGCCGACGCTGCCCACGGGAAACCGTTTACCCAGGGAGTTCTCTCGAACACTGCTTCCGGGAGACGCGGTGCAAACAATCGAACAGATCTATGCGGCTCTAAAACCACTTGCTAATCAATTGATCAACTCTTTTCAGGCGCTTCTCGAAGAAGTTGTGGGTTGCAGAGTCGTTTCGAAGTCGTTTTGGATGTCGGTGCTTTGGGTTGAAGTTTATATTTCCATAGGTAGTACTAAATACTGACCTATTTGGAACAGTCAAGAGAAGCTATGATTGTTATCTGAAACGTATTGAAATAAAATCACAGACTCACCAACAACAATGAATCATACCACTGCGAGATAGCAATGTAAAGCAACTATTAAATCGTGATTACGAAATCGATGCTTCTAGTCTATTCGCTGGACACTCCATCACAAGTGAAACGGTCATGCTCCATGTAGCTATTTTTATCACCCTTATAGAATACATTGAAGAATATAATCTTCGTGTAGCAGTGTTATTGAATGCTGTACAAGTCGCGGGAGAACCGCGCATCGACACGAGGCATCATTTCGAAGGAACTTCATCCCCCGTGTAACAAACCCGGTCCCATCTATCAGTCGAGACTGGCAAAACGAATTTCCATACGCGAACCATGGCGATTCCGAAGTCGTGTGCGAGGCGCGTGTGCGGCCAAAGGAGTGGGACGAGCCGAAAGTAAGAACGAGGGAGAGAGAGTGAGAAAGAGTGAAGGAGAGGGCGGCAGGAAAAGAAGGATATAGTGGGAGTGAGGAAAAAAGAGGAGAGAAAGAGAGAGAGAGCAAGAGGCAGGTGCATCACGGTGACACTCCCTCGATAATTCTCCGGGAAGCGAGACAGAGCCAGAGAAAGTACAAGAAAGATGAAAGAAGAGTGTGTGAGAGAGAGAAAGAGAATCCAAGAGGGGAAGAGAATAAAAAGAGACAAGTCAAAGAGAGGGGAGAGAAAGAGAGAAGGACAAAGACCGACTTATGGGATAAGAGAATCGTGGGAGAAGGAAAGAAACGGAGCTAAGTCACGAATGTTGTGTCTGGAGCTCGTTTATGGTTGTTCGCTGAAACTCTCGCTCCGGGGAACGAGAGAGTTTCAGAAATGGCGTTTCTGGGGTCAGATCGGATCGAGAAGGTAATCTCTACGAATTGCTTGCCAGCCGAGCTTACTCATCGCTGTCGTTTACCTAAAGAAATCTAAACCTTAGGCCTTCGAGCAGAACACACTCACATGAAAACAAAATTCCCTTGTTAGAAAAATTGAACGGGTGTCTAGTAAAAAGGCGCGCGTGTTCGATGCAATTTTAAAGGGACATTTTGCATCGATCAATGAATCTTTTTCCATTCTCTTTAGCTCGCTCCGTGCAATTTCGATCGACGATGGATAATTAATGCGAATTATTTACCCTTAGATTGTCGCGCGACCGCGCGCGCGCGTGGTTACGCACGCCGTTCAACGTTTTATCGTTTCCTGAAACAAACTCCGCTTCAGGTAGATTTACTCGTGAGTCACTGGCTGATAATTTTAGATCGGATCGGACGTCGAGATCCGCGCTCCTGTTTTCGCCGCGTTACATGCCACTCCCGATCATTTTGCCGGCGACGGAATCGAAAGTTCGATCGAAAGGAAACGCGTTCGACCCGATACGGAGGACGCTGGAGCCGCGAACGGGTCGCTCCTGATGAGAAGAAAATATTTCTGGAGCGTCACGGCCGTGATTCGATCGTATTTTTAGATACCCTTGCACTTGGACCGAGCCCTGACCCTTTCCAAATCGTTCGATCCTCTCGAACTATAATCGTTCCGGTGTTAACCCTTCGATTCTGTCCGAGAATATTATTTCTTAAAATCGAAAACAGGAGACAATCGACATTTGTTTTTCTTAGTTGAGCACTGCGATGCCCGAGAGAAATAAAACGATGCGTAATTACGAGAAAACATAAATCAGAATTGTCACAAGGAGAAAGAATGATAAATTACGGAGCGTGAGTCGAAAGCTTAATTTCAAGCAAATGGAACGAAATAATGCATACGTAAGCCTCGGAGTCAATAAGAATTAAGGAGTTTGATTGCATCCGGAAGATACCAACGTAGCGAAGAAGATACCGGTATTAGTTTTATCTCTTAACATGTTTGCTCTTTAATATCACCGAGTTGCAGGTATGTTAAACTTTCTATTTTGGAGTGTGTCTATCGCCAAACCTATTGGAGCACGCCGATTATCAAAACTAAACAATTATTTCAAATTAATCGAGCAATGGTTTCACTAAAAATTTGGAGTATAACAGATGCTCCTGTAAATGAATCATTGTCTTATTATTTATCATTTGTCACGACTTCTTAAAAGCGGTGTATAAAATTTGTATTTTTTCTCGTGATCACGTTTCTCGCGGTTCTAGTGGTTTGCGAGTTCGCAGGACACCCAGTATCATACACAATGTTTCCACTCGAAGTAGCAATCGTTGAAAATTAACCGGGCAAAACGAGCGAAGAATTAACCGGATTGTTGGCAATTGACGACCGGCACGCCAGAACAATTGACGCTTAACGAACCCGACACCGCGCGACGCTCAAACATCGGAATATAAATGAGTAAGACGAGAAATCGATCCCAAAACAAACGGACATATATTTTCGAAATCGACGTTGATCCGACACTCGAAAACACCGCGTAAAACCCGACAACGAATCGCCCCGTCTGTGTGCGTGCATGTATGTATCTAATCTCCGATTAAACACGAGCGGCGCGCGTGCATCGTATAATAAAATTGCGGCTCGTTCCCGTGCAATTAATCTATCAAACATTTCGCACGTGGAAGTCCCACTTCCGTTGTTAATTTACGACACGGTTTATCATGCGATACAATTTAGTCGAATTGTAACAAGTCTTACGATTTCCCGGAATTGGAATTCCATTCCACATCGGGGACAAATTTTACATTTAAATTACGACGATCTAGTCCCGTTATTTTTCAGACCCAAATAATCATTCCGGACACAATTTCTCACCTCTTAACCACATCAAAATTGTTAATTTAATTAGTTGTATTTATTTTCTTTTGTTGGACATGATATTTGGTCCCCTCAGGGTTTCAAATTCATTTACCAATCCTCTTCCTCTTTCCACTCTCACCATCGCCTTTTCAGCGGGACCTACTGTTTATGGTGGGTTCCGAACCACCTTAATTAGTTGTATTTGTACACATATAATTATTGACATTAGACAAGATCTTTAGAAAATGTTATTAGTAAATTACATTAAATTAAATTGCGAGCAAAGCGCACAATTCACCGAAAATAATTTTTGCAACTAGCCTGTCCATTATACTACATTATCGTAGGTGTAAGAAACATTTTATACTAATTATTGTACGAGTTATTATAGAAATAAACTTCCGGAGACAAACTGCCGTTTGAATTTCCCGCGCGAACAATTCAAAGCCGAGGTTCGAGCGACGAGGGCCCGCGAAAATTCGAAACTCGCCAAGATGGCGTTCGGCCTGAGATGAGTACCTCTGCCGTTTTCTAAACAGCATCTCTCAAGCTAAACAAACAGCTGGGGGTGACCAAGTACGATCTCGGAATCCTGTTCGTCACGCGAACCGTTCGATTATGTGTCTTCTTCCCGACGCTGCCTGATATTGTATACATAAACATTTCGAACGATGTTGTAGTTCGCTACGAGCAGAGCACTACCATGTTTTTTATCGTTATCGGCGAAAAATCAAAGCTGGACAATGTCAGTCCGATAAGATTGGTTTTTTTAAGCAGATAAGAAACATTTCGACGGTGGTAAGCGCGTGTACAGGCATCGATAATCTCTTAGAAAAAGAAAGAGAGAGACGCGTGCATGGACAGACCAACGAAATAAATGAGAACCACTTCGCGGCATAAACTATGAACCAGTAGTTGATGAAATACTATCCTCGATAATAAATAGTCTATACGAAACTATGATCATAAATTTAAAAGTTTTTGTGATGCATAGACTGCGGATTTTATTAAAATGACTAGCAGCTACATACGTACTCACTTTGGTACTAATATTCGTGCTTGACCTAAAAGTAGCTTTCTTCTTCACATTGGAATGTAAAAAAATAATTCGATGCTTCGAGTTACAGAAATGCAAATGATGTGGCTGCAATATGTAACATACAAATTAGGATAGTATTCGAAACATTTTTGCTCGAGAGCGTAGCCAGTTCTGTTTACAACACGCAGCAGTTACGGCGCATCGTGAAGAGCCGTTTCGCTCGGTCTCTCTCTTTGTCTCCATGGAGAAGCGAGGTTCTCTCTCGCTCCGGATCGGGCAGGTGTATGGAAAAGAAGAAAAATAAAAGGAAAAAATACGCACGACAGTCCCTTCCCCTCGATATCACCCGGACTCAGTCCGCCGAGAAAAAGACTCGGATTTATGGTCTCGTGGCATTACGTTCGAACGATTAACCTCTAACGATTGCTCTCTTTCTTCCAGCGGCGTCGCCGGAGAGACACGTGGTACGAGGAGCGAGCGAACGAACGAACGAGCGATCGCGGAGCACGCCCAGTCCGTGGGCAAACTTTCAACTAACGCGTCTCTTTTCTGCTGGCATTCATAAAA
This sequence comes from Lasioglossum baleicum, assembly GCF_051020765.1. NCBI lineage: Eukaryota > Metazoa > Arthropoda > Insecta > Hymenoptera > Halictidae > Lasioglossum > Lasioglossum baleicum. Next base: position 9,503,000 of record NC_134941.1, read on the forward strand.
CCGAAGGCAGTCGTGCACGGGTATTCACGCGTATTCGCGAAGAATCTCTCTAGTAACCTTGAAAAGTCTTTTTCTCGGGCGGGCCACAGTCGTCACGACATATCGCGGGGACATGTCACAACAGTGACGCTGTTGCACATGACAGCACCGTGCTGAGAGAGAATAGCGTGTCCGTGTGTCTCTGGTGTGTGTAATCCGTGTATAGGTTAGGTTATGATTACATTTTTCCGTGTCCCCGTGGTAACGTGGATAAAATTCACTGTACCCAGGGGCGAAACGACGTAAAGGGGCAAGGTAGAACACGAGGATGAACAGATCTCTCCCCGGGGGTTAGTTCACTACGACGGGGCAGCACTGTCCAAAGCACTGACAAGCAAACCAAAACACAGAACGCAGAGCGGAGTCGGCCGAGAGATTCTCGTCCGGCGCGATCCTCGAGACGATCGAGGGCTCGATCGACCGCACCACTACACCCAGACGATTCATTCAACCTCGCGGGAGATATCTGTCCACAGAGGTTAGCACACCAGAGCGACGCGTTCGCTATATTAAACCCGCGATGCTTGATCGTAGCCAAATGATCACCAGAGACACACAAGAGACTGGCCGTGTATTTTTCTCACACGGTGCGCACGCACAGCACTGGGATTCCGGTTGTCGTGGCTCGGGAAAGGGACTGTTTCGTGGCTGACGACACTCACCGGGCTGCTTGTTGGCGATCTTATTGAAACAGTTCTGAAAGACCTCGTAGAGATGCATCGGCTCGTCGTCGCTGGCCGCCATGTTTTCACGAGACGAGAAAACGAGTGGACGTCCGTGGTTGAGCAGAGTGGGCACGGTTTCGCGGTGCGGCCGCGCGCGGAGCCACCCTCCTCCCAGAACGGTCACGCACACTACTGAACCAAGCCGCCTCACCGACGCGCTTCTTATAGATCGCCGCTGCCGCCATCTAGCCTCCGTCACTTGCGCCGCCGCTCGTACGCGGCAAATTCAAACGCACTTCCTCCTAAGGGGCATAACTTTTAATTACTCGCATATACAATAGTATTTACAACATCAAAACTTTAAATTTAGTGTTTCCATCATGAACAGAGATGTCCACCACACTAGCAAATATCTATTTTGCATTAAAGTAGTTATTTTGTTGAACAAAATGTTTCCCACGTTTCGGTTACAAAGGAGATGCAAATAGGAATTAATTTCGTAGAAAAATCAACAATCTACAACATTGTCTATCAAACTATTCACTTATCGTATTCGGGTTTATATAATTAATAGGTAAATATACGGCGAATATCGAATCCGATGACGACATAAATTCACACAGTCTGCAAACCGATTGTTGTGAGCAGTTTTATTCACAAGTTACAAATACAAACAACAATATATCTTCGATAATAAATCTTCGTTAATTTAACATACGAAATATACAACTAAGATAAAATCTATTAGTGTGGTACAATAATACATTTCTTCGTGTAGTATTGTGTTACGATCTCCTGTCATTGTTAATGTATAAGCTGATACCAATGATTGGTACGGCAGGCCACACGTTTCGATGTGTAAATACGTTATTGCTGCATTACTGAAAGGAGGCAATGTCTCTGTGTAATCACCTCTATTCGGTTTGCCTTTAGCAAAGAGTATGACTATTGTTCGAAAGGCTTTCAATCCATGGAATTTTTGTTGTAGAAAATAGATCTGAGTATCGCTCAATTACGCGTGCTTACGTATCTTATTGTTAACACAGATAAAACAGAGAGCTTGATATCGGCTTTGACATCAATTTCTTTTAAATTTCATGTCGTGCTCTTATACTCCGGCAAAGTCCGAATTCTGTGGGACCGGGTGAGATATGTCCTCATACTCCTGTCGTCCTAAACCTAAAATAATAAAATGAAGATTATAGACGTGCACTTCTGTTATCTAAATCACATATGTAAGACAACAATACGATGCTCACATTACAGAAATAGCAGAAATATTGCTTACGGGAATAATAAGCTAAGTTTGAGACAATATAACGACAACAATTGCAGATGCAATAAGAGTAAAGTAAAATATATTCTACAGAAACTTAAAAACATCTCATGCACCTACTTAAAGCAAAAGTTTGAAGAAGCAACGCAGGCCTACAAAACACAGATCTCTGTCCAATCTATTACTGACCCATTGCTGGACTCTGCGAGAACATTGTTGCTAAACATCCGCCTCTCGCTTGGCCTATTCTCAGAAGTGATATGCTCGTGAAGGCACGCACGATTAGATTTATAATCATAATCCCTGCGCTAAACTTCTCTGATGCATCTACAAGTTTGTGTGATCAGATAGACACATCTTCTGTGTAAGCAGGTTAATCAAAACAATATAATACCATACGGTATATGTTAGTCTTGAATCCATTAAAAATCTGACTTACATGTTGTTGGAAAATAAATTGCTAACGTTATTACATCAAAAAATATGGAAAGTACATTTATGAATAGCGCCTAAAACAATCAATTCGATTATGCGCACATGGATAAAACAGTACATAAGAAACTATATATGTAGTTTACTAGCTTACGAATTGCAGCGGTTCGTCTGATTCGATATGATGGATAGCCCATAATATACAAATAAAGAAGAGAAAATTGTAGAACATTACTGATCTTGGACACCAGTATCCCTGAACACTCCTAAAAATCATTTGTTTAATCTACTTAACAGAGAGTCGATAATCTAAACTATAACTCGATTATGAAATACTTTGTAATTGACATGTATTAAAATATAAAATATATTCTTACCATGTTACTAGCACTAAATGTATTGCAAATATCACCTGAAAAAAATCCGATAGGATCGTAAAGAATGGTCTTAAAATATCAGGTCAGTATATGGTGGTCTGATTTCGCGAAAATTGCGGTATTACGTGAACCGCCGCAATGATATGAGAAACTCGTCAAGCAAGTTATGGTATTGTTTCATTGCCATCCACCCTTACATAAGTGTATTTTATTTCAAACGTAAATGTATACAGCGCTGAAAGTGTCGCATGAAATGTCGTTTCGAAATATAATTATGGGAGATTACAAGACATCTGTTCTATGAATTAATCTCATTTAAATACCTGCGAGCGGAAGTGCAGGGGAAAAGCAACACGAATGTTAAATAAAGAGGATAACGAGTAGTTAACATGCAATGAACGGCATTTGGAATTGCGAAGAAAATCACTTTTATCCAGCGGAAAATATCGCGTCAAAGAATTGGAAAAACATAATATAACAATTTCGATAATATTTACCTTCAATGGGTAGTGCGATATACTCGACGTATCTGGCATTTTCTTAAGTTACAAAAGCGTGTTCGAGTTTATAAAATTATACTGACTGACGCTCCTCTTCTGTTTACAACAATTTCCACTGATTGTCTATCGAGTCACAATTGTTTTGTACGATTATCAAAATCGAAAGTGACTCACTCCTTCGAAACGCCTCTTCAATACAACGCGAAATCGTGTGGCGTTGGTTATAGTATACATAGATAACCGTGCGCTTCTAACAGTGGGAGACCTCTAGGAGAATGAATATCAGAGACGGCAACTATCTACACCGACGAGTACCTCGTCGGTGCTATCTACTTTCAAAAAATGACTGTGTTCCCTTGATTTTTAAAAAAGGTTGTGATCAAAATAAAATTAACAAACGATCAAAATGAAGTAAAAGAGCAGGAGGATGGTAAAATTATTGCAGAGTTTGTGTTGTTATTGTCACTTTCTGTACAGGAAAAGGTGTTAAACATATAAGAACATTTAACAGGGTTTTCTAGGGTGTCTGATGATAATCCTTTGATATTTCTAAAAAGGAACATCGTTTTTTAAATAATTCTAAAAAATCAAAATTTTAGTCTTCTCGAGTCAGATGTCGCTGGATTATTAAGTCTGTGTATCCAGCGAGCAGTTTTGACTACAAGCTTGAGCGTTCTGTCACCGTGTGGCATTGCGCTCTAAAAAATTTAAACGCTGCAAATGATTCTTGCCGAAATTTGCATTGTGTCTTACAGAAAAGACGGCAAACATTATAGACAGACTAATAAAAATAATAATCTACTGCTTTTAATTATGATTTTCTAATTGTTTAGATTGTGTTTATTGTAATCTAGTGTCTAGATTGAAGTTGGAAGACTGTAATTCACGGTAAGTGCCCATTATATTCCATAATTTATACAGATACCAATTGAGGTTATATTTCGCGTAGAGGTTAGGAAGACGTAGTATTTCTTTTAGCGTTGTCGACCGAAAAATGAATAAATTACTTTCTGCGCCAATAAAAGAGATTAGCCAGAAGATAAATGTTGGTGATCTGCGTCCTTCGGACATTACGAAAGCCACTGTCAAGTTGACAGAGCTTATTAAACCGTTAAACGCTTACATCACTGTCACTAGTGAAACAGCAAGTAAAGAAGCACAAGAATCAGATGTTAGACAGGGCAAAAATGGGTTGTTGGGCGGGCTGGATGGAATTCCAATTGCAGTTAAAGATAATTATTGCACAAGTGGTCACGCAACAACATGTGCCTCGAAGATGCTTTCAAATTTTGTTCCTGCATACAACGCAACTGTGTATCAACGTTTGAAAGATTCTGGGGCAGTCTTAATAGGCAAGACCAATCTTGACGAATTTGCTATGGGTTCGGGAACCATTGATTCATATTATGGGGCAACTAGAAACTTGTGGAATTCAGATATATCAACAAAGTATTATCGTAACAGTGTTTCCCAAGAAAAGTGTACAGAACAAAGTAGTGATCAGAATTCATGGCACATAGCAGGTATAGTTTATTAACTTTCTCTCCTTTATTCCTTGTAAACGCTGTAAAAATTATAGGTGGAAGTAGTGGTGGCTCCGCCGTAGCTGTTGCCACTGGAAGCTGTTATGCTGCATTAGGTTCGGATACTGGTGGTTCAACTAGAAATCCAGCATCGTACTGTGGTGTTGTTGGACTGAAATCCACATACGGTTTGCTATCTCGATATGGACTTATTCCCCTTGTAAATTCTATGGATGTACCTGGTATTCTAGCAAGAAATGTTGACGATGCTGTACTGATTTTAAACGCTATAGCTGGTCCAGACGAAGCAGATTCAACCTGTAGTCGAAACGAATATGTACCGTTGAATTTACCAGATTCAGTAGACATCAGTAACCTTAGAATTGGTGTACCAAAAGAATACAAGGTCAAAAATATAAGTCCTGACGTTCAAGAATGCTGGGACGAAGTAGCTCAGTACTTGAAGGAAGCCGGAGCATCTGTTTCTGCGGTATCAATGCCGCATACAAGCTACTCTATAGCTTGTTATTCAGTCTTGAATCGTTGTGATGTTGCCAGCAATTTAGCTTGTTACGATGGCATGGAGTATGGCCACAGAGCAGATGAATGGGAATCCATGCAAGAACTTTATAGAAAAACGAGAACAGAAGGTTTCGGCAGAGTAGTGAGAGAGCGTATCCTAGTCGGAAATTACTTTCTGTTGGAACAGAACTACCAGGACTATTATGTAAAAGCAATGAAAATCAGGAGACTGATCGCCAACGATTTTGACGCAGCGTGGAATAATAATGTAGATCTCTTACTCACCCCCACCACTTTAACAGAGGCACCGAATTACGACGAATTTATTTCATTGGATAATCAGACCCAGTGTTTGATTCAAGATTATTGTACTCAGCCCGCTAATATGGCGGGAATACCGGCAGTCAATGTGCCAATTAAACTTTCTAAAAGTGGTCTACCTTTGTGCCTGCAACTTATGGCTCCCCCTTTTCACGAGGAGAGGCTCCTTAAAGTAGCGAAGTGGATCGAACAAAGAGCAAAGTTCCCGAAACTTGAGCTGAATGACATATTTTTAGGCGAATAAAGTGGTTTTTTTTTGCAGCAATCCCGATTTTGTTATTTCTATTCATAAATTCCGAATAAAATTTAGGAGTCTCCGTCGAATTATTCGCAAAAATATTTTTAAAATATTCGGTTTATATTCTTTCACGATCTGAATCAGCGAAGGACTCGATCGGGATTCGCGACGTCTGCGACATGCATGAAAAGTAATATTATTTCCGCGCGGCTTTACGGTCGCTCGTATAAAGGCAATTGGAATTTAAATAGATACCGTGTTCACTCACACGGTTATTGTAGCATCGTGAGATACAAATTATTGTGCTCCTACGAGCTATCGGCCGTATCTGAAATTCTATTCATCGAGTAATCAGGTCGCGTTTGCTTGCCACGATGGAGGACCCTTCTGTTATTGCATCGCAATGTACCGTGCTCTACGAATGAATGCCACGCCGATATATGCAACTGTAAATTACTTGACACCGGTCGCGAGTATGAAAAGGGGGTAGAATTTATGTTAAAGTGGACAGCGTCGTAATTGAAGCCTGGTAAGCTCGAACACTGAATTTCGTGCTTTCTCTTTGGCTATGAACGATGTACATTCATGAATCTCCTATTAAAATACGGTATACGTATATTACGCTGTAATATCTCCACGTATAGAGATTTTTCTCTTTGAAAATGGGGGACGGACGACGACCGAAAACTGTCAGGAATAGAAATTGCTATTTTAGGGCTGTTTAGGGATTACTTGGGCCCTTTGTTAGAAGTTCCGTACACGAGCCCTCGTCCGCGGATGAAATTCCCCCTTTTCAATAGAATCCCGTTCTACCTTGATACGTTTAAATATTTTCCACGCAACGAATAAGTATATTATAAATTTCTAATTATATTTTACAAGATCTGTCGAACGTTGTTACGATCGAAAGCTTTTTATTCGTGAAGTATTACATGCGAATTTCTCGAACAGCGGGTATTCTGCCACAATGTTCCGACATTTCGAAGTCTATTGTCCCCAAGAGGCTTGAGGGATCGACTGACAAACAAACAGTATTGTGTACGTTTCACGTACCACCCATTGAAGTTCCCTCAATAATTAGATCGCTCTGACATTTCAGTCGATTTTCGTTGCGAATGTAACACGGTGACATTTTGATAATTTCTTCCCGTGGACGAATTCGAAATTCATGAATTCGAAACCGACGGGAAAATGAGGAAGAGATGAAACGCGGATATCGGGATGAATTCTTCATTGTTCACTCGGTGACACCGCGAAAACCGCACCATCTGAAGTTTTCGATGTCGTTTCCAATTTTTTGGAGGAAATATAAAATACAAATATTCAGTTTCGTAATTTTTCAATTTTAATCCGAAGAAATTCTGAATGGAGGACGACTATTACTGTTTCATTTTCGCAATTTGCATTATTTGCTGTCTTTAGCAGAGCACATGTCTAAACAAATTCCTAAAAAAAGAAGAGTTGATCTATATCAAAATTATTTCCAAAATGGGGATGACATAAAACAAATCACTCGTTCCCGTAAACAATAGATGTAACTCAAACAATATAGAATTCGTCATTTATTCAGTAAAGTGAAGAAAACAGCTTAGGGAACGTGACGTATAAAATATCTCTTGATCCTTGCGTGCTCGTGCACCGAATATGGCGTAGCCGCAGCGAATTGCTAATTACACAGAGCGTTGAATAAATATTTCCCGCAGTAGGTATTCGCAGTCTTAACGTCCCTGGTGTAACACAAAGGATGGTCGTTGTTCGGTTCTGTAGTAAGACCCAAGGAGAAATGTAAAATATTCGATGCACTTTGATAAACGTCAAGCGGAAAGTGTGATCGCATTTTAAGGGAGGTTTCGGGGAAAAACAGGGTTGGGCACGACGCTGGTGGTGCGCATGCGTTGGCCCGGCCGAGGGCTGTCGTGTCGCACTCTGCCGACGGATCCGCCAGTCGTCGTGACGACCTCGAACCGTCAGTGTCGCGAGCCGTTCGGATTAATTCTGGAATCGTCGTCGTTCATCTCCTCTGTCCTCGTTCTTTCTCTCTCTTTCTCTCTATCTGTTTCTCCCCTCTTTTCCCCTGTCTCTATTTCCCCACCTGCACTGTTGTTCCAAGAGCTGATTGTTTTTCATCCCCGCGGCGTTCAGCGGTGAAAACGTGTGCGATGTCGAAGTGGCGCGTTTCGAATCGCGACCGATTTCGCGCCGCGATCAACAGTGTCGTAGGAGTTCGTAAATAAAGCGGAGGATCCGCTGTGCCCCCTTTTGTGCCCCCCGTGGAACCAGCCCCCTTGACACAGGGGGATCCCCCTAAAAGTAGAATCGACAGTGTAGGCGCGTTCGTGTTGCGCAGAAACGGATAATTAAACGTAACGGGGATTTAAACAGGTGTGCGCCGAGAATCTTCCAACAGCGGACCACCACAAGGTAAATATTCAATTGATTTTTCGGATTTAGCTGCACTGTTGAAGGTCGCTCCTAGAGTTACGCTGCTATCTATTTACAAACTGTTTGATTGAATGACATGATGTGGACTTGCTCGCGACACGGTCTTCCGGGGGTCTATTGTCCTACCGATAACCCAGTTCGGCGTGGACGAATGAAAGGCTGCGATTAAGACGACTGCTAATTTTTACTTGTCGAAATTGATGGGGTATTTTTTTCAACGTGGTATAATGTTAATTGGCAGGGAGGACTAGAAATTCTGAAAATTAGATTAAGTTTTCAAAATAAATTGATTTCTTAGATAATCTATCAGTCAAATTAGAAATGCTTTAGAAAATTCTAAGTTGGATCCTCCAATTTTAGGAGTTGTTTCCTTGTTAGGGGTTGCACGTCGAGTCTATGTTGAATGTGCATTGAATGTATGTTGGAGAACGTTGTATGTGTGTATGTGTTGAATTAAAAAAATGTGTACTGTTCAGCTGCAAACCCATTATCAACGATTGAACGTTACATTGTAATTGACAAGGTGGTATTTTCGAAAATGTCAGTGATAGAATCTGTAACGAGACACTATGGGCGCCATTTGTATTATTAGGTCCGCAGGATCGGAGGTATTGCCATTGAAAAGACCTGTTTTTTTTGTCTTCAACGCAAAAATTGCACCGTGCAATTTCGTCCTAAAATATTATTGATTTTCGTTGTCCGTCTCTATTATCACTCACGCATCAGTACAGTCGCACTTTAAGTAGTAATGGACTGTTCTGTTAGTACAAGCACTATTGACACTTGGCGCGAGAGGTTAGGGTGGCTACAATAACCACTGTCGAAGCAGCGCGGTGTCAATGGTAACGCGTTAAATTGAATCATAAGGATTGATTAAATAATCAAATTTCGCGACGAACATTGTCGATGTTACGCAAATAATCAGAAATAATGAAAAATGTAATCAGGACATATGAGAAAATATTTGGATAATTAATTCTGCTAATTAATTAAATGAAACGAATGCTGGGGCGATGAAAATTGAATATTCGAAGTAAAAGTAATTAAAACCGACAGATCGCTGTTTAATTATGAAAATGATATTTTCTTTTGTTTCCACGGTCCGCATGTTTGTAATACATCATTTGTTTGGCGTCTACTATTTCTTAATTAGAGTGATATACATTCCACCTTTTTCGAGTAAGTCTACAAAAATTGCACTAACATTCGCAGTCGAATAATTGCACAATTAGAGGGTACAAACACCTAAAAGTTAATTAGAAACCAAGAAGGGATTGATTTGTCGGTCCGAGAGTTTTCTATCGACGGTGAAGTGAAAACCTAGCCTCTGTTAGGAATACCAATAGGGATCTGCACATGCAACTTATGCGCAAAGGCCCCGCGGTCTGTCGATGCCGCTAGCCTAATAGAAACGTCACGATTCCGTGGTAAATGTTTACTAAGAAGGAGAGCGTTATAGTCACGACTAGAGAGCTAGCCCGTCTGGTTGCACACGGGAACGGGACGAGCAGGCGAGAGATGAGGACGCAGATTCCTGAGAAAGTTTATAGTGATCATGGTTAAAGATATTAAGGTCGAGCGTAAGGCAACGATTTAACTTTCCCTCGAAACCTTATATTCTCATATGGCATGAAAGCCGATCAATATCCTCGAAATAGAACGAATGGGTACACGCTTCATGCCGCGTGGGGCAGACAAGCAACATTTTCCGAGCCTCGGTGCACCCTAATATCAACGGCACCCTATTATCAGTGGAAAATTGCCAGAGTCACGAAAACCACGCTCGTCTTTTCTAGCCGATTTTCGCGCCGATGTATAATCGAGACTGAAAGAATCCAGCTCCGCATCTAGCTGGAAAGAACACAAAAAACAAATATTAACACAACGTTCAGGCTTGTTTTCTTGCTAAGCGTATTTTCAAACAAGAGTTTATTTATAGAATTTCATTCAGCCATTTCTTCATAGAGGTACTTCATTCATAAATATTAAAATTCATTCATGAATTTCTTGATTTTGTCATGTGGAATCTTCCAGCCGACGGAATAATTTGATTCTTCTAAAACGATCTATAAAAATAGAAACTTGCATAAGGATCTATTCATAGGCTTCCGGTGAAGTATTCTAGATTCCGGTTAGGTAAAATATGTTCAAACGATTTATATATAGTTCAAGAATAAATAAAATTAAAATATTCGCGGAGGGCTACACACCTTTCCGGCAGAGTTTCATTTGTTTGAACGTTGTGATAATATTTTTGGGAGCAAACGCTGTTGACGAGCGCAGTAAATGCCGCATTAATTCTCCGTTGTGGTTTCGAATAACGAAGGAGTTTGTTAGGAACGTTGAAGAAGTGTCTAAATTGTTTCGTGTTTGTTTGCAAACGAGCGACGCGCAGTTTTCCTCGGCGACCTCGTTCCAAGGAAAAGACAACGAGGAGGTTAAATCTAATCTACGCTCGTGTGCCGTGACAAAAAAAGGTGCATTACGGGCCGCAAAAGTGTGCGCGTTACGTGAGCACAACCCATATCGTCGTTGCAACGGGAAACACAAAGGGAAGGTTACGCGTTAAAGATAAGGCAGCATCGAACGGTTATGAACCGGCTAATTTTATTATCGCGAGAGAGCGTGCTGCCGCCGCGTCGGTGGACCCCATTTCCCGTAATGCTTAATTTCTCACTTCGTTCATTCCCCGATCCTGATTCCTAAACACACGTTCGCGCCACGCCGTTAGCGCACTTTATTATTACACGCGTTGCAACGACGCGTCGCCTGGCAATCATATTCCACCCTCCTTTAAAACGTCTGGCACAGAAGGAGACGATTCTACAATTTTAAAAAATAAGTCGGAAATGTAGATCAGAAATGTTTCATAGGAGGTTTTGTTCCCCAGGAAATTGAGTTTGAAAATTCACGCGCTGTGGAATAGGAATCGTCCGACGCGTCTGTGCATGACCTACTGATTCTACTTAGAAATGCTAAGCACGCGAACTCGATGTATATTCTCGAAAACAAAGCCTCTTATGAAAAAATTGTAGTCCACTTTCTTGACTTATCTTTTTATGTAGAATCATAATTCCCTTTTTGGTTATATCCCCAGCTATCGAACAGTCTGAATTACGTTGTTCCGAAAGTTCATCGTAACAAAAATTTGTTGAAGTGAAAATACTTGAGACTGTAGGAGTTATAGGTAAAATATGTCGCGGAAATTCTTTTGAACGATGTTTCTTGCTCTCCAGTTTTGTATTTATGTAAAGTCGACATTAATGTTCTTCATAAAACGGGATTATTATCTTATGCATTTGTTTTCCCTCGGAAAGACACGCGGCCGAAAATATTCGTCTAAATTTACACCGGAGCCGCGTTTCTTTCTAGGAGTCGAGCAATTTTTTAATAACCCGCGGCCCCGTAGGTGGAGAATGCTTGTGTCATTCTTTTCGAAAAGCTCGTTGTTGGTCGAAATTAATTTCGCCCGGCTGAGATTCAACTTTATCGATGAGGATTATATTTAGAGAGGTCAGAATGCGCGGCCTGAAAACGCGAGATTTCGTATCATGTGTATTTTTATACGTTCTACCGGAGTAGACTCATCTCTACGGCCACCGGAGTACATATTAAGTTCCCCTGGAGATTCTAATATCGTTGGTTTCTGGGGGTTTTTTGCGAGCTCTACTTCTGTCGCATTGATATCCCTCTCCGCCGACTGAATATTTTAAACTATCTTGATACGATTCTTGCATTCTGAAACCCAAACGCAACCCTTATTGCATTTAAAATTTCAGTCTGCTTTGCATTCGGTTCACAAAGCGAACATCTGGGATCTCGGTGTATTTCGTATTCGTTCGGCGTACGGACTAATTCTTTTTATATTTAAGAAACGCATTCGTTGCGCCACTGATTTTTCTTGCATTCGATGGCTTCGAGTATTTTGACGAAACTCGGAACATTTTGTATTCCTCTAACATACACTGGCACATCCTTTTACAAGATTTTGAAACGTACGGGATTTTGTGAACTTCATAAGACATTTTATATCTCGTTGATGTAACTCCTTTTGATCCTCAAAGCTCGGAATATTTTGTATTCTTTTATTATCCACAATGATTTTTAACATTTTGGAACGCGTTGAATTCAGTGAATGCTGTACTAAGCTTTTAAAATTATTAAAATATTTTGTACCCTTACAATTTTTGAAACTCGTGGATTCACTTTGAATTCGAAATGTTGTAGAATCATTTTCCTAGGGGTAAACCCTTTGTCAAACAATTCGATGCGTTCAGGGTTGCTATCCCGGCATTCGAAGGTCCAGGACACATTTTACATTCGTCAGGGACACCGAGTGGATCCTTTCTTTACCCCCCGCTACACTCCGTATCCATTAAACAAAAGGATCCACGGAATGCGACGTACTTTTCCCGCGACGCAGATGATCCATTCGAGGTTCAATTGGAATACAAAAGGCACGTTTACGGACAATACCCATCGCTGGGCCTCCGAATGGCTTCCCCCTTTTGATACGCGACTCGCGACTAAGTACCTAAACTCACTGTCACTGATATCTTTCTCCACCGACAATGGATATCCTCTCTTGCAGCTTGAATTACGATGCTGCGAACAGCCGAGCCGGTATATCTATTCCGGCCATATTTTGCTATCATTTTTTCGCCTGTTCCAGTATCCTATCGCGGAACAGAAATAGAGAAACGATGAAATCATAGTTAGATCAGAGTAGTGTCGACCTATGATAATATCAGCTCTCTAATTAGCAAATAATCTTACTGAATAAAATTATCTCGGTTGATGATATCGTTTATTCATAAGAACAGTGACACGGCTCGAAATATATTTCTAAACAAAGTATAATAATCAATATGTAAATCGTGGTTTACTTTGTAACTAATGTGCATAACAATTAACCCAGTACATATCTAACTAAAAACAAATTATTTTACATTTCTAAGTTGGTGAATATGTGTATACATATGTACATTAGAATATAATAGAATATACTCTAGATACACTAGATTAGATACAGTGGCCCACAAAAGTGTTTGTACGCCCTTTAAAACAGAATAACTTTTTTATAATTGCACCAAACGACCTCGTTTTTTATTTATTACCTCGTATTTTCACCATTCTTAACCGCTTGTAGCTCGTGTGTATCTCAATCGATTTCGATGAAAGTATGTGTATAACTAACGTAGATCTAAAAACATATATTTTAAATTTTCATTAAGGGCCCAAATAAAAAACTTTTAAGAAATGCCTTTTTCATTTTTGCATGCATCCTCGTAAATTATAATTTTTGGAAAATAGTTTTTGCATATCATTTCGTAAACCTATGCTTCTAATTGATGAATTGTATGAACACTTTTGTGGGCCACTGTATACTAGATTATACTAGTTGGCTCCTGTACAATCTCCTCTTTTCTTACGAATGAATGAATATTACATGTTTCTGCTGGTTGTTATTGAGAATAGCAAGAAAATGTCGAGCCTGCACAGTGCTTGCAATTTGATTAGGTCTGGGTCAGGTTTTGTTCTCTCCTTGATTTTTGCTAACGTCCCGCCGAACAACATGAAGTACCATATTTACGTTAACGTCAAAGCGACACTGATATCTCTCTTGGCCAACAATGGTAGCCCTCGAAACGGTTTGAATTACAGCATCGCAACCGGTTCGAGTGGATAAATGGTACCTGATCCCACTCGGCTTGGCACGTGATGCAAAGTAGGGTCAAGCCGGCGAGTATTCTAGACAAAACTGAGTCTCTCTCTCTCTCTCTCTCTCTCTCTCCACCTCTCTCTCTTGAACTGAAGTTTCTAGTGCAACGACCCTAGACTGTGTAACGATTAACGGAGCCGGCGAAATCATTTATTGATAAGCCAAGGGATATTCACAGACGCGGATGACACCGATATGGAGCAATTCACCTTTTACCTAGTTCCGTGGATCGTTCATCGATCACCTAATCGAATAATGCTCGTCCCATTTTATTCCTGGCCTCGATTACTTTCTGTGTCAGTTAAATCAGATATTTTTTTTACATCTGCGAATTATTCAGAGTACTAGGGGAGATCGGCTTTCATCGACGATTCTAATTAACTATTAATTTCGATCAACGTTGATATCGAGGAAGCAGGTTTAAAAATATGTACAATTAAATTGATATTAATAGAATCCTTATTTTTATGGAAATTGCTTTTCTAATTTTCGCTCGCTTTTCAGGTTTACTGAAGAGGTCACCAGACAGTGTATTTGTGTATCACAGTGTCTTATTCCGCGGTTGTGAACGCTGACATCACCTGGAATACACAATTCACCTGCCGATCCACGTGATCATAACTCGGTGAGTTTTTAATCCAATGCAAATTCTAATTCAATTTCTATATGTAATTGTGTGGTGTGATGCTTGACCTGTAATACAACTGTACGCGTCAAATTATTGGTTTAATCGATGACTTCAAGCTCTTAGAACCGGAAAGATGTGTTAATAATGCCCGGTATTTAAACTGCAATGGAGAATTTAAAACTGCAACTGCATCGTCTACTGCAAGAATTGCAGTTCTACACAAACTTTCACTATTACTATACAAAATGGAATTTCACAATCTAAAACATTTTTCTCTCGGGCTGTTGTAAATTATTGCTTAATCATACCTCAAAAAGTTTGTTGTTATTCTAAAACTCGATGTGCTAAAAATCGTGAATTGTCTTTGATCATTTCGAAAACGAGAATGTGTCTCGCATCGCGAATTCCTAATTTTAGTCCGCTGAAAAGCGGACAAGGATTAATCAATCTTCGGATCAGGATTTTTCTGCAGATCCGTGGTGAGACCGCAAGGCTAGTATTACCTGTACGGTGTGGCATGAAATGTCTTCCGGTAATATCACGTTTCGAACTCGCGTTTCCATAGTAATTGCGTACTCGTGCCTGCCGTACCGAACGCATTAAATCGTAATTTTCTTTCTCTTATTACTGAGCATGTATTATGGAGCCATGGGCGCACCGGGTAAAATGCGATATCATTGTTTCATCCAGTTTTTCGCGAAATATCTTCCATTATCCTGCGCTACGCGCCATACAATCTTTATGGATTATTATTTACGACTAACAGAGTCCATATGAGCTGGAGAAAATTGGATCCGTCTTGACGCTGTTCATCTTTTTAATCACTGTAGTCATGAATTTTTCTCACGTTTCCCAATTCTTCATATTTACACCAATTTTTATCGGAATAAATATTCTTCAATTCAAGACTGTAGAACAGTGGGCGTTTCGTTTAAACCAGTATTTTTTACGAATAACTTCTTTTCTTAACACTGTGATGTTAATAAAAATATATTAATAATAATAATTAAAAAATATTTCTGCAACTTAACATTTTTTTTAACACATTTCACTATTATTGAAATTATAAAGCTGCTTTCGTGGTAAATGATTACGCTAATATATTTAGAACTGCATAAAGTTCAACGAAATTCAATCTTGTTATTTTTGTAAGGCAACACATGTACCGACTACTGTTAAAGCTCGGTAGGTTTAGTGTTAAGTAAGATCTTACCAATTAAAAAATTTTGGATCCTGAAAATTAAGATCATAAATGAAATTAGAAAATTTTTTTGGTTGTACTGCATTAATGTTGGCCGTAAGAAATATATATTTTTTCTGGTCCCATCACAGCTGGAGAAAATATTTGTGGTACTATTGATAAAAATGATTATGTCTGACATAAATGTTACACCTATTAAATTATTAAACCATGAAGACTAATGAAGGAAATGAAGAATTTGAAAACTGTGTGAACAGCAATCGACTTCAGTCCAAGGAAACACATATCATGTCCGGTTTATACTTTTACGGGGTACGATTTGCCCGAGGTAGCATGACGATCCTGATCGCGAAGTAGCAACAGCCGATAAACTAGAGAGGATTCTGTTTCGAGAGAACACTAATACGGGTGTATTAGGGTCGGAATAAAAACGATCATAGCGGGTCGATTTCTATATCTCCGTGGGTCTTGGCCGAGGAATACGCGAAATTTGTGGCTATTCTTGGCCGAAGGATCGAGGGAGAAAGAGAGTAGATCCTTGAGGATTCCAGAAGTCCCTTGGCAGCTGGCTCTGCGGGGTATTAGAACGATAATATCCTCCATAAAGTGCGTTCCCGTAGAGAGAAATGGTAACCGCGACATAAACTTACAACGACAAGTCACGCGATGTTTGCTCTCCGCCCTACGGGAACTTTCGTTTTTCTTTCTCTCTTCCCTCTCGTTCTTTTTCCGTTCCCGATGTTTAATCGCGTGTTTCTTGCACTGGTCCGCCGTATCGGTCTATATAATTTTTCACTTGGAAGAAATTTTTCACTCGACGTCTCTCATATCGTTACGTTGTCGGCGGATCTTTATGGAAATTCGTATTTTTATGAGCTGCTCCATCGAAATCCGATAGTGGAGGTTCAACGATTTTTATGGACTTCGGTACATTGTTATTTAGCGGCTGTCTTCCGCACTGAACAGGTCGTAAATAGTTGTTAATGGGAGAATTGGTTTTTCAAAAACAATCGTACGTCGTATAAATTTGTTGCATTCGGATCCAGAGTCGTGGATTAACTTGTGACCCCTGCTTCCGCCGCATGTGCCCGGCACTGGCAGAAAGAGGGTAACTTTTCCTCCTTTTTTTACCACGCTTATATTAGCTTGCCGAGTTGTCGGTGTTGTTGTATGTGTCAAATCTTGTAATCGAATTTTAAGCCACTTCCCGATGAGCTAGAGACTTGAAACTTTAAACATAGCTCAGAACTGGATGATAATGGAATATTAAAAAACAAATTTTAAAAAAAACTGCGTTCAGTAGAAAAATTTTAATATTAACCGTCACACCTCGTCGCGTGACGCTCGGTAGTACGTCATCGCGTTCAACGATCCCCACTCCGCGCGCCAGCGCTCCCTACTCCACTACTCGTTCCCACTCCGACTCATCCCCACTCCACTGACCCATTTCGATTATGCTGTTCCGTTCATTCAGTTCCATTTCGGACAATTTCGGACTCCATCAAGAGACGTCGTCTCTCTGAGTCATCCCCTCATTCTATCTCGCGTATTTCCATATCTTGCGCTTCTATATATTTCTTACTATTTCATACCAGTATTACTATATCTCGCGTTCCATTTAAAAAAGACTAACAAATAGAAAATAAAAAAATATATTGCATAAAAAAAACTTAATGAAACCACGCTTATATTAAAATGCACTAAATAGGAGAAAATAATTTTTTTAGACATTAGTGACAATAAATAAAAGCATGGAGCGCCCACGAAGATTACGTCAGTACAGAATATGTACCGGGCCCATACCCACTAAAAGAAACCTAACAGAGTCCAGAACTGCAAATTGAGAACTAGTCCACCTCCTAGTGGACCAGAGAATGATGAGCACTGCGACCCGCTATTCGCATTACTCCAGTGATCACATAGCTCTGGATCTCTCTTACGCCTGTTCTTGTCTTATAGGGTAACTTTTTCCCCTTAATTCGTTCCCCCTCTCCTCATCTGGCGACTCTGTTCATGCCAGCAGCAGAAACAAAGTATACGATACATCCGATTCTCGCTAACAAGCCTAAATTCAGAGTGATCGGTAGCGTCAAGCGGGACACGAAAATGATGACATCACGAGCATGTGACAGCAAAATTGGGTGTGTGATTGGTTGGTGTACTCCCACACTCCATCCACGATAATATTTTTAATAGAATCTCGAAAATTTCTAAAATGGAAAATGCAGGCCAACTGCAATGGAAATGCATTCATAAAATCTCCGATCGAGGATCAAAGGTCCTCAGCGTTCGATTATCTCTCTTCCTCGAAGCAGCTGAAGGGACCGACTGTAATCTTCGAGAGCGAAATAACGTGAAATGATGCATAGAAGGGTCGGGGTTGCCGCGTTTTCTCGAAGCCGCGATAAACACTCGAGATTCGACACATCCGGATCTTAGTCGCAATTGAACGAATGGCGTCATTCATTCGTTCGCGCGAGTAGGGGAATCTGGTGCGTGTGTGTGCGTGCATACGGGTGTCTCGGTTCTTTGCTCGTGCTCTCTTCCTCGTTCCAGCGCTCTTCCTCCTTTTTCCCTCTTGCTCGCGCCCGATGGTCCCACATATTATGCAGCCTCGGACCTCGATGCGATATACTGCTGTTTAATATGTGGGCCACTTCAGTGCGTGGATCCTCTATGCGTGGATCACACGGTCATCCGTCTTTGAGGCGGATCGAGAAGCTTTTCGCGAAACGATCGTCATGCTGCCGTTGAAACCGGCCGCGCTACAAGTGCTCCTCTGCTGCCAATGGATACTCTATCACCTGTGCGCGAACGTGATTCGACTCAGTAAGTGATTATCTGACTGTGCAACTGACACGAATTTACAAACACGTTGCTCTTATCAACAACACCTTACTTTCCGATACCTTCAACAAATTCCAATATTCTATGTCTGCTTTCTCTCCTCGGTTTATAATATTCAGGATGCAATTTAATCAACATGGATGTTATTCATTTCTTCTTGAACCGTCGATTGCTATACTGAGGCCTCTCATAACCCTAACAAAATTTTTGTACACCTTTTCTTTACCATCTTTAGAACATTTGAGTTATCTAGTCTTAAATTACATACTTAACGATACCTGAGAAAATTGAAGTTTTAGAAAGGTCCTGATACTTCGCAGTCTGAGTAAACACTGTACCATTTAAAGGTTAATTTCTGTGGTAGGCATGCAATGAGCACTTCTCCTTGTATTTCTAGAGTCTCTATGCAGTTAATACAAAGAAGATCCCTCTGCCATATTTATTTACTTGTTCCAAGTCCGAGCGAGCAACGATAATACAAAGAGTTTACCGGTACTGATGATAAAACGGTAATTAGTAGCTTCCCAAGGAGAAAGATGTTTAATTTATACACGGCAGATCGAATGTAACGCGATAAGGGCCGATGGCAAAATCCAATTACATCATCGAAGTGTATGTTAGCACCAGGAATTAGCGGGGCTCGTCGCAAATCCGACCTGTCAGCGACGAATTGTCTGAATTGTCGGCAATGAAAGGTTTCCGGCGCGGCGCACAGGGCCAGGCTGTGTAACGGCGAAAGAATTTTTCGCGGTTTTACGTTACAACTCCTTTGCAATTCTTACTACTGCGGCAGTGTGTGTGTGTGTGTGCAGCATCGGCCTGTCAGCGAGAACGGCACCGTAACTTTTGTAATCACCGCGGAAAGTTCAGCGAACGGGGTTGGGAACGGAATAGTTGCCGGTAATAAACATTTGCGGCGCGCAGTTGTACGAACAGGCGAAGTTTCGGTAGACTCGGCAGACTTCCCGGTGCTTTGCTCCTCGTCAAACGAGATTATGCTCGCGGAAAGGGTGCAACAAATGCTCTTCGTTTATCCGGCAGGTTCATTCTTTCTGGTTCTCCGAAGTGGTGTGATTAGACTCGGATTTCTCCGCTGTAGATCGTGGAAGACGTGCACAGTTTTTTAAATGAAATTTGATTAAATTCTCTCTCAAAATTTGTGCAACTCCTCCCCAATTCCAAAAGAGCATGTTCGAATGACGAATGGCAGACTTCCCGGTGCTTTGCTCCTCGTCAAACGAGATCATGCTCGCGGAAAGGGCGCAACAAATGCTCTTCGTTTATCCGGGAGGTTCATTCTTTCTGGTTCTCCAAAGTGGTGTAATTAGACTTGGATTTCTCCGCTGTAGGTCGTGGAAGACGTACACAGTTTTTTAAATGAAATTTTATTAAATTCTCTCTCAAAATTTGTGCAACTCCTCCCCAATTCCAAAAGAGCATGTTCGAATGACGAATGGCAGACTTCCCGGTGCTTTGCTCCTCGTCAAACGAGATTATGTTCGCGGAAAGGGTGCAACAAATGCTCTTCGTTTATCCGGGAGGTTCATTCTTTCTGGTTCCCCAAAGTGGTGTGATTAGACTCGGATTTCTCCGCAGTAGGTCGTGGAAGACGTACACAGTTTTTTAAATGAAATTTTATTAAATTCTCTCTCAAAATTTGTGTAATATAAATTATGCTGTCGAACGTACCGTATGGTGAAGAAGTGATTGTGATTTAATCTGCCGGACCAAAATGAATCCAACCCGTTAATGGCAGCGTTTTCAATTCCGACGGTTTGTTGTGCGTCTCTCTCGTCTAAACAGCGACGCGGGACCGTGTTGCTTCTATTTTATTCGATGCAAAACAAAGCAGCGGCCAGTGATTTGATTATCGTGCGGACTTTAACGGGTTACCGCAAAACGAGCGACTATCTATTACCTCGCGGCGCATGATGATGAGCGTTAAGGTAGAGTTTCACCGGAACCGTGCACTCTGTATGCACATATACAAGCGTACGTGTGCAAGCACAATGGTAACGGAGTATGTAAAATTAGTTTCCCCGAGAGTGACGAACGTACTGGAATCTGGAACTCCGTGTCGCCATTGTTGTTTCTAAAACGGATTATGGAATTACAGGAGCACACCGTCTATCTCTCTCTCTCCCTTGAAATAATCCGCCATTTTATTACAAGAAACGAAAGATTCTCTCTCGGAGTATTTAGAAACGTCAGGGGATCTGACGCGAGCAAATTATGAATCCCTACGAGGCAGAGTCCAAGATCGAGCTGGAATCCTGACAAATTCATTGATAGCAACGAACTTTAATTAGATGAAAGATACGGATCGAATTCTTCGGTGGGAGAGCCATTGTTGTCATAAGGGAGACAGATCCCACAAGTGCAAACTCGGCGTCGATGCATATTGCATTCGCGTCTCGATGGGGCGCTATAAATGGCACTGGTAATGCGAAGTGGCGCTTCTTCTTCCTTAAGTCCGCAATTGAATATTGATCTCCACCTGGAGTTATCCGTGACTCCTAATTTATTTCGTTTCTGGATCCCGGGTTTATATTCTTATACAGATCACAAGTTTCCTAATTGTGCACTGGATTTAGACGAGTCGCTGTGCTGGAAATAAATTATGCTGGCAATCACGTCCTAGGAAATTATATTAATCAGCTTTCAAACTTTAACATTTATATAAACTTTTTATTCGAGCACTCGTGTATTTTAGAGGGTTTAAGGAACTGGTTAATTTGTTAACAAGCTTTTAGGTAGAATGGAAGTATACTAATAATATGTATTTGATTACCGAGAAAGAAGATCTTGAACATTTTCTCCGTCACAAAAAGAAAGTGAATAAATGTGGTGAAAGAGCAGTTTGCTGGTCAAACACAGGGAGATTACTTTGGTCGTGATTGGGCGATCAGGATCGCGGATCCGAAGGTCCAGCGCGGCGAGCCGACGAGTGGAAAAGTGAAGGTTGCAGATACCCTGTCGAGTTAGGGGTTCGCGAAATCACGGGGTGTCATTGTGGCCTGTAGTTATAGGACGGGCCGTGTAATTGGCCGAGGCCCGGGACTCGTGGCACGTCGACGACGTGGCCAATCAACCACCATTGATTCACTTTGGACTCCGCCGTTCCTACGAAAGTTAGCCGGGGCCAATCTTCGTTGACACGAGAGCGTCGACGTGTTTACCGACCGGGCCTGGGAAAATATTTTCCCGTCAATGGGGATTGGGTTTTGGGAGGCCTTGATCGTGTTCCACCGACTGTCCTTCGGCACCATTCCTCTTCCGCATATCCTACCCCGGGTTGGAGGCTGCGTTCTCGTTGAACGACCCTCCCGAAAGTAAGCCCGCAAATCGAGAGTCCTCTCCAGCCATTCCTGGCTATCCAATTAGCGATTCGACCGACGATAATTCCACTGGAACGCGGCTTTCCGCGTCGAGTCTCTTCGTAATGCCGACCTACGGATTGATCTTTAGCGACGGGGAAAGGAATTTTCATGGTCGGAGGGCTCCACGGACCGCTGAGACGTGGCTCGACGATCTTAGAGGATGGCGAACCCATTGTACGGGTTTTACGGCGTTTAGGGGCGGGACACTCGATTAGCATGAGCCCGATCATACCTGACAAGAATATTTTTCCTGATTTTAAGGTAATCGGTCATTATTTCTCCGTACAACTACATATTTTTCCTATTGCATCGGACATAATCACATAACCTAGAGCTCCAAAAATTTCAGTTTCATATACAATCGTCCTAGTTAGTAGCGGCTATTGTAGGTCCAAGTTTACGTTTCCTCGGGTCGACTCTAATCACGATTAGCGGTATGGAGTTGCAGGTGGCGCACTGTCGGCGAAACGGGCGAGAAGTAATTAGCGTTAATCGACCGCCAATGACATTGTATAGGATTAATTGAAAGTTCCTTTGTTTCTTAAGCCTCGTCCAGTGGAAATTCGGTTGATTCGAGCGTCGGCATGCAACCCCTTGATACGGAGCCCACGGAAATAACCGACACTAGGAGAGAACCCTCCCTTTAGCAGCCTAGCCGATGAATTCGATGCTCTTGACCAAGGGGATCCTCGCCGGTGTTTTATTGACTCGTGATTTCGATTCCGCTCGTTCGAATCCGGAGCCGGCTACTGCGAATTTCGTTTCCAATCGCTTTCGCATCGTTGTTAACGCATCATCCTACGCGGTCGGTTCGCGCGGCCGTTAATCGGCCGTTTAACTCGCTTGTAAATCACAAACGCATCGGCCCGTGATTCCCGTTGTTTCGCGAGCATCATACTGATTCGCAAGCAGGATATTTCGAGGACCAGTTAATTACGCTGTCAAATTGTTCGCCCGGAATTGGGCCAGGGCTCTCCGACGCTTCCGACTCGCTTCGAACTCGCTCGAGCCGATCTTCCGACGTCGTTCACACCGGAAACAAACTCAGACTCGGACTGTTGTCAGAGAATTGTTATACTGCGCAGAATCATTTTCAATTTCTTCTCCCACCGTTCGGGGTAGATCTTTTTTTCCCAAACGTAGAAAACGTTTTTGGACATCCGAATTCTGGGAAGTATTCTAGAAAATATTGTTGCTCAAACAATGACAACTTAAGTCACATATACATTACATATACAAATTTTTATTCGAACACTCGTGCAGGTATCGTGGAGGGTTGAATAGCTGATTTGATGGATCTTTGTTCGGGCGGAACTGATACATGCTCTACTAATTTTGTTAATGGACGGGGGGGATAAAACGAGGTAGATTCGGAGCTTGAATTGCAACGCGTATTATATGTTACCCTAGATATCTTCGTCGAGGAAGATCGATATTCAAATGAAATTGAGACGAAACACCTTGGGGGACCATTTACAGTGGCCGATTACACTAGTAAATTTGAAAGTCAGCTGCGAATGGCTGGGACAACGATAAATTCCGCGAATTGCGGAACTTTTCCGATGGAATAACGCTGATAGTGAACCGGAGGGTAGTTTCGAGGGGAATCGGTACAGTGGCTTGAAGTAGCTGGCACCCTTTAGCATACGATACCTGCTGATCGGAAAATCGATACTGTAATCCACTTATTCATTAATATTCATTTCACTATTTTCAAGCTATTAAAATTATTCAAGCAAGAAACAACTTTCTCTATTATATAATCAGGACGTGGATGCCAATAGATCAGAAACCCACCCTTTGAAATTGAAGACCATATTTTGCTCGCGTCAGCTGTAATATCGTCTGCCCGAAAATTATAGCGAAAATCGTTTACTCGCAAGGTATGACGGTTTCGACGTAGAATTTCCCAGCCGACAGATCCGCGGGAAAAGGTATGATAGGATGGGAGTATCAAATGTGCCTTTAAATCGATTTTAACGCATATTGCACCGTTCGATAGCGTGTCGAGAAGAAACGCTTTCAGAAGGATGCAGAATACCAATGACAAACCTTTTCTATTTTTACTGATTTTTGTATCTGAAACATTTACCAACATACTAGTGATATTTTCCCTATTAAAATGAGTCCAAACATGACGCAATTCGGTGCTTAATTCTTCGTTTAATTCACGATTCGGTAGAGCTTTTATTATCCGAACCAACGATATCTGGACTCTCCTAAAGACATCCTGGTCCTGCAGTTTTTACATTAAACGAGGCATTATCGTATTTCGGAGGCAAGCAGCTGCGTCAGCCGGCGTTAGACCGGAAGATTCCTCAGTTACCCTGCATTTCGCATCCAGCATCCCCGAGTGATACGAGGGTGAAACCGATATCCCAGCAATTTTCTCAATTGCATCCTCCTCTCCCTCCCATAGCGGCCTCCGCCCTCACCTCTGTCAGTGACAGCAGCATTCCTGCCTCCTCCGCAATTTGTATATTAATCCGGCATTATATCGTCAGCGGTATAACAGGGTTTAGAACCAGGGGGAAATTGGATGACGTAAATACAGTGAAATAATATCGTAGACGAAAACTGTCCGGAGTTATTGGCAGTGGTTCGAGCCGGGGATCCGGGCTATCTCCCCGCTAGAATATATCTCTCGCCTCTCCCCGATATTTTCCCATCGGGTCGGCCGTAAATTAAACGCGGAATACAATCATAGGGATATTCATCGAATTACGAATTTATTTGTAAATACCGCGGTCGTTCATCCTGTTTGGTCGGAGCCTCGGTAATTAGCAGAGATCGATCTGGCGAACGGTGATTTTTGAATTTTTAAATCTCATGAGATTTTTCCATCGGAAAATCAGCCGCGATTTCATTTGTTATATCGTGTACACGGTAACAACGACTGCGGATTTTTCTGCGGATCGTGTAATTAAAGGGATGGCGGATCTAGATAGTCGCTTTAGGCCCGATCCCAGCATCATGCTTGTTCACCCGTTGAAGCCACTCGCGCCCCTCTCGAGGGAGAGTGTTTTACACCCCTGGGACACACGATCTATCAGCGTCGCCCCGCCAGGCATAATCACGACCCTGAACCCTTTCGTTCTTAAAAGATAACGATTACGTCATACACGGGGGAGGACAATGGCGTTCTGTGTCTAAATCATGAAGCGTGACGACAAGGCGCTGGCAATTAGGATGATAAGGGCGACGAAGGGATTAACCTCTTAATGATCGTGCTTATTGAAAAGGAACCCCGAACACCGGGGCACGCGCGCCGCCCCTGCATCACGCGGTACTTACCTTCTTCGGGAATTAAAGTCAAGCTGACACGATCTTTAAAGATTATTAGTAGACTGCGGATGTTATGCATTTATAACAAAAGTGAGTGGGTGTAATTCAAAACAGGAAAAAGAGTTTAACATTGCCGATATACTATTTTTAACATATAAAATTTATTGATGAGGAAAATAAATCTTTACTTAGCTCCTATATAGCTTGCAATTTTATTTTGCATAAAGATCCGCAGTCTAATTATTAGGGATGGGATCAAGTTCAATATGTATTCACGAATCCGAGTCAATTTCAATAACCAAGTTTCATTTCATGGGTTTCGATTACTACTTAAAAGCAATATAATGCTTCAATGATTATATTTGAAAAGCACTTATTTTATACAAACTGATATCGAACCACGGAATGAGTGCTTACAAGTTTCGAAAAGATACTTACAAGTACTTCGATGTTGAAAGGAATCGAATCTTTCACAAGTAGTACTCGAATCTTGGAAATCAGAACTGCATAGTAGATTTTAAGCACTTTCTTGATTAAATTCGTAACTATTTAAGAATAATATTTCATTTACAATACACTTGGATTTATCCTATTTCTTTTTTTATCCATGATATTTCTTGCTTTTGAAAATACTCTTTCCGAAGATACAGAAGCGGCCATTATACAAAGATAATCACGTGCAATTTTTGATAAAATGGGGTACTTCATTGAATTTTCACTTCAAAATAATAACGGGTCTTCTTTGCGTTCTAAATATTGTGATTTTAAATAATTTTCAACTCTCTTCTAAAATTAAAATTGCTACTTTTTTAAAAAAATCCTTCACATCTTGTAGTAAACTAATTGCTCTAGCTTCCCAAAAAAGTTCGTCATATAGTACAATATTAAAAAAGTTATCGTCTTTTTTAGAGCGTCCCAATAATAATTCGAGTAACTGTACTTGATCACATCCCTAGCGATTATCTGGATTTTTCGGTCTCGTAAAAATATGATAAATATTGATTTTATTAGTTTCAAATTGATATCAGTGAACGATATGTGAGCATTCGCAAACATGTAGAAGTTGCATTATAGATTATGGATACAAATTGGATTATGTACTTGATTGTTTCAGCAATTTCCAGAAGTATTTTCAGAAAATGGTTAAAAGTCGCAAGGTACCCGCGGTTGAAGCATTTCTTACCAATGTTCTGGTCACGACGGAAATGAGGACTTGTACTGGGTCTGCATTATTGATAGAATCTCGGACCGAGACGAAAAGTTTCGTCACGAGACGCGTTCGTTATTTCTTTCCTGCGCCCGTATGAAGTTTTAACGATGCCGCCGTTGCATTCTTTATAGGAAACACGGGCTTGTTCTATGAGCAAGTTCGATCCAGGCTTAATATACCATCAGACGAACAAGACATGATCCGCGGACCGAGAGCGCTGACGGAGAATTTATGATCGCCCGAACGGAGCCGCATGAATGGAAAGCAACGCGTGTTCGTGATTACTTTACTCTTTCTCGGCCTGCTCGATTATTCCATGGACTCCGTATGAAAACCTTATCAATTATCCGTGATTTACTTGTTTGTCCCACCCCATCTGCCTCTCTTACCAAGGATCATCGACGTTGGGGGTCGTCAACGAGCATGATCGCATGTCTCTCGCTGATCACGCGATTTCCTCGATCATATATTCCTAGTGTTCCTTTTGACGACACTTCGATCGTGAAACAGTTTTGAAATGTTTAACATGTTCTCTTTAGACAGCTAGATCATCCTGCATCGTAGTTTCAAATTAAAAAAAGAATCGATTTCGATAGCGGAGGTTTACACAGTGTGTCGCATTTTTTGTTGAATAAGTTGAGCAACTATAGACGCGTGTGTGTAGCGAACGTACCCGCTCGCTCGAAACGAGAACTCAATTAGAAGTCTTCTAAAAGAAGATCGACGAAACTGGGTTACCGTGTCCGCGGAATAGAACTCGAACAAAGGACGGCGGGACCTTCGATGAATTAATATCGAATTATTAGTTGGAAAGTTATAATTAATACGTTGACTCGCAGCGTATCGGAATTAGGCTGCAGCTGATCCAATTACATTTAATTTCATTAGGGGCTCGCTGTATGCGCGCGTTTCGGGTAATGGGCCGGCGCTGCAACTATGTCTACTAATTGTAAGTACTTGGGCCAACTATATCGGCAGGAACTCGTTAGAACGTTGCAAGTTTCACGGGAAACTGGATAGGAGGAAGACGTAGCGATCAACCGTGCTTCAGACCAATTTTATTTTCTAAAACCGGGGTTAAATTTCGAAAAGAAATATTTTGAAATTGTAACGAGAAAATGTAAGGATTATTTAAAACCTTTTGTGTTCAACATATTGCCACAAATCCTCACTTTGAGACTATCAATGAATACTGTGGGTGTACAAAGTATTCGTACGCTTTTTGAAAACTAATAACTTTTTTATAATTGTACCAAACGACCTGATTTTTTATAATCAATTAGAAACATTGGTTTACGACATGATATGCAAGAAAGATTTCCCAAAAATTATAATTTACAAGGTTACATGCGAAAATAAAAAAGGGATTTTGTAAAACCTTTTTAAAACATCTCTTTTAAACATCTTTTCTTTTTGAAACGATGAAATTTTCAGCATGTGTATAACTAACATAAATCTACAAAACATATATTTTAAATTTTCATTAAGGACCCGAATCAAAAAGTTTCCAAAAATGCCTTTTTTATTTTTGTATGTAACCTTGTAAATTGTAATTTTTTGAAGATCTTTTTCGCATATCATTTCGTAACCCGATGCTTCTAATTGATTATAAAAAATCGGGCCGTTTGGTACAATTATAAAAAGGTTATTAGTTTTTAAAAGGTGTACACGAATATTACGAACATTAACAAATTATTAAAAGAAATGCAGTAAATAGGTGCCAGGTAGGCTACACAAGAGTTAATTAAATCTGTACACTGTGTATGGACCTTTATTGTGAACAATCGCGCGCCCACCGAGCTTAAAATCGACCTTTTCCCACGATTAGGTCCGGGGATGGTCTGACGTGTGACCGGGTCCAATAAACTCGATCCAGGCGGCTGTTTCGCTTTTTTACAGCTCTATCACGATTCCGCTCCGAACGATATCCTGTTGTTTTACTGCCTGTCGTTGCTGCAGGCTCAATTTTCCACGTTCGCGCGACTTCTCCACTTCTTTTCTTTATTCCGCGTGCTAAAACCTCGGTAAAGTGACTCGGCTACTATGCGATCCAGAAATTGGAGCCGTGGAGGCAGGAATGAATCATAGTGTTCGTTGCATTTGGCATTCGCACAGTCCTGCATCCCCTATTTCACCCCTGACACGCTTTTCATCCCCTTGCACCACTGAACTACCCCTTATGAGGGTTTAGTCCTGTCATTGGAGGTTCTAAGAATGTTCTGTGAACCCAACACGCTTAAATTGTACAATCTCGTATTTATTGGAGTTATTGTGGACCCAGCATACTTAAATTTTTTAAATCTTCAGTTTTTGCGGTTTTCTTATATTTGAAAATCTTCACAGTCTCTGTAGTCTCCTTGTATTAAAAAATTGCATAACCGCAATGAGTGCACTGATCACAATTCGTCTTAATTGTACGCTGAAGAATTTTCTTTCATTCGTCCGAGGAGCTGCTCAAAACCCACCCCTATTTATTCAAGCGACATTTTCTCGGTCGCTCGGTGTTTCTCTTTCGGAGAGAGCGCGTCCCGACTGAACTCGTTAGTTTCATACGCGAGTTCTCTGCGGGCTGGCAATGTAATCTCGTAAGTTTGTGTGTTTTGTAAATAAGGCGGTTTAAAGTGAAGCGCAAGAACGCGATAGTAAAAAGAGCGGAGCGAGAACGCGAACCAAGAGGCGCGGAGAGAGAGAGATCTGAATGGAGTCAAAGGATTTATTTAAGAGATGTCGAAGTATATTGGATGGACGATATTACTATTCCCCGCGATTCGGTATCGCAGGCGGCCAAAGGAAAATGTAAAGCGACCGCAGAGAAACAAGGATCGTAACGTAAACTTTAAAGGCTGCGCGATTGATCGTCGATTCTCTCAGCGAAGCCGAAACGGTGAACTTTACGGAGCGATGTTTTTTTTTTTTTAATAAACACCGATAAACTCGACAGAGGTCTGTGCTCGTTCGTTGGCTGAAAATTGGAGGAAGAAACCCTCGTAAAATTCCGGGGGACTGTATAAATTCTCGGACGAATGCATCTGCCTCGTTCCCGGGGCGACCCTGGGGAAAATTATGAGGACCGAACGATCGCCGCTGCTACAGTATTAAAATGATATTAAAATCCTCGGTGAATCCTTCTTAATTGAAAATGAACCCGCCAGCTTCTCGCTTCATAACCTCCTTAGTCCGCGAATACATAATTAATCAGCTAAATGACGGTGGAACGCCCGTGATCACTGACTGAAAGAATTCGAGGAACATCTACTAAACTTAAAGAAAATTACGCTTTTAGGGAAGTGCTTGCCTTATGAAAATGATATTTTTAGGAGAAAATGTTTACGCTAACATATATAATTAGAGATTTAATGTGTAGTTAAATTCCGAGTTACTTATTACTAGACTGCGGATCTTTATGCAAAATAAAAAATTTTCGTGTCGATTCCAAGACACGGAAGCTAAATAATAATATCTTTCTTGTTTTAATTATTTTATTAAGCTGAAACTAATACGATGATGTTTTTAAATTTTTTAAATTTGTCCACTGCTTTCAATTCTATGCACCAGTTCTTGTTATAAATGCATAAAATCCGCAGTTTACTTATTGCAGTCTCTAATTTACTATGAAATTACTAATTTATTAGGTTGTTGCATATGAAATGTCCGATTTTAGAACGCAAATGTTGCAATGCGTTTTGATCAAGAAATACTATTACAGTTGACGGGTTCATCGTAGGTCAATTTGAGGTACGAAGCTCACGATCCTATCTTCAATTTTAATTTACACATATACATTTCCTTTCAAATAAATTTGATATCAACATCAATTTTTGTATGTGTGGAAAAATAACATATTCAATGAATGAGTGGGTGCAATTTAAAACAGTAAAAAGTTTACAATGATTTAAGAGTGCTAAAATCTATGAATTTTTCTCAGCTTATTAAAATGATTAAAGTAAGAATGAACTATTGATGTGGGTCCAGTCATTTGCAATTAACAATGCACTATTTGTTGATAGTAAAAAGAACTACAAAGTAGAGATGACAATCATTCAATGTCTACCATAATACAATCAAGGAAAGTGTGATTCTTTGATCAATAAGAAACAATTGCGGTTGTTTAATGCTACAACGACCTAATAGATTAATTTGTTAGCAATACAAATAAAAATTCGAAGGACCATAATGAAGAAGTGGGTATGTCGGTGAAGGGTTGAATATAATTTTGATACAGGTCCGCTGAATTGTCGGAAACCTATAAATGTGCATAGTCGAACTCTGAGCAACTAGGGCGTAGAGGTGAAAAATATGTTTCTACCTGGCTGGATTTCGCAGGTCGAGCCCAGATGCAGCAATCAACCGACCGAGCCCAATGCAGAGAGCAAACCTTCTAGGTAAAAGCACCTGCCGTGATGACCGGTAGTATCCAGCCAACTAATTTATCGAGCTGGAAGGTCGGCGCTCATCTTGGCTCGCGTGCGTCCATGATGCACAAGTGCAGGGAAAACGAGAGGGTGCAACCTGCATCCCGCACGTAACGTAAACGAAACTTAAATGAGTACCTGAATTCCGTGGGTCACGCGAGAACGCAAAACCCCGTCCGGAAGGGTTGGGGGTGACTTTTATTGGCGTTTTCGAGCTTCGAGCTATCTTGCCCGGTACTTGTTAACTTCCGGATGAGAGAAGAGCTCGATCGAGCCGGTATTCTCCTCGAAAAACAACCCTTCCGCCACGCTACACCCTCTACATTATTTACCTCGTGGGCACTTTAATAACACACTGGAAAATATTGCATGTTTTTTTAGTATACTTGCTCGGTGTTCCAGGTTAGCTTTATACCTTTTTATATTCGATAGAGAAAATGTAAAAACCACCCCTTTCAAATTCTCAAACCTGGAAATTTAAAACTTATGGAATATTGAGGATATGCAGTGTTTATGGAGGTGTTATGCTATTTTCTTTCCTGTTAAAATTCATTTTATAGGGGTGGAATCGACCCTCGAAAATAACTCGCAAACTAGGGATAGGAAAACGTTCTTTTTAACCATTCGCTGCATAGTGTATCATATCTGATACAGTTAACAAATCTGGTATATACTAAGAATGTGTCTCTTACTATTCTACAGATTTTGTCTCATTTGATAAAATGTTGTTTTAATTTTTTAAAATATTTTTCCATTAAATAAAACACAAAAACTGACCTTCTTTCAATGTTTTCGTCCCAATTGAAAAAATCATGCAGTGAAGGGTTAATGGAGGATATTGTCTGGTAAAACAGTTATTAATTGTTTATGTAATTAGAAAAAAAATCGATAACTAGCCGCACTGTCAAGGGTTGATTTCACCCCTTCAGAGTAAATTTGGACAACAAAAAACATCGCATAATACATTATTGTATCTTTCTCCTATTTAATAACAGCTAATTTTCTCAAGAAACGCGCAAGGGGTTGAAATCGCTTTAAAGCAGAAATTCTGGTGGATGGTTGTGAAAGAGGTGACAGAGTAAATTCGTTTGATAATTATAACCTATGTCGGTTTGCTTTACGGTCGGGTCGCAGCCACGGATCCATTCACTTGATGGGTGCAGGTAACATTATCCACGAAACATATCAACTTGGATCTGAAAGCATGTGTTGAAGCGCTGTCAACTTGTACCCAGTCGCTCAGACATAAGTGGTTCACGATGTTAGGAAGTTCCACCCTAGAGACTTCGATACCTAACTGCTGTGTTAACCGAGGGTCATCCGTATCATCGAAAATTCGATTCGACTAAACGCTTCGCTATAATAGTTCCTCTTCCACATTAAATATTCCCCACAAAATAAAAAACTCGTGAAAAGCAATTTCTACTATATTATTCACGATTCTGACCAAATACAATTTTTCCAAAATGCTCACTGCGCGTCATTTGCTAAATTAATCCTGCCAGTTGCTGCTTAGCACATTCAGTCTTGATCAAGTTTATGGATTCCTCTCCGGTATCAGAAATTAAAATTTTTCATTCGGTACTAAAAATCTGCAGAGCTTTCCGAGGACCGAAATCTTTCTAAGAAACCGAGCTCGATTTTCGCGGAAGCGAGTCGCGCATGGAGAATGATTTTCAATGGAGGGACTCGCGTTCAATCGCCGCGGGTCAAACGGAAAAATGAGTGGCGCGTTAATTAGGCTGGTCCGAGGAAACGAGTGATTTGTGGGACGAGCGCTGGGCGTGTTCGCCGTGCAGTAGAATTTCATTCGACCGAGTTCAGCCATTGAGGGTCCGGCGTGCGTCTGGTAATCACCATTACGGCCAGACGCGCGGGTTTAGTATCGCGGGCACGGGACAAAGCTTGTGTCGAGGAAACCGTGAAAAATCGTGTAGCGAGCACGGTGCTCTCGATCGGCCTGGGGTTTCATGCGGACGAAAACTCGTTATCAGTAGCCGAATCTGTGGTCGATATTTGCGATAATGCTCGCGTCGACTGGCGGCGACGGTTCCGTGATACCGGGAGTGGTGCGGGGGTGGAAATTCGCTGGCGGAAAAGGGGTAGAAATAGAAAGGGATGAAAAAAGTGAAGAGAGAGAGAGAGAGAGAGAGAGGAGAGGGTGCGGTGGACAAAAGGGGTGGAGAGAAAAAAGCATCGCGGCGATGGTCGTGTGGAGCCACAGGTATCCCAGGACCGTGCGATCCCCATTCACCCTACTACAGGTCGTTTCAGCAGCCCTCCACCCTTGTTCCATTCGTCGTGCTCCCTTTTTTCGCTTCCGCGTTACCCTCGCTCTCCGCCCGTTCCCCCCTTTACGTCGCCCGCCCCTCGACGCTCGTCTTTGTCAAACGCCCACGCAAAGCGGCTTACGGCTAATACCAAACGCGGATCAGCCGGCCCGATGAAAAGAAGCTACAGTCGTAATCACGTGGCTGCGATTTTCTGGTCACCTGTGCCGTGTCCGAGACGCGTCCGAGCGGACATTAATTTCTCTCCTACAACGTCTCGAACTCCGATTTTTCATCCCCCTCTTCCTCGGGTTCACCCTTCCACTTGCTACCGGGTACCCGGTTGGGAGCTAGAAATTTTTAGCACTACTAAAAAGACTTTCCTAAAATTTAGAACAATTAATTCGATACAGGGAAAAAATTTTGGAGAAATTGCAACTGGTCAGAGCTGCAGAGAAAATACTAAAAGTTCTTCTTCGCGAGTTCTCATGTGTGCGAATATTGAAGATTTAAGAAATATACCTTGTAAATCTTAAAATTTGAAATTTTTTAGTAAAATTGTTCTTAAAAAATCCAAATCGTCCGGTCTAATATCGTCATTTCAAGAGTGTCAGAATATCATTGCGAGTATTTACAGCTGTAAAAATGTTTTGTCAATGTTCTGCGTGAAATTTTTCGACCATAGATAAGGCGCTTATACATTGTATCGTTTGTTCCATTTGAAGATCGCTTTATCGGGTCTCGCGGATGAAAGTGAATTTTTGAGAATCGCCGGCTTTGTGGCAGACAGCTTTTTTTTTGTCGTGCTGCCAATACTTTGACTGGGGATTTTGGTAATCAGGATTCTGTGCGATAGGGTTTTATTGGGTTTTAATATTTTTCCGCCCTCCAACTGCTGCGGGATTAATTAATTTTAGAGCGGGGCACTTTGAGCCGGCACTTTGATTAAAATGATGCTATGAACGAGTTGGTAATTGAATGTAATTTCGTTTGAAGGACTGCGCGTTTGTGCTTTGGTTATTGTTAAACATGCTTGTCGCTGGCGTGCGTGTTATTTAAACAATTGTGGAATGTTTTTGGGACGTTAATTATGAACGTGAAGTGGTAAATACAGTTTTGAACAGTCCTCCAGGCATCTTGTGTTACAAATTGTTCGCTTTACAATTTTAACTGGGTCACTTTTAGCAGCTTTGATGCATGTGTTCTTTCACTTAAAAAGATATGTGACGTATGATGTAGATAAATTCGAAAAAGAGTGAAATAACATATTTTCGGTAAAACCAAACGAAATATACCTTTTATTAACAATATTCTTTCTGCTGCAGGGTAATACTCGTGAATGAGTAAAAAAATAATGGACGCGCTCAAAGCGATCCTGTTCTCCTCGAAAAAGCGATTAAATATTCCTCTGAACCGTTTTTTCAGGCGCAAGAAATAATTAATCTGACGTGATTAAGAATGATGCCGCTCACAAAGAGATTTTATAATCGACTTTCCGTGTTCCGTGCAAGGGATGAAACTACCCCTATCTCGAGAACGGATTGTAATGCAACTCTGGGTTCGTCAATACTAGGAATTCTTGTTTCGCTTGGCGGTTTGTTTAGTGCACCCTTCGAGCTCGATGTAAACGCCAAGAGAGAGAGAGAGAGACAGAGCGGCGGTAACTTTGTTACTCTATCGCAACGGAATATGCTTTGTTCCAGGGATATTGTCGTCCACAGGGTTGCATCCGTTACAAGCTTGTTCATGCTAGATTTACATCGAATAGCGGAGTTATCGCGGTGCACACGAACCGGTAGCTCTTTCATTAGTATACCGCCAGTTTCGTGTAATTTTATCACCTGAAATATTGCTGAAATGTTGCCCCGCTTCTGTTTTAATAATAACGTGCTCCGCCGCAATTAGAAACCAGATAGATCGTTCCTGAAATTTACTGTTGTGGGTCATTCGTGTTTCGAGCTATTTATCCATTAGAAATATGCTACGTTGCGTTAAAAAGGAAATTCACTAGTTACAGAGAGAATCAATGTTCGCTTAAGTTTCTTTGTAATTAGTAAAATTACTCGACTGCGGATCTTTATGCGTTTATAGAAAAATTGAATAGATGAAATTCAAAATTGTTGGAAAATTTTAGAAATTGACGATGTCAATGTATGATTCCTCCTCTGTTAACATCATTAAGGGAAGAAATAACATCTAATCTGATTTCCCTTTCTTGCAATCGATGCAGGCAATTTTTATATTGCATAAAGATCCGAAGTCTAGTAATTACGAACTCCAATTTTCCTCGTGATTAATGCAAACAATTCTTATTTCGCCTAAACATCCGCATTCTACTGACCCCCAGCAAATTCTCCATGCCGCAACCCTAAGACTCCCCGATACGTCCGCCATAAATCCCGAACCCCTCGTACCAAAGTACACCGAAAACCCCCTCGTTCCTTCCACCGCTCTTCCAAAAAACCATAACAATAACCATCGGGGCAATGCTCGCGGCAGATCACGCAGCGAGACTCGGGTGTATCGCAGTCCCCGGAATCGCCAATTGAATCGAGGCCGTAAGCATCCAAGAGAACCCCCAGTTGAACGGGTAAGCGCGCGGGTATCGACCGGTATAGCGACCCGCGACGAATCGCCGGGTCGTATTGCCGAGTCGGAGTACAAACGGCTGGTAATGTAGACAGCCAGGAGCTGTGGAGGGTGTCCAGTGAGCAGCAGGGGTGGAGAGGGACATAACGAGGACCTGGCGATAGTGGTCTCGCTGGACACAGGTAAAAAGGCGCATAGAGATGTATTCACGCGTGCTCTGGAGCTAGCCAGCGCAGCGGGACATGGTGCACGCGAGCCTGATGCGTGGCTAGCGAGGCAAGCAAGGCAAGGGAGCCAAGAACGAGGCAGTAGCGAGGCAACCGTGTCGATGGAGCAATAAGGACGGTTTTTATGCGTCTCTGGCCGCGTGGGTGGTGTGTCTGTAGGTGGACGGAGGCGAATCGCTGGGGAAGCGGCCCGGTTCAAGGTAGGGGTTGGCTCGGTACGGTTCAGTTTGGCCTCTTGGTTTGAGTCCCTCCAGCTGCGCACCACTACTACCCACGCCGCCAACTCTGCCAACACCACCGACATCACCAACATCGACGCCGTCCTGGCTCAGCGGCGCTCCACCATCGCCACAATCCTACTCCCGCAGGGGCGGAACTCGATAGACTGCGTAGGATGGGGGCTGCTGGCTCGTGGATCAATACCGCGGCGGGTTGCAGGGCGTGCAGGGGTCTGCCAGCGTGGTGTGGCACGCGCACAACCCGCCAAACGGAACAGAGGAGGACAACTCGCTATCGGGACCGAGGAGGACAACCCTATAGGACGCGCACAACCCGCCAGCAGAATGAAAGAGGACAACCCTGTGGAACGTGCACAGCCGACAGGACAGAGGAGGACAGCCCTGTAGAACCGGTTGCTCGTCTTGCTCGCCTGGCTCTCGCCTCGCTTGCCTCACTCGCCTCACTTGCCTCGAGGACAAGGAACAAGAGCAAGAGAGATGATCGCGAACCA
Organism: Lasioglossum baleicum; assembly: GCF_051020765.1. Taxonomy (NCBI): domain Eukaryota; kingdom Metazoa; phylum Arthropoda; class Insecta; order Hymenoptera; family Halictidae; genus Lasioglossum; species Lasioglossum baleicum. The sequence goes on from NC_134941.1 coordinate 9,539,836, forward strand.
GCGGAACTGTTGATTCGATGGAAACACCGTCGAGTTTTCGAGCGATTTTCGCCGGTTCGTTAAGGATACGGCCGCCGAGGACTGACTTCGCGTGCCACCCCCCGCGAGAAACCACCCCCCTGTGTTACCTTTTGTGCCTGGCACTGCCGCGATGCCTATCGGGAACTGGTTACCGACTAGCCGATGCTAGGCGACCCTGATGGATGATTTTCGGATCGCTGGGAAGCTCGTGGCCCCGTGTAGCCGCCAGAACTAACCTAGACCTGCCCTGGGATTTCTATGGATCTCCGCTGAGAGATCCCGGACGGATAGCGTGATCGCTGTTTAGGTCGGTTTGGTAATGGAGGTGCTAATCGTGGGCGGGTCTAGGGGATACGAAATTGATGCTGGCCTTTGTTTTGATACAGGAATTTGCAATTGCGTTAGTAGTAACTATCGTTTGTTCCATTCGATTAGAATGAGACCTGGGCAAGTAATTATTCTCTCTCTCTCTCTCTCTCTCTCTGTGAAAAGAAACCAAAACGAAACCCCGTATAAGCAGTGTTTCAATTGCAAACGGAGCTCCTGTAAGGGAGTTCGGTTGCTAATTCCTAGGAGTATAATGAGCCGCTGGTGCGAGGGATTGCAGGTGAACAGCTTAATTGGGTATTTATCGTGAACTAGAGACCCTTTTTCAGGAATCCGACGTGATCCAGAATTGCAAAAAGCTGGACAAAATTCATGGCTCTGCTAATGATACATTATTAATTACAAATAGAGCGCGGTTAGGGGGTAGAGAATTAAAAAAATTGGTGTGAATTCACATCAATTTTGATTTCGATATGTTTTTAACCCATTTCGTGACATGAGAATTTTCGAATTGATTCCACCTACCTTATAGAAACGGCCCACTGTGCGACGTCTCCTTTCGAGGTTGCGATCGATTACCACCGACAGCACCTCGATGGTCGGCCCCCGTGTTCGCTTTCCAGTTTAGCCTGTTGGCTTCCAGCACGTTAGACAGTCCCGTGTATCGGTTTCCATCGGCGAAAACGTGTGTTGTACCTGTAGCTTCTCACGGCGGTGGTGGTGGCTCGCGAATTCGTAACAAGAGCTGACAGTCCAGGTAGCGTCTCCCGGGAGATTCCTGCTCGCTGACACACTGACTTTGCCAGCCCGTAGTTTGCGGTCTCCAGTCCCTCCGATCGATAGTTTCTTTTCGGGAACTATCTCCTCGGAGAAACCCGAGAGGAATTCCAAACGAATACGTGCGCCCTCCTCTTTCGTTCGTTTTGGAATTGCAGCGACGGCAAAACTCGTGGATGCGATATTTTATGGATCGCGAAAACACGGGTCGACGAGGCTTCAACAATTCACGAGCAGAAATTTGAAATACCTGTCACGCGAACGCGGCACTCCACGAGATCAAGACAGATTTTTTCCAATTTCGAAAAATATTTTCTCTTCACCCTTGCCGCGCCACGATACAATTTATTTACCTTCAAATGTAGCAGTAACGTATAGCTAAATAATCTTGTACGAGATTCCAAATGCTTTGCCATAAAAAAGATTTAGGTGTAATTTAAAAGGGCAAAAACATTAGAAAAAAGTTCCTGCAGTCGTAGAAAATTTTTATTTTGTGATCCACTGTCATCGGTTTAATTTCGAACACCAACTGTCATTTGCCACCCACGAGGGGTTAAAAAATTCGCAAAAAAGTGGCGACCCAATATTCGAATATCGACCGAAGAATCAGTGAACGTTCTCAACTAAGGAAGAGCAGAGTCGGCCTCTCATTTTCATTCGTTTACACGCCTTTCGCTCGTCGAATAAAAAGGGGTAGAAGTCGGGTTCCGGCACTCGAGCCTCGTTCCTTGTCATCCCTTTATCGCGCGGTCGAATTCTCTGCGACTCCCTTTCGTCTTCCGCCCCCGCCCCTTCTGCCAGGGTAAACAATACTCGAGCTTTTTGTGCCGTGCCCCCCTTTCCCGCGCCTCGCGTTTCTCTAAAAGTGGATTCGCGATGAATTTCTTTTCGGGGGGGAGGTTAAACGCGCGCCAAAGGATACTTGAGCTTCTCCGCTTCTGTCCTCTCGCGTGCCCACCCCCATTTTCCACCCCTTTCTCACCCCCCCCCTCGTTCCCCTTATCGCCCGAGCGGTTTCTCTCGGAGACTTTTCCCTCTTTCCGATCGCGCCAGGACACGCGACGAACGAGGAACAATGCGAAACTATATCCCTTAAAGACTATCTCTCAAAAGGGTTCTAAAAGATTAGCTCAAGTTGATTTTTTATGATAGGGGTGTACGAGAAATGTAAAACTATGGCACCATTTACATTTAAAGTGCAATGGGGTGATGAGAAAATATCGTACATCAAATTTAATGGTGTCATTGTAAAGAGGAGACTCCAATCTTCAAATCCATGATCTTTTAAGTCGCGGAAAATATTTTTTGAGGTCCATAGAACTTTTTGAATTACCTCCTTGTTCTTCAAGTTCATGTTCCATCAGTTCCTTTCGGGGATTTCGAAGCTATTCCTCAGAATACACGGGAACCGACCATACGTCCACAGTGCCATAAATGCCTTATGGGAACCCCTGCAACCCCCTAAAGCACCTCGGCGTTACGCTGATCGATCGGGTTTCGCCCGCGGAGCCAATTATATCCCTCTGCGCTCGGAATATATAACCGCGGTTTCCTGAAAAGAATCGAAAAAACGGCCGGGCCCGATCGTTTGTTCAACGTATTGCGGTTTGGTCGAACGGTCGGTCGGTCGGTCGACTGATGAAGTAATTTCTGAACGCTCGAAGGGCGTTCAACGGTCGAAAGGGAACGCTTTTGAGCGACCGTAATTGAAACGCTGCCGCGGATCAGACTATTTTGGCAGCCTCTCTTCTTTTTTCCTGATCGAGTATTTTTGCCGTGGGATCATTTATACGACTGCTTCCCCTACCAGAGGCTCGATGGAAGGTAGCTGGCTCTTTGTTAGATTAGGTTGTTCGCCCCTTAGGCAAAAATTGTAACTTACAAGGAAAGGACCCCAAGTGTCCGACTTCGATTTTGATAATTTTTTGTGAGACGATGGTATCCCTAATTATGTATGCAAAATATTAGATGTAGTTACTCAATAGTTTTAAAGATATAAATAATTAAACTTTCAAGTTTTCGAAGTTCCATTAGCCGTGTGAGCAGGTTGCGTGAAAGTTCAATTGTTTATATGTTTAAAACTATTGAGTAACTACACCTAATATTTTGCAGACTAATATTTTGCAGATTTTACATTATGTAAAATGTACTGAACCTCTTGCCGTATTTTAGCGAGTCAGACTCGTGACGAAGATCTTAACAAATTCTAACAAATCTGAATGTTAAATCAATATTTAAGCATTAACATAAGTGTAGCCATACTAAAAATATTTTTCTTTCCTCTTCTGCGATATTTTTGGGGACAAAGACGTTTTAATCACTCTGACTGTGAAGAAAATGTTACGGCAAGGGGATAAATAACTACGACACAGTTTATGTTCGAAGTGCAATAGAAATCCGTGCTCGTAGTAAATGCAAAAAAGTGGAGGCAATTTGGAGACGAGTCGGTATCGAGGACATGGGGTCGCGAGCTCGTCGAGGTATAAAAGAAAAATTCTATTCTTCGAGGTCGTGGAAGTAGGTAGACCCCTGAAATCCCTGACCTTCCGCACTCGAACGAAATCGCGAACAAGTGTTCTCCGGCGGAGCAATATCGGGCCGGTTGAACCGGTCCCTGGCAATATTGGTACTCTCTCTCTCTCTCTCTCCTTTTCTCTCTCTCTCTCTGGTACATCTCAAAAGAAAAGCTGAACACGGGGGCGTAGAGATAAAGCGATTCCCGTCGAGCTGATCGAAACGCTGCTGCTTTTCGATCGATTCCCGTGGCGTACACACGTACACGGAGGAACCGGCAGGAAAATTGGAGCGACGGATAACGGACGCTCTCTCGGCCTGGTTCCACCGCAGACGGAGAATAACGGGTATCCTGTCGATAATAAATCGTTTCCTCGTCTTCGACGCCTCTCACGTAGCAAATGAACCCCGGCACCGGGGACGCGGCAAATTCTCCACGCCAATTTCGGGATGTTTCGACGGACGTCAAACCGATTCGTCCTCGCCCGACCAATTTTACGCGTGTTGTTTCACAGGGAAAACCGCCACCGACGCGATACACCCACACTTACACCCCGAATTCCTTCGAACGTCGCCCTGGAATCGTGTCTGTCAATGATCCGCCGGCTTTTCTCACCCTGCGCAACCCATTCACTTGCAACCCCCCTGTCAGACTTGTTGCCGAAACACTTTAAATTAAATTCAAAGTGATTTAAGTCGACAGAATTGAAGAGAAATATCATTTCGTAGTTACACCATTATATATATATAATTTATTTCTTTGCTTGATGTCTTTTATGATGCTGTGAGAAGGTTTGTACGAAATTTTTTCTGTTTCAATTATTCACATTGCTAGAATAAAAGAAATTATATTTTGCAGTCGGGTGATCGCGAATAATTTATTTCGCTGTTGAACGATTTTTTATCAGAGTGAAAAGGTTCACATATAAATCGAAGAACAAGAATTTAAAAAATAAATGAATGTGCAAGTGATTTGGAGGAACGCAACATCAAGGACAATTTGAATGGTCCGGCGACAGTAGAGCGAATTGTTGCGTGTTGAATGGGTTTGCTTTGTAAAAGGGAAAGTTGGACAGGCCTTTGAGTATGGTTTTTTTTGTTCTGGATTTTCTCGATTTCCTCCGACGTTTTCTTCGTGCACGTTGTCACCCCGGTGTGGAAACGTTGCTGGCATTTATCGCTGTCGTAGGATCTGTTATTGGATTTCCACTCGGTTGACGGTTTCGCCTGTTTCCTCGGCGAGAACGATTAAAAGAGGGTTCCTTGAATGCGTCCTGACGAGTATCTGATCTGATACTGAAAATACTTGGGACACCTCGTGGAAATAGAATTGCGTGATTCAAGAGGACACGTAATCAACGCTGATAAAGCCGAAGAACTTTTCAGACCGCCACCAAAGTATACGTCCTATTAAATGTTCATCGGTTACGAGCCGTGTGTTTCTAACACCCGAGATTATTTTCAGGGATCGTGATAATTGTTACATTCTGAATTTCATGCATCTATATTGCATATAAATAATGTGAGATATTAATAATATGTACAATTTATAGAATGCAAGATTAGTAATGCCTCCATTATCATTTTATTATTTTTTCTTTTTGCAGGACGGAACCTCGTGGACGTTTTCTGTAAGTCTCCCTCTTTTCTCAACATTTTATTATTCACTTGAGATCTATTACACTGTGTTAGATTTATGGATCATATTGCTACGTTTTGTAGGATTATAAATTTGATTACTGAATATTAAAATATTGAATTTTGAAATGTCAAAAAGTTGACTAGTGAAATAAAAAAATAGAATATTGCAATATTAACGTAAAGGTTACAAAATTGAAGTACCACATAACACTTTTCACGATTTTTCAATTAAGTGCTGTTGACAAAAAAATATTTTAAACAAAAGTGGATGAGTTTTCGATTGGCTATACATTGCAATAAAAAAGTTCGAAAATTTTCTTTTTAATTATTGCCAAAGCCACCTTAATTTTTTAAAATGATACCTCAAGGTCATCCGAAGGTCATGGTATACTAAGTCGTTGAACTTTTTTTTTATACGGGCTTTATAGCCGGTATAGTATTATTACTGTTTAGTCAAAACTACAAAGTGCCATTTAAAAAAATGAAGGTAGCCTTGAACTTTTTTTTATTGCAATGTATAGTCAATAGAAAACTGATCAACCTTTGTTTAAATTGTATTTTGTCAGATTATCGCAAGTACTTGAAAAATCGTGAAAAGTGTTACGTGGGACACCCTGCATAATCAAACATTGACTATTAAAATATTGAAGTTGGAATATTGTGTATTCAAATACTGGAATCGAAATCAGAATTCAGAACACCAAATACTAAAACTGAAATATTGGATTGAAATTACCGAGTATTGAAAATGAATAAAAATCGATGGAGAGGGTTGAGCTATGTACCTCGACCAGGGAATCCATAACTCGACACAGCCTCTGCAACCCTATTCCCTCTTCAGGAACGTTTGTAGAGGCCGCAGCGGCGCATCTTCCGGCGAGCATAAAAAGAAAATCATTTCGCAGTAACAGCGAGCGCCTGAAAAATTCAGGCGACGGAAGTGGCCGGCCATTAGGGCGTCGCGGTGAGAGTTGAATGACCGATTTCAGCCGGAGGAGTAATCGGTCGATTAGGATTACCCAAGGATTATCTTCCTTCTCCATCTGTTCCCTTTCGTTGCCTCCCCGGCTACGACTATAATCGCCGTTGCCGTTCGTAGTCGTCTTCGTTGTCTCCTCGGGACCTCGTAAATTCGCGAAGATTTTCCTCCTCGGGTTTTCCTGAGCCCTGAGCTCTCTGCTACGTGTCCCGCGTTTTCCACCCTTGCCGGAAAATTGACTTTCCCGCCGTAACACCGTGTTCTACCCTCGCGCCTCGCCCACCAAGTAAATTAACTCCGCGACACGTCTACGCGAGAGCACGCGAAAATACCGCGGCCCACGGAAACGTGAATTACTTGGCAAAACAGGTAGATACCCGCCAGCAGTTCCCTGAATTTCGAAATTTCCACCCTTTGTGCCGTACGGCGAATTCCATTGCGCCGTAGTTGTCGCTGTTTAATCCGTTTACGGCAGCATTTCTTTCTTTGAACGGGCCGCGTGATAACTGCTTGCAAATGGAACACAACGAGCCCTTTGGCATTTACAATGAAATTACAGTCGCATGCTGATATCGGAAAAGTTACGCGCGGGCTGCAAACAATTTGAAGGTATTGTGCTTTTTATTTTGTCAGAATTAGTCTCAATTGTTTTTTAACGATCGATATTTGTGACAGTAAAATAGTAGTTCACGCAAAGAGGAATTTATTTTTTGGTCGCAAATAATTTCGAATTTTTTGCTATTCATTTTGACAGAAGTAATCTCGATCATTTTTTAACGATCGATATTTGCGACAATAAAATAGTAGTTCACGCAGAGGAATTTATTTGTGGTTGCCAATTATTTTGAAGGGATAAAATCCGATTTTCTGGCTATTAAAAATTGTAGAAGCTTCCCGTAGAATGTTCAGAGCAACGATATGATCACACCCGACTTGTATACACGAGATGCTGGATCTTTCTTTACCGAAATGATAGAAGTTAGTCTGGAAGCAAAGATCGTCCAGGGAAATAACGCCATCGAGTCGACAAAGGCGCGATGAAATTCGCGGGACACCATTACCGGCAGAAATGAGAATGCGACCGTGCTCGGAAATCCATATCGCGCATCCCCCAGTCAGAAAAAGAAATGGCGGACATAGAAATATATTTACATTTTGCTAGTCGTTTTGTATATTCTGAAAATCCTTTCAAGCACCTTCTTCCATTCAATCCATTGACCAAACGTATTAAAATCTTCAGAATTTCGACTCCTTGCATTTTCCAACTTCCACTTCAAAAGCAAAAATGATGTGCAGTGATCTAGAAATCGTTGAATTTAAAAAGATTTAAATGAATTAAATTTTATCGTGCACAATATTTCAATTTAATGAAACATCTACGATATTTATAAAATTTTAAAATTGCACTAGATTCACCTGCACAGGCTCTTAAAATATTCAATCATTCTATTATTGAATTTAAACTGACATGACACGGTGAGGATTTAATTCAAGAAGAAATTCTGAAATGGTTATTTTTGTTCTAATTATTTTATAAAAGTATTGATGTGACTTGCCTCTAATATTTAAATAATCTTGAGCGATCCTGGGTAAATATACTCGACCATGGCAACCTCTCATCAGATCGCAAAATCTCAATTAGCGTTTTGCTCGAGGGTTGCAAATCTGTCGATCGATTCCTCGTCAGGGATTAGTCGATTAAACTTTCATTCGATAATCGATTCGTCTTTCGCTCGCGGCTTGTATGATTTATTTGACGGATTAATTCGCCCTCGTTATTAATTCAATGAATGTGTCCCTAGCTTCTGCCACGTCGAGCGCTCGTACCGATAATCGGACAAGTATCATAGCAATCAGACAGGAAACTGTACGTTTTTTTTAAACACTCCATTCGATTCTCCACCAATTAATTTTTTTACGGATAGGACGGCGGGTTTCATCGATTTGTGAATTTGTTAACTTAATTCTGTAGTTGTTAGGAAATTTCAAATGATGCTTTCCAAATTCTAGTTCTAATTATTAACCTGAGGCTTCTGAAAAATGCGAAATGTGCATTGCAAGCTTGTCTTATCGGTAGACTGTACAATTTCATGCAAATCTATGCTTTCGCATGCAAATTTGCAGTTTCATGAGCAAATCTACATTTTTATAAACACGTCTACACTGTTGTAGGATAATCTCAAGGGGATTGAAACGACGGAAATGTTCTTTTCTTCGTAAATGCCTTTGCTAAATTTAAAAATACAAGATTTGATAATGCTTCGTATAGATTTTATTTTTGTCCATTGTCGCAACCGCGGCGTTTGCAATATCTTCGCGGCGGATCTGCCCGCGGAGAAAATCGTTCCGCCATCAATTCGATACAAGGATAACGTTCGCCCGTTCTCTTCCCCGACATATATTTCCCCGATAATCGTTCCGGTTCGTCAGGTGAAACCGTGCATCCCGAAGAGGATTGGAAATCCTCGAATTCTCCCGTGTTCGCCGCGCGGAACGGGACGAGGGAAAATCGACGGAAATCTTTTCAATTTCGCGTGCCTTTCTAGTCCTGCGGATTACTGCGGTACTCCGGAGTGATTCTTGAGGATGAAACGTTGCAGCCGTGCGACAATTTCGCTTTTTCCTTTTTTTTTCTCTCTATTTCCCATCGGCCCTTCTATCTTTCTCGTTTCCCTTCGTCCCTTCTCCGTCCGGCCGAGGATATCCTCTCTCACCGGGCGAAGTATAATCGTCGGCTCTTATCCTTTCCTCTGCACGACTGTTTTCAATTTAATCCTCGAGAGTAAATATTCCTCGATGGCCGGGATACACTTTCTGATCATCCTCGTCCCACACCTTCTCGCTACCCCTTGTTTCGTTCCGGAAACACGCGACATCGTTCCTTCGAGGTGTCGACACATTTAACCGGCGGATTTTTATGCAATTTTACATGCATCATTCGTTTCTGCAGTTCACCTCCGTCTTAGAAAAAGGCCGATTTTTATTTCTATTTTGTAGCATCTTTCAGATTCCCTCACTTAAAATCATTATTGTTCTATTTTATTTCAATTTCCATATCTTCCATTCGAGTATTATAATTTAAGGCACGTGAAATGTTTGTTCTATGGAAAATCGATAATAGAACGTTTTCAACCCCCTCTCTTCAAATGATCTTTGTTTTATTTTGATCCTCGTGATCCTATACCCAAGTTAAGTAACAACCGCGTTTAATTAAAAACCAACAACGGTGCATAAGGCTTCTCGTAAAACGTGAAATTCTCTCTATTATTATTATTTCGTTTAATTTGAATTTTAATTTAACAATACCTTCGCGAAGATTGGCTGAACAGTCGACACGAACGCGATAGGTTTCAAAGTATCGCACGATGAATTGCTCACGGAGAGTGGTGCGAATGCGGAGGTGGTTGGAACGCGTAAACGCAAGGTATAATGCAGCGTGCGGCTTATGTTTATTTTGCAAATTGAATCGATTAAACGGGCACGTCCGATCGCCGGACGTTTTATTTGCGTTGATCGTTCCCGTTTCTAGATTGTAAAAGTTTACCGTCGCAAAGAGAGGCGCGGATCATCGCGATATCGTACGAAATGTCCCCTTCGTGACTGAACGGGTACTCGAATGCCGGCGCAGTGGCATCCATACACGATTATTTTTATCGTTATTACCTCGTTCCTCTCTGGATTACATGTATCTCGATTGGATAAGCGGCTCCCGGGCTGAAACGAAATTAAATTCCCTGCTTTCCGAATCTTCAATCCATATACACGTGCAAATGTGAAGGAACGACGCGCGATCGTGCGAAACATTCGTTCCCGAAGATAAATCCATCGGGATGAAATAATTTATATCACAATATTGTTATTATTATTTATTATTTTATTATGTTTAAATGGACCAGGTAAAGGGTTTCAGTAATTTGTATGTATTTTTTATACGGATGGTTAGGCACATGCATAGACAAAACTGGGGACCACATTCCCACCCCTTCATGCAATAATATCAAGGACAAATTTCGAAAAAAATTATTTCATGGATTGAAGTCCAATGTAAATTCCAGTTGAATTTCTGCGACTGCAGTGACAAGGTTGCAACAATTATTTCCTGGAAAAAAATGACGGGCTACATTCCTACCCCTTCATATAATAATATTGAGAACAAATTTCGAAAAAAATTTTTCAAGTTAAATTCCAGTAGAATTTCTGCGACCAGAGTGGCAGGATTGCAACAATTATTTCCTGGAAAAATGACAGGCACATTTCCACCCCTTCTCTAGTATATTTAAGAAAAATTTTGAAAAAAATATGTCATTGATTTAAGTTCAACTGAAATTCCAGTACAATTTCTGCGACCGCAGTGGCAGGATTGCAACAATTATTTCCTGGAAAAATGATAGGCACATTCCCACCCCTTCATCTAGTACATCGAAGAAAAATTTTTTAAAAATTATTTTATGGATTTAAGTTCAACTTAAATTCCAGTACAATTTCTGCGACCGCAGTGGCAGGATTGCAACAATTATTTCCTGGAAAAATGACAGGCACATTCCCACCCCTTCATCTAGTACATCGAAGAAAAATTTTTTTATAAATTATTTCATGGATTTAAGTTCAACTTAGATTCCAGTAGAATTTCTGCGACTGCAGTGCAACAATTACTTCCTCGAAAAAAACGACGATTCTACGGGACGAATGTTATCTTCGAGCGCGCGCCTTCCAATTGAACCGTTTCAATTATCCCCATTTAAAAGGGTAGCGAAGAGACTTGCCCGGGGACAAAGGAGTCATTCCGCGTGAAACGATTACACGGGAGTCCTCTGGTGAAAAGAAACGGCGGTCGTAGGAAAGCGGTCGTCCGGGATGGCAAGCCGGCAAACACGTGGCATTGTGATCGGCTCCGCGGGCTTTTGTCGAATTCGTTTTCGAAAAACCAGCGAACGCTGGCCTGAATGCGAGAAACGCCGTCGACAGAGTGGCCCTGTTGTGTGGAGTGAAGCACACACACACACACACTTTCTCTTTCTCACTCCCTCTCGTTTGCTCTCTCACTCTTGTAATACTAAATCAATATCTGGCGGTGGGGTGACCTCGTATACAGGGTGTTTCGAAAGCAGGCGACAAAACCGCCCTGTTATCGAACGGGCATCAGCATTGTTTCAAGGACTTCCAATGGAACTTAAAAATCGACGCTTATGGCACGCTATGGGGGTTGGAAATATTCTTTACTATGTGTTTCTGCTGTGGATGAAATTTAGAATTTTTAGGAATTGCCTTTCCTGCAAATTAAAAACTTGCTACCAAAGAAATTGTTACTTGGTGAATTGTACAATTTGTTGTGCAGTATGGGCCGCTGAAAAAATTTTGGGGGTGAAGTTTGTGTTAACAAAAAGCAGATCTCGTGGCGTACAATTTTCTACTTCATAAAATTTAATTATTTGTGAAACAAATAAATTGACAACTGTTCTACAGTAGTAACTTCAGTTGTTACAAGTAGGTTTCATTCACCGAGTCTTGTTGATCTACATTGCACACTGCACTCTAATTAAAATTAAATGTACACCTAACTGGATATCAATTTCAATGGAATTTAATTTGCAATGTGTTAACGTACCGATGAATGAATATTACATACAAGGGTTAATAAGGTGAATAAACGATTTAATTGCGACACGAGTTGTCTCGCGGGACAATAGAGCAGAGTGTTGAATCGTCACGGAAATTCGATGATTGTTAATAACTTTGATTCATTAAAACGCGGTCTCGGTGTATGTGTTACGCATCGATGAAATGAACGTGTAACATGAAACAAGCTAATATTGTCAAATATTTTTGGAATTTCCTCGGGTTATCGGAGGAGTCACATTTCTGTTGGGGGTGTAGATCGAGGGTGACTCACGAGAACGACCCTTGCGTCGCGACGCTAATGCCAGGGCCAGTTTCTGCAACGTAATGTCGGGGAACGAATCCCGTCGCTCATCGGTTCCTGTCTAATAAATCAATTCGCAACTTTTAAACTCGCACGAGACCGGTAATTGACGTATCGTTGGGTGCGTTAATGAATACCGATGCGTCGATACTGTTTCACAAAAATAGAAATGCAAAATAAATATTCCATCGACGAATAATTGGTAATTGTTACTTATAATTACCTGTGCAGTTATACAAAACATTCCAATAAGAAAAACAGAAAAAATTCAAAAAAAAAAATTATTGTATATAGTGCAAATAATAGAAAATATTTGTGCAAAACGATCTTCAATCTGATTTCTTTGCAAAAATTTCCGACAGCGGTGTCGGAGTATAAATATCGTGATTCTTGCTCAGTTTCTCACGAAGGAATAAAATATACATCTTAAAAAATTGATAAATATAGTGAATGGTCCTACGCATCATCAATCACATAGTGACGAGAATGGTTCGTCGTCCAAGGATTAATAGATCGATAGAAGGATTCGATATTGCACACGTCGACCGTATCCATCAGCGTTATTAAGGTTGTGGTCGCCGATGGTACGCAAACACGGGATTCTATCGTCGATAGAATAACAGAAAGGTATCCGGAACTTGGGAGGCCGATAACTCGTTGGACGAAGGGAACGAGGGACAGAGGAGAGGGTAGAGAGACATGGCTAAGGTCTGCGAGGGGCAAGAACGTAAGGGTAAGGGTGTAAGGGTCGTGTGTTCGTCACGTGCTGGGTGTTGCGTGGCTCCATTCACCGTCGTTGATACATACGTCCCTGATGGATCATGCCGGAGAACCATATTGTTGCACGTAGACCCGTAACCGAGAAAATAAATGTGTCGGCCGGCTTAGTTAGCGCTGCTGGTCACGCTGTGTTGTTAGGCGAACGTTGAAATTCTGTTAGCTACGCCCGCGATTATGTAGTTCTCGCGCCATTAAAAGTTCTTGCTACCACCCAGCGATCTTTAATAGTTCGCGCGAGCAGGAAGAAACTTTAAAGAAGAACCGCGGGAGCTGGAAGCCAGGAACTGCACGAGATAACATTTACCGTGGAAGAGAAAGAAATTGATAGATGGGGGTAGTTACTACAGTGATAGAGGACTCGATTAGAAAATTTTCTGAAATCGTACAACGTAATAGGAGAGGAAATTGTGGAGGAAAAACTTTATTCTAGAAGTTTCTTTCTACCCTAAAATTGTTCTGAAGTAATAGATCTAAATACTGCTAAGAAAATATTTTCAAAATGGAACTTCACTAACTTGAAGATTGAATAAAAGTAACTAAAAGAACTTACCTAAAAAATAATTTCTCTCCAAGCAAATAAAAATAATACAATTCGTGTTCGAACGCAAAAGTGGCGCAAATATTCAAAACCAGCGCCATTATACTTGGGTTAGGGATGTCCACGGTGGGGGTGATACGATCGTCCTAAGCGCGTAAGAATAAATAATCATTCGGGGGTGGGTCGAGCGAGGAAAAGTGCGATAAAAGAGGTTCGTTATCGCGGTATAAAACACGACAGCGAATATTTTCTCGGGACACCCTGTATTAAGGACACTCGGTATTCGCTAGGCGTACTCTTGGCCACCCTCCTCGTACTCGTGCAGTTAGTCACCCTGTTCCACCCTCGATTTTCCGACCACCCCCATCGTCGGATACAAGGTGGCGTGAAAACACGTACGAATGAACGTCGACTCGGGAAAAGCAGTTTCGCTCTGCCGGAAATTCGACGGTGATTGCGGGTCGATGGGACGAAAGAGACGAAAAAAACCAGGGGAACGTTGCTCATAATCGTAAGTCTGATCCTGGATTTTCGATCGGTCGATATACAGCGAGGATATCTCGGTGTTCCCTGATCAGCCGAGGCGGGTCTGTCTGCGAAACATTTTTTTCGCTGGGGATTCGCCTTTGTTTATCGAGTACTGGATCTCAGGATCAGAGAGAATTTATCGAAATGTTTTTCTCTGAAGGTAGACATCGTCAGTTGTGAAATCGAATGGTTTATCTGGGTATAAATAATTGTCTTAATGAATCTGAGTTGAAATGGTTGTTTTCCGCTTTTCTTTTATTTTTAACACTGAAATTTTGCTACCATGTACGAGATGAAAGTATTTTATACAGCACCACACTTTCAGGAGAACATTTGTATTAAAATAACGAAGCGCAGTTCCCGGAAGCACGTGAACAAGTTGGCTGAAGTTTAATTAACAACGCCTGTGAAATAGAATATTCCAGCACTTTTTAAATGTGATGTTAAGACTGCGCATTTTATATGGAACACGTAATTTAAAACAGTAGACAGAAATAATTCAAGAACATGTACGTATTGTTGTTTTGCAACTCACTGAAATTATTCAAGATGAAAGTACATTTTTATTTGGTGCCTGTGTGCTGAAGTTAACCAAGGAAATTTTTATTTTGCATAGAGAGGTGCAGTCTAATGATGATTGATGAAGGGCTGCTAAAAGGGTATAATTTACGGCCCTAACGAAAGTACAATGTGCAAGGAACATACCTGAAGATTCAATAGGGACTGCATGTTTCCTCGCAATTTCAACGAAATGCATTATTTCGCTGGAATATTTTCGTCGGAGTCGGAGTGATTACTTGTTTGTTCGTCGAAACGCGGCATTCAATTAGACAGGACTTCATGACCGGGGAACGAACAAGATTGTTTCTCCGATTTAACGGCGAAATTAATTGTCCGATCGCGGATTAATTTATCCCCGAGCGGGAACGAAATAAAGTCTCGGACAGAGCTCGATCGCAATTAAGATATCGATCTGCCTTGATGTCCTTTCTCTTATCGTGAATTCAAAATACCTCCCACCAGCCGACTTAATTGTCTACGCGCGATTTATTCCTGCAATTGCAGCTTCAGCTACGAACGAACTGGCAGAATGCAAATTATTACACGGGACCCAATCTTTTCGCCTTTTGTCAGTTCTCCCGGTTGGAGAATCAACAATTTAAACGATGCTCCGTCCTTTGTTACTATGCGGACCGCGCGCGGAAAAACATAGAGTTTCAAAGACTCGGACAAAATTTAAACTTTTATGCGACGAGACGAGAACTCTGCGTTTGCCGAGCTAATTGCAATTCCAACGTTAGGAACAAACGATTTTTACGTGCGAGCAAATTTGTTTGCTCTTCACAAATTCGCCTCTCATTACTTTTCAGTATTTCAGTATAAAGGAATTTGACGTAATTTGACAGAATAGCACAAACTTTTGCGCAACATGAAAAACTATAAATTGTTTAGTCAAATCCAGAGGTTCCCCTTTAAACATCTAGTTCCATTGTTCCGTCAATTGTTTAAACGTTATTGAATGTAGGTGCAAGAATGGTCACATCCAAGACAAAACAAATAAAATCATTTGTTTCATTCAGGCGACTGCGACGGACAGGATCAATGCGACAACAGGACCCGTACATTTATCAACAATTCCCACAATTCTGAACGAAACGTTTAACAAAAACTCGAGCTATTGTTGCGAGTATGCACAAACACGCCTACCAAATTTCAGCTGAATAGTTGCCCTCATTTTTTCGAAATTAATTCGCGACGATCGAACCGGCCGCAGCTATAAAAATAAGTGATTGCAAACAGGGGTTAATTTCGCAATTCCAAAGCAAGCGCCATCGATTTCATGAAAGCACGGCGGTCAACACGATGTTAACAACGGATCATAAATCCCGTTCAGCGTATCTCATCAGAGAACGCAATATCCCCGGCTGTTCCATCGATTCGCGTAACTTTTGCGACTCGACGGGTGGGCGGTAACTCTCGAACGAAATGAAAACGAAGGAAAGCAGCCTCGGCCTCGGGAGAAAGGAAAATGGAGGAGATGCCGGGAATCCTCCGGATATCGTATTTTCTCGCGACGCATTACACTCGGGCTCAGCCCTCGGCCCTTCTCTATCTCGCCCTTTGTAACGTCCTGTACCGTCGCCGTCGCCACGAGCCTGAAACGAGGTTAGGGGAGAATGACTAAGTGCGACTAGGGTGGGTCACGTGAAGAGGGGATCGAGGGGCAGGATCCTACTCTCGTGAAATTTCCCTAAGACTCGTTTAACCTCCTTCCGAACGCGGCCGAACGATGTCTCACCAGCCTCCGTGTATTTCGGAAAACTCGTATCTCCCTTGCAAATCATGTATTCCGTTGGACGTGTGACAAAACTCGCTGTCTACTTCGCCATCGAAGCCTCGAGCATGTTCTTTGCACTGTATCTACCCTTTTTACGGTGGAAGTGTGCTGAATATTTCAAGCAGTTTTCTTTTCGCGTGCGAAATGAATAAGATGCTACAATTTTTATTAGCGCCCGCCTAATAATTTATTTCGTTGTCGAGTGACGACACTTGCAGTTCACTGCAAGTGCTGTTGTTAGGGTGGAAACATACTTATTACCACGTTTTTATTAGCTCGCTTTCTTGTTTGTTTGTTTGTCTGTTTGTCTGTTCGGTGGCAAATTTTGCAATTGATTTTTTAATATGTGGACTGAAGGCACACACTTGCTGTCAACTTATCTCCAATCACTGGTTATCCTCAAGTATAAATTTCGGATCGGCGTACACTAGGATCGAACAGAATGTTCATTTAATGCTTATCGCTAATTGCTAATCATTTGCAGGCTGCCGGTAATGATCTCGAAACGTAAAGAGCATCATTCGCAGCAGCGAAACGGAAGTCCCGATTACGAAACTCATTCCGCTCTCCCCTCACGAATGGAGGAGCGAAAACAGGAACCAATATATTTTTAAGTACTATCAGTGGCGGAACGTGCCCGGCGCCCTACCTTCGTCGTTCCTTTTTCTTCTCGAGACCGATCTCCAGATGGGAGGCTTGTTAAGACTTGGCCACAGAAAACAACCTGGACCCTTCGTCTTCGAGCGCTGTAAGGTTCCGTAGAACAGCTGTCGCTTTCGTAGTAAAAACCAGAGGCGACCGAGCCCCGAGTGTCGTCGTTCCCGAGCATCTGCATAGATGAGGATAGTTCCCGGGGATACACGAGTATCCGGGGACAGTGGTGTCCAACTTCTACTCTCAAGTTTCGAGAGATTTCGCCGGTCCGATGCACGAGCCACGCTGCCTATTGACTTAGGAGTGTCACTTCAAACATTGGACATCTCTAGCCGACGTGTAGCTACGGCTATCAAATTTTACCCCGAAAATTTCGCGTGAGTCACTCGGACACGTGCCACAGCTTTGAAGCACTCTGCCGTATTGTTGTAGTCCGTTACTCTCTGCTCACTTTGTCCCTGTTAGGTCCTTTACTTTGGCTATATTAACTTCCCCACTCTCTGCCTCTACTAGCTAACCAACTTCGGCTTTGTTTTCGCCAACTCTATCAGATTCCACTACTCTGGCATTACTAATTTCTCCCACTCCAGCTCTGTTAGCGTCCCCTACTCTGGCTCTACTCATTTCCCCCACTGTGCGTCTGTTAGTTCCCCTACTCTAGATCTACTAACTTCCCCTACTCTATTATTGTGCTTCCAGTTTACATCCACTGCAATTGCCACTTGCTGCTGCCTTTATTAGATCCCCCACTTCCCCTCATCTGTTCCGCCATATTCCCTTTAATTCCTCCCAGTATGTGTTTGTCACTTCCCCACTTTACCCTTATCAATTCTCCCATTTCTTCTCTATCAATTTCCCCACTTTGTCTACATTAGTGTCCCCCATATTACCTTTTTTAATTTCTCTCATTTTACGTTAATCCTTCCTCCTACTCCGACTTCATTATTTCTTCCACCTCGCCGCCATCAGTTCCACCGGAATATCCCCATTACTAGCCTCACTCTGTTTCCATTAGTTCTACCAGTTTGCTCCCATTAATACTCCCACTCTATCTCCGTTAGTTCCCCCACTTTACCTCAGTTAGTCTTTTCACTATATGGTTCCACGCCCCATGGTGTCCACGTTGACGGGTGGGGCTCTTCACGTGACACGTTCCCCTTCCATAGACTGGCAAACGAACGAGCGGTGTTTCTCGATTTTTACTGTAATACAGTTTAGGCTGCGTCTCCACATAGGAGTAACTATCGAGGGTGTAAAGCAATTTCTACAGAATCATATAGAAAAGTGTAACAAAGTAGAAATTAAAGACGAAGTAAAAGCTTCTCAATATTCAGAGCTTATGCTACTTGTACAAAGTTTTAAGGCGCGTCTCCACATAAGAACAACTGTCCAGGGTGTAAAGCAGTTTCTACAGAATCATGTAGAAAAGTGTAACAAAGTAGAAATTAAAGACGAAGTAAAAGCTTCTCAATATTCAGAGCTTATGCTACTTGTACAAAGTTTTAAGGCGCGTCTCCACATAAGAACAACTGTCGAGGGTGTAAAGCAGTTTCTACAGAATCATATAGAACAGTGTAACAAAGTAGAAATTAAAGACGAAGTAAAAGCTTCTCAATATTCAGAGCTTATGCTACTTGTACAAAGTTTTAAGGCGCGTCTCCACATAAGAGCAACTGTCGAGGGTGTAAAGCAGTTTCTACAGAATCATATAGAAAAGTGTAACAAAGTAGAAATTAAAGACGAAGTAAAAGCTTCTCAATATTCAGAGCTTATGCTCCTTGCACAAATCATTAAGCCGTGTCTCCACATAAGATCAACTATCGAGGATACAAGAAATTTCTCCAGAACCAAACAGAAAAATCTAACACAATAATAAAAATTATCGTAACGGATGTTCAATATTGAGATCTTAGGCTGCGTTTCCACAAAACTTGTCAGGACCGAATGTCTCTATCGATTTGGTTGAAGATTTCCGTCACGTTTCTTTCTACGAGCGAGAGCAACGGTAGGAACATCTCGTAGGTGTCTGTCTAGCATGGATGTTTAGTTTCCAGAGCAATTTCCAAGTCGACATGCAGCATAAAGCGTGCAAACAGCTCCGGCCCGTGTACAACGTTGATCCAGAGGATGATGCGCATACATATTGGCACGACGACGGCGATAGGTCCCGGAGAACTTCGCCACCTATGAATGCACCGAGGTGTTTAACGAGAGCTGACACGTTTGACGCACTTGCAATCCACCCACGCGACGTCTCCTTCGGCAATAAGGCGAGAGAACTCGTACGCGCGAGACGTCTCGGAAAATGCGGGTCTGGTTGTGAATCGTTAACGAGACGGCACGGCGTTTTATTCGAATGCTGTCTGACAGGTTAACATTGAACTACAAACCACATAAACGTTCCTTAACATTTTTAATGCGCTCGCTCTGCAAAGGCCCTGCACACTCGCAGGGAATCTTTTTCCAAAAGGTTCCATTCAACTTTTTCCGCGTTTTGATCCTGACAATACTGGCTGATGACGTTGACACTTTTACAAGGCTTGTTTTCCTTATAAAATTATCCGCATGATTTTTTAGAGGATTTTAATACTTTCCAAGTCTTTGAAAAGGGTTTAAAATGACGTCGGTTTTTACAGGGATTCTGTCAGTTTTGTTACTGCAGCTTTGGTGACGATTGTACGCGAATATATTTCGCTACGAGCGTTATGAGAATAAAATAATTTAATTGTACGGCGAGACTGTCTCTAGGTATCGCGAACGTTAAATATTCATGACAATGAAATAATGTTGCAATTTATTCCGTTTGAAATGAATAATATTCGCGTTCGTCAAATCGTGAATGAAATATTTACCGGCAGCCCGTTTCGTTATTGTACAATATGGGCTTCGCGAAATGCGATGCGCATTGTTTAATTAAACTCCGCGCGGTTTTATGAAGTTGCTTTGTCATTTATTCGGACTAAACGTTGTCATGAATTTGTTAAAATTCTATTTTAATCACTAGTGCAAATCAAATAAAAGTTAACAAGCGTATGGTAGTTCTTTGTATGCTCCAGTCGGAATTAGTCAGCCCTGTTAATTAGAGTCTACGGTTTTTTTTTTTATCAGCAGAGTGAAAATTTTTGCGGGGATAGCAAATTAAATTTCGAGCTTCAAACAGTATACAGTCGTGGAGCAACAAAATATAGTGAAGCAGGAGGATTTCTAGCGAAACGTGCAATGTTGGGAGGAAAATTAAAAAATAATTTAATAAGAATACGGCGGAAGAGCTGGTTAGCGAGAGCTAGGGAAAGAAGGGGCTTGTGGCAGCCAACAGCCATGGGGGAAATTCGTTATTTATGAACTCGGAAACGCCTGAAATCCGAAAGGTCCAGGTGAACCTACAGCCACCACCTGCTGCCTTCAGGGCCACCATAAGCCCGATATACTGTGCGGGCCACGTGGGTCGCTCGACCAAGATTCGTGAAAAACTGCCCTGAACCCTCGTCTCGCCGAAACGAACACCTGCACGCCAAAAGTGACTTGGCAAACGTCGCAACTGTTCGCAGAATTTTAAAAACTTTAAATTTCATTCTGAAATTCCTACTTCACGTTACATTCTTTTTTCGCAATGATGCAATAACTTTTACAGCGATAATTAAAGGTGCAATGTAATGAATTTTATTTTTGTTTTATTTATACAGAATCAAAATAATTTTTTATCATGGCTACTTATACCCATGTCAGTCATTTTGACTGGTACATCTCAAAGTGGAAAAGTATCCTATTATAATCCGTTTCCCGAACCTGTAATCGTTAATTAGATATGTAGATAGATTTATCGAAATTCCAAAAAATCTACCAGAATTTATTAGACATTAAATTTTCTTTCGTTATGCAATTTTAATCAGCACTAGACATATCCAACTTGAATTAACTGGAAATAATACATCGATAAATTTTAAATGACAACAATGAGATCAAATGCAAAACTGTAAATGTATTTAATGAATTTAAAAATACTGTTTTAAGGATAAAATTAAGGTCTATACATATTATATGTAGCTCTTGCATCTTGCAATTTATATAAACAAATTTTATAACAGTCTGCAGTCTCAAAAGCAAAGAAAAATTCAAACTGCAGCATAAACATAAACATAATAAAATATATATAAAAAAACTTTAAAAACGCTTATGTTAAAGTGCACTAAAAACGAGAAAATAATTTTTTTCCTGGTTCTCCATAAAATACCGAATCCAGTTAAATGATTACTAATATTTGTCCCCAAAATTTTAAGCAATTAGTTCAAAATTTCTTCTGTTATAAAATTAGTGTCGGAATAGATAGAAAAATTTAATATAAATTTAAATAAAATCATGACATTAGTGACTATAAAAATAAAAGCATGGAGCGCTCACGACGATTACGTCAATATAATTTAGCAATCCACGCTTTTATTTTTATAGTCACTAATGTTGTGATATTATTTAAATTTATATTAAATTTTTGGGAGAACCAGGAAAAACATTATTTTCTCCTTTTTAGTGCATTTTAATATAAGCGTGCTTTTAAAAACTTTTATTTTCTACTTTAATTGTCAGCTGAAGCAAGTGTATACAAAATTTCAGCAAGATTGGACTATGGGAATAGGTTTAGAATTCGATCACAAGATTTAAGAGTTAATATAATATAAGAATTAATATAAGCGTGGTAAAAATCAATTTGATAAACTGAAGGAAAAATTGTATATTTGTATTTCACGTTGTTTCGTGTACCAATCTGCGTGCGATGTTTTCACAATGACGGTAACAAACCGGAGAATATGCTGTAGGTTTCATTAACCATGGAAATTATGTATACTTTACAGCGTTTCGCGTATTTCCCGTAATTGTACGGAACGGGCGGGGGCCGACGCCGATAAGTATCGAAATAATTAGTAATAAAATTTCCTTAGGTTCGTAACCCGTTTGCGAAAGTTATGGCGCCCCCTCAAATTTACGAGATTACACGTTGTCCCCCGATTTATGTGTTTAAAGGAAGACCTGAAAACTTTAAGAGGATTAGTTGTCGCGTTTATCGCGCAGAAGGGCCGTATCGCATAAAGTACGACACGGTATGGATATACACGTCGGAACGCGTATGAATTTCCATGGGAACGATGTTCGCAGCGATGGTTATTTAAATTTCAACATACAGCACGAAATGTAAACGGTTTACGAATATCTTTATACCGGTGAAATTTATTCCACGCGCACGCTGAAATTGAAATGGGAGAATTCGAACGATCAAAGGAGTGCGGAAAATGCGCGCGGAAATATGAATGTT
Organism: Lasioglossum baleicum; assembly: GCF_051020765.1. Classification (NCBI taxonomy): domain Eukaryota; kingdom Metazoa; phylum Arthropoda; class Insecta; order Hymenoptera; family Halictidae; genus Lasioglossum; species Lasioglossum baleicum. The sequence goes on from NC_134941.1 coordinate 9,562,158, forward strand.
AATTATTACATTCATTGCTGTTAGGAACGCACGTTTTTGCATTTATTATTATTCTGTGCGTACGGTTTTATAGTAATTATTGTGAACATACATTTATTGCTGCGACCATACGTTTGTACATTTATTATTAGCCGCGCGAAACATATTATTTTTACATTTATTATTTTTGGGAATATATAGTTTTGTTTTAAACAGAAACAAATGTTGAGCATAAAAATATGGAAAATTTTAAAAATGCTTACACAAAATCATAGCAAAATAGTTATTAGTGAAAACTTTTTGATTAGTTAGTGATAACTAATTAATAATATTAATGTATGTTAATCGCACAATAGTGATTGATGACTAAAAATTCATGACTGATCATCAACTACTAATTCACTAATAAGCAATAGCTAACGATTACTTAGAGCTGTGACTAACCATTTGCCATTTAGTTAACACTAGACTGCGGATCTTTATGCAAAATAAAAAATGAAACCGAAATGCTGGTGTCTTTAAATCTTTTCAATATGTCCGCTGCTTTAAATTGTGCTTATCAATTTTTGTCATAAAAGCATAAAATCCGCAGTCTAAGTAGTTATCACTAACTAATCAAAAAGTTTTGACTAATGACTATTTTGCTATGAATAACATTCAAGAAGACTATCAGTCATTTTCAAATATTAGTTGAATATTCTCTGATAGGAGGTTGTCCAAACACGATAGAAGATGTAAAAAATTGAGAAATTATTTTCATAAAACGTGTAAAAAGGATAGAACATATGGAAAGCGTGCAAACATAGAAAAGATAACGTAGTAAGTCGATTACCCGATAATACAGTGGTAATTTGCAACATCTCCGCGAAGACCGAGAGGAGGCCTCGATTTACGAAGGTTTCCGAACGTTTCGCAGTGTCCCGTGTAATTTGTAGGTACATAAATATCGGGGCACTTAAATACACAAAAGCCATCGATGCACGGGCGCGTTCTTCCCCTGCACACCGATATTTATTGTCCCACTAAATGCAGCTCATAAACTTTATTGTCTCTTGTCTCGTGTACAGAGAATATTCTAGTCCGGGGGGGGGGGGGGGGATCGACCGATTCCACCGGGCGTGCACCAGAAACGATGCCAGGACGTTACTCATTTTTCTTATTCCGAACTCGTTAACCCGTTAAAGGGAGCTATGGCTGCATTGATGCACCCGTAGAATTTGCGATACTGTCGCGGTTAAAAGTCAGCACGCGACACCCGATAATTTATTGTTCGGCCTGTGTGCTCGATATTCCAGAAGAAACTGGTAACAATTTCACCATAAAAAAAGTGGCAGATCACGCTCAGACCCTTAAAAAGGCTCTTAGCAAATCCACGCATGTCCATCTTTTCCCCAGGCATCGGTGAAAAGTTCCAGACACGTATCTCGGGTCTCTGGTGACCCTGGTCCCCTGGGGTAGTCGAAAATAAAACCGAAAAAAATTTCATTAAGATTCTCTTTCACCGTTTTCGCCGACTGTTGACGCTGGCCAGGGGTTGGATAGACAACGGGGATCAGAGGAATTCGCGAAAGCTGATTCCGCCCCGGTTGTCGAAAGTCCAAAGGACACGGGGGAAGAGAGAGCGTCGGACTGAGGATCTACGTGTCGTACATTATTCAACGTTGCGGGAGGGTGGTTTCCACCCCGCGCGTCTTCTTCTTCCTCGTTTCTCGTCTGGCACCCTTTCCGAGCGTGGCCGTCGGCCCAGCTTCCGACCTTCGAATTTCTCTTCCTTTCGGCGGGGAATATCTGGAGGCTTATTGGAAAAGCATTGGCTCGAGGAGAGAGAGACCCCGCCGACCCGACGGCTGGCACCGCGCCTCGCCCCCGGAAAACTCGCTTTCCACTCGAGATAAGGGTTGAAGAGGGCCCCTGGTTTGTGCCGGGGTGGCCGGGGAGAGAGAGAGAGAGAGGACTCGGAATTAGCGGGGAGAGTTTTGCGCCGGCGATAACGCAAATCGTATTGACGCAGGAATCAGTTGTGTAGCGAGGATCGAGAGCCTGCCCCCTGCGGCCGCTGCGATTGATCCGTGATTTCTGTTTGTTCAGAGGAAATAGAAGTACCACCGATCCCATCGAGAACCGATCCACACGAAATTCATGTTTGCCCTTCGCTATTGCCTCTTATCAGGTCCTCGGAAATTATTCTACAGAAATGTCTTCATGTATACAAGCAATATTTACTCCTTATGTAAACTCTAAAAAAAATTCCGCGCTCAATACGTCATCAAAAAAACTGTTTTTCCAAGTGAAAGAAAAAGCTGGCTATGCCCGTTGACAATGGAAGGGGATCCGTCGGAGCGATCCCGTTCGCAGTCCAATTGTTTCCTCTTTGGGAGAGAGGCCGAAACGCGGTCGACGATAATAGCGGGTACGATAATGACTCGGAGTCGTTGCTCAGCCGCTGACGTCGGGTCAGTGGTAACCCTGGAACCCGATCCGCGGCTCGGGGGCTCCCCCCACCACTCGGCGGCCCGGTGCAGGGGCCCGAACAGGTCCGACGAGCCTCTCCTCCTCTTTCGTTCTCAGTTCAGTCAGTTCTGCCGCGACCGGTGCTCCGAGTGCTTCTCACAGTGTCTCATCCTTGTGTCAGTGTCGTGAGTGTCGTTCCTCGGATGCGTTTTCTCCTCAATGATCATCGAAACAAGGCCCAACTCCGCCCGGGATGCTCCAATGACCGGTAGCGTATCTAGTTTTAATTTAATAAATTCTTCGAAATAATTGGATCTCTAAAAGTGGGTCTTGGGTCACGAACGGTGGAGATTCGGGAGACTCGCTTGGGCCCCCGATTTAAAGGGCCCCGTTTTGGGGACCACTGTGTTTCATAAGATGAAAGACTCCGGATTTCTTGAGCATCTGTTGAGTGTGCTCTTCTCAGTTTTATTTGGTTTTTCGCCTCGGGCCCCGGGGCCCGTTGGGACTGCCGTGCTTCGTTAGATGGGAGATCCTGGAGTTGTCTTTTAATGGATTTGCTGTGTGTGATTCTTCGTATGGGTGATTGTGAGGTTGTCTTTTAATGGATTTGTTCAAATTTCGTTGTGTGGTTCTCTGTTGCAGTAATTTGTTTTTTTTTTTGTCGTGGTTTGGGCCCGTTATACTGGGAATCGGAGATGCAGTGTCGTTTTCATGCGTGCCTTACCTATTTTCTGTGCGGTTTCTTGCCCCTCGTCGATGTTCATGGTTTTTTGTCGATCCGTAAACGAGGATCGATATTTCTGAAGAATTCCGATAAGTTTCGCGGTGTGTTCACAGCGGTTACTTGTCTTTCTTCTTGCTGGTGGTTAGGTTACTTTGAAATTGCCCTCAAGGATAATGAGTCCGGTTTTATGTGACTTTTTGGCGAAGGATACTTCTTGCGGTTGGTTTCTCTGAGGTTTTCCGTGTAAACGAGACTTTTTGTTTTGCAGCGAGTGAAAGCTTGATTGAAATGGTGAAGGAACCCGGGGTCCATTTTTCATCGGTTTTTCGAAGAGAACGTGCTCGATCGGGTCTCTTTTGACCGATGCGAGCCGTGATCGAGTGGTTTCTTTCTGTAGAGTGTGTTTCGAATGTTGGTGCATCGGGTTGTAATATTTTCTGTATCGACTCGGGAAGCTTGTTACGTCTGTTTGATCGTGGTAAAGCACTTTTCAAGCTACTCGCGATTTTACTCAAGAAACTTTCTTTGTGCTGCTCGAAACACGACCGACCATTTTCCTGCGGTATTTTTTCGAGCGACACCCTGCGGGAAATAAAATACACGGACACCGTTGTGAAAATATAGTGTCGGCCCGGTTTCAACCTCTTTTCGATGGGTTGATTTTTCCTGTTCTTTTTTTACTTTGACCCGCACCCGTTAGAGTGTTAAAAACACTTTGGATTTTGTAGTACAATATTATTGTCTCGGTTACCTTGCCCTTCAATTTAATCGGAATAGTTTTTTTATTACGCCTTTTATATATTTTATCGGATTACAATCAAACGGTTTTCTTGTATTCTCGTTTTTATGCAATTTAAAAAAAACTTGGCATTGTTCTTCAGTAAATTCCGATTTAAAATGTTTAAAAATTAATATTTCAAGAATAACAAAGATACTTCATATCTGGAATTTAAATATTGGTTGTGCAGTTTTACAAGAACATCATCCAGAACATTAATTGAACAGAGATGGAAATCTCCTGAAATCGATATTTCAGAAGGCAATTGCAACTGGTGAACGTACAAAACGCAATTGTTAATATTCCTGTGCAGTTTCTCTTGAAAGCCTCTCATCGACGTCGCCACGTTTTGTAAATAAACCACGTCACTGTGTTTCCTTATTTTACTAAGAAACTGGCGTGTATGTCGATGTTCCCGAAGTGCAAACGTAGGCGTTCCTGTACTCGCGTATCTTAAACCCGTTTCGAATTCTTGTATATCGTGGATGAGAATCACCAACACTTTGCAGAATCAGTCTAGAACCTAGAACCTCGAAATAAAATGCATTCTACTAGCCACTATTCAATCCTACGTAATTCTCACACTCGGAAAACGCGTTTCTAACTAAAATAATTTGATTCGAACATTTTAATCTTGGTCATTCAATTAAATTCGATTATCTTATCTAATCAAGTAGTCACGCCTGCAAAATCTATTTAATTTTCAATGCGTCACTTCTCGTTCGAGTTCGCAATTTTTTCAAGGAAAGTATTTAATATATTTCATGCGATTAATAAATCTCATCCAAACATTCATTTTAGTGAAACGATTTGCAGAAATAATTTGTTATTCTTGTAGAAATTGAAAATCCTTGTTGGGAAGGTATGTTCTGTGGAATCGTGACAAATTGTTCTGGATCTCCTGCGATCACAAAAGACGATTGATCTTCCTCTTCGCAGAGCGCCGTAGAGATACGTTGTTTACTCCAGTATTTACTCGGAGCAAATATTAGCAGAATGTAAACTTGTCCACGGTTTCATACATATCGGGACGAACGCGATTGGATTTATTTCAGACTGGTACAAGCGGTGTGTGTACCTTACGACAAAACATATTAATACAGGTTGTGTCCGAGCGCGAAGTATACTCGCTGACTCGTTGATTCAAACGATTGCTCAATTTCTGTTTTTGCGCTGCGCTCCAAATTGCAATTGCTGTGCAAACATTCGCCCGGTGTACGCCGCGGTGTTTACCGTTTTGGATGCGATAAATTTTGCAATCGGGACTGTTACAAATCACCTTGAACGACTTGCACGCGATACGTAAATTCGTCGACAAAGGGAAACTAGGTGCGCGATTATTTCGAAAGGATTTACTGCTCCGATCGTTGCGAATTACTCGATCCGATTTAGTGATTCTGTGCTTTCCACAATACTCCGTTTTCCATGGAAAAATTCTGTTAAAAATTTATCCATTATTTCCCAAATAATTCTACTGAATCGTTTCATATTCACATTCTCAGTATTAAAATCTTCTCTGCTTGTTAAATAATGCCGAGAGTACAAGAACAATGTTCTCATTTATTCAGAAAACAATAAAAAATATTGTGAGATTTTATTTCTGTACAGAACGTTCTACAAAGAATAAACGACGGAAAATTAATTTCTTTCGAAATGATATTTGTCTTTAATTTTCTGCTTTAGTATTTCGTTTTAAAAATCGCTAGCACTGCAAAATAATGTTAGAATATATTTGAAAGATATACCAGAGCACAATACAATGCCTTATCTCAAAGATAAGATTTGCGATTCTGTTTTTAACTTAAACGGAATACATTATACAAACCTGCCACTGCAAAGAAACATTTGACTCGTCACGGTGTACAGTTCGGAGCTGGAGACAAGTTAATTATTACAGAAGCATAACTTGCAGTGTCTTTAACTTGTCTCCTGCGACAGCAAAGCTGAGAACACGGTTTCAGTCGAAAAAGCAAAAACTACAAAAATAAAATAATTATTACAGAAGTATAACTGTCTTCATTTTATTTCTGTAGTTATTCTCTTCGATTAAAACCGTGTTACGTGTGACTTCGATTGAAAATGCGGGAGCCTGCGCAAATATTCAACAGTCTCTCCGCGGCGTTTCGTTTTCATCAATGAAAACTGCATAATATCGGAGCCACGATCTCATCGGTGCCGGCCGCGAGAGTTCGGTTTCGCCTCGATGCATTTTCACGCTGGGCCCGTGAAGCATGCTTCTCGCTCGGAACGCTATTATTCACGGTCCACTTCAAGGTAGAAATCTTCTTCTTGGAAACAGCTGAAGCCGCGAGATGACAGGGGAAAAAGGAACGACGGGTGCTGTTAGCTTGCTACGAAACCGTGCACAATGCAATGGAATCGGTCAGCTTTCGCGCACAATAACAACTGCACTCTTCCTCGTCCCTATTCTTGTGTCCCGATTGAAAAATTCTGTAACGGAAACGACGCTCCTCGACAGAGAAAAAGAATTCAGATATTCTCCGGGAAGAAAACTTGTCGATTTTTCGAGACCTGCCTACGTCACCTCGTTCTATTCTAACATCGTGTGCATCGATGCGCCCCGGTGCATCCCAAAAATATTCGTTTCTGAAAATGCCTAGAAATTGATTTTATTATTGCCATAATAATTTTTGCAATACGTGCGTTCGAAGACTGCGGGCATTAAGTGCAATTTGCAAGGTTCCATCACGCTTGTAGAAAAGGAAAAATTATTATACTCATATTTTCAACGCGCGTTTTACATTAATGTCTTTTTAAACGTGTCTAGGCAATTTCTTCCAGTTTAGAGATTCTTCGATGAATTTGCACGCAAAATGATGCAATTTTTCTGCAAGAAAATTTTTGCTACAAGGGCTTGCGTTTTAAATCCTGCACGTGACAGCAGAGCAGTAATTAAATTCCGGACAAGTAGTTATTATCGGAAATCGAATTCTTCTGGAGTCGATTTCTGTGGAGGCTTGGATTCCCGCGACGGAGTCGATTTCTCGCGATTAGCTGCGGATTGTTTTAGACCAGAAATGTGCATCGCGGGCCAATGCAGTTTTCCCAGTGGCCGAAATTGCCATCTCAGATTGCACGGTCCGATTGAAAGTACCGGTGCACTCTCGGTGTACACAACGTTTGTTCATCGTTATCGTTGGCGCATCTCTGCATTACGTTTCACCGGAGAGAGATTTTAGTCATCGGTCGTCTACTCTCTCTTTCCGTCTTCGTCCGACTCTCTCTCTCGTCGAGTGGTCTTGAACTGTGTGTCTGTTAGCTTCCAGTGAAATGATTACAAGAGATTGCACTTCGCGATTGCAACGGCCGGCCCATTTATTATTGAAACGTTAACTTATTTCAATCCTCGATAACGTAACAGCGAATTAACTTGAGACAGATAAACTTGCAATCAGATGCAGTTTGTCTTCGGAAGCGATGCATTAAGATTTAAATGTCGGAGTCCCTGGGGATGAGAGCAGGTCTCTTTCTATTCTCCTTTCCCGTGTCGTAGAAAGCTCGTCTCCGTTGCATCGCTATTTCCACGGTACACTTTATCTCCCTATTTTCGTTAGACTATGCAAATTAAACAGTTATTCAATCATTTATGAAACCTTCGCCAACATATTCGCCACATTTTTCCGAGTAAAATGAATCCGAACACGACGCAACTAGGAACTGCATTGCTTGTGTAATTGATGGTTTGGTGGAATCTCCGTTATCCAAACTGCTGATATTTAAAGCTGTAAAAATTTAATCAGATAATTGTTATTATCTAAACTCTCACGTGCTACTTATCAGTTCGGCTAATTGAGGTTCTACCATACCGTGGATTATATACTGGTAAATACAGTTTCAATTGTGTCGCATCCGGTATCGTTTTAATTGGAAAAATGTCACGAATCTGTAGCTGCAAATTCCATAGAAAAGTTTATAGAAATTTTTTTACTTTTTATCCTTTCCCGCGTTGAACGCCATCGGCAAGAGGTCAAAAAATGATGTCGGTACACGGTGTAAGTGACATTTCGATCCCGAAGCGTTTACATGTATCGAGACACAACGGTACATTCAAAGATTCCGTGTCCGATACGGAAAACCACGCTTTTCAACGTGGAAATCGAACATTTCGACGAGTTTTTCGACCAGCGGCTGATATTTCGAAATCAAGCGTTCTCATCTGACTTTTTCCAGCGGCGTCACTGAATTCAACATTCAGAAATACACTTTTCTACTTTCTGCTGGCTCGACTCACTCACAGAGAGGGAGCGAGATGGAGAGGGAGAAAGAGGACCCGATATGATATTGTGTCAACAGGGGTCGACCGGTTCGTTGAGTTTGTATGAATTGCACCGTGAGTGCATTCACCGGTGCAATTCTTTCTCCCCCACGGTTGTTTCAGCGTTGTCGTCGTTGTATCTCCGCGCCGTGAATCCCGTCCCACTCCTCCGAGCCCCTCTTTCCTCCACAAAGTCCCTCTCCCTTGATTTGTTCGGCGAGAATTTCGCTACGAACCGTGTAGTACCCGTAACCTACTCGATTCTCTCGGCGGCACGTAGTTATTTCAATGGGGCACAAGTGGATGCACGAACGGAAGCGAGTTAATAGCACCGGCTCGACATTTTTTATTTAATATTCCCTCGCCTGTAACGATATCCGCTGCGGAACACACCACAGAGAGAGAGAGAGAGGGAGAGAGTGAGAGGCGAGGCTTTTCTCATGAATTTGAAATTCACTCGCGCCCGATTCCTTGGCTTTTGCACCCACCGACGCAAGCAATCAACATTACTTTGCCCGCTCGAGCAATAAACGTCGCCTCCGCGCGCTCTCCACTGTCTTCTTCCGCAAGTTTCCTCGCGATAAATAAGCATAGCGAATTCACATTCTCATCAAATCTTCTTTCTTCAAATCAAATGAAAAATTTCCAAACCGATTGGACTTGTTATATCAATCGCAAAAATGCATTTGTTCAGATCTCCGTCGGTGCTTTTATTAATATTTTCAACAATCGCAGAGCCAGGTCTGAAATGGGCCATTCTTCTAATCCAATTTCAATAAATCGATATCTGTCCTGCGTATGAATGATTCAATCTACTGAATACATTTACCGGACGTACTTCTATTCCTATTTTTAATAGTAGTGGCACCAGGACTTGGAAATGGGTCATTTCTTAAAACCAATTTCAAGTAAATCGACATGTAGTGTATGAATGATTGAACCTATCGAAAAAATTCCTGCAGAACTGCTTTCATTAATATTTTTCGTAACAGTAAAACCAGAATTCTGAAGAGGGGTTTTCCTCTAATCCGAATTTAATTAATTGATATGTAGTCTGTGTACGAGTGGTTCAATCTACTGAATACAGAAGCGTTTATATTAATATTTTTTAATCATTCGATCAGAACTTGAAAATGGGTTATTCTTTTAATCCCATCGCAATAAATGTAGTCTGCGTATGAATGACTCAATCTACTGGATATATTTCCACAGGCGTGCTTCTATTAATATTTTTAACAAAACCAGGACGTTCATAAAATATTTTCAACATAATAAAATAATTCCACATTTCGCGTAAAATATTTTCGACATAATACAATAATTCCACATTTCGTAAAATATTTTCGACATAATACAATAATTCCACATTGCGTAAAATATTTTCGACATAATACAATAATTCCACATTTCGTAAAATATTTTCGACATAATAAAATAATTCGGCATTTCACAAAAGTTTATCGGAAATATTTCGATGCATAATATTTCGTGCAGAAACTTTAATTTCGACTTTTCCAAAATTCTCTATACCGAGAACTTCAAGCTCCAGCATCAAATCTTTCGATTTTCCTAGAACAACTTCCTTTTCCGTCGCAGGAAAAATAGGAGACTATTCGACCAATCCGACCGAAGCTTCCCGAAGTTATTTTGCAAGACATTGAGTACGGCACGTTCCGGAAACAAGTTTCTAAGAAAGTTTCTAACATTTCGTATTCTTTTTCAGAAAGTTGCGATCGTAATTTTCGCTGTTTGAGCTTCAAGCGTGCGCCATTTTGCGAAATTTTATCTCGCATAACTGATTCTACCTGAGATAGTGTTCTTTAGATTAAGAATCCTATTGAGCCACAATTCACCTAACAAATAAGTTGGGTTCGAAAAAATCGAATTTGTTTTCTAAAGCTACATTCGTGTAGGTACAAATTTCATACAAAATGATTAAATTATTGATTTCAATTCCTTCTGGGTATTCGAGAGGTACATTCGTATATTACAATTAGTGTAGATGTATACTCCTGTATAGTAATTGATTCCACACGTCTATGCGATTTGTACGTCCACGGAGAAGGATATGGGGTTTCAGTCAGTGTCGCTATAGTTTGGTCTAGCTCCGGTCTATCGGAATTGTATCGTGGCTGTTTGAATGGGTTACAAGCGTATCGAGTGAACGGAAGCGAATCAGCGATTAGGGACTTCGGATAATTGAGGAGTTACTCCATTATCCGCCCAATTATCCGAACTACTCAAGCTTCTGTAACCAAAAAGCATCACTGTTCGACGGGGAGAAATCTGGAAGCTTCGAGAACATTAGGGGAAGGAAATTTGATACTTTTTGACTTTCCAAAAAATTCTGTACAATTATTTAAACCATTATCACTGATTATAATGATCGTAATTTTTCTGTACGTGTGAGGTCAATAAAACTTGCACTTTAACAATTCATTGTGACGACAATTTTGTAGTTATCATAGTGGATCGAAGCTTATCTTGTAGAAGAGACTTCAAGGAATATATCCACATATTTTTAAAAATTTTTCAAAAAGAATTTTGCAAGCTCAGAGTCACAAAATATAATTTCAATGAAACTAAATATAAATATAATATCTCATTAATATTCCATTATAATTCTATGTATACAATAATTCAAACCATTATCACTGATTATAATGATCGTAATTTTTCTGCACGTGTGAGATCAATAAAACTTGCACTTTAACAATTCATTGTGACGACAATTTTTTAGTTATCATAGTGGATCGAAGCTTATCTTGTAGAAGAGACTTCAAGGAATATATCCACATATTTTTAAAAATTTTTCAAAAAGAATTTTGCAAGCTCAGAGTCACAAAATATAATTTCAATGAAACTAAATATAATATCTCATTAATATTCCATTATAATTCTATGTATACAATTATTCAAACCATCATCACTGATTATAATGGTCGTAATTTTTCTGCACGCGTGAGATCAATAAAACTTGCACTTTAACTAGAATTTTAACTAGAATTTTCTTTAAAAAGAATTTTGCAAGCACATAATTAATACTTGTAGTAATTTCTGTTTAAAACACAAATATAATCCGAACGAAAAAAGTTCATCTCAATTCAACCAGTAGCTCCCAAGCTAAAAATCCAGAAGCACAGCCAGTCTTCACAAAATACCGAGATTTACGGGCGTGCATTTCGCGAACGAATTCGAGCCGAGCAGAATGATGAATTAAACCTCCTCTAATTTCGCGCGCACTACATCATCCCCAATTTTGAGGAAAATCCCCGGGGTGGAGCATCGGGGGAGCAGTAATTATCGATCAACGCCGTTCGACGCGCGAGAAAAATAGCGCGAAACGACGGAGCGTGGAACACCGTCCGCAACGAAGCTAAAGACGGAATAAAAGTGGGAATAACATAAGACGAATATAAAGAAAAGGTGGAGGTGTGCGTGTGTATCGATCCGGGTTGTCATGTGGGGAAGAGCAGATGGAGTGTGACGGTTGCACAGAAAGCGCAGGCAGCGGAGAATAAAAATTGGACGAGATGAAAGTGCAACGGGGCGAGCAGCGTCGGCGCGGTGCGGGGTTGTATCGAAAGAAATTAGAAAACACGTGCGAGAGAAACCGTGTAGATGGAAGTGGTGCGGTGTCGGGATCGTTCTTCTTTGTTTTGCTCGGCGAGTCGACCGAGTTTCAGAGCTCCTGGGCATCGTAAATGTGACTCCGCTGATAAACGTATTACGATTGGTTTCCACTCCCATCCCTCTCTCTTCCTTTTCTTTCCATCCCCCTGTTCGTTTTATATTTATCGTGGTAGTGCTTCTTTGTCCGCGGATTACGGGGAGAGTGCGCCCGTAAATTGCGTTCGCTTCATTTCGCGATTCGAGCGGATAATTAGCGTGGGTCGCGGACGAAAAGTTTCGCCTGCATCTTGGCCCCGATGCGTTTTGTGCAGCTTCGGTCACAAAGAAACCAGAACTTCCTGCCGGAAAATTCAATTTAGAAAAGGAGAACCGCGGCTGACTCTACTCCCCGGTAATTGGAAAAAGAACGCGAGTCCGAGACGTCGAATCGACGGCTGATTGCTACTTTATCGGCGCCGCGAGATTGCCCGGTGAAAAGAGGCCGCTCGAAAATTATTCTAATGGAACAGAACCGACCCAGAATGTTTTTAACGACGGTGCGGATTCAACTCGATTAATTTATTCGCCCACTCTCGCGTTCCGAAGTTTTTAATTAAATTCGCGACTCCCGGGAAGTTCGGTTGGTTAACATCGTTCCGAGGACCGACTATAAAAGCCACGATGCCGGCCATTAAACAAGGATTTTTTTATATTGTTCGCGAATACGGCGGGACTTTATGGGGGAGTGCCTTTATGGGGAATCGAGATTTACATCGAAAGACACGGGAAATCGAGTATTTCTGTCTTTTATGTTTCTAGGCTTCTCTTTTTTTGGTGTTTCGAGACTGCGGTGACGCATTTTTTTACCACGCTTCTTAATAAAACCATCATTCTTTAACAATTCTGGTTTTAAATTTTCTCAATGTTTTTTCATTGATTCTCTAAATGAGTTTAAAAAATCCAGGTTAAGTCGGACATAAATATTTTTGAACATGCAGCATTTCACAGCAGTTGCACAAGAAGATTGTGCAATTTGTTTTTTTCGATGGATGATTCACGAGAGCCTGCGCATCACGTCAGATTTCGTTGCACAGCTTTCTCTATCTCGACGATGTCCGTCCCCGAGTGCATGACTACTGTTCATAGCAATTCAAAACCGGGTTTATGGCGCGGAACGTGTAATTTGGACCAGCGTGTACCACCGACACGCGTTAACGAAACAAACGTGCCTCGTGTACGCTTAATTGAGATATCGAACGGAACTATTACACTCTGATTATTTCTATTGTGGTCGCGAGGCGTTTTGTTTGTTGATTTTGTCCGTGGGGAAAGTGGGACGCGCGGAAGGCTTTCTAATGGATTCACTTCATCGACGTATGAATATTCAAGCGTTTGGAATATCTATCGCGAATTAATATTTTCAGTCGGTTAAATAAACCTCGAGTTGTCTCGGTCTCGTCGCAAGAACCTCCTCGAATCACCGATTTCGAATCTTAATATTCATTGAATCAAGTAACTCCACTTCGCGATCTTCTTGTTTTGTGAGAAATAAAAATAATACATAGATATTCTTGAATTATTTCCTCTTGCTCACCTTTATTATAAATATATGACATCCTCTTGCTTCAATAATAAATAAATACAGAAAGACGAAAAGAATAAATTGGACACACTAACTAAAACGAATCGAAGTTCATCTGTACAATTCTCTTTTTGTGAAAAACTAGTAGACAGTATTCTTATAATTAAGAAACGCAGGTGCCAGTAAACCTCGAAGAAATCCTCAAACGGGACGCAATCTCGGTAACCACGTAAATATTCTTGACCCGAGTAATGCAGGGATAAACTTCGTAAAAAGAATACTGGAAGACTTCGTCGGAGACACCCAGTTTTTAAGGACACAGTTTACGTCTACCTCTTTTTCGGTAGCTCGGCATGAAAAACCCAGTCTCTGCCAGGCGAAAGCCCAAAGTTTCTCGTTCGCGGCAGCGTTGCATCATTTGCGGACGTGTTCATTAATTTTTTTCGGCTCCCACAGATCAGAGTCGCGCTTTGAAAATCGTGTGCCAACGTCCGTGGGGGGTGCGTTCAACCGAATACGTATTACGGGTGGCTTCCCCTACAATCGTGAGAAAGACAGGCGGTATTCAAACATTTTCTAAAATGATTTCACTATTTGTACGTACATTTATGCGCGTTTCGTGAATCCGTAGTATTTGCTCCGAGGTAAATTATTCGTTTGAAGTTACGACATTTTTTAACTTGCAAGGTCTTTCCAATTGAACCCTGTGGATTCGCAAATTTTTCAAGCTCGTCTGCACTATTTTATCGTGACATTTTCTAAGTGAAAAGGTGTGAAAAGATTTCAAAATCTGTAGTAACGCAGTAAACTATTCATTTGAAGTTTTGACATGTTTTAATAAAAATTCTCGCTCGAGTTGCAAGCTCTTTCCGATTGTACCCTGCGGATTCACTTTGTCAAGTTCGCCCGCAATATTTTAGTGACATTTCCCAAGCGAGAAGGTGCGAGAAAAGCGCACAGCTTCGAGCGGGGACGACAGGGAAGCAGTTAGAAACTGGGAAACGGAAGTGGACGTGCGTTCGAAGGGAGCGGCTTGGTTCCGAGGCGGATCCGCTCGGCGTGGGAACGCTCGCGTTCCGGATCAGGCCGAGCTCTTCTCGGGTTCAGAGCGCAGGAATGCTCACCGGCGAGTTCTTCCTTCAACATCTCCTTTCTTTCTTTTCCCGTCGAGTCGGTCGTCGTTCTCTTTTTCGACGCTCACTCTCGCCCCGAGACCTCGTCCCGTCGTTTTATCTGCGAGTCCGGAGAGCCTCGAACTGATAAACCGTCGCGGGTCTCTCTTCTTGTTGCATTCGTTCCGCTCCTCGGGTCATCGTGCCGGTCGTTATTGGAACACTTTGCATTGTTCTGCGGCGGCCGGTTGTGTTTCTCTTCGCTTGTGGCTCTCTTGAATCTTGAATCTTGATCGGAGTTAATTAAACGGCGATTCGTTCCGCCGATTGCTCGGCAATTTGTGTGTCTCGGACACGATGACGGAACGAATCCGAGATGCTCGCGATGCTTCTAAAGCAGCGGATCGTTTCGATATTTTTGCGGTCGATCGCTAACTGAAACGTGCTCCTTCAGATTTTCCACGGCTCTTATCGAATGAAAGATGTTCAAGTTACGCAAGCCGAAACTTTATTTAGTGAAGTGTACCCTGTTAAAACTGAATAAATTTAATTATCTAGAGAAAAATGTTCGAAGCTGGGCGTCAAAAACATATTTCATTGAATATCGTGGAAACTGCTACAGCTAGAGAAATGGCGAAATTGTGTACTATTCTGTATCGAATAGATCTGCGAAAACAGATTTCAAATATCACCACTTGTTTAAACGATATTTTAAAAATCCAATTTTTTGCAATTTTCAAACAAACTCGTACACAAATAAAAATATGGGATACGTGTTTCGAGAAAAGAAATATTTTTCTCGATATTCGAATGTTTCCATGTAAATGTTTACCGTGTTTCCAATCTGTGGACGTGTATTTCTGAAACACCCGATGGAAAGTATTGATCGTGTTTGCGTGTAATTTTAGAGTGGCTATTCAGAATTTAACGAGTTTAAATTTAGAGTGTGGTTCTTTATTTTCCATGTTGATCGATCACTGAAGGCCCGTATTAATTTGTGTACCATATAAATTTGCGTGAGCATGAAAGAGCCATTCCATATTAATTTCGTTGCTCCATTTTCAAGAGAACTCCAATATACTTGTACCTTGAAGAGAAGAGATCGATGTCTGTGCAGCTCTCTTGTTTCTTTTGCATAAAGAGACCCGTGAGCTAATTATAATAAAAATTCTACAGAACATAAATAAATTCCGTTTTGTTATTTTATACCAGCTGATCTTAATGCTAGGTGGGTTGGACGTTAACGTATCCAGGCTCTGAAATATATTTGACAGCGCGACGCTCGACAAAAAGGTTTGTCCGACAGATGAACATTATTGGCAACGTTATTACACTTGTCAGTCACGGCGAGGGTGTCGGGGGAAATTCAGGGAGACAGTATACAGTGTGCACGAAACCGCGGAGGGTTGTCGAATGCTCAGATAACCGGAAGGAGTTCGGTTAACATGTATCCCGATGATCGAGATTCCGCCGCGTGACCGCGTATTTGCATGCTACTTTATCTGGCAATAAATATTTATTAGAATTTACGCGCCGGTTGCCCGGAACGAGTGCCGCTGAAAAATCGATATGTCTCGAACTGAATCTCGGTCGACGGTTTCCACGCGCAGCAGCTGGAAACCACTTGGTCCCTTTTCGTCCGTTTTCATCCCTTCTCGTAGTCCTTTTTCCTCCGTAATACAGAAATAAAAATTTTATTGCGAACGTCAAAGCTGCTTTTCTCTATTGACGGCAACACAGAACTGTATCAAGGAACCGGGCTCCACTATTTACCTCGAGAAACTACCGAGTCGTAACATAAATTCGTTCTCTTCAAATGCTGATCGCTATCTTTCCATTTATTAACAAAGAATATTACGATTGATTATGAAACCGTCGAGTACAAGTCATTTTTATTTATTCGCAGTTACTCGCGTGAAATTAATTCATATCTGATGATTGAACAAGTCCGTGCTCGATTTGAAAATAAAATTAAATGGTTAAACTTTAAAGGATACAGGTTCATTAATCAATTATACAGTCGCCATTCTTTAATTATTTTTTATTTTAACTCCACCGTGCAGTACATATTTACAACCCAGTAAGAAAAAAATTTTGGATAAGAAGGGAAACTACTGAAACTGAACAAGCAGAAAACAAGTCGGAATAATTGTACTTCTTCAATAAAAACATTTAAAAATAATTAGTGCGATGAAGGACGAAAGGACGCGTTAAATAAAGATTAAAATCGAATTTTCCACTTTCGTCCCAGCAGAATAAATCAACTTCGCGATTCCTTCGCGGACGTCGCATTAATAATCCACGTTCAGGGTTAGCACCACCGAGATCGAAACGTTGACAAATCGTTCCGTATCGAAACGGTGGCAGCGAAACCGGTATTTCCGAGTTGTCTGAAATGTACAAGGTCTCCGAGAAGTTACGCAAGACATCGTTCCCGCGACCATTTAAGGGCCGAAGGTTGCAGGTTTCGGGTAAAAGGTGTCGGTTGGAGGGGCGCGAGAATTCGTAGTCCGTCAACCTCGATCGGATCGAGAGCTCGAGGTGGTTTTCTCGAGTTGGTTTGTTCACCCGGGGACCTCGCACGGTCGCGAGAGAGCAACCTTTACGGTAAAACGGGAACACGGCGACGAGACACAAGTGCCTTAAGGGTGTGGGTCCGGCTTGAGGAGAGTGTGGTGGCACCCTAACACACCGCTAGACACTGTATATGTACACGAGGATTGCAAGGGTTTCGTACTTTACAAAGTACGTCTCGCTAATGCACATTTGGAGCCCCTACGTAGTCACAATCGATAGATAAAAGACCCACCAATTGCCGTTGCTGTCTAAAATGGCCTACTTTTGCGTTTTCGAGGCGTAATTTTCATTATTCGGCAGCATGTAGCGGAGTTCGACAAAAATTGGGCGGCGCGACAGTGCTGCCACTGCTATTTTCTTAAATATCGAGAAATTTAGGGTTCTTATAGAAAAATCAGACAGCAACAGAAGTTGCGAGGTCACATACAATGCCAATGCAACGTTTATTATGTTAAACCATACGTGTTTAAACACACACTTTGTAAAGTACGGAAACATACCCCTCAACGGAGGTTTAGGATCCAAGTATAGGTCCGGCATTTTTCGCTACGGGGCGCTAATATCTGTTTCTGCTGTATCGGTAAAACAGTGGACGAGAAAAAGCATGTTCCCGGTAAGTTAGGCTTCATACGTAAACGTGACGTCACTATACGGCTCACGATGATACAGCGTCAGTGTGTAACTGACAAACCATTTCTCTATTATACACATTTGGAACCACTACGTAGTCTCAATCGCTAGATAAAAGATCAATCTAATGCGTATGGTGTCTAAGATGGCCAACTTTTGCGTTTTCGAGGCATAATTTTAATTATTCGGCAGCAAGATGCTGTACCGCGCGGCGCACTCACACACTCGTCACTCGGGCAGCGTGTACGTGTGCCTAGACGGATCGCAAGGGTTCGGTAACTGACAAACCATTTCTCTATTATACACATTTGGAACCACTACGTAGTCTCAATCGCTAGATAAAAGATCAATCTATTGCACATGGTGTCTAAGTTGGCCTAATTTTGCGTTTTCGAAGCGTAATTTTCAATCTTCGGCAGCAAGATGTCTGTACCACGCGGCGCACTTACACACTCGCCGCTCGGGCAGCGTGTACGTGTGCCTAGCCGGATCGCAAGGGTTCGGTAACTGACAAACCATTTCTCTATTATACACATTTGGAACCACTACGTAGTCTCAATCGCTAGATAAAAGATCAATCTATTGCGCACGGTGTCTAAGATGGTCTACTTTTGCGTTTTCGAAGCGTAGTTTTCATTATTCGGCAGCAAGATGTCTATTCGGGAGGCTCTGCAAGCAGGCTTGACTTTGACCAGCCGTACCGCGCGGCGCACTCACACAGTAACCGCTCGGGCAGCGTGTACGTGTGTCTAGGCGGATCGCAAGGTTTCGGGAAGCTTCAAATCATTTTTCGTCCTTCGCCGCCTCCTGCACTAGGTACCTATACTATATCTATATCTATACCATGCAATACCTTCCTATACCTGGTATAGCATAGAGCACTAGGGTCGTTACGGGGAGCTATGGGGAACAATGCTGGCATTGCCGACAACTACTGCAAACCATTTCTCGTCCTCCGCTGCATCCTCCGCCGTATCTTGGGGTATCATGGGGCCTCGCCGTCTGACGACGTAGGAGGAAAATCAAATAATTTCAATTTTCGTCCGGCGTAGGACGAAACAGCGTTCACTTCAAATAATTGTCATGTCGCCAATTTTGAAGTATCCGTATTTTTAAAAACGGGGCCGTAAAGAGGACACTTGGGGCTATATTATCATAATTTTTTTTTTCAATTTTCTGGCGGTATGATAGCAATGCGCCTGTTTAAAAAACAATTGCAAAATAAACTATGAAAACAAATATTTTTTCAACTGAAATCATTTTTATTAAATACTCTTATGGTTACACTATGATATAATTTAATGAAAAACTTGTGACTTTGGGTATTCGGATAGTTTTTTCATATTTTCTTAGTTTTAAAAATCTTAATATTAATAAATGTGGATTCGAAATAATCGTTTATCTCGCACTTTCTAAAACCATTGTGACCTTATTTGTGGAAAAGTAACATAAAGTCGCAAATTTTTGGATTATAACCAAATAAAAATCGGTGGCACCATAGGGTCTTAATAATATGTATACAAAAAAAATTAATGATTAGCTTTGCATTTTTTATAATTTAAAGTAATGTACTCACCGCACTGAGTAATATCTACACTATGAAACTTTCGAAAATCAAGGAGTGCATATACGCAAAAACAACAAAGAAATGAGACAAAATTTTTTCCTTCAAATGTATGTCACAGTTCTTTCCAATGTCAGTGTTTGGGTTAGGTTCTATTACAATCTATGATCGATGCATTAATACTGTAATGTATTTCAATACACATAGATTTTTAAAAATGACATAATAAACGAATTATTGCCATGTTTTGGGGATTTTGCACCACTGTACGACGTACGATAGCGTAGCGGCTGTAAAACATTGGGCATGCAAATGGTCGGGTCATTATTGGGCGATCGACAGCGAAGCTATTTTCCAGAAAGCTGTTTTTAACGCGTCCTACTCATAATGTTTTACTGTAAAGTACTTTTTAATTTAACACAAGTCAACACGTCATGTCCGATAAAGTGTCGACTTCCAGCTCAATAGTAATGACCTGTCATAAACCTCTCCATAGAGAACAGCCTCGGGAACGGCACATAAACAAATCGAGCCAATCATTGCTGGGTCTGCCTATCTGCCACCACAGCCGCGCCCGTAGTCCCAATGTTTTGACTTCGACGCTGCACGCTACATGGTATGTGTGGCCGCTGTAGCCAATATTTCGTCGACAGCCGAAAATGCGTGTGAAACGAGGTCTGCCTCCTCCGCTCTGATCCAATCGGCCGCTCATTCGTTCCTAGAGACACGTCACCGTAGTCCTGCCTGGGACGCTTCTTCTCACGCTCGCATCAATACAATGTCACCAGTTCGGACCCATACGAGATGGCGCCTTGCCACCCCGACAATCGCGTAGTAGTGGGCGGTAACGGTGTAATATCTTAACCCACTCAGAGTTTTGCTAATTCAATTACAGAATTGAATTACATTGTATTTCAATTATATAGTAATTCGGGCATTGTATTGGACTACTTGTTGGACATAAACAAATTGAAAATGTTTTTTCACTACATGAAAGGTGTCCCATCTCTACTTGGCCAAAAGTGTCTTCCAAGTGGAAGACAGATAAAAGAGTCACTGCACATGGTGTGCGGGTTTGACGGGAAACCCCAAGATGATTAGCTGCAGCCCATAACTGACCGTGGAGGTCTGCAAGGTTTATAGCACATAATTGCTATTGAGGTATAGGGAGATGTCCGAGTTTTTCTTCGTGGCTCCGACAATAAAGTAATAACGAAGTAAATGGATTTAAGAGAGGTTTTCTCTCAAAAATTGCAATTTGAATTTTTTTGCTTACGATTGATCTATGTAAATCGCAGTTTCTTCTAATTGTTTTAATTTTTAATTATTTTCGAGTATCCATACTTCCATGAGAGTTAATCTACATATACATATACAATTAGTGCACATGAATCTTTCCATGCGAGATAGGACTACTGTTTCGAATTTTGTTCAAATTTGAATATGTTGCAGTCTTTAGCAAAATATAGACGTATCTCGAAGAATTCTTTGAAATCTTGAAAACTGTTGGTTTTACGGACATGTAATATGAGTTGTGTGTCACAAGTTTTTCATTAAATTATAACGGCTAAACTAGCAAATTGATGAAACTTAGTTTTGGTTACTCATAGTGAAACCATCAGAGTATTTAATAAAAATTATTTCAGTTCAGAAAATATTTGTTTTCATAGTTTATTTCGCAATTGTTTTAAACAGGTGCATTGCTATGAAAGCACCAGAAAATAAAAAAAATAAAAATAATGATAATATAGCCCCAAGTGTCCTCTTTACGGCCCCGTTTTTAAAAATACGGATACTTCAAAATTGGCGACATGAAAATTATTTGAAGTGAACGCTGCACCGAAATATTGTATGGTGCAAGGGCCGTCCTGTCGGTTGATGCAGGACGAAACTAGAAGGGCCTCTCACAGACGGGCCTACCTGGGCCTACCCACACATTTGAAATGTCTGCCAGACGGCTCTGACGTCACCATGTCTGTCGGTCGTAGGATGCACTGTAGGCGCACCCTTAGTATTTACTGCAACATTTAAAAGAAAATTAATGATACTAAAAATAACATAAGAGGCCTAGTTGGGACCAGGGATTGAAAACTGTTATGATATCGGTTCCGATTCTCGAAACAGTTATGAAGAATCGAAATGGTGTTGTAACTGTTACACCACGAGAATATCGGTTCTGGCTTACATATGTAAAAATCGGTTACAGTAACGGTTTTGGAGAACCGATATTATTTCGGTTTTATAATTGTTAATTTTCGGTTGTGGATGTCGATTCCCGATTTCGGTTCTGTATTCTGTATTGTGTTCGGCCTTATACATATGTATATTCATTATTCAAGTAGTTCTTTATTGTTATTCATAATTTAATAATTTTTAAATTAGTAAATTTTTATAATTTGTCTCTACATGCATTATTTGAATTATCATCTGAATAACAATTTATTGTTGAAACAATAGTTTAAAGAAATCAATTTTCATAATGTATAGTTTGTTTCTATATTCATTGTTTAAATTACCATTTCCATAATAATGTTTATTTAAACAATTGTTTTAACAACAAATTATTATTGGAATAATAATGCAATTAATGCATGTAGAGACAAATTATAAAAATTTATTCATTTAAAAATTGTTTAAATTATGAATAACAATAAAGAACTACTTGAATAATGAATATATAAGGCCGAACACAATACATAATACAGACCCGAAACCAGAACCGACATCCAGAACCGAAATTTAACAATTATAAAACCGAAATAATATCGGTTCTCCAAAACCGTTACCGTAACCGATATTTACATATGTAAGCCAGAACCGATATTCTCGTGGTGTAACAGTTACAACACCATTTCGGTTCTTCATAACTGTTTCGAGAATCGGAACCGATATCATAACAGTTTTCAATCCCTGGTCCCAACTAGGCCTCCTATGTTATTTTTATTATCATTAATTTTTTTTAGATGTTGCAGAAAATACTAAGGAGACAGGCACTGAAGGAAGTCTTCAAAGAGTTGATAGGACGCGGGGCAGCGCGCGGCGCGACGGAGGCCGAAGAGACAGCCCGTATAATTTTTACTTTTACCAAAAATTATAATAAATTATAAATTATAAAATGTGCACTTTGCATTCCCCGGAAATTCACCGGCGCGCGTACAAACCATATATACATATATTTAAATATACCATTAATAAATAAATCAATTTTTATAATGTATTTGTTATTCAATGATCCTATGAATACATAAATATCTTAATTTCATCTTTGAATTTTTATTTAAAAACGCTACGAACTTTCGTTCCAATCTAATAATTAATTGTTAAAATAATTGCTTGAATTTTTATAATGTATAGAATAATAATAACAATTTATAATGCGGCGGAAGATACGGCGGAGGATGCAGCGGAGGACGAGAAATGGTTTGCAGCAGTTGTCGGCAACGCCAGCATTGTTCAACCAGTGTTCGTGCTTTCCGCGCGTCTCGCTCCCCGTAACGACCCTTATAGTGCTCTATGATATACCAGGTATAGGAAGGTATTACATGGCATAGATATAGATATAGTATACCTAGTGCAGGAGGCGGCGAAGAACGAAAAATGATTTGAAGCTTCCCGAAACCTGGCGATCCGCCTAGACACACGTACACGCTGCCCGAGCGGTTACTGTGTGAGTGCGCCGCGCGGTGTGGCTGGTCAAAGTCAAGCCTGCTTGCAGAGCCTCCCGAACAGACATCTTGCTGCCGAATAATTAAAATTATGCCTCGAAAACGTAAAAGTAGGCCATCTTAGACAGCATGCGCAGTAGATTGATCTTTTATCTAGCGATTGAGACTACGTAGGGGCTCCAAATGTGCATTAGCGAGACGTACTTTTACTAGAACCGGACCCTTGCGATCCGCCTAGGCACACGTACACGCTGCCCGAATGACGAGTGTGTGAGTGCGCCGCGCGGTACAGACATCTTGCTGCCGAATAATTAAAATTATGCCTGAAAGACGCAAAAGTAGGCCATCTTAGACAGCATGCGCAGTAGATTGATCTTTTATCTAGCGATTGTGACTACGTAAGGGCTCCAAATGTGCATTAGCGAGACGTGATTATACTAAAACCGAACCCTTGCGATCCGGCTAGGCACACGTATACGCTGCCCGAGGGCTGAGGGTGTACCACACACTCTCACTCGAGCACACCGACACTGTGTGACGTCACGCTTGCTCCTGACTTACCGGCAACATTTACTGCTGCAGGGGCGGCAGACAATGTACCCAGCTCCCCTACTGGCCAAAAATGTTTTTACGTAGGTTCTACTAGCGGCCACTCTTTCGTTTTTGGCGTGACCATCGAAAAGTCGTCAAGGTCAACTGGGGATCCACACCCTTAAATGGCCCGCGGTGCTTTTGCTCGTTTTCAATGCCGCCGCGGCGAGAATGTGACGCAATGAATGCGCATGAATGTGCGCCGCGTTTTCCGTTCCCTCTCGGCATCCTTCAGTTTTCCACGGTGACCGTGCGCGCACACGCCCTGCAACTTTTACTAAGCCCATGACGAATGGCTCACCCGTACCCCCGTTCGCATTTCCCTTCTCGCGATTTCTCTGACACACATTCGCGGGTCTTCCTGCAGCATCTTCTCCCTTGCGAGTGGACACATTCTATTCTCGCACAAGATTTTTTGTATATTTTTCTTGGTGAAAAGTGCCCCGGACTTTAGTCCTTTGGACCTAGAATTTTGTTAAATTTTAATTCCCACGAGACCCTAGTATGAATCGCCCTCCAAAAAGGGAGTCGGAAAATCGAAAATCAATTTATTATAATTTTCGTATTACACAGGGTGGATCAAAATTCCTTTAACAACCGGAAATGAGAAGTTCCTGAGATGTCCGCGGCTTTGTTAAGGAGTTATTAACGAAAAACACGACTGTGCCGATACGCGTCTGGGTCGCGCTCTGATTGGTCCGTGTTTTTCGTTAATAACTCCTTAAGAAAGCCGCGGACGCCATTTTTGCAAAGGAAAATGTTGCTTCAATAGGAATTTTGAGACACCGTGTATTATTTTCCTCAGCAACATCGAATTCAAGGCGGAAAATTCAAGACACTCAGTTTGTCGGGGGAAACGAGGTTCGGCAGATCCGAAACCGGAAAAAAAAAATAAAATCCAGCATCATGACGGGCTGTCAGACTCGCACAACAGGTTTATACAATATTCACAGTCGCCGGCGTGCAACGTTGGACCACATCTCGCACCATTGTACGTCACACGCATTGCTTCCTGCAATCACGGTGGACGTATGTGCAGTTTGACGTCCGCGGATGGACAGTAATCTTCCGTTTCGAGGTGTACGGGTACCGGAAATAGTTCTTGTTCCGTGGCGTCCGATACTCTGCCCCTGTAAAGCTGGCATAATTTCGCTACGGAAATGAGCTAATTCGATATCTCGAGACGAGGTACACGTGTTACTTCGAATGAAATATAGAGTAATTGCTTTAAACAATTTATGGCTCCATCTTGTTATGTGAATTAATTAATATTAAACCTATAATTCACACTGAAAGTGTGTGTTGCATTAAAAAATTGTTCCTCCAATAATATTGGCTAATGAAGTTAATTTAATGTCTGGACACCTTTCAATCCCTTTAAGGTTTCTAAATTGTTATACTTCTTGAATTAATTATAAATCTATGCAGTACACTTTATACATTAAATTTCACGAATTTATTTTTGTCATGAATGCGTAAAATGCGTTAACACTGTACTCACGAATCCGAGTCAATTTCAATAAACAAGTTTCATTTCATGAGTTTTGATTACTACTTGAAAGC
Source organism: Lasioglossum baleicum (assembly GCF_051020765.1). NCBI lineage: Eukaryota > Metazoa > Arthropoda > Insecta > Hymenoptera > Halictidae > Lasioglossum > Lasioglossum baleicum. The sequence continues at coordinate 9,587,265 of NC_134941.1, forward strand.
AATAATGTTTCAATGATTATATTTGAAAAGTATTCATTTTATACAAACTGATATCGAACCTCGGAATGAGTACTTACAAGTTGTGAAAAGATACTTACGTTGAAAGGAATCGAATCTTTCACAAGTAGTACTCGAATCTTGGAAATCAAAACTGCATAGTAGGTTTTAGGCACTTTCTTTATTAAATTCGTAACTATTTAAGAATAATGTTTCATCTACAATACTTGGTTTTATCCTATTTCTTTTTAACAGAAGTAGCCATTATAGAAAGATAATAATGTGCAATTTTTGATATAAGGGGGTGCTTCATTGAATTTTCACACCAAAATAATTGTGTAATAAAAGTGATTTTAGATAATTTTACACTTCTAACACAGCAGACGATAAAAATATAATGATTAAAAAAATCAGAGAATTTCCGGTACGATATTCGTGAAAGTTTCGAATCCGTTCGACCAAGATTCGAATATACTTGCAAGTATTATTTCCGTTTACCAAAGTACTTGTAAAAGGTTCGAAACTGCCTGCCATAGCTTCGAGTATACTTAGGAGTGCTATTTCTGTTTTTCGAAGTACTTATAGAGAGTTCGAATTCAATCAATCAAAGTTTGAACCTGTTTGCGAGGTACTTGATCCCATCTCTACTTAAAAGTAAGTGGTACATGTTCCATTATAAAAATTACAAGATTGATTGTATTTAGATCTTGTGCGGTTCCTATTCTTAAGAAATCATTTTTACAGGTCGTGGTAGGTTTAGCGTTAATTACATGTTTGCCATAAAAATGGATTCTGCTATGAACATTTAGTCAAAATGACACCAATCGATGATTATTAAATGCGACCATTTAGCAGTACATATTTCGTTGCTTTAACGTAATTGCTCGAACACTTCTTCCGTTAAACTTTCTGTTCGCCAATTACCGTAATTAACCAAGTGGAACGCGCGTCTGTCTCAGTTTCGAACTATCATCCGTCGAGTTCGATGCCAGGCAACCTGCACAGAAACTCTGTCCGACTGCAGTTGACGAAGTCTGAATGATTGCGAGCGAGGAACGAAAGTCTGAAGGCTGCCCTGGTGCAAACAGGAACTACGGTACGCCGGCTCATTAATAAACATAGGAGTCTAATTATAGTTCTGGAGTTAAATCGTCGCGACGCATATAGCAGTCGGTTGAACACACTTTTTCCTCTCTCTCTCTCTCGCGCTCTCTCTCTCTCTCTTCTCTCCCGGTGAACTGCATATAAATCCGATTCTGTTCGGCCGGTCGTTAAGCGAGTCCTTGTCTCTATCGCTGTGAACGAGGATGCACTTGAATTAAGAACTCAAGGTGTTTTGTGATGAATTTTGCAATTAAGGACCCTCCAAAATTGAGAAACAGCATCCATTTTTTATGCTACATTTTTTCCAGTGGCCGAGCTCGATGAAATATTTTCAGGCGAATGATATTTCCATTTTAAAAATGGGAGAAACTAGTAAGGAACATTAAAACAGAAAAATAAATTAATTCGTTGCTAAGATCTCTTCCATTTTTGTCCACTGAATTACTTTGCTTGAAATACAAATCAATTTTCTCCATAAAGAAACGGAAGGCAGTCATTAATACAGAGAAATAAATTAATTCATGCAAATAAGGATATCAAAACAGAGGAATCAATTAATACAAACAAAACTGTGGTCGAGCTTACGATAGTTTTCAATGAAATTCAAACGATAGGAGAACAGGAAATCTATTGTTTTAAAAAAGTTCTGGAAATATTCGTCGATCTGAAACCGGAAAATTTGCAGGGTTTTTATTAATTTCTCCGCGATTTGCGAATCGTTCTGGCGCATCCGGGCGATTTTAATGGTGCGCCACCCCGTATATTGGATGGCTGAGCGTACACGTGTGCATACATGTGTACAAGCAACTTCGTGGCTGGCAATTAAGAAGCAATTTAGTGCACCTTCCCGCGAACGAGCTTTCGCAACAGCGTGCACGACGATAAAGCTCTATCCGCGCGCTTTCGTGGCTGAGCTATACGTATTAAAGTTATCCTTACTCGAGCGAGGCTAACGTTGCCCATGCTTTCACACAGCGAACGCAACAGCTGGTAACTGAAAATTCCGCGCAATCGGTCTTTCCGATGCCGCGTGCACGCCGGGGGTGATCCATATTTTCTCGACAAGGAACGAAACTCGAGCAAAATAAGCACGCGCGTTTCTATTTTCCTTCCATCTCTTCTGGTGTTTCCGTTTTCGAAAGAGAGAACACGAAGCTTTACAACGTTTTCATGCAGGAATTTATTTTTCCGTCGAAATTGTACGGGCTCGTCTCTCTGTTCAAACGAATTTCATATTACCACGTATTCATCGGTTTTCTTTGTGAAGATTTTATGTAGGAATTCATTTACATAACAATTTTTCACGTTATCATACCTGGCCGGAGAATTTCATATTTCATAGAATAAATAACGCGATTGGGTCTGTTACGTATTCATCGTCGTAGTTTATGAAATTTTCGTTTGGGAATTTATTTGTTCGCTGTAACTGTTTCTTCTTTATTTCTCTGGAAGAAAGGATTTAATATTTTCCATTCAACTTTTTTTTTCCAACATGGTTTCAAAGTAAAGAATATAAAATTCTACGCAAAGTTTTTAATTATTTTCATTTTACAAGCAACAGTGTGTTAGTATCTCTACTTGAAAGAATTTCAGATTAAATCTGAACATAATTCTGGTATGATTTTCAGAATGATCGCGAAACGAAAGTTAGTTAATACGTCGGCGGGAATGATAGGCATTAAAGTTATGTAAAATGCAATCCGTAATAATCAGCGTTCGGTGTATATTACAGTAATGGATTAACGATTATGGGGTCATTGGCAACATACACAGGCGAGTGTCATTAATAATTGCTTGTCCGTAATTGTCATTAGCAACGACGTAATTAGGTGTTCGTTTAAGTTATAACTCGGCCCGAAAGCAATATATCAATTCGTAACTGAATTATCCATTTTATGCAGCAGCGTGTACGGCGAACTTCCGATCCCAAAATAACACTGCAAGCACAATTAAATATTTATCTCCTTGAACTCGGCGTTCGAACTGCAGTAAATTCCGAAATCAAATTTTCAGGAGCAGGTCAACATTCAATTTATCTGGAATTTGTCAATGCTACACAAATGAAATAAAAATTTTAAATTTTATATTAATTCAATAAAAGAAACATTGAAAATAGTTGATCTTGAGAGGGCCAAAATTCGAAATAAACTTCACGCTGGAAAAATTGAAAATAATTGATCTTGAAAGGGCCAAAAAATACCAAATAAAATTCACAGCAGAAAAAAGAATTGAAAATAAAATAGATCTAATGCGAATCATACATTTTTATTAGTTCCCCAAAAATGTATAAATTCTCAAAAAAAGTTCCAAGTACGAAAATAGTTGAAACGGTAGAAGGTAAATAATGGGTGGTAGAATTCTCGGAGGTGTCGTGTCGCCATGAAATTCGCAGTCTACTATTCAGCCTGTTACGCGGCCAGATAGTGCCTTTTTTTTTATTCAATAATTTCGGCCGTGGTGTTGCTTCGGGTCACCGACGCTGGGTGGCGTTCCTTTTTTTCCCCCGAGCTGGCACTGCGATATAACCGCGGCATGAATATTCATGGATCCTCCCCTCAGTCATCTCTGTTCCACATTCAAGCCATTTTCCTCTCGCGCGTTTAACGCGCCGAGTCTTCTTTCCCTCGGCCTGTTCCATTCCACTTTTCGTCTTTGCCTCGTCTCGCGTGTCACCCTGACGAGTCTTGTACTGGCACGAGGGGCTGTGGCAGAAAGAGAGAGATGCTACGCGGGTAATTGGCTCAGTAGACCAGCTTGTTCATGGGTGGGGCACCCTGTACAGGCTTCCCCAAAACAATACCAAACTTCATTATACACATCTGTCGATAACAATAAATCTTGTATTCGATGATCCTGAGGAATATCTAAAAGGTTCTGAAAACTGAGAATCTTCAAAATCAATTTTTAAGAGCTCCATTTGCACATTTAACCCTTATACGATCCTCAGGGTAAAAATTCGCCCATTTACTATTAGGTTGTTGCATATGAAATGTCCGGTTTTAGAATGCAAATGTTCCAATGCATTTTGAACAAGAAATACTATTACAGTTGACAGGTTCATTACACGTCCCTTTGAGGTACAAAGCTTGCGATCCTATCTTCAATTTTAATTTACACATATCAATTTCCTTGCAAATAAATTTGATTTCGACATCAATCAGTGCGATCGTCGCGTGCTCTTTCTCTGTGTGTGGAAAAATAACATATTTAATGAATGAGGGGGTGCAATTTAAAACAGTAGTAAGATTACAATGATTTAAGAGTGCTAATCTATGAATCTTTCTCAGCTTATTAAAATGATTAAAGTAAGAATAAACTATTTATGTTTCTCCAGTCACTTGTAATTAATACTGTTTGTTGATAGTAAAAAGAACTACAAAATAGAGATGACAATCATTCAATGTCTACCATAATACAATCAAGAAACGTGTGATTCTTTGATACAAAATAGTTGCGGTTGTTTAATACAACGACGTAATATTTTCACATACTGTAAAATCATATTGATTCCTTTATGTCTATGATGTGAGATGTATTTCTTTAAAATGTGACGTTACAAATGGAGTATGATTTGTTGATTTCGCCTGTAGAGCAAACATTGGTGAATTATTATCCTGGTCTCTTTTATGCAACTATTCTTGAGGAGCCTGTGAGGGTTAAGGATATCAGATTTTCTTTGTCTAATTTGTTTTATAATTTGAATGTACGCAATCTGAGATTCGCACATGTCGTGATAGGGAAGTTGGACAATTTTTATGCAGGCTTTCTCAAGAACAATGACATCTGTCGACAGCCTCCACGAATTCTGCCATTGATCTTGAGAACTTTTCAGACGTGTTCTAAAAACTGTGGATCTCGAAGCAAAAATCAGTTTTCTAAAAGTTCGAAACCGAAGCAGCGCGGGTTAATTCGCTCGCGACGCGGCGGACTCGACAAAGCCGCAAAATTTCGCTCTAATTACCGCGGGAGAAGGGTTTAAGACGCTCGCGACAAGTCAATAATTACGCTGCTCTTGGCGCACGAGGACGCTTCGCGACGTGGAAGACCTAAAAACGCGTCTCCGCGAGATAATTATCATTTCGAATACACTCGGCGAGCATTCTTCATCGCGCGAGTCTCTGCTGACGGGTTCTCGCGTATCCGAGCAGAGCGAAGCAGAGCGAAGCAGAGCGGAGCAGAGTTAAGAGCACGAACAGCTCTGAAACACGATTAAATCGTCGGGGAGGAAGTTCGTCGTAGCAGGTGTCGCCTTTAATCGAATCGGCTCTAGCCGGGATCGAAAGGACACGCCGAGAAAGTTGGGAATTGGCCGAGCGCAAGCGAGGAGAGCCGGCTCGAGCCTGGCCTCTGGCTTTTATTTCTCCTACTTCTGGCTTAATTAGCGGCCCCGGGGCCCGCGCGACCGCTAATTATAACGCGGCGTTTTCGACGTTAGGCGAATCTCCTTTTCCCCCCTCTCTTTTATAAGAGACTCCGAAATCCACGACCCGTTTCTTTCCGCCTGATTCCCCTTCTGTTTTGCCGGCGGAGCTTTCGATTACCCGGAGCGGAAACGAGCGGCAGAGAAATGAAAAGTGCTCAAGGCACAAAGGACAAGCCCGGTCGAAAGACTCCCGCACTCGCTTTTCTACGCGGCGAGAACGTATTGAGTAAGCGGAGTTACGCGCGGCTGTAATTAAAAGCTTGCTCGCGCCGTAATTGTATCGATTGTTCGCCGCTCGTGCACGCTCCCACGAATGTACTCGCGCGCGCTTTCTCTCTCTCTCTCTCTCTCTCTCTCTCTCTTTCTTTAACGTACTCTCCCGGTTCTCTGGTTGCTTCCGTTCTACGGAGAATCGATAGCAGGGACGCTTGCACAGTGACTCACTGAGGTCTTCGAATTAGAGGAACGTGTTCATTAATCGCGAATGCGCCCACCTTGCCCCACATCACCAGAAGCAAACAGGAATTATTGTTTCCGAGGCGAGCCTGATGCCGCGGTCTTTTCTGCCCGTCATGCTGTACTACAGGTGCCGAGTCAGGATTTTGAAATTAATTTTTTAATTTGTGATTATTAGAATTGTGAAGATCGATGAGGAATTATTCCACAAATTTATTTCCATGAGTATATGTTATTTAAAAAATGGGTAAAAGTTTGGACAGACACGTTCTCGTCTCTTTTACAACTCCACAAACTTAGTATTAACCTTCTCTCTGTGTAGAGCGCAGGTTAACCCTTGTGTAGTCGACCAAAATGTATAGATTATTTAAAACCTTCCTGTATTTGAAATTTTCGCACAAATTCTCATTATAATAAGATTATAAATTAATATATTAGCGAGTGAAGAATGGACATTCAGAGAAATTTTGTAATATGTTTTAGAGGAATATTAACAAATTGTTGAAAGAAATACAGTAAATGGGTACCCGGTTGACTACACAAGGGTTAACAATAGTAAAGGTACAGCATGCGGAAAAATTTTTTGGTACAACCAAATACAGAGCACAGAAAAAGGGAAAGGTCTCCTTGATGGATCAAACCATTCCTCGCACGGAAGATGAAATGATGATCGGATTAGTGGTGCGGGCAGATTACGCGACACCCCGTACACGAGTATGCAGGAAGCAACTTTTCAGGACACCGGACTGCCATGTACGACGAGATCTATAAAGATGTTGATCCGATAAGACGGCGCACGTAAGCCCGAAGACGGAATTCACGATCGGGGGGGTACTGTTCCCGATCAGCCGGCTTGATTTACGTCGCACGAGAACAATAAGCGTTGGAACAATCTGTCTCGCTCGAAAGAGCATTCAGGATGAGCCTTAACGGTGAAAGCCGGACCGGAAGGATCGACGATCCGTGACCACCGGCACGACAATGCGAACGGTATCTAAACCTTTTGCTCCACGGATAATGCATCGTGTACGCTTCCCCGCCCGTCACATAATCATCCTCCATTCTTTTTTTTTTCCGTCCACGATGCCTTCCCACCAAATTTTTCTTTCCACGGTCCATTCATTTTCTTAAAGCAATCTCAACTTCCCTAAGGAAATTGTCTGGACGTTGTACAGTCGGGGACAAAATTAAGAGGACCCTATAAAAAAATTTTTTTTAATTCGGATAAACGCGTCTTGCGCTTTATTGAAGTAGATTATACACGTGCACAAAGTTTCGTCGGTAAGATTAAGCGTCTGGTTCTCTCTTTAGAAATTATTTGAAAATACTCGACCGCTCACAATCTTCCAAACAAAAATACCGTCACATTCGGAAGAGTCTACAGAATCAGCCCTCACAAAAATCATACGCATAGCTTTTGCGTTTCTCGCAGAAAAAATTCTCAAACTCGATCATTCCTCCAAGATCCATTGAACTTGACTCGTCTACTGAACGTGGCAACAGGCTCGTCCGCCGGACAGAGCAATTAGAGCGAGCTTGCATCGGTTAATCCGCGAGGAATGAGCCGGCAGAAGGTTAATTCGATCGCATCGATATTCCGTGCGGCGGCGATATCGAGCAAACTTCGCGGAAGGTGTGCCCGGCGCGGGCTACGCCATTGCAAAAGGGGATGTGTGCGGGGCTTTGTGAAAGTCTGATAGATTCGTCGATCGTGTCCGACTCTGATGAAAGGTGGGCACGAAATAAAAGGTAGCTGGTAACGAGGTAGCTCCTTGTTTCGGGCCGCTCAAAGAACATCGAGGGCCCCGTCCACGCTTTTCCCGGCGTTGTACACGCGCGCGCTCCCATTAATATTCATGAGCCGACGGCAGAATCCGCTTAATTATCGCCGACCGTATACCGTTCTGGTAATCTCACGGGCGCGAATCTCTCCTCCCCGTTTTCCCCTCCCGCCGGGTACGAATAAATAGGAAGAAGGCTATTCCGCCCCCGCGACGTGTTAATTCTTCGCCGCTTGCCGATTCTTTCTTGTTGGAGCCGCGAGAAACTCGATATAATGTTAATGTTGTTCTCCTGTTCTACGTGTACGGTGCAATGCGAAACCTGTATCGCGATAACTGTGCGAATGTCGTCGCAGGGAAATCTGGTTTCACTGAATACCGCACGCACGAGTCGGGTCCGTTCATTTTGCGATGGATTAGCAGTCGGATTGAATTGTTTTTGTCCGGTATAATCAGCGATGACTGCGTTTCCTCGTTATACTTTTATAGAATTTTCTCCTGGAAAACAGTTTTATTTGTGTTTCTTAAATTTAATCAGTGCTCTGGGAGCAGTATTTAAGGAATTCAAAAAGAACCTCGTCATTTATAGTAGCATATGTTGATATTTTTACTCTCGATAGTAGCACTGTTGTGGAGACGCAGCTTGAGGTTCTCGACCTCTTAAGGCGCGTCTCCAGACAAGAGCCATTGCCAAAGAGAAAAAGTCTGCAATAAATACTGTATTATTCAAGATTATGTTCTTCTTGATCTCCACATTAAAATTGCACTAATTTTCCGTACTCTATTATCGTCCAACGTTCCAAAGGACCTTTTAAGCTACGTCTCCACACAAGGGCCATTATAAGAGTAACTCTACAATACATATTATTAAAAATTACGTTCTTCTTGATCTCCACATTAAAATTGCACTAATTTTCCGTACTCTATTATCGTTCACCGTTCGAAAGGACCTCTTAAGCTACGTCTCCACACAAGAGCCGAGAGAAAAAGTCTGCGGTATATATTAGCGGAAACGATATTCATCTGCGGCTCTATTCGACGTCTTATTCCCATTAGAGTGACTCTTCGCATGAAATGTATCGAGGTCTCTGTATAGATGGGCTTTAGATAGGCAGGATCTGCGTCACCAGGAGTGTCCCCGGTCCCTTTTCTTCGCTTTGTCGGCCGATGGATGCCCTTTCCAGAAGGATATGTGGCCCATTGAGCAATTCGGTACAATGGCACCGTGGGGGACCCTAAATACAAATTACATCAGCATTACCTTGCCATTCTGAGGAGCCAAGCGACGCAGAAATCTCGAATTACTCGGGGAGACCGCATTGAAACGCGACTACCGTCGGACTTTCTCTGGCTAACGTCACCTGAAGCTCGGAACTGGTCTCTCCCTCGAGATAACTCGACGTTTCCGTTCCGTGAGGAATCATTTTAGTATTTTTCAAACTGGTGGTCTCTGGTGGAGGCATTCTCGTTTATTGCAAAACAATTTTATTGTAATTTGAACTTCCTGGTCCAAGTATTCCGCTTCGAAATCGATCAAAATTCCAATTCCAGCGAAATTCCGTATCTGCTTAATGACCTTGAAGCCTTGGAAGAAGCCGAGGAAGTCGTACCAGTTTCCCTGGTGACAAAGAAATCGGTGCTCTGCATGGGGCTTTGTCAGGATCCCCGTAGATGAGACTGTCACTCGCCGAGCTCTCTCCCGCCGGCTGACAAAAGGGATCGACAAACTGGTAGTATGTCCATTTCGGAATTGAACTCTGGGGGGTCGTGCAGGGTTCGTAACTTGCAGGGACTGGGAATAAACGTGACAACAGCACTCGGCCCTCCGTTATATCCGAAATTACTGGCTTATTTCGATACGCGTCGGCGCTTGTTGCTCAAAGTGTCTGCTCCTGACGATATTCCACCTGGTTCTCTGAGATTGTTATTGTATCTCTCTCTTCTCCGCGGATTCCCATCAAATCTCGATCCCTTTGTTCCCACTAGGAAATGACGTATCGACGCTCCAGCTGAAATTAATTCCTTCGAGCTCAATTAATCTCGATACACAAAAAAAGGTGCTAAAAATAAATATTCTTTCCAACCCATTAAACATACCGAGAAAGAAATTTTAATTTTGCATAAAAATATAATTATAACATGTGCTTGAATATCGACGCTCCAGCTGAAATTAATTCCATCGAACTTAATCTCGATACACAAAACTAGGTGCTCGAAATAAATATTCTCTTCAACCTATTTAAACATACTAAGAAAGAAATTTTTATTTTGCATAAAGATGCTTGAATAAAGAAATTGAGTCGGCTCTCTATTTGTATAACTTCAATAATTAATATCATTTTTCCCGGTGTAATCGAAGAAAGGGTTGAGCACGATTTTGCGAAGTCTAGGCCTAATTTAGGGGTTGATACTTTCGCGCCGATGTTTGCAGACATCTGGTACCGGTACGAGCTCGATAACCCTTGTTTACCGGCCTGTCGGTAAGTTAATGTCATTACGCCTCGACGTCGACCGTAGGCACACTAATACAGTAATACCTTGAGCGTAGCATCCCCTAAAAACTGCGCAAGGCCAGTACCACCCTTATTACAGGGGTCCAGGGTATACACACTGTGTACACACACGTTTCTCGCGTCCCCCAGCCTGGAACCCGATATTCGATCGTCATAATTTATCATTACACACGGGAAAGGACGCGCTCGATAAATTCAGCCGGACTTTTCGACGAAGTTAGCGTTGATTTATGCGTCCCGGCGATCCGAGCAACGCACGTTGGGAATCGATGCTCCGGTGTCTCCTACGCGGAGTGAGTTAAGGTTTCGTTGCGATTCGCGACGGTGCGTGCCACCGAGCGTAATTGGAGAACAGAGAGAGAGTGAGAAAGAAAGAACGCGAAACTTTTATTTAGATAAATGATTGAGAATCGCGGAGCGAGAGACTTGTTTGTTGAGTCGAGGGAAGAATTTTAATTGGAGTTTAATTGGCGAGCTTCCGCGGTTCGTTATTGCGGGCGGTGTTATTTTAGAGGAATGCACTGGCCTGCGGAATTAAAGAACAGTCGATTATCATCGGAAATTTTCGTCTGTGATCCTTGAACTAGGACAACTGTGTGGTACGATTGTTCTTAACCCCTTGCCTTACAATATCGTGTCTGACTCGTGATGATGATTTTGAACAGATTCTAATAAAAATGTATGTTATTGATTTCCTTTAAACCGAAATAAAATTCTATTTTGGTTTTGTTACTATACAGCTATTGGAGAACAATCTGTATCAACATTCTCCTTTTTAATTATGTATAATATTTTTCTCGGCGATCTGGTTCGATCAGTTTCTACATTAAATAGCTATTGTAACGAAAAGAAAGGTGGTGTGTTTCGTCCTGGACCCGCTAGAGGACTCATCAGTAAGGCTATCTAGCGGGTCTTGCCTTAGACACGGGTCCAGGACGAAACACACCACCTTTCTTTTCGTTACAATAATTATTTAATGTAGAAACTGATCGAACCAGAGCGCCGAGAAAAATATTATATATATTTGAAAATCATACGATCGATATCAATCCCTACTTTATTCTCCTTTTTTTTTTAGGAAATTACGATCTACAAAATAGTTCTAATAACTGAAACCGTAAAATAATTCGTAGGGCAAGGGGTTAACGGTGATTTAGATCCAACTTTCGATCGTTTCATTCGAAGTGCCACACAATTAATCTTAAATTAATCTTAAGTACAAAAATTGTGTTCGCAGGCAAACTCAGCAGCATTGAAAGATTATTTGGAGTATTCAACTAATGTAAACCAGTCTGTCATAAATTCTTCCAACATGTTCATTTTAAAGGGGGCCAGTTTCAGGATCGAATTCTCCACCGTTTCGACCACGACACAACAACGTCAATTTTACTTTAAAAAAAGGTTCAACTTTCTAAAGAGGTTCGGTTAAAAGTGTTCGACTGTTTGTTTAAAGACGTTCTCACTAAAAATGTTGAACTATTTGTTTAAAGATGTCGAAATGACTAAATGATGAGATTACTTGTTAATATTTGTCGCGAGGATGAACGGTCCCGTTGCCGAACAGCGTCCGATTTCGAGCAGGAAGATCTGAGTGTGACGTGAATTTCAGATGGTCCCTTTACTCGTCGTGGCAATAGAAGCACCACTGTGAAGGACCACTCAGAAAAATGAGCGCAGCCGTAGAAAACGGCGTGGAGGCCTCGAAGCCGCGTGGCGTTTTCTCGAAGGCATTCGCTAAACGGGCGCAGCCCTTCGAGGAAGGTGAGTCCGGTGAGAGACGCACAAAATGGTTCAGGGATTACTTCGGTGCACACATGGGGCTTTTTCTGGTGATTGGTTCCTGTATTATAGTACCTACTCCTCGTGAAGCACAACGTTACGTAGCGGACGACGATCGGACACGTCCGGGGGTTGCGGTGGTGGGACACAGGGTTGCTATTTTCAACACCTTCATCCCATTCATAATTAATTCAGCTCGATACTGTCGGATATGCTCGGAAGTTCATACAGCTAGAGATACTGCATAATTTGTAACCATTACTATCATTACTGTTGTCGATTGAATATTATCTGAATGATTATCTGAAAATGTGAATCGAGTCAGAAATTATTAAGTATAATATCAAGGAAGCTATTGTACAATCTGTGAAAACATATTGGAACTAATGAGATTCATTTTTGTAATTATTATCACTCACTAGACTGCGGATTTTCTGCATTTATGACAAAAATGGGTACACACAATTTAAAGCTGTGGACATGTTAGAAATATTTAAGGGCATCAATGTACATATTAGTTTCTGCTTAATAGGACAATTAAAAGAAGAATGCAATATTTATTTGGCTCCTGTGTCCTGCAATCAATGCAAACATTTTTTATTTCGCATAAAGTTCCGCAGTCTAATTATATCACTATTAATGATCACAATGTTTGTGAATTTCACGTATCTTGTAGGTTTCCGTACGTTTCTATTTTCCCAAAATTAACAAAAAGTCGCTAAATTAACTATAATACCTAACATATAAAATGGTAATAATTGTTCACAATTGATTATTTCTTACAGAGTAGGTATAAATATAATAAAATGACAGCCAAATGTAAAATTTACTTGAAAAATGATATGATAACAAAAGTATTATAAAATCGCAGAATATTTCGGGATACATTTCTAAATTCCTCGAATCTTTGTTACACCTATTCATTTTTATCATGAATGCATAAAATCCGCTGTCCAGTAATAAAACAACGCCGGTAGCGAACTCGTTCAATTGTGACTTATTCTCACACAGCAAAATGGTTATGGCGTCAAGCCAGAGGGCGCCTCGGATAAAGGGTTGATCATTCGTACACACTCGCGAAAAAAGGTTTACATCTTTGCGCACTTTTCCAGCTCAACGAGATATTGAACAGGCTTTCAGTTTCCGCGGACGCTCGTAAAGAATAGCTATTCCGCTGCGTACGCGCATAATATTTGGCCCATCCCATATATCAGGCTAACCCCTTCGCGGTTTCCTTCGCCGGTATCATAGCGACCTCGCACTGGAAGCGCACTTAACGTGCTCGCGTGTTTGCACGTAGACCTATATACCACCTGGAAGGGTCGGCCCAGGCCTTCGTCTGCTTTAATGCACATACCTGACCGTAACCCGATGCTTGTGCCGCCTGGCGATGGGACTCCAAGACGCGAGGCTCCTCTTGCAAATCGTTTTCCAACCGACAACGCACACCTTCGGGAACGCTCGAGCGAGCTCCGACGTCGATATACCGGCTTGAATCACTTCGAAGTTATTGCGATCTGTTGGAGATCGTGAAAATCTGCAAAGGGAACAATTTCGAAGCTTTCAATGCCTTGGGATTGTGTTTGGAGATATTTTGCAGTGAAAGGAGATTGCAGTCTTCTGGAAATCCTCGAACTTCAAGATGCTTTGGGAGACAAAAAATCTTGAAAATCTAGGAAATCTTGGAAATCTGAAAATCTTGGAAATCTTGAAAATCTAGGAAATCTTGGAAATCTAGGAAATCTTGGAAATCTGAAAATCTTGAAAATCTTGGAAATCTTAAAAATCTTGAAAGCCCTTTGGAAATCTTGGAATAGCGTCAGGTCCTCGTAAAAGTTAAAAATGTTATTTTCTTTACTATTACCATTGTGAAGTCCTCGGGAATGCTAAATTGTCAAAAATATGTCGAAACTTTAAATACACTTCCCATTTTATCTGTAAAATCCTTCTCGCCTCCCGGGACCGGAAATATACATAATTTGCCAGATAATTGGAAATTATTGAACACTGAATAATACATCTTAATACCACGTAGACCGCCTCGATCCCAATTCAAGATAATTTCGGCTCACCTCAAGATCCCCAATTTAACTCAGAATATCCTCGGAAGCCACCGAATTTCCAAGTTATTGATTCAATTCCACCGAACATTCGAAACGCACGTATAAGTTGCCAATTCGCATCTAAATACGCGACTCCCCGGACCCAAACATACTCGTTGCACGCCGATAGCAGCGCATTAATTGTATTATATTAGATCCGATCGCCGATGGCGATATGCCTGCCGTATAATATCGAGGAACTTACTAACACCGTCATCTATTCCCAGGCAAAGTTTCCTTAATTCTATTACCGTTTCGCTGGGATACACAACGTTGCCTCGCGTGGGAATCGTTAATAACAAAGAAAACTGAATTCTAATTAAGAACGATGCGAACAAGTCGAGTCCGCAGAGTGCTCTTCGCACAGGAAGCCAATTCCGAGTCTGCAGTCCCTGTGAATCGCACAGAAACAATAAATACTGTGCAACATTTCAAACAAAAATCTAAAACTTGTAGATAAACAGCGGATCTTTATGCAAAATATAATTTTTTTACCAGAATTGAGAAGTTCTTACCAGAATTTTTAATATGTTTAACAGGTTGAGAATTATAAAAGAGTGCGTTTAAATTCTCCTAAGGTTTTATTGTTTCAAATTACACCTACTCATTTTTGTTATAAATGCATAAAATCCGCTGTGTCTGCTTATAGAATAAAAATTTCTGATAACCTGATTCACCCTTTGGCGATGAAGTAAAAATTTTTGTTATTTAAGAAGTTACAAACTTGGATTATTCTACTACCAACAGATTCACAGTATCATTACTAGACAGCGGATTTTACGCATTTATGAGAAAAATGAGTAGGTGTAATTTAGAACAGTAAAAGCATTAGAAGAATCTAACAATACTGTTATATTATTTTAAACCTATCAAAACATATCAAGAAAGAAGATAAATTTCTATTTTACTTGAGATCGTTGCAATTCAGCTAGAAAATTTTTATTTTGCATAAAGATCCGCTGTGTAACCATTACACAAAATTCAAATAAAAATCTGGCAAGCGTAAAATAAAAATATCAGTATACAATGAAGTATGTTCGGCATAAAGCAAGATTTCCTTTGCTCGGGAAGTTCCTAGGAAGATAATTTTTCTCGCGCACCTTCTTTTTGCGCAGTTTCGCTAGTTTTTCATAAACTTCCTCGTGCCAGAAGCACACTGTTCCGCCGTATCGGTACCACGTCATGTTTGATAAGTGTTTTAATACTTAAGCACGCGCGCACCGACGATGCCAGTAAATTTTTTAGGAACAATTTACCGTGCTCGAGAGTTACTGTCTCGGGGCCCGCGTTTTCCCGGTTAAATTCATTCCGTTTTCTCCGGCCGAGAAACAAATAATTCACAACGTAATTGCATTAAGCTTATCCGAGTTCGCACTTGAAGCGAGCGGCTGCATCCTTTCATCAGGAACTTCGCTGGCTGCAGTAATGAAGCAACGAGATAAGGAATTCGTCGTGAGCCGCCAAACGAGCTTTTAAGATTCTCGGTTAATTAATTATCGGCGCAATTATGACTCTCGGTCGAGTCGCGAACAGCTGTGGAAATAAAGCGATTTGCATTGTTTATTTGCAATCCGGTTCGCCTTCTTTTCAAGCACAAAAGAAAGAAATTGATCTGTCAGTAGTTTGGAATTGTTTCAATCGTTCAGTTTCTTCGTTCTCTCTAGCTCGAAAGATTCAAAAAAAAATTTGCGAATATGATTGACATTTGATGAACAAGTTTCTCTTATTTTGTTCCTCGTGAATGTATCGTGCTCTCCGTCATCTCGAGCTTTCATAAATGTCGAGTCGAAGCACACTCGAAACTCCTATCGAACGTTTGGCTCGAAGTCCAATACCTGTTTCATCATACTTTCATTTATTACCGCAATATTAGTCGAACTGTGTTTACGGTCGACGTATTTGGCTCGGCGAATGCGATTCCCGCCGCAGAAATTGAATTCACGAGGTGAACGCTTATGACACTTCCTACTTCATCGAACACGTGAAGAAGTATACACCTGCTCGTAAAATTCAGGAAATTTGCTCTGTATTGATTTTCGCGCGAATCCTGACTCTCGTGCTTCTGATAAAACATCGACCACTAAATTCATTTTCGATATTCCACTTTTAATTGTTGTGTATTTCTCCTACTTAAACAAAATCACTTTTCTTTTCATTACTGATGTATCGACATTATTACAAGAAGTTTTCCTAACGCGAGAACACAGCAATGAGGATCACTAAACAAGCAACAAAAATTCGGTCACCGCAGGACTCATAAAAATCATATATCACGACAACGAGAAGAGTCATCCTAAACGAGCACTACGAGGACTATAAAAATGAGGAATGAGGGAACGCGCGAGAGAGGGTCACCGAAGGGAATGGTTGCATCGCGCGCGTAGGAAGCCAAGAGGGCAGCATGAAGATTTAAAATGGTCGCCGGCCAAGTGGATCGAGGCACGAGAGCACGATTCGATCGTCGGAAGTTTCCCGAGCGATCTACATCAAAGAGCACTTGGAAGTCCAACGTGATGTATCATGACGCTGGCGAGGAGGACGGCCGAAGGATATAGCGTCCGTGGCCTGCGCGGCCGAAACGAGCTTCTCCCACGAACTTGTCGATAACAGTTTGGCACCCCTCGGGCCTTTCTGCGTTCGCGCCACGAGCGAGAGCACCGTGCTCACCGAGAATTCAATTATCCCCATCGCTGAGAACGACTCGGTGAAGGTAATGCGAGATGAACGAGTCGACTGGCGACGGCCATCTTGTCGGCTGAAACCGAGTCCATGGTCCTCCAGTTCTCTCTCTTTCTATCACTCGATCATCTTCATGTCTGAAAAATAATTGTTTAGGGTAAACTTTACTTTACCGGACTCAAAATTTGTGCCTTCCTCCTATAAATTATGATGTATTTGTACATAATATTTGTTGTTCAGTCGATTTGTACCCGGGGCGGCTGCAGATCGAAGTTTCGATCCTGTGGGATCAATCGTTCAGGAGTTATGCTTGCTTAAAGTTGTGCATCTTTCAGTGTTTTTGACAGGTAAGGGCGCCGCCATATTGGTTTGTAGAGCAGAGTCGCTAGGTGGTGGTTGGTGATTAGGTCTGGAAGGGGGAGGGGGCAAGGTAAGCGGCTCACGGTCGTCAAAACAAACCAATATGGTGGCGCCCTTACTTGTCAAAAACACTGAAGATTGCTCAACTTTAAGCAAGCATAACTCCTGAACCATTGATCCTACAGGATCGAAACTTCGATCTGCAGCCGTCCCGGGTATAAATACATCATAATTTATAGGAGAAAGGCACAAATTTGGAGTCCGGTAAGATAAAGAGTGAGCAGACATTGTGGATTTACTCAAACACGAAGATAAAGCTGAAGGATTTCAGGACAGCATTAAAACATAAAGACCTGATCCAAAGAAGAATGCCTGTGAACCCATGCTGTCCTCGAACAGTAGATGTTTCCTCCAAACAAAATGGCGTCACAGTCCGAAATTCACTGGACAGCAAGGGAAAGCTTGTTATAGTGAAATTAGCTGTACCGAAATGTTCGCGTGGCACAATGCATACAGAGCATTTCGATACGCAGCGACCTATTAATTATACTAATCTTGTACTCAGCGCCACGCGAGGCTAATACATAATTTGCCGGGGACGTAGATATTCTCTCATTAACCGGGTACATCTGGCAGGAATCGGGATACAGGAAATATCAAGGGATGCGTGCCACTGCGCACGTTGAACCGGTGTAGTTAGGTAGAGTTAGAGTTAGAGAGAGAGAGAGAGAGAGGACTGGAGGAACCATGGGGATTCGGTTTCTGCAAGATGGCCGTCGCCGGACTTAATAGGAATTGCGGTGGTACCATTATTTAGAAATTGATGATATTTACTAACATTGTGTAATATAATCTTCAAAAATATTAACTGGGTATCAACATAGTGCTTAATCGCTTCCCCTGTGGATGTATAATACTAACATAAGATAATAATTCAATTAGCGAATGAATTTCACTGTTTTCTGACGGTTTGATGGTTTCTTATTTCAGCTCTCAACACACTAAACCGCTTAAACAAAGAAGGCGAGGCCCTTGCCCTTCAGGATGATCTTACAACGCACCCCACCTTGGCCTTGATGCGACGCATCCTTGCAGATGCACAGGTGAGTCCACTTCCAACAAATTTTTTTCTGTAAAATAAATTAAACGTTATAAAAATTGTTCGTCACGAGCGCTGAACGGCGCCGTCCATCGTCAGCTAGAAAATGGATTTCCCTAACTGCATTTCCCGCTGGAAATGACCGAAGTTTTATGTCCCTCGAAATGACACGAATACTCCATAAAATGTCACGGTAAATTGCTTTTTAAAATGGCCTTCGCGGACGGACTATATGTATTTTTGCCGCGGTTCTATTTTTCGCAACGAGGTGTTCATCGACGTTTCCGATTTGAAACAATTCGAATCATGAAATATGAATTGAATGGGAACGATAATTCGATTAAACGCGGACAGATGAAATCGCGAATTATTGCGATAGAGAAAGGAGAATCGTTAGCAATTTATTTGCGAATAGACGCTGAAAAATTGATCGAGTAGAGAGATATAGATGATCGACAATTTTTCTGTTATTTTTACGCGTGATACGTTATTTCTATACTTTAAAATCGACGAGATGCCAATCTCGTCAGCCAACTTCAAATTCTATATTCGTATGGAACAAGGACCATCCGGAGTCGTCCTTCATTAATCAGTTATAGGAACTACGGGCTTTATTATAATTAGACTGCGGATCTTTATGCAATTATGGCTTTTGAAAATTATCGAAAAATGCGAGGATATAAAATACGACAGGATTTAGTACGAATTTCATTTATTTCAGATCTAAACAGGCTACTGCCATGGCAAATACGATTTTATTTGATTCGAGTTCCTTAAAATTCGTCTACAATAATTCAAGAGAACTCGATCAAATTTTTCAGTCTAAAGAAACTACATTGAAAAAATAATATGGGCAACGAATTAACGCGCCACCGGGTACATCGAACAATTTTCCACGGGAAATGAAATGAAGCGCCGTCTCGTTGACTTTTGTTGGTCGTTTTTCCAGGCGGTCCCTTTCTCCTACGAGCCCTCCGACGCTTTCCCAGGTCCGTTGTTGCTTTCCGGCATTGAAAACAGAATCCGGCGTCCCCTATCCACGGGAAAATGATAAAAATTAAAGGAAGTAACAGAGGAACGAGGGGGGTGGCCGCGTAATTAACGAATCGCGTCCCGTATAAACACATTATCCGGTAAATCGGGTCCTGTCGCGGCCGTTGCGGTGATTCCGAAATTAACGCAATTAAATAGATGGCAAACAATTAGTCGGCCGATGATGGTCATGGATCGCGGTTGTCCCCGGTTCGATGAGAAGGAATAATGCCCCACGGTCCTCCGTTATTTATGGAACCGTTTCCTCTGGTGACTCTCGCGATCACGCTACCGGCATCCTCTCGCCGCGACCCGCTCGAATATTTAGGAGACACGTATCGCGTAAATGGAATTTTTTTCATGACGGATCGAGAATTCGTTGGATATTTTCGATGCCCGAGGATTCTACCCGGCACACAGAACAGAGTGGAATTTTTGAAAAATTCTTCTTTCTCTTACCCCACTGGAATTCGGTTGATTCGACGAAACGCTGGCACAAATGTTCGCACTCTTTTGTGATCGAAATTAATCGGCACACACGCTGCACTGCTGTTTCAATATTTTGTCTCTTCTGTCCGGGGATTCTGCAATTCTAATTTGTTTTCGAATGCAAGGACTCGGACGTCCTCAGACGTCCTTCTATAAGAAAATAAACAATAATTAAAATTGAAATCCATTTATATCTTCGTTTATTCCATACTAACAAATTCCACTTGTTTTGACTACGATTAATTGTTGCTAGAAATTATTTGAGCAAGACGCCAACCAAAAATAGGCAGAGATTTTCTGGAAGCCATGTAGCATGTCACAAATATTCATAATTTTAAAGTACTTCGTCGTTAGAGCGATCGCAAGTGATTTTATTTGCGCCAGTAGTATAGGCCAGCCGTTGGTCAGACGTCGCAGGATCGCGGGAAATCCCGTTTTCTTCCATCGCATCATTCGCCGTGTAACTCGCGCGTTACAATCCTCGTTACAACGAGTAATCGTTCGTCATTGCAGTCACGGTATCCGGGAAAAATCGCGGCCGACTGTCGAAAATTAAGAAAAAAGATGTGCCCGCGCAACCCGGGAACGAGGACACGGCGGAAATTGGCCGGCGGCGGAGGCGGCAGCACGAGCCGAGACACGTTTTCAATCTTACACCGTGTCGTCGGAATGATCAATAGCCCGCTGAAAAATATCTAACGGAAGAAGCCTGCACCGGGTACGAACCGTGAATTCCATGTCCGACATTTCGATGTCGGAATCGCCCTTTTATGCGCGTCGCGTTCGATTTTCTGATCCCCCGGTTTTTCTCGCCCCTCGAAGCTCTCGAGGATCCCCCGGCAAAAATAACAAAAAGCAAACGGCCTGATGGAAATCGTCGGCCCGAATACATGATCGCGATGCTCGAATGATGGAAATCCGTTCCATACCGCTGTAATTGGTTTTGTAATGAGGCGTCAAGATGGCAGGCTCTCGAAGCGTCCAAACGGATTTATCTTCACGCGAGAAATGCTTTTTCTGAACGTGTGAACACACTTTTCAAAAATAAAACGTGCTTGTTTAGGATAGAATTTGTTTAAAATAGTATTACGTTTTTTAACAATGAGACAACGTATATTTCTGACTGTATGATAGTTGAGTTAAGGACGAATGCTTTTCAGAAAGTATGAACGCACTTTTTAATAATAAAACGTGCTTGTTTCGGATAGAATTTGTTTAAAATAGTATAAGGATAGTACACGTTTCCTAACAATGCCTCTCAGACAGTATGAACACACTTTTTAGAATAAAACGTGCTTGTTTAGGATAGAATTTGTTTAAAATAGTCTAAGAATAATATACGTTTTTTTAACAATGAGACAATGTATATTTCTGACTGTATAATAGTTGAGTTAAGGATAAATGCTTTGCTGAAAGTATGAACACATTTTTTAAAAATAGAACGTACATATATGTTTAGGATAGAATTTGTTTAAAATAGTATAAGAATAATACACGTTTTCTAACAATGAGACAATGTATATTTCTGACTGTATAATAGTTGAGTTAAGGATAAATGCTTTTCCGAAAGTATGAACACATTTTTTAAAAATAGAACGTACATATATGTTTAGGATAGAATTTGTTTAAAATAGTCTAAGAACCCCTAACACCATGACCTTCGCGTGACACTAAGTTCAAAATTGCACAAAAGATAAAAAGTGAAATAAATCCTGTTACAATTTTTGTATCGATTTACCTTGCTCGGATAAACGAGGATCCACCTCACAGAAGA
Source organism: Lasioglossum baleicum (assembly GCF_051020765.1). Taxonomy (NCBI): domain Eukaryota; kingdom Metazoa; phylum Arthropoda; class Insecta; order Hymenoptera; family Halictidae; genus Lasioglossum; species Lasioglossum baleicum. The sequence goes on from NC_134941.1 coordinate 9,608,853, forward strand.
AGACAGATTTAATGCAAAAAGGCATTGAAACATGCGAGAATAGTATCAGTACAGAGTCGACAAGAATCCAGTGGTGGAGCGCGTTCAGCGCTAAAATATTTCAAGACACGGTGGCGCATAGTGTTCCCGCGAACCGGAAGGAGGGAATCGTGGAAAAATTCGAGCGGCGCAAGCTCGAGCACAATGAGCGTTTCATCGTGGGTATTTCTGCGTTCGGTTTCGGTACGAAAGTCTTCCGGTTCCCGAGGCATTCTGGGGCGGAAAGACAGCGTTCCATTGGAGATTGAAGAAGACTGGGTGCGCGTCGAGGGTGGTTGCGGCGAATGTGAAAGGGAGCTCGAGGAAGACGGAGCAGGAGAAGAGGAGGAAGAGAGAGAGAGGATTCACTGTGTGAGGCATGGCGGGGTACCACTTAGCAGCTCGACAAACACGCGGTACGCGGAAAAAAGGCTGGGAAAGAGGGTGGGGACGGGGGCGGCAGGGAGAACGACGGCTGCTGCGTCTCCTGATTTTGCATTTTTCATTTAGTCCCTGTCCCCCTTTCGCTCGAGCGCATTGGCAAGTGCGCGTGATTCATGATGCACTCGCCACGGATCTCCGGTTAGCATAGAAACCGGTAATTCAAGACAACAATGCAAACAGAGTTCCGCGACGTCCGCGAACCGGTGAACAACAACCGCCCCTTTGTTCGAGACACCCTCCCCTCGCGTCGTCAATTTTGGGGATGAATCATCCATTGCGATCTTGGTTATCTTCTTTCGGTGGAATAAGAAAATTTAGCAGATCCCCAGTAGAACTGCAATTCGGTAGATTTATCAACAATCCTGAATTAAAAGATTCGACGCCCGCCATTCTGGCGAGTCCCGTAGTTTCACTGTTAAAGGATACGCCGAGTAAAGAGCCGGATGCGAATGTATTCTTTCGCGCGTCCCCGTCAAATCGGCTTACGCCGAACAGAGACGCTTGTCTGTTCGACTGTCAGGTTTTCTTTTCACGGAACGGATGGTTCCGCTGGTAATGGTGATGGATGACGCGTTTTCTTGCTGGGCGACAGAGCGTGCAAGAGAGAGAGAAAGAGAGTCCTCTCTGTGGGTAATACGGGTAGCATGGTTGGGTCTCGAAGGGGGTTAATCCGTCACCAATGGTGTAAAGGCACGTATAATGCTCGCGCGACGCGTGAATCCACGCGCGTGAACAAGCGCCGCGAATTTTACGAGCACGACGGTTTGTTAGTTCCGTTTCAGCCACGCTCCCACGACTATTGAATTAACCGTTGTGTAACGTTACGTCGCATGCGAGAGCATGATCGCGACGCTCGCTGTGGAAAACCGTAACGAATCGCTCTCTTTTACAATTACCGGTTCGTAACGCGATGCACGAATTAGTCCGTAGCTTTCGGCTATAAATTCTGTTCAGCAACAACTTATAAAATAATTTATCCAAGGATCGCTTTAAACTATGTCGACATCTGTGACCTCCACAGCACCAGGGGTTGCGTTCTCGCGCGTTTGTTCAACCCAGGGGATGGAAAAAAACAGCGGAAAAAATTCCGCACGCCGGAAGACGAAAGTGTCGGCGCGTACGCGAAACGCATTACGCCGACAATCGATTCCGCTGCATTTAAACCGGCGAAAGCTGTTTCGTGGGGGTGCCAGGAGGCGAAAGAACTGTTCACGCCCGTACAAAATGCCCGTGCTCGGTAAACATATTGGAGAAGAGGTAGTGGGTCACGATGTCTGGTGTTTTTAATCAGGCTACCAGTGTATCCCCGTCGTAATTCCGAACGTGACGTTAATACGTTCACGTGCATTAGCGGGAACGACTTTCCTCGCGGCGGCGGCGCTATCAGGGGAAACCTCCGGGGAAATAGCGTGTTCGAACTTCGGCCCGCCGGCCGAGGGATATATGTCACGGGAAATTCGTGTTGGCCGTGCCACCGTTGCTGTTTTCGCCCGACCACTTACGAATATTGCAGATTTTTCCGACGACAATGACCGTTCGCGCGACGGAATTCGCTGCAGATCGAAACGCGGGGGTGAGTTTCTCGATTATTTTTCTATTTTCGGTGCCTGTCTGTACTATTTCCGCTGCGGACGGTGTTATAGCTATCACCGCGTTTGATCTTTTAACGTGGTTACCTTTTATTTTTAATAACAACGGCGTCGTTGTTGCTCTAATTACTGGAAGAGCCTTGTGTAACTTGCTGGAAATTGAGTGAACTCTGGAATTTTTTTTGTTGGAAATTATGCAAACAGTTCCTCTTTGAAATTGTCCAAGTATCTTATCGCACTGCCGACGCAACAATATGAATTTTCGCGTTGTAATATTAACGATAATGACGTCCTCGTTGCATTCGTTATGGAAGGAACTTCGTATAAGTCGTTGGAAGTCGCGTGACCTTTTCGAATTTTTTATCTTGGAAATTATGCAAACGATTCTCTTGAAATTTTCAGGGTACTTCGTGGCATTATTCAAGTAACAATAAATATTATTTCGATAAGAGAAAATGTACATAAAGATAATGATTGTTCGGTAATGAATGCGCGCTGTACATTTTTTTCTGCATTAATGGCTAATTGACGATTCTGTACATAATAATTAAATCTTTTATACATTTCACTGAATTCAATATTGCATTATAAAACGAGTAAAACACACCTACCATGGGCATCGGTGCATTTCATTAGCATCTCATTAAATATTCAATTATTTATGATTAAATATGCTGAAGGTAGCGGGTATAATCCGTCGTTATATTCATTTCTGATCAATTTTATGCAACTCGTATCCAATCCAATGTTTCGAAAATCAATAAAATAATACAGTCTTGAGCTGCAGAAAATAAAATTTTGTAATATTGAATGTTCAATGGCCAATTTTTTCTTATCTAAAAATCGTCTAAAAAATGACCACACCCTAGTAGCACATTCATATGGAATTAAAGGAGATCCAATCTGTTTTTAATATTCAAATATGCGTACAATATTTATTTCACATTAAGCAACAAATATTTTTTTCCAAATATACAGTAAATATGTATTTCATATTACGAGAAAAATATTTTTTCCAAATGTAAAATGAATGTTTATTTAATATTATAAACAGAATATTTTTTCCCTAATTTTCAAGAAATATTCTATATTTATCATAAAAAAAATGCCTGTTCCATAATATGGAAAAAATACACATTTCGTATTATGAATAAAACGGATGAATGAAACGTAAAATATTTACTTTGAATTTTTTTATTTCAAATATATGTTGTGCCTGTCACTTATTCGATATAAATTTACATTAGAAGAATATTATTTAATCATTTAGGTTTTCTTATATATTCTGCAATTTACAGGGCAGTCGCAAACTACCATAATAGCAAAAAATATTTTATAGACATTCATATGTTATTAAAAAGAGGTCTGTTTTAATATTTAAATACCGGGTGACTCACGAGAAACAGGCCACCTAAATTGTTCCGTTAGGCTTAGAGATAGAAGACTCTGTTACAGAGAAAAGTAATATAAATGTTTAAACAAATATGGACTAAGTATTCATAGAATATAACAGAAATATTTATTTTACATTTTTTTAATATTGATTGTATATTTTCTATGTGTGAATATATTTACATACTTTAAATATTTCTCTCATGTGTGATGAATATTTAGTTTACATTTCTTTAAAATTTATTTCATGTTTCCTGTATCTGTATGTAATATTATATCTAACAAAAAGTGTGGCTGAAAAGATATTATTTTAATATAATTAAAATAATATTTTGTGCTACTAGAGGGCATGTTCTCGGTGAAGAATTAAAAAATTGCACAAGCACCCTCGACGAACATTGTCACAATAACTTGCGCCGGACACCGAGGCGTTCGCGATCGATCGCGTCAACAAGTGTACATATCGGCGACCAGAAGCAAGCAGAAGCGAACAGAGCAACGTTTGCGGAGGTTCGCGAAGAATTCGGTGTTCCTTTCAGAGGTACGACAATAAAACTGTCCTCGAATCAACAAGAGAGAGAGAGAGAGAGGGAACTCTGCGAGTCGGACCGTGAGATCCGTTTTCTCGCGTGTAATTTCTCGTTCCCACCATTTTCCCGTTTCCCGCTCGTTCCGCGAATAAGCTCTCAGCCGCGCACCACCACCAAATTGCTTTTCTACTCTTTATCGAACCCGAAACTTCGCGCCCACCACCCCTGAAAACTGCTAAGCTCGGCCTCTTATGCGGCTGGCGTGTTCCTATTTGCATTTGAAACGTGGCCCCTCCTACACCGCGTTCCTTTCGGCTTCCCCCCTCGACCCCGTCGTCTCCATCTCCGTGTACCAGAGCCCTTCAGCTCCACAACGAAACAGGGAATTGCCCGTTCAACGGGGTGCATGATCCGCGAAACACCACCGGCTTCCGGTTTCACAGGGGATCTTTCCGCAAAACGTTTACCGTAACGTTTCCGGGAAAACGTCCCTCTGCCTCCTCGCCTACGCTTCGTTCCGCTCTCATCTCGTTACATATGTACACCGGCACCGTATGTGCAACTGTTTGCACACCTTGCATCGTCGGGTCGCACATCTCTCGGCGCATTCGTTGTTTAGAAGACGCAATTAATATTATAACACTTGGACGACGGTCCATGTTCGCAACTGCACAATTCTTATTTTCAAATTTTTGCTCGTAGATTGTCTGACAAAAAATGTGATCTTTATTTTGTCAAGGTTATTTCAAGGTCACCTCATGTTTTTTAAATGGAATCAAAGTTGAGCAAACGTCTTTGAAATGAACTTGTCTATGTGAATAAAATTGTTTAACTATTTATTAATGGTAGGGTAAAGTGCCCAAATATGGTATAGTCGCCTATTATGGCACTACCTTATGTCTTGTAAAGGAGAAGTCGCACTCAGTGTGCAAGTAATCGCACCATTCTATAGATTTTAGATCCTCCGCCAGTTGTGTCTCCACGTGTTGAATATTTTTCTGGTTAGATTTTCGATAGTATCTTTTTCGAGGAAGGTAAGTGATTTGGAAACGTTTGAACATATCTGCAGTTTCAGTTTATTTATATTAATATTTGCTAACTGTTGGTTTGGGCTGAAATTCAGTTTCTCTTTGTCCACGTGGAGTTCCCAATATGGCACTACCAAGAGTTCCCTAATATGGGTATAGCTATATTGACATTCTTGGCGTGGGTGCCGAATATGGCACTAGGAGTCATATTAGGAACTCAAAGTGTACCGTATTAAGAATCCCTTTCGCTGGAACCTGTAAATGACACACCACGAAAAAAATATTTTTCCCAAGCTGTATTCATTTTTTAACAAGCTTGACCGCAGAATCTTATAGGGAGGAAATGCATCTACAACTGGTAATTTTTTGGTCGAAAAAGAGCATTCTAAAATAATCAAAAATGACATCAAGAAAAAATGGTTCATTAGGGACTCAAGGTGTACCATATTAAGAACCCCTTCCGCTGGAACCTGCAAATGACACACCACGAAAAAAATATTTTTCCCAAGCTGTATTCATTTTTTAACAAACTTGACCCCAGAATCTTATAGGGAGGAAATGCATCTACAACTGGTAATTTTTTGGTTGAAAAAGAGCATTCTAAAATAATCAAAAAACGACATCAACAAAAAGTGGTTCATATTTGAGCACTTTATCCTACTATGCTACAACTGTGAAGTAATTGGAATTGGATGGGCAACCATTACGACCATAAGTGAACCTCGAAACTTCAGTACATTCGATTGTTTTATATTTTCCGTCAGGTTTGCAGAAATTATCGTACACCGTCGAACAAGAATTGTTAGCTCGGTCGCAGCAATTAATTATCGACAGACAGCGGGTGTAAAAATTGAAATCGAGTGACAGCGAAACTCGAACGTTTCATTAAAACATAGATATATCGTGGGATGTTTATCGGTGTTATTTGGAAGAATTGATTTGATCAATATTCGAGAGCATTTTAAACGGATCCGCCGATAAATGGAAATCGATGTTTGCCCCCCAAAACGCGCAGGCTCAATAATAACAATTCAATTATTCCCCGTATTATCCGAACTTTATTTCGCGTGAATTTTGCACAATCAAACTCGATTATTTCTGCCGAATAATAACATCGACGCGATGTTAGATAAATTCGCATGAGCAACGAAACGAATTAGAAGTTACACACGCGATCGAGTAATCAAATAACCGAGAAATTGAATGGCTTTGAATTTGCATGGTGTTAACAATTCCATGTCTGTATTCGTTTATCCGTTACTCGTTACACCGTTTGTTCCAATGATCGTTCGCGATTCTATATTAAATCACTATTCACACTTTCAGCGTTATAAATACAATGACGCTTTCAGCTGTTTAAATAAATTACTGGTTAAACCGCTGGCACGAATAATTATTCTTGACGCTACGTCAAATTACTGTGAACACTCTCGGCATTATAATTTTCATCACTACCAATAAATATCCTTATACTGTTGCAATGAAGGCAATAAATTGAACCATTGCTCCAAATAATTATTCTCGACGCTACGCGAAAACCTTGTCAACAGTCTCGGCACTATAATTTTAATCAAACAAACAATATCATTATACTTCCCTTTGGAGGGAATGGCATTCTCGAATTTTCTCATAGAACTACTACCAGTCTAAAAAATTGATAAATGCACGGAAGTGCACCAGCCAAGTTCTCCCACTACCTCGTTTTACACGAAACAACTTAGCCGTTTCTTAGAGGCTTGTAACTCGGCACTGGAGGCAGATGGAGAGATGTAATTTCGTACACTTGTTAAATGCTATCATGTCTGAATATTGACAAAATATCAATCTTCCAACATTAGTAGGTTCCGAGATATAGGACCTCAAAAATCGCTTTTGTCACTGACTGACTGACTGACAGATCATCAAAACTTTTTGGGTACTCTTTTCAAATAAATTATTCTAAATTATTCAAACTTGGCCGTCACTTTCTAAACCAATGGCCATAAAAGGTGTTCGGTAGCGGCCAAGTTTGAATAATGTAGCCCTCCATGTAACTCTTTAAAAATTAAATAGCGTTCATTTAAACTAATTTTTACAAACGCTTTTTTCAGTATTGCAAGAGGTATTTCTAAGCTAACGAACCTGGCCGTATTTTGTTTGATCTCACAACTTTTTACGGCCACAGGAACTCGGCTCCTGTTTACAGGATGTTTTTGTTGGTAGAACTGTGCCGAAATAACTTCGTCTCAGCGATTGCGCAGAGTTTCCCCGGCAACTTTGCAATTCATTCTCGCCAGGGGTGTTAAAATGCTGGACGGGTATAATTTCGTCGAAACCCGATAAAGGTCCTTTTTACATTTCGTCATTACAGCCGCGATGGCGGTCCGAATTGGTTCAAGCGACAATTTAGGCTCGGGCTAACCGGATCAGTGAAAAATCCATTATGCGACACGCTGTGTTGGACGTTGGTGAGATCAAACGCGAATTAAAGATTCACCGTGTCCGCCGTTGCCGACCGAAAAGTGCGTCGAAAGGTGGTAATTCGTCCATTCGTGCGCGCGCGCGGTCGTTCCCGGTTCAATTAACGCGGAATTGCTGCAACATTCTGCTCGCATAATGCGGGTTATAACAACGTTACCGTATCCCCGTGGATCTTGGATAAGCGCGAACAGTATGGTGACCAGGAGGATAGGGGAAGTGGGGGGAGTGGTGGAGGCGGGAGGCAAGGGGGAATTACGGTGACGAGATTAATTTAAACTAAAATTCGCGAAACGTCATGGGGCCGTGCTCGCGGAACGTGTGCTCGGTGCTCGTCAACCTGCCGAGTACTCCGGTAATTAAATTTGCATTCCTTTATTTTTCCAACGGCGAGCCCCGGGGCTGAATCAGGCCACGAAAGTGCAATAAAAAAATCGCTACTCGAAACTCTGATCTCCCCTCTCTCTCTCTCAGCTCGTTGCTAGTTCTCCGCGAATCTGCTACCCAGAACCGATGCCGCGTGCATTTCGTTAACTCGCCAACCACGCTCTACTAATCAATTATAGTCATTAGAAAATCTCGCGCGAACACACGAGGAACAATCGCCCGGCATTCTCGCGTTTTTCGTTGCAGGAGGAAACACAAATTGCGAGCGTGTTTCTCGCTTTTCTGGAATTCGTTAGGTTGTTAGTGAGCTCTTGCCATTATTCTACCAGGTCGAAATGATCGGATCTAGATTTTTTAGTTTACGATTATTGAAATAATAAAAATTATTTCGTATGAAATGATCGTATAGATATCTTTAGTAGAGCATAAATAAACTCATACTAATACACATACACAAACAAATATACAGAGCCAAAAAATGTCCCAATGAAGCCACCTGGGTAGGGTTGTGATCAAGTTCAATATGTACTCACGAATCCCAGTCAATTTCAATAACCAAGTTTCATTTCAAGAGTTTTGATTACTACTTAAAAGCAATAATGTTTCAATGATTATATTCGAAAAGTATTCATTTTATCCAAACTGATATCGAACCTCGGAATGAGTACTTACAAGTTTCGAAAAGATACTTATAAGTACTTCGATGTAGAAAGGAATCGAATCTTTCACAAGTAGTACTCGAATCTTGGAAATCAGAACTGCATCGTAGGTTTTAAACGCTTTCTTGATTAAATTCGTAACTATTAAAGAATAATATTTCATCTACAATACTTGGTTTTATCCTATTCTTTTTATCCATGATATTTCCTGCATTTGAAAACACTCTTTCCGAAGATACAGAAGTGGCCATTATACAAAGATAATCACGTGGAATTTTTGATAAAATGAGGTGCTTCATTGAATTTTCACGTCAAAATTTTCCACTTCTAACACAGCAGACGATGAAAAAATAATGATTAGGAAAATCAGAGAATTTCCGGTACGATATTCATGAAATCTGTTCGACCAAGATTCGAATATACTTGCAAGTATTATTTCCGTTTACCAAAGTGCTTGTAAAAGGTTCGAAACTGCCTGCCATAGCTTCAAGTATACTTAGGAGTGCTATTTCTGTTTTTCAAAGTACTTATAGAGAGTTCGAATTCAATCAATCAAAGTTCGAACCTGTCTGCGAGATACTTGATCCCATACACCTGGGTACAGTGAGAACATCAGAAAGCCGGAAGTACAAATACCAAAGATAAGACGGGAAAGAGAAAGAGGAAATGAATCAAAAGTCAACAACCTAAATAAAGCTGAGACTACTAAATAAGCAACACAACAATCGAGGAAGATGTGGTTCAAAAAGGTACATAAATTGTTGCAAGGGTGTCGAGCAAGGTTCCCGACGCGCGGCAAATTAATCCTCGTATAGCAGGGAGTACGCGGGCGGTACCAATGACGCGTTATTGCCGCCATAACTTGCCAGTCGAAGGGTTGAGCGGGGTGAGAGCGAAGATCAAAGCTTAGCACGGCACAGTTTCGGCAAAGGCGTCGACGGAATTCTCCTGCACGACGTCGACGGCGGAACATTTAATTGCGAACCCGCTGGCCGCGCCGTATCAGCCGGTGCCGCAGTATGCCGGGTGCAGTGAACCTTTTCGGAGCGTGACAGATGAATATAAACTTAACACGCGGCCGAAATTATGCGTCCCCGTCTATAATTAACCGGACTTTAGCGAGCGACCCGGCGTGCCCCGTTCGAACGCATCGGATTCCTGCGAAAGTGGTACAGTCTTCGCCCCCGTCGAATTTATACAGGCCCTTCCAAAGCCTCTCACCATCGAGGCCTTCCTTAATCCTTGAATAATTAACTTGTTGGGATTATTAAACGCAAAAAAAATGATCTACATGACTACTGCGTTTCGAAATCGACGTAGACAATTTTTATTTCATGAATTCACGGCAAAAGTGGTTAGGTTGAATCAATAATTATAATGAAAAGAGTTTGAGAACATCAAAATACATTATCTTAACCTTATTAAAATTATTAAAAGAAGAGAAACATTTTTATCTTACTCCTGCCTCGTTTTAAGCAAATAATGTTTATGTGATAATCATCTCTGATGACTTTCTTCAAGTTTTCCTCCTCACCTTGATTAACGTCGCTTTTACCTGACGCCGTAGTCTCAACAGACCGGAAGTCGCAGGCAAAAGCTGGCGAAAGCTTGCGGGCACATCAAAGCGCTCGAGCAAAGTAACAGAAGTAACTGTACAGTGGCGGGATTACGGGTCTGTAACTGTCGCAATCAATCCAATTAATTCGTGCCGACTTAATCTTTGACGGAGAATCGTCAAAGGCCGTTTTGATGCGCGGCGTTTCTTGTAATTCCGGAAATTACTTCTCCCCCATCCTCGTCGCCTGCCACCACTACATCTGCTCATCGCGATGCGGATGACTTTCCGGTTTCGTGATCCGCGTTTCGCCACAATTCGCGTCTCGCATCGCAATTAACCCTGCGAACACATCTTACTATTTCTGCCGCCACGTGCATTACCCAGACAAACAGTTTCGTTGAGCTACAGAATTCGGATTTCAATCAATTACGCCGTCGTTTGATTCAACTGATTTTCAACAGCTTCAGCTTATAGATGTTAGATTAGTTATTTGTTTATTGCCCCTCAGTTACAGAATTTTTATCAATTCTTCCATAAAAAATATATTAAAAAATTGCTTAAAAACCACGATTATATTAAAATGCACTAAACAGGAGAAAATACATTTTTTCCTGGTTCTCCATAAAATACCGAATCGATAGAAAAATTTATTATAAATTTAAATAAAATCATAACATTAGTGACTACAAATAAAAGCGTGGAGCGCCCTCGAAGATTACGTCAATATAGTTCAGCGCTCCACGCTTTTATTTTTATAGTGACTAATGTTATGATTTTATTTAAAATATTAAATTTTTTTATTTATTCCGACAGTAATTTTATAACAAAAGAAATTCTGAACCAATCGCTTAAAATTTTGGGGAAGAATACAATATTATTAATCATTTAACTGGATTCGGTATTTTATGAAGAACCAGAAAAAAATTATTTTCTCCTTTTTAGTGCATTTTAATATAAGCATTGGTTTTTAAAAAGATTTTTTATATATTTTATTTTCTACTTTCATTGTTATCGGAAGCAAAGTATGTGTGCAAAATTTCAGCAAGATTGAACTATGCGAAGAGGTTTAAAATTTGATTACAAGATTTGACGCGTAAAACAACATGGCAGTTAATATAATCGTGGTAATAAAGGGACACTCAGTATTATATTCTTGCAAAGTTTATTCAAAATAAGAACTACTTTAGAATCCACAGCTTCGAGAAACAATTCTCAATTCGAAAAACTCAAGTAACTACATTAATTTATTAAAAAAACACTAGCTGCGTTGGAGTGGCCGTTCCAAAATTGACTAGAGATTATTTTTCACGAAAAACTGCATCGAGAGTGTAGAATAAAATTTCCGCATACGAAGCTCCGTTTCCCAGAAAATTGAGTTCAAACTGGAATCGACCGTGTCTGATCATGGCTGGCCGTTTCTACTTGCGTGCGCGATAGGAATTTTCAAACTCGCTGCGTTCGGAAACGGAGTATCGTGCGGGAAAACTTCATTCTGAATTCTCGATGCAGCTTTTCACGAAAAATAACCTCCACCATTTTTTAAAACGATCACTCACACGTAGCTGTCGTTATTCATTAATTACTGTGGTTATTTCTAGTCCGTTAACCTGCCAGACACAATTTCATTCATTCACGAAGCAGATCGGAACTTTCTGTCGCTAATATAATACATTATGAAACATCGGCTTTTTAAAATTATTTGTAAGGAATAAGCTGTATTTATTTGTAAAACATGACACACGGATAACCATTCGTTGACAGACGGGTTTCTCGCGAAAGCTCGTTTCGATCTGATCTTCTTTTTACAATTCGTTGGCAATTACAATTTTAGAATTCTTCTGTTCCGATTCTCTATTTTATAAATTTAACTATACATAGGGTTATTTGTTAATACACACATGTACATACATATAATACACACACATCATTCGTACATTAACCCTATAAATTCATAAAATTTTATTTTATCAATTTTTATCTCGAGTTGCAGCTGAATCAAAACACGGATGAACACAATTTAACCTATGTGATTTTCACACCTTCACAATCGCTCGTGGTCTAGATAAGAGAAGCCCGAGAAATTCCGGTGTACTTCAGGCTAATCCTTCGCGTACAAGGTGTTTTGTAACGAGCAGCAACGCGTCGATGATGAAAAGCTGCGCAAAAACCATGAGAAAAGTTTCCATAATGAATCGAGGCGACGATGACGCTTCTTGGGAACAATGAAATCAGTGGCTCTCGTTAACCCCGCTTTAGGAAGCCACGCTCTCTTTTATTACGTGGTCTCAGTTCGCTGCCTCGTAATCATTACGAAACACACCGAGCGCTTCTATGTACTTTCGTTCTGTCACGCTCTTCCGCTCCTATTCACGTGTGTTCCTTCCACCGGCGCTTTTCCTTTGAACTTTTCCTCGATGTTCACGTAATTGTTACATTAATACTCTGCAAAATCCAGTGGATCGAAGCTGGCTTCCAATTAACATGCATCTGTAAATCTGTCGATACTTGAGCAATTCGTTCTGCGAGCTGTGCTTCGTTGAAGTAATTCTTTTACAAAGAAGTGCCACGTAAAACGCCTTGTTTAATTTTTATATTAAATACTTTATTAGATTGAGGTGTTTCTTTCTCGCAGAGAAATATGAGAAGACTTTGAATAATTGTGCAATAATTAGACTGTGGATTTCTTTGAAAAATAGAAAATTTTATGAACTAATTTATAAAAATTGAAGTGAGGAAAAATGGTGCCTCTCCTGTCAAGTGAGTTAGATTCTTTTTTATCGGGAACGATATATCAAATTTGAGGCCGAGAAGGTTTGAACGCCGGAAATCCCGGAACACCACGGTGATCATGGAAATTATGGCCTGAAATACTTTGTCGAGTATAATTTCGAGTTTGACCTACATTAGGTGGCTCGACAAGGGACGTATGATTTAAATAGCATGGCGGTCCACGTTCCCTGTTGTTCCGTGTCACGCAGCCTCGTCGTGGCTAATTCCGTAAGCTCCCGCGGTTATGAATGGCCGTAATACTTTTTCCGCTGCTAGCGTGAAACCGCTGCTCGTCCCCCGTTATTGTTTAAATCAAACCCACACCGGGGTCCGTAAGTGTCCGTGAGCGCTTCACGGAATCCGCTGGAAACCTTTCCATTACCATTATCACACGAGCGTCTCGCACAGTTCCCTTGGAACCTCGGTATTAATTTTTTAAGTGACTTGCTCCGAGCATTTATCACTTCAAGTAATTGTGCGAGCGGACTTCTCGGATGTTTGAATACGCAGGCAGCAATTTATGTCAATTTTAAAGATGGTATTAAAGGAATCTTCGAAAGGAATTTTTACATCGGTAATTTGTTCATTTTGAAAGGATGAGAATTAACATAAAGTTATATAATTGTTTTCCAACGTTCCACAAGCTGATGGGCAAAATCACGTTAACAATCATCACTAGACTGCGAATCTGTATGCATTTATAGAAAAATTGAGAAGATGAAATTGAAAATTGTTGAAACATTAAAAAAATTTGAAGATGTCAATATATGATTCCTCCTTTATTAAAGGAAGAATTACTTCGTTTTAGATTCTATTTCCTGCAGTTTTTATTTTACATCATTGTTGTAGCAGGTAACTGTGTGTATTTCACACAATTTTAATCAGATATGTGTTCATTTAAATAAATTAACAGCAAGTGAAGAAAGTCAATTTGAAGGCAGTTTTAACCTCGAAGTAAAAACAATCGGAAGGAATTGGTTGTACTTCAGGGTTCGTCCCGGTAAAAAAAAAAAACTATATAAGTTAGTAGGTACATTTTAAACGCGTTAAGCAAAAAAAAATAATTTTGGCCAGCTAGATTGATCAAATACCCCACTGTGCGGCGGTGCTGTCTACTGTGCAACGGCCTTAATCCCCCCAAAAGAGTGCCGAAATGTAAAATCGCTAAGAAATTAAGGGAATCTCGCTATAGCTCCGCGAAGGGTACTAATGTCTAAAACGCGCAGTGGAATAGTTGCATGCGCATCGTCGATAAATCTCGACTTGCTGTCCAATGGGGTTTCTGTCGTCGAGTAGAAATTGATCGATGATCGTGCGGTTGTCTGGTGCGAAGAGGGCGTGAATGCGAGAGTTCGCCGTTGGTCTTTCTCTCTCTCTCTCTCTCTTGCGATGAAGAGAAAACGGAAGGCGCCTCCGGGAACGCAACAAGTTCGCGATCCCTTTATCCTCGTCGGCTATCCTTTTGTGTCCTTGGAACTTGGCCAACGGTGGCTCACCGCTGCCGCTGCAACCCCCGTCCGACTATCTCCTCCCTTCGTTTATCCTCCGACCACCCTCGCCTTCGGGTTCTTATCTAACCCGAAAGTGCAATCAATCATTTCAGGGGGCGATCACTCTCCCGCGACCGACTGCTACGAGCAAAGTTCTGACGCGATTGACCGTGTAACGAGAGCCCGCCACCGGTTTCCACTTTGCCGGGAACCGATTCCGGCCAACGATTAAGCGGATCGTTCTGCTGCGACGGCAAGTTTAAGGGTTGCACTTTAGGCCGACACGTTATCTCGGTTCCACGCAAAAATAGCTCCGTCGAAAGTGCTGTGTCTTGGACACTTTCGCGAAGTTATCGTGAGTAATTCAAGTAGTAGAACTCCTTGACGACTTTATATGAGCACTAGGGCTACCGCGCGTTACTTCTTAAACCAATGGTCATAAAAGGTGTTTGGTAGCGGCCGAGTTTGAATAATTTAGGCCTCCATGAAACTCTTTAAAAATTAAATAGCGTTCTTCTAAACTAATTTTTACAAACGCTTTCTTCAGCATTGCAAGAGGTATTTCTAAGCTAACTAACTTTTTACGGCCATAAAGGAACTTGGCTCCTGTTTACAGGATGTTTTTGTTGGGATCTATCTTCTCTGAAGAACATAATTTGATAAGAAGATTCCGAGCAAACACCACTGTCTGGTTATCGCGGGCTGATTAAGGGGGACGCGCGAGCCCAATTGAATCAGGGGTGCGCAACGAGGAATTTATATTAGACAGTACGGAGAGAGTAGGAGCGTCGAACGAAGGCCAAGTGTCAAATACAACACGATTGATCTCGATTAATATACCTCTGATGCGGTCCGGTAGCACGGCCGCCTCACCGATGTCCGCGCCTAACCGCAGCTCTAGCTACATTCCGCAATCATTGACCTATCTCAATGAACGGGCTGCCATGTTAGCCGGAACAGGAGAGAACTGTCTATCATTCCGTACTGGGGATTCCGTGGTAATTGAATGAGAATTGGCTCATCTAGAGATTCAATCACGTCACTTCAGCCTATTGTTCGTACGGTCGAGTTGTCGCTGAGGAGACCCGTGATCGAATCCTTTTGGTGGTTTGGCGAAAGCGTCGAACAAATGGATACACTTTCATCGAACTACAGTGCCCTAAATTTGACCGAGTAGATTTTTATTCTAGACAAAGATCCGCATTTTCTATTCGTCTCGGTGTATTCTCCGTTTCCGGAAAAGCGTCCACTTTGCTGTAAAGTCGCGGCAGCGATCCGGAATGGAGGGAACAACGAGACGCGAACCGTTTGACGTGATTCCCCGCACAAACACGCATTGATGCCGATGGTGCAATCGTCGGGTTCGCCGTTGCATTAGCGCCGGGGAAAGAAATAAGAGTTGCCAGAGGTGGAATAGAGTAGGAGGAGGAAAAAATGAGGCGGAACCCCGACGGTGAACAGGAAACGCGGAAGAGGAACGAGCCGGAGAATGAGCATTACGGGAGCCACTCGAATTTATGAAATTGCAATTTCAGCTCCCGGTAGCAATTTATCCGCGCAGCTCGCCCAGCAAGGAAAATAATCCAGCGCCTTGTTCCTTTCCGCCGCATTTCTCTCCGCTCGCGATCCGGGACAGCGTCTATGAATTTCATTCGCGAATTGCTTCTCAACGCGAACAGACTTGTCGGATACCGTCCCGATCGTTTCCCCGCACCTTTCCCCATACGTATCGGCACGCTTCCGCATACAAACAAAAGTATCAGACCTATTTTAATCAAAAACCCTCCCCGGTAAAATATGACTCTGCTCGCCACAGTAATATCCGGAACCCCTTGCTTTGATACCCGGCCGATTCGAGAACGTCTCAAATTCAATTTTATTACGCCCGCCTTCTCGGACGTTCTCTGGACAACGCGATGAATTTGCTATTTTCTTTCCTATCGAGTATACATACTTTACCCATCGGAAACGCAGGTATATCTAAAAATTTCTTTCATAGAACTGAAAAATCGCAGATTGACCTCTAAGAGCTCAATAGCGAGGCCACCAGGATTTCTAAGCGGTCATGATCTGATTCAGAGTAACTGGACCTTTTTTTACCACGTTTTTATTAGCTCGCTTTCGTGTCTACGTCTATTGGTCTGTTTGATACAAATTTTACAATTGATTTTAAGCTAACTTCCCGCTGAAATTTGTGATTGTGAATTTTGAATAGCTATGAAAATACTTGTTAGATTTAAAACGAAAAACGTGTGGCGCATGCAATAGATAATTGATGCATGAATGGTTCACCTTAAATCACTAACAATTTTATTGCACTGCAAATGATATGATCTGTTGTGCGAGTTTTCTCAACGTTTCCCGTTTTAAATCTTACAAGTATTTTTATAGCTATTAAAAATTCACAATCACGAATTTTCAGGTCTATCTGTACGGGGTTAGGTATCTGTATGGGGCTAGAAAAATTGTTTTATACTTTTTAGTCCGTTCTAAAAACGTGGTATTTTTAAAAAATTTATTTTTAGCTTTTTGTTTATATAAGGGAGGTGGGGAAAAATGCATTTACGCACGGCTCCCCCCTATAGATGACAGTCGGGGGAGTGTTGGGCTCGCTTACACAATATCCACTAAAAAAAACTCATCGCCCCAGGCCTCGCACCCGATTCACTCGCTAAAATACAAGGAATAAGGGTAGTCGGGGACTCACTATCCGTATTACTCCCGACTACCCTTATGTCTCAACTTGTCTAACCACGCATGTTCTTATCAACATCAGAGTAACTGGACCTAGCCTAACCTAACAACAATTTTCCTACATAAAATTTTTCAAGAAAAACTCTCATTTTTCACGCTGGAAACCGAATAATGAGAACTCCTCTGTTTCCGAGCGAGCGTCTCGCGATCCTCGTGCGCAATTATTTCGATGCCAGGAGGAGGGGAGTGAAGCTCGGAAAAAGGCGTAGCCGGTCAACAACCGCGGAAGTTAATAACATTAACTAAATAAACGCACCGGTCGGCAAACAATGGCCCGGTAGCCGGGCTGCCAAGAATAGCGAAGCAAACGTCGACTTAGTTTACCAGAAGTTCGCCACAATGCCTGCGGACGCTTTATGTGTTTAAGGGTCTGTGTTGCGCAGGCTGCGCACCATGTGCACATATAAAGCGAGCCCAGTTAGCGGGCAGAGGCCTGTATATCAGTGGCTGGTTCGGGTTCGGCATGTAGGTCAACGTTTCCGAGATTACATCTTCGGCAAGGCGAATAAAAGCGACGGGGAACCAGCGTCGCCGATGGTTATCGACGTTATCGGGACGCACGCCGGAACAGATTCCTGGCTGTTCTTTTTCCACGTTGCCCTCCGATCGGCCCTGATAAACCCTCGGACGAGATTCGACGAGATGCGGTGCAATTAACAACGCTCCCGTGCAAACCGCCGTCGTGGGAACCGAGGAGGATCTGCCGGCTTTCGTAAATAAATCATTTCGTTGATCACGTTAATGAACGGACCTTCCGGAGACCGGCGCGCCGCCAGCTTTCCTTAAAGGGTCTGCGCCGCGTCCTTTAAAGGCGAAAACTTCCCCGCGATGAAATTCATTTATTAAATCTTGTATCATGCCTCCGTAAATCTTTCGGTGATCCTTTAGAAAAATCTGCTGCACGAAATCGAAAAACTTAAATTTCACATAGTCCCTCCCGGGGAGAAACGCTGAAAAAGACACCGCTTTTACCTGTTTTTACCACGGCTCATCTCGCCAAAAAATCTGAAAAGATTCATGTATATATATTCATACTTGTATACCGATACTGTGAACGTAGAAATTATGTCGCGTTTGATCTTTCACAGCCAGGATTTACAACGTAAAAATTAACTACAGTATACGTAACTGGGTGTTGGACACCCGACCGATTTTTTTCGCAATTCTACGCATTTCACTGAATAGGGAATAAAAATTTTTTTAAAAACCACGATTATATTAAAATGCACTGAAAAGGAGAAATTAAATTTTTTCCTGGTTCTCCCAAAAATTTAATATAAATTTAAATAAAATCATGACATTAGTGATTATAAAAATAGAAGCATGGAGCGCCGACGAAGATTACGTCAATATAGTTTAGCACTCCACGCTTTTATTTTTATAGTCACTAATGTCGTGATTTTATTTAAATTTATATTACATTTTTTGGAGAACCTGGAAAATAATTGTTTTCTCTTTTTTAGTGCATTTCAATATAAGCGTGGTTTTTAAAAAGTTTTTTTTATATATCTTTTCATATTCTACTTTTTAGTTGTTTTTTTTAAATGGAACGCAAGATATAGAAACCAAAGATATGGAAATACTCGAGATAGAATGAGGGGATGACTCCGAGAGACGACGTCTCTTGATGGAGTCCGAAATTGTACGAAATGGAACTGAATGAACGGAACACCACAATCATACCGAGCTCATTCGATGCGAAGTGAGCCAGTGGAGTGGGGATGAGTCAGAGTGGGAACGCGTAGTGGAGTAGGGAGCGCTGGCGCGCGAAGTGGGGATCGCTGAACGCGATGACGAACTAATATATATTAATATATTTTTTCTCCTAGACGCACAGTGTTTTTTTAAATTTGTTTTTTAACATTGCATTGTCATACAGTTCTGAACTATTATGTTTAAAGTTTCAAGTCTTCTATCTCATCGGGAAGTGGTTTAAAATTCGATTACAAGCTTTGACGCATACAACAACGACACGGCAAGCTAATATAACCGTGGCAAAATAGGCCAGAAACCAGACGTCACCCGTTAATCCGTGGGCATAAACGAAACTGCTGATTAGATACCGAGGAAACGTGACTTTGAGGCAAAGAGAAGACGAAGCCAGAAGTTGTAGCTCCTTTCCTGATTAGCCGAAAGTTGGTTCTAGGGCATCCGGGGGTCGATGAAGTTCTGGATCAGTCGACGTTAATTCCAAAGAACCGTAGTCACACACCGAGGACACTGTGATAATCCTGTATAATAATTCCGCGCGCCGAGCTTCAGACGACAATTAGGTTTAATCTCTTCGAAATGATTTACACGAGAAACTACCGGTTTGCCACTTGGAGAGCTTCGCGGGAGTTGAACTGCCGATACAGAAGGCCGCGTCTTAGCCGTGGCGAAGGCTTAAAGACAGCCTCGTGTTGAATATCCAAATAATCCTTTGTTCCCGCGTGCGTCGAAGCCGCGGCGCGGATTTCGCTACGAGGAGAACCAGACAGAAACTTCCCCGAGCACAGTCAATATCGTCATGCGGCGAAGCTTTCGAAACGACGGGCACAATGCCGGGTCCACAATGGGATTCCTATTCTATGCGCCGCGGTAGGCTTATTAATATTGCACGCTTCGCCGTTGCAGCGAGCTTTTTATCTACTGCATTGTTTATTCCGACCGGCTCATCTGCCCGCTGCAAATCTACCCTGTCTCTGCGGACTTCTCCTGCTTCAGCTGCCCAACAATGCACCACTGCATTCCTGTTTCGAAAATCGCGTTCTTCGCCCCAACAATTGTTAAGCGTTCTTCTTCCCCTCGTTGTAACTTTCGGGAATTTTTTGAACTGAAAATATTGATTACATGGATCTCAAAATTGGCGGGTAAATTTGCCCATCTTCACAGAATGGAAAGATATTTTTTTTTATCAAGAAATATAATTAATTTATAGAAGAGAATGCGGTTTATACAATCTAAAAGCAGAGCAGAAGTGCAATGGCGGTAGACTTATTAATTTTGCAAGGGCTCAGGCTCGAAGCTAACTTTTATCTACGGTCCTGTTTGCCCGCTTTACTTCGGCCCGCATTAGCGCCCGTAATTTCGCGAAAGGTCGGACGTGCAACGCGATTGCACCCGGTATCGCAACTTCCCAGAACTTCCGATACTTTCTCCGTCACGCATTCTTTCGGCCAGACTTTCTCCACCGTTTCTCCCCTGCGAACTATGGCGGTGGAAGCCCTGCTAAACAAACAAAGGGTCGCCGCCATTATTTCATTAGCCGGGCGAAAAATTCGCTAAAAAGTTTTCGGTCAACGCCCCTCGAAAATTTGCTCGGAAAGTTTGCGGCCCGTGTCGACGAATCGACGATTGTTCCAGGGACTTCCGGTTCCGTGAAGTTTCCGAGGCGCGCCCACTATGGCTTCCGGTTCCCGGTTTCCCCAGTGCATTTTTCTTTTGGGGTTTCTCCGAGACACCGTGCGAAATTATGCGTTTCTGAATGAAGAATATAAATTAGGAATATATTGTCGTTTGGTTCGCAATTTTATTTACTTTAATTTTTTTCAGAATATAAATCGCGAATATGTAAAGTGTCGTTAAGTTGACAATTTCTTTTTTAAATTAGTTTTTGAAGAATATAAAGGAATATACTTCATGTTGTTAAGTTTGCAATTATTTTCTGAAATTGCTTTTTGAGAATATAAATCGCGAATATGTATATTCAGTGTCATTAAGTTGACAATGTCTTTTTTAAATTAGTTTTGGAAGAATATAAATTAGGAATATATACTTCATGTTGTTAAGTTTGCAATTGTTTTCTGAAATTGCTTTTTGAGAATCTAAATCGCGAATATATTCAGTATCATTAAGTTAACAATTTCTTTTTCAAATTAGTTTTGGAAGAATATACTTCATGTCGTTAAGTTTGCAATTCTTTTCTGAGATTACTTTTTGAGAATATAAATCGCGAATACATTCAGTGTCATTAACTTGACCATTTCTTTTTCAAATTAGTTTTTGAAGAATATAAATCGGGAATATAACTTCATGTTGTTACGTTTGCAATTTTTTTCTCAAATTACTTTTTCAGAATATAAATCGCGAATATATTCAGTGTGATTAAGTAGACAATTTTCTTTTCAAATTAGTTTTTGGAGAACGTAAATTCGTAGTATACTACATATCGTTAAGTTCGCAATTCTTTCCTGAAATTACTTTTTGAGAATATAAATCGCGAATATATTCATAACTCTTTAAAATTAGTTTCTGAAGAATACATTGAATGATGAAGTGATGAACAAGATGGTTGAATTTTCGTTTTGTTGTTGTTGCAGGCAAAATTTCGCGTGATGGTGGAGGAGAACGCAGCGACTGGCGCCCGGCTTGACGGGGAGCTGGAACGTGCAAGGGGTGAGTGCGCGACCCTCCGCGGCGAGCTGAGGGATGTTCGAGGCGCGTTGCCGGTGGTGTTGAACAACAACAACGGGGCCGGGACGAACACCGCTGCCCCGGGGAACAGCAACAACAACGGGGCATCCAGCGGCCCGAACAACACCACTCCCGGAACCCAAGAATCAACAGAGGTCGTCCAGCAACAACAAGAGGACGCCAAGAGGCTCAGCGCTGGCAGCAGCCCCGTTGACAAGAGAAGCTCGGCTAGCGACAAATCAGCCAGCCCCATAGAAAAACGAACCAGTCCGGTTGACAGGAAGGAGAGGACTAGCCCCGTCGATCGACGATCTAGCCCCGTCGGTTAGTATGGTCACCATAATTAACTTCCCCTCTGACCGGCGATAGATTCTTTAGGTAACCTATAACAGAGGAGACTTCGGGAATTTTTTTCTGGGTGATGGGAAGAGTTGTGGTTTCGGAATTTTGTGTACTGTTAGGTATGTCTTTTGGCTGTTCACAGCCGTTTGAAAATGTTGGAAATGTTTATTGCAACCGGAGTTATGAGCTGTCTGATGATGATAAATAATCAGGAGTATTTTAATGGGACAATAGAAATTGTTTTAAATATCGAATAGAACAATAGTACCTCCAAGAATTAAACCACCGGTCCTTTCAGCCAGGATCACAAAGTCCCACGGATGCGCCACTAAGAAACAACGAGTATATGTTGTGGGTTCGCTAATTAGCTGACCTATTCGTTAGCTGGCGGCGCCTCTGGAAAAAGGGGGATGCTTTATGTTGATTTAGTAGTTCGACACAACAAAAGAGTTCCGTGTGCCCGGGGCTTAAAAGTGTTCACAGACGACACCGTTCCAACTTCTCCCATAAATGTTCGTACCTTTAACTTACGTTTAGGGTACGCATAAATCTTACCCCGGGAAAAGTTCTCCGGCCGGTATAATTCAAAACTGTAGGTTCTCGTGCATAGCTCACGGTTAAAAGTTTATCTTGATTTCCGGGACACGGTGTATATACCTCACTATCTCGCAGTTACTTGCTGCCAGTTTTACGACTGGCGGCCCATGATTCACCATTTTCTCCTACAACTTGTAATACGATGGGAACAGCGCGTGTAACCCCGCGCGCCAGCTGTCATAGCCTTTGTGAAGATTCTTCTGTGACCAGCAGGAGATTTCATTACGTTCTTACTCGGTTCCTCTCTTTCGGCCGCTTTGTCGTCGAGTATGCCGACGTGTACGCGTTTCGATGAAAGAAATTACACCGCGAAACTTTTACCGGTTGTTATACACATTACGTCTAATTTATGGGGATACGTGTACGATCGTTTCTAGTCGGTGGTATGCAAACGAAGGAGAGCTCGTGCACTTTGCTTAATGGCTCGTGAAACTTTTATTATCAATCCCGTCGAGTACTTCGTCTAAGCTGTACCCGGTTTAACACTTCAATTTGCGGAGTACATTTTATTTCGTTTCGCGCAAATTATTGACTACATTTAACTGGAGTACAATTTTTCCTGACCGAGTTGTTCAACATTGAATGAAAAACGTGCCGCCGGCATAAGAGCAATCTAAAGGTGGAATCTCCTTAAGATGAATCAACTATGGATCACAGAACGCTGTGTCCAGATGCTCTTAGGAGATCCCACCACAACCTAGCAAGTCATCAAGCTGCGCTCGTGAAGCATACAGCGACTTCGAATGTAAACAGAGCACAAAACTGCTCGGTGCTCAATACGCAATACGCCCAGCCCAAGTAAACAAACATGATCGCGGCGTGCGACCGGTCCTCGTCGAATGTTGTAGACGTAGTCCCATACCGATGGCGCGCGTATCCAAACACGAAAATTTTCGCGTGATCGCCAGAAGCGTCGCCAAAATAGTCTGTTTCCATCGCAGAGAAGCTCAATGGGTCACCGAGTCGCAGTCCGATCGACAAAACTCGGCGTCCTTACGCCCCGGCGCTCGAGAAGACGCGCCTCGGCGGCTCCGGTGGCAGCGTGGACTCACGATCAGGCAGCGCGAGCCCGGATCGAGGATCCAGCAATAGATCGGGCTTCCTGCACCGCGGTGGCAGCGATCGATCGAGCGGCGACAGGCTGCGGATATCGACGAACCGCGAGTCCCTTCGATCCAGCAAGGAGATGAACGATCACGAGAAGGACATCGACAAGGATCTGGTGGACGGCGAGGTGCGGCCCGGCGACGAGGACAATGAACCACCTGGACCAGCCCCGGGCAGCAGACCCTCGTCCCCGGCTAATTCCCTCGGTGGGTAACCCCAGCATTTAATTATGGAAGGCCCTCCCTTTCAAGTTCGCCCTCCGTGCACTCGGTGTCCGCGATTGTTCCTGCCAGCGACTCGTTCGTTCCTACGAATCCCGGGAATTAAACGGGGTCTCCGGCGCAAGATGAATTCTAGCCTGAGCTTTCTTCAATGTGGCGGAGGCCTCGGTGACTAACGAGACGCCTTTCTGAGACGTTCCGCCTAGCCACCGGTTCGGTGCATTATTGAGAATGACACGTCGCTGATCCTCTACCTCGCTCTAGCTCTCTTCCTCTCTTTCACAATCCCCACCATCCTCCTTCTGTTACCTTGCCGAAACTACTCCTTCGGCCTGCGCTCTTCGCCGATGGCTCCAGGGATCGATGTAGTCGCGCGTGTCTTCCTTTGCTGTTTAGGGTTGTCCTTGTTAGAGCCTTGTTAGAACCCTTTCTCCCACTGGTTTCTGGGGGATTGTTACGGCGGAGAGGTTCAGGCTCATTTAGCATACAGCGAAGAAGAAGAAACAGGGTCGATTTAGTCTAACATTCAGGCTACAAGGATTCGTACTGATGTGGCAGAAATATAAAAAACTGACACCGTCTGAATTGCACCATTCCTAGCTAACCTGCCACGCTATTTTTCAGGAATAGGGGATCCACTGGTAGCATCCAGGCTGTCCAATATCTACGGGAGCGGCAGCAATGGTTCCGTGGAGCTAGCCAGCACGAGAAGACTCCGATTGGAGAACGAGCGTTTGGTAGCGGAAGTTGCCAGACTGAGGAAGCTATTGTTCAGCGGAGCGGCTCGAGGCGAGGTCGGTTCAGAGGATGCAGTGCTCGAAGAGGAGGCTAGATTCGTTGCACTCGAGATGGAATTACAACACGCAAAAGAAGCTCTGCAAGCATTGAAGGCCGACCGGAAGAGGCTCAAGGCGGAAAAGTTCGACTTGCTTAATCAAATGAAGGCGCTGTATGGCACCCTCGAGGACAAGGAACGGGAACTTCGGGATTTCATCAGGAACTACGAACAGGTGAGTCGATCTTCCGTTGATTTGAGAAGTTCGCATGACACTGGTATAGGTGGAGCAGTTTCGTAGAGAAGCTTGTAGACTTTGCTTTCCTTCTTTCTTCATCTACTTCTTCCTTCCAGACGATATTTTTACATCGTAAATTTACAGCTGTATTAATTCACTATTACGTTAATGTTAACCACGCTTTTCGTCTGTCGAAAAAATTCAGAGAACAGCCCGACCGAATTTTGCCGAGCAACCGAATCGTGCTCGGCTAATCCAATGTTTGCCAAATGTCGCCCTCGGGCTCGTTTGGCCAATCTAAAACTCATCTGCGCCCATCAGAGGGGCCAGCTGCTAATTAGTGGACCCTGTGGCCTTTCGAACCGATCCCCCTCGGGAACCGAAATTTTTCTCGGCGACTTGACCTTATAATTTCGTGGAAAAATAACCGCGGGAAAACTCGCTTAACGAACGGCCTCGTGGAAACGCGTTTCAATTTTCCCCGTGGCGCGCGCGCGCGTCAGCTCCAGCTCTCGCCGGTAACAACCAGGAAGGGTCTCTCTACGCGAGACAGCAATTTTGCCTGTTAAATACTTTCATTAAACTTGGTGGAATTTCTCATTTTCTCGACACCGTTATCGCTCTCGCGCGTTGCGTCGGGCCGGGCCGACGTTGTCGGTCATTTCAATTTCGTCAAATGAACAACCCGCGCTGATCCCCGCCGCGCAATCTCGCGAAAACCGGCCTGCAATATTCATGCTTCATCGATACCCTGAGCCGATTCATTTCCCACGGCGAATCCGCGGTATTCGCGCGCACGTTTACTCGAATTTGCATTTTCCTATTCGCAACACTTGAATTAACGCCGGGTATTCGTGTTTTTCGAGAAAATAGTGTTGTTGATCTTTGCACTTTCTCGAAGATGTTGCAGAAATTGACGAGCCATTTGAAATCGCACTACGAATAACTTTTATGTTAGCGTTTGGCTTTCATGTAACAGATGTTGATACTTCACTGCCTTAAACTTCTTAAACTGGCCGGGTCGAGGGTCTTCACTCGAGCCGAAGTTTACCTTCAGTGATACGGTATGCAAATTTACTTTTTCCGCGGAACTCCGCGAAATTGATATCAAGTGAAATTTCATCATCTTCATTTTCAACCCTGGAAAATTAAAAAAGGAATTTTATTACGTTCTAACAAGCTGTCTGCTGTACAGTAATATACATTTTTAGAAATCCAGTGCAATTTTATCATATTCGCTTTAGACACGAACAAATTAAAGATGGAATTGCATTAAATTTTAGCAAGCTGTTTGCTTCACGATAATATGCATTTTTATAAATTAAGTAGAATTTTAGCATCTTGATGAACCCTGCAAATAAGAGAGAAACTATATTAAATTGTAATAAAGTGTTTGCTCTACAGTAATATAAATTTATAGAAATCCAGAGCAGTTTTATCATGGTCGCTTTAGACACGAGGAAATTAAAGATGGAATTGGATTAAATTTTAGCAAGCTATTTTAGCATGCATTTTTATAAATTCGGTAGAATTTTAGCATCTTGATGAACCCAGCAAATAAGAGAGAAACTATATTAAATTGTAGTAAAGTGTTTGCTCTACAGTAATATAAATTTATACATAGAAATCCAGAGCAGTTTTATCATCTTCGCTTTAGACACGAGCAAATTAAAGATGGAATTGCATTAAATTTTAGCAAGCTATTTGCTTCACGATACTGCGCATTTTTATAAATTGAGTAAAATTTCATTCATCAATTTATTTCTCACCCCAGCAAATTAGAAGTGAAATTGTATTTTAACAAGCCGTTCGTAGTACAGCAATATAAACTTGTAGAAATCATTTTCAGTTTGACTGAACACTGAAATGAATGCAATAGCTAATTCAGTGTGTCAGGGCCAAGAATGAATTTTCACAGCTAGAATTAGAAGCGAGCGACAACGTAGACACCGAATTAATTCGAACGCCTAATGCATCGTCTTTCCCCAGCTGACATGGAAAGCACACCGAGATATCTTCCCCTTTCAATTCGTTCAAAGCAGCCGCGCGTTGCAATCCTTAGAATGCACTCGACTCGGATTCAAAGTTTCAAGCAGCAGGATGCATTTTCGAGCGAAAAATGTCTGCCCCGACCGGGGAACCGCATTCTAAGGCTTTAAACAGATTGAAAGAAGAATATTTCCGCCGTGGTACACGTGCGTCGCATTAGAAGGGCTCTTTGTGTCGAAACCAGGGCACAATCTCGTACGTTTTTATCAGGTGCACTATTCCGCCGACTGTTATTAAATTGTTGCACGCCGAGCGACGACGGACTTTTCCAGCCCGCGTGCTGTCGTTCATATTAGATTTCCAAACATTCAAAAACACGTCACGAGGCACTGCATTCTCAAAACTAATTTCGTTCATCCGGCTTTCGCGCGCGAAAATTCCATTAACTTTTGTCCCTCTGAAACCGACTTTCACCCACCGAAAAAAAGCAGCCTTTTATTAGCTGCACAATTTCGCGCCACAAGCAAAATGAAAAACTATCATCGTGAAGCAAACAGCCTGCTGAAATCCCATTTTTCAACTCGTGAAAGATGCGATTAGAGCTGTAGAAAAATTTGTACTATTTATTCTTAACGAAATCGTCACTGTTCAAAAATCGATACTGAGAAATTGTTTGGAAAAATGTGGGGTATACAGGGTGAGTCACATAACGTTATCACCTCAAATATTCTCGTTGTTTTCAAAGATACATTAAGTGTCTTCAGGACGAAGTTGAATAGTAAAATGGGGCTCATACGATACCAAAAGACTGGTATTGTTTTTATGTAATTTTTTTAGAGATATCAGGGTCGCCTTCATTTTTTTAAACGGGACCACCCTTTTTTAAACATCTACAATGATAGTCCCTTTCATTACGAATTCAGATGATCATTCATAGATAATGAAGGCGACCTTGATATCTCCTAAAAGAAATGATATAAAAACAAAAATTATTTTGGTGTCGTATGAGCCCCATTTTACCATTCAACTTTGTCCTGAAGACATTTAATGTATCTTTGAAAACAACAAAGATATTTGAGATGATAACGTTAGGTGACTCGCCCAGTAGAAGGTCGAAAATACAGTGGCCGAAATTTCTATAAAGTCATCTTCTTTTTCATAGATACTTTAAAAATATCACCATTTTTGTTGATTTATCGTATCTGGTCTTGTGCCTTGTAGACACTCGGATAGAGGGACCGCGTACTCTAGACCGCTATGTTTACTATTTACGTTTGTTTTGATTTTTTTCTGTGTGGTGCAGGACACAAGTGCGAAGTTTCTATAAAGTCACTTAGTGTTTCTCTGTATTCTGAGCAGAGAACTACAGAAAACTGCGAATATTCTAAAAGTATTAGTTTTAGGACTCACAGAAATCCTGTTTGTTATAATTTGATTCACGTGTATGAGAATGCCGAGAGGAAAAGTACTAACAAGTGAAGAAAAAGCATCAATCGGTGCTTATAAAGATACGGGCTGCTCTAATCGCGCAATTGCTAAGAAAACTAACCGGTCATATACTGTGATTAATAATTATATCGATTTACGTGAAAATTACGGAAAAAATCATCTTAAAGGTAGTAATAAAAAATAGTCAAAGAGACAACATTCAATATTAATGAGGTCTGCAGCTAAGGAAAGGAAAAATGCAGCACAATTTCGAGCTGAATTGGAGCTCCCAGTAACAACAAGACGTATGCAACAACTTTTCTAATTCTTCTGGACAAAAATACAACGTAAACCAGGCCTTAAAGAAGTACATAAACCGGCCCGTATTGATTTCGCACGGGCACAAAACACAGTGACTTTATAGAAATTTCGGTGAGTGTAAATGTACCGCCGAAATGGTAGAATCTCGCGAGGTTCGCAGAAGAACGTCAGGTCGAGTGACGTGTCGCGAGCTGTCAGAACTTGCTAATAGTGATCGTCCCGAATTCGCGAGTTCCGAAGGACGGCAGTCGCGCCATGTCTAAACAGGGATTACGGGAATCGGCTTAAAGTATTTGCTGGGAAAATTAAAAAACATTCTCGTTCTGTCACGCTCCCTTTGCTTCCCCGGCCTCTCCGGCCCGTCGACAAAAATCGAGCTCGACGTTCACAAAAGAACGAGATCGCTAATGCCCTGTTCTACAAAGACAGTCTTTAATGTTTCTTGCAAGCAGCTTAAGGCGCAGTAATGGCGCTCCCAGTGAAAAATACAGAGTTTACTCTTCGTGGAAGAGAGAGTAGATACATCGGGGAAGGGGGAGAGAGAGAGAGAGAGAGAGAGAGAGAGAGAGAGAGAGAGAGAGAGAGAGAGGAGAAATTCTCATAAGAACTAGGACCATGCATCATACGGCGACTGTGTCTTCCCTTGGGGAACTCGGAAGGAACACTTTAATATCCTTTAATATTATATTCCGCGCGGACGATCGTAAATACCGTGTCCCAAATTAAACGACGCAAACGTTCCTCGAAACAAGCCGTAAATGTCGGCGCCTCCGAGAACTTAATAAGCCCGTGCGCGGTTCAATTAATTAAGAATAGTTTCCGGAGGCCGATGTTAGTCCCGACGAACTCCGTGATTTATGATTGAACTTCTAGCATTGCAGTTCGACAACCTTGACTGAACTCTGTCCGGGAATCCACCGGCGCTCTCTCTTGGAAAATCACGTTTTTAATTTAAACTTTTCATCCCCGGAACTCTGGCAGAACGTCTCCTTTAGCGCCCCGCGATTCGAAGTTCCCGGTCTCTCGTTTCGGGAAAGAAACGCCGGCTCCCGCGCCCATTCGCTAAGTTATTTCGCAGTAAAGAGGCGAACAATGTTTATAGCTGTTCCTCAACCCTGATATTCTATTCCCGACGAGCAAAAGGTTGGCCAACTATTTTTAATCTGCCAGGTGTGCCCTCGCGATATTAAAGAAAATAAAAAATCTGGTAAATCGTAGGTCAGTGGCTATTAATAGGCGCCACGTTATATTTTCTATCTTCTTGATTGCACAGCTTGGACATAGTTACACAGTGTTTATTTTAGCTTCAATCATTCATTATAATCTTAAAAATATATAAAAAAAACTTTTTAAAAGCCACGCTTATATCAAAATACATTAAAAAGGAGAAAATAATTTTTTTAGACATTAGTGACTATAAATAAAAGCGTGGAGCGCTAAATTATATTGACGCAATCTTCGTGGGTGCTCCACGCTTTTATTTATAGTCATCCAATGTCTAAAAAAATTATTTTCTCCTTTTTAGTGCATTTTAATATAAGCGTGGTTTTTAAAAAGTTTTTGTTATATACTTTTTTATTTTTTCTACTTTTTAGTCTTTTTTAAACGGAACGCAAGATATAGTAATACTGGTATGAAATAGTAAGATATAGAAACGCAAGATATGGAAATACGCGAGATAGAATGAGGGGATGACTCCGAGAGACGACGCGAAATGGACTTGAATGAACGGAACACCACACTGACTGAGCTCCTTCGGTGCAAAATGGGTCAGTGGAGTGGGGATGAGTCGGAGTGGGAACGCGTAGTGGAGTAGGGATCGCTGGAGCGCGGAGTGGGGATCGCTGAACGCGATGACGTACTACCGAGCGTCGCGCGACGGGTGTGACGGTTAATATTAAAATTTTTCTCCTGAACGCACAGTTTTTTTTTTAAATTTGTTTTTTAATATTGCATTGTCATTCAGTTCTGAGCTATGTTTAAAGTTTCAAGTCTCTAGCTCATCGGGAAGTGATTTAAAATTCGATGACAAGATTTGACGCATACAAAAACAACGCCAACTCGGCAAGCTAATATAAGCGTGGTAATAAAAACTCTCTTGATTTTATTTTGGATGTAAATATACAAACAATATAAACCAGTCTATATATGCAGTATTTGTTACGAATACAATTAGTCACACATTGCAGCACCTTATTAAAAACTTAATGAGCAAGTAAAACCACAGATGGTATATTATTTTTGTGCTTATATTATCTTGAATCTAATTTGCATAGGAGAATCTGCAATGGTACTGCTCATTATTATCAACATTTTTTATTTATATTATACAGTTCCACGTTTCGTGTACCTCCTCCTCATTTCCGTATCTGGATTTTTTATAACGCGCGTATTACTGTTACGTTTGTATATCTCTCGTTTATAATTACATTCTGTTTTCCCTCCTTAATTATACTTTTTCCGCTCGCATTATCTTCGTTTTGCTATACATGCACCACCGTCCAGAAGTATCCGGACATTTACGTGCTCACTGATATCAGTGAAATGTTTTCCGAACATTAATTAATACTGCTAATAAAATCACAGAAAATATGATTCTAGATTCAGGCTCGTTTCTCCGGACTGAAATATTTGCGTGCACTTATTTAAATGAATTTTATACATTATAATTACCTAGAACCAAGTAACATTAATTTTGTAAAAAGAAAAACTGTTTGATAACTACGCTTATATTGAAATGCACTGAAAAGGAGAAAATAATTTCTTTCTGGTTCTCCATAAAATACCGAATCCAGTTAAATGATTAATAATATTCTTCCCCAAAATTTTAAGCAATTTGTCCAAAATTTCTTCCGTTATAAAATTAGTGTCGGAATAGATGGAAAAATTTAATATAAATTTAAATAAAATCATTACATTATATATAGTGACTATAAAAATAAAAAAATTATTTAAAAGTTTCTTTTATATATTTTATTTTCTACTTTTATTGTCATCGGGAGCAAGTGTGTATGTATACAAAATTTCAGCAAGATTGGACTAGGGGGAGAGGTTTAAAATTCTATTACGAGATTTGACGCATACAACATACAACAAGTTAATATAAGCGTGGTAAAAAAACAGTCGAAAAAGATGTTATTAACCACAAAATAATTTTTGCAGTTAACCTCGTAACGACGAGCGTGCTCACCATAAAAAAAAAATGGTAATTTTCGTGTTTGTGAAAGAAGTGATTACCATTTTTCACTAGAATTAGAACATTCATGAAAAAACAACCCTTACGATTATAATAAATTCCGCGCCTGAAATCCCCGAAATTTCGTCACAGTAAATGCTCGCAATATATCATCCGGCGCAGAGAGGCAGCGTTAAACGTATTATTATTGCTCCACCGAATTTCATGGTCTTCGGGGTCATCAGCGTCCATCATGGTAGCTCGTAATGGTGGCTGGTCCGCGTTATCCGTTATCATCGGATATCTCCTAACTAGAAAGCGGCCGGTGCTTCTTCGTAATGGAACATGAAAGGAAACAGACCTTGTTCCGGGTCTTACGGCAATTTCTCTTCCGCGGAGCACGTCAATTTCCCCTTTTGCTTTATACTCTTCCGTCTTGTCGGATCGCGCGTAATCCACTTCATCACCGGAGCGAATGGTCCGACGTGTCGCACCGGTCTCCTTCCTTCTACGAGAAAGAACCTGAAAGAACCCATGGGTCCCTGTATGATTTTTTTATCCGGTCGGCTTAACATCCGCGCATCCAACAAACCCCCCCTGTCCGACCACCCCCGCCAGAAGCTGTTCAAACAGAAACACGCTGGCAATCTCGTCGATCTCCACCATATCCTCGGTTCTCTTCCGTTGTTTGACATCGTAAACGTCGCTATGTACGCTCCCGTGGATCTCGTTGTTTGATGTTTCGCTAACATCCTGCGCGCGGATACGCGGAAGGATATACGGAACGCGAAATACGGAACGCGGAACGGTTAAATAAATTATCGACAGCCCCTGCGTATATACATTTTTCGACCATGGCCGCTGTTTCAACAGGCTTATCGATTTTCGGGGGTCTTCGACTAACGTACTCTGATTGGCGGGCTCACCTGTTCGCTCGGAACATACAGGGTGGTCCAACTGAAGTGGCGCCGGTATTTAGAAATTTTAGTAAAGCTTTGGGGGTGAGTTTTCGCTAGCGCTGAAAGGGTAACTTCAATCCTTGTGAATTAATTAGTAAATTAACTTCTCCATCTGGTAGGTGTTGCTCGACCTGGCTATTTTTATTTCAAATATTTTATGTGATTACGAAGTTTTGTAGATATGTTGAAATTTTCAACAAATACTACTCAAATATCCTACAATACGATTTTCGTATTACCTCTTTAAACAAATACAATTTTATATAAGGTGGAGTGGGGTAAGTGCGCACTAGTTTTTGCAAAGTTGGACTTTAAACTGATGTATTTTCAGTCCCTTGCCACTGTTATTACTGATGAATTAGTATTATGTAGGATTCTAATTTTGCTTGAAAATTATCATTTTGATAGGATATTGTACATAGTGTCAACTTTACCCCGAAAATGGGGCAAGTGCGTCTCTGAGAGTTAAAAATGCTTTCAAACCTTGTTTCAAGTGCTACGGGGCAAGAAAAGAATTATTATCATACCTGCTACGAAATGCTTTTTATTGCATTAAATTATATTGTTTAATTTTATAGTTCTCCATTTTTAAACAAACATGTACTTTTATGCAGAAATATGAAAGGGGATACAGTGATATTAAAACAAAGTTTAAAAATGCTTTCGAACCTTGTTTCAAGTGCCACGGGGCAAGAAAAGAATGATTAACAAGCCTGCTATAAAATGCTTCTTATTGCATTCAATTATATTGTTTAGTTTTATAGTTGCCCATACAGTACGGACTTACCCCACCGTGATAGTACGGACTTGCCCCGTGTAGTAAGATTTACGGGGCAAGATCATCTTAGTGTTTTTCTCAATAAATTAAAAAAACATACAATAAAAACGGTTTATTTAATGTAAACCTACATCAATATTTGTTGTACTTACCTAAAATAACAACACAGAATACATTAATAACTTGTAAACTATTGCACGTTCAGGGTAACCTCAAAGTTGTACGTGTACCTCGCACGTGACTGTTCGGCATTGGTTGATTTAAGCGAGGAAAACACCTTTATTCTTGGATGACATCTATGTCGAATAGTTCATGCTAACTTATGCTACATTAATAAATACAAGCTAGAGAAATTTCGTTCATATTATAATAAAAATAACCAATTAACACTCCACCTTATTTAAAAAATGGTTGAATTTCTAGTATTTTTGAGATTACGACGTTTTGAAAACGTTTCCATCACAGAATATAGTTTATGGAAGCTACAATGCCGGTTCTACGACGATAAGTTCGTTCGAACACGTACAGAATATTCTCGAACGAAGTCTAACTTGTTTCCGCGTAAAGGAGCACGGTTTTCCGGTCGAGTAGGCGAGTAACACGCGCGATCGACAGTTTTTAACCCCCGAAACATGTTGACTCGCCAACACCGGCTAACACCTGACCGATCCGTCGGAGTGGCAGTAATCGCGTTGTCCCGAAGTTTAGCCGATAAACCAGCTGCAGCACCTGTTCTACGTAGCGTGAAGTAACTTACGCCCGAGGGAAAGATAAGTGGATTAAGTTCTCCGTAGCTGATATCCCGGCCGGCTAATAAGCGAAGGGTACGTGACACCTGTAAATAAACGGGTCTCGAGTCGCACCTGTATTGAGTTACCGATCGACCGGCTACGAAAAAATAACCGGGGAAAATTCAATCTGCGTCGTCCCGCGCGGAAATCCGACGTTCCCATGCGAAATCGATTTCGCACCCTTCACAACTCGGCATTGCAGCATCGAACTGTAATTTGTTCTCTAAAAGAAAAAGTAAGTGGAAGAGGGGAGTAATAAAATTCCTGTTTTGGAGCTGGACAATTTTTGATATTCGATTTTACGAACAGAAATTTTATTCTTGAAGGTTCAGGGGTTAAAAATGTTAGGTTCATTGTCAGGTTCAGGTGTCATTGACCCCTGGGGGTTCGCGTAAAAAGAGGTACCTTGATTTTTTCTACACAATTCTGAGTAAAAATTTATTGACCTCCATATATCCTAAATGTAATAGTTAACGAGATATTATCGAAACAATTTTCTTTTTTCTTTGGATAATATCTCGTTGACTATTAGGTTTAGGATATATGAAGGTGAACACTTTTACACTCAGAGTTTGATACTCTGTCGATCTATGGTATAAAAAATAGGACATTCTATTTTAAAAAATGAAGGTGACCTTCATATCTCTAAACAAAATTATACCATTCAACTTTGTCCTTAAAACATTTTACGTATCATTAAAAACAGCAAAGATATGTGAGGTGGTAACGTTAGGTGACTCACCCTGTATTTAAAAATCTGCAAACACTGAACCTAGAACATTATTGTCTCTTTTTCGCGTGATCAGTGAAGATTATTAAGGGTTGCAGGATCAGTGGACATTGCGTTAACAACTAGCAACCCCTATTTCGAAACGTTCGATGTTCCCAAAGCCAGCAATCACTGACCCTAAAGCATCAGTGTCGGTTCTCGTGATCAGTGAAGATTGTTAAGGGTTGCAGAAACAATGACGTCGGGTCAGCAGAGAAGAATTAAACTGGACGTTGAAAACTGTCGGCCGGTCGACACGTTAATCATTTGTGCTTTGTCTGGAAGCAAGTAGTTTGCACTTTGTACGCTCGCATGCATTGTTAGACGGTGGTGGTTTTGGGTGGAGTTACTGCCCGGATATGGGTCTCTTTGACCGTTGATTGCAGCGGATGCGGGAGAACGAGGCGACCTTAGGACGCCTTCAGCAGCAAGGAGTCGGTATGCCCTCGGAGGAACGGGAACGCGAGAGAGAAAGGGAACGCTGGAGTCTGCTGAGGGCTGCGAGAGACGAAGCCGATCGAAGCCTCAGCCTCGCGGCTAGTTTGGCCGACAAAGAGGCCGCCCTCTCGCACGCACACGCCACTATAAAAGAGGTAAGAATCTTCTTTTCAACTAGGCTAGCTACACCCCCGTTCATCAGCTACCGTACACAGCTGAAACAGTGTATGAACGAACAAGAGTCGTCGTATAATACATGTGCAACGACCCCGTTTCCTTGAAAAATGGGTGACTCTGCTCCCGTTATTTGTGACCTCGGGGATACTACCCTTCGGCGCGTTGCAAATATAATATATTATTAAATTAAGCAAAGATAATTTCCTATAACTACAATTAAGATTATTCCTCTCAATATTTATGCACCAGGGGTGAAAATATACTTTTAAAAAATATTTGCCACATACCTTTTTAATATGTGGAATAATGTACAGGGTGTTCATTTGAAAACTTTCCAGCCGAATATCTCGAAAAGTATGAAAGATATTATAAAAGTGTAAAACACGTGTCCAAGGATTTCGAAGGGGAAAGAGGGGGGAAGTATGAGTTTTTTATTTGGGTGGCGTTTTCATGGTCATTTGAAGGTCAACTTGAAGTCAACCTGCGGATAAAAAAAAGTATCCTACGAAAATTGCTGGTCTTTTTACGATAATAAAAAATATAGGTTCCCATTTGAAAAAACAAAGTTGACCTTCACATGACCTTGAAAACGCCACCCAAATAAGAAATCCCTGGACACGTGTTTTACACTTTTTTAATATCTTTCATACTTTTCGAGATATTCGGCTGGAAATTTTTCAAATGAACCCTGTATGTACTATGTACCCACAAGAGGTGTAAGCAACCCTTAAGGTTCCAGAGGAAGAACACCCTCCCTCAAAAATCCCGCGCGTCGTCCGAATTAAAGAAAAATGACGGTGTGTCTCCCATTGTTTTCACTTTCCGAGTGCATGTCTGAAATAAATGGATCCCTGGCCCCTTTGTCAGCGAAGAATAAACGACTTCTGTTGGCGAGACATTTTTTTTTTCTCCGAGCGGCATAGTTTGCCGGAAAAGTTCGGTGGAAGATGACAAGGTGTCGCCGGCATTATGCTCGTCGGCATCTCTCGGCGAAAGTATTATTGTGTTCGGAAAGAACTTTCCGTCGTGTCCGGGGGAATTTTAATGAGGTTTCCTGTTCCGAGGGAAAATGGCGGAGCGACGTCGATAAGTAAATAGCCGGGGCGAAGAGGTATGTATTACCTCGGCCCGGAAGTGACTTTGATCACAGTTCAATGCCGTCGGTGGCAATTTTCGAGTGTTTCGCGAGGAATAACTGAAATGGGACTCCTCGGAGAAAGAGAGAGAGAGAGAAAGATCTTTTTTTCGTACACGTGGAGACAGTCGGATGCTGAACTTCCTGAATTATTTACCGGACGCGTTGACTCTGCTTTTAGCGAAGTTGGCCTCGCCCGTGCGAACTTTGGTCTCTAAGGTTTTAACGATGAAATTGTTACGCGACCAAGTTTTCCTCGAATTAAATGCTGCTGGGAATACGGCTAGGAAAGTCGCCTCGAATCCACTTGGAAATTTCCTTTTTTTTCGCCATGAAGAGCTTCATTAAATTGTACCCGGTTCTCCCTTTTGACGCTGCCGAAAAAAGAAGGAAGTCAAGTCCGCGGAAAACGCGGTTCTGAATAAACTCGCGGAAATAGGAAAATTATTTTATGCGATTCCCTTGACACTTTTACCGTCGGAGTTCTTAGAAACCTTCTTCAGGATGGTCTGAGGAAAGTGGGGCGAAGTAAACTAATATTTTTAATAGTAGGCATCGTGAATCAAGAATGAATAACCTTCGACCTTGCAGTCCTTATTCGTATTTTCCTTTAATTTTGCAGTACCGATACCGTTGGTTCAGCATCGCTTCGAGTAAGTTCTCTGTACGAGGATTGCACTGTACTGCGGCAGAACATTCCCATAAATTCCTCGCTCGGCTAAAAGCAGCCGCGAGTAATCGCGAGGGGTATGAAGTACACTTTAAGGCCAGTAAAAATGGAGTGGTTCCGAGTTATTAGAAAATAAAGCATAATTACGAGTAGTCGGAGGATTCGATCGAACCGAGTATCTCCTAGCAGCATTTACGCCCGTTACTTAGGGGATGTTTTCCCCGAAGTGCTTTTATAGACGGAAATATTTTTAGTCGTGCAGGGTGCGTATATTGTCAAGGTATTAAAAAATAAAGTTTCGACTAATTATTATCGAGAGTCGTGGAGGGGGGGGGGGATTCGGTTAAATCGAGCGTCTCCGGGGAGGGCTGTGTAATTCCGTTACTTAAAGAACACCGGCGTAAAGTTCTTTTTATGGTCAGAACCACTCGGTGGGGGTGGTCGGGAAAAGGGGCGAGGAGAAAAGTATCGGCGATCGATCGGCCGGTTATTACGAGCAGTTAGGTAAGAAGCATTTCTTTTGCCTGCACATGCAATTACGCGGAGGGTGAGCCCCGGCTTTGAGCCCTCAAATTGTCCTCGACGCTGTGCATAAACGGGCCGCTCTGGCTAACGAGTTTAAAACTGATGGCTCGAGGGTTGCGCCCCCGGAATCTGCTCGACAGTCACGCACGCTCCGAAATATTCCCGCTTTCCCGCCTCGACGAGGATCTTGCGCACATCCCCCGGTCCTCTCTACTTTCATTAAATAGAAGTGGTTGGCAAATGTTCCCGCGAATTTCTACTTTAACCAACTGTTTTGCGAATGACAACCGGACTCGGGAAAGTGTTGGTTATTTGGAAGTGAAATATACATATATTTCTTCAGATATATACTATATTGTATTTAATATACGCTTTAATACAAATCGTGGGTAAACTTTAGGCTGCTCTTTACTTTACCGGACTCAAAATTTGTTCCTTTCTCCTATAAATTATGATGTATTTATACCCGGGACGGCTGCAGATCGAAGTTTCGATCCTGTAGGATCAATGGTTCAGGAGCTATGCTTGCTTAAAGTTGAGCAATCTGCAGTGTTTTTGACAGGTAAGGGCGCCGCCATATTGGTCTGTAGTAACAGTCGCGCGTCGCTTACCGAGTTGGTTGGGGAGGGGGGCAAGGATCGGCGATTCTGCTCGGTAAGCGGCTGGCGGTCGTCACTACAAACCAATATGACAGCACCCTTACCTGTCAAAAACACTGCAGGTTGCTCAACTTTAAGCAAGCATAACTCCTGAACCATTGATCCTACAGGATCGAAACTTCGATCTTCAGGTTTCCCGGCTGCAAATCTACTGGATTACATACCAAGTATATAATAATTTATAGAAGAAAGGCAAAAATTTTGAGTCCGGTAAAGTAAAGAGCAGCCAAATCGTGAGTGACGTGATGCGCGCTATACTGTTTATACTCTGGGAAACTCTTAATCATTTCTTATTATAATTCTGTCAAATTGACGAATTTTGAAAAACCAAATAATAACAACCATAACATGGACCTTTAGTATTCATATATTTAAGAAGTTTCGAAATGGCCACCCTTTGCGCCGATACAGAGCCGATACAAAAACGTCGGTGTACATGATCAGAAAGTAACTGAACGCGACTGTCTTCGTTGCTTCCGATTTAGTTGTTTCGAAGGTTACAGTGTTATGCTTAACGATAACAGATTGTTATTCTTAACAAGACCACGCGAAAGAAAGGGCGCGGACAACGGATCGTGAACGGAACTGTTTCTGTCAACAGTTGCAACGTCAATTGGCGGAAAGGGGCGGCGGCGGTATCTGCTTAAGCGACCAGGAGTCCTTGGTCTCGTTCCCTCGGGGCAGCGTGAATGGGGCGGCGACGCCGGGCGCCGGAAGCAGCAGCGGTGGCGGCGGCTGTGGTATCATCCCTCATATGAATTCTCAACCGCCATTAGGCAGCACAGAACTAGGAGTGACTGTTGGGAACGTCGGGAATGCGGCAGGTGCTGGTTCTTCCGGTGGACAGGCGGGCGATCGCGGAAGTTGCAGCGCGGACAGCGGAGTGAGGGGATCCAGCGATCGAGAGAGCGGAGGCGCGAC
The DNA here is from genome assembly GCF_051020765.1 of Lasioglossum baleicum. Lineage (NCBI taxonomy): Eukaryota > Metazoa > Arthropoda > Insecta > Hymenoptera > Halictidae > Lasioglossum > Lasioglossum baleicum. The sequence continues at coordinate 9,648,338 of NC_134941.1, forward strand.
CAGCGTGGGCGGAAACCTATCCGACTCCACCACCGATGGTAAGTCACATTCATTTTATCTCGAACTACTCGAACAAACTTCCTGGGTTCGCCTATTCCCAGCCTGGAAGTCGCGGACCATCGAAATCACATTCTTCTGCGTGCATCAATTCATGCAGGAGTTAGGAAATGGGATCTCAGTTTCGTCTTACCGTCTATTTAACACTAAATCTATCCGAACCTTAAAAATAACTGGTTCCCTTATATAAACATGTTCCCTTATAAAAATGACAAGATTGATTTTATTAGGTGTGCAAATAAGTTCTTTCCCCTTTTTTCCAAATTCATGATTTTATTACATTTATTACATAAAATACAATGTAAAATCTTGTCTTGGTGACTGCCAATGTTTCTGCCAGTTCCTTCTTGCGTGTGGGTCGGATTTTCGTTAAACAATTCCTCTAACTCACCGTCATCGAACTTTGTTGGTGCACCTGAACGATCGTCGACCTCCAAATTAAAATTTCCGGCTTTAAATCTGTGGTACCACTTTTTCCATGTTCTGTAAGATACAGCGTTCTTTGCCAGTACCGCAGAAACCATTTCAGTAGCTTCAACAGCTGATTTCCTAAGCTGAAATGCAAGGAGCAAGCAGTGGCGCAAATGATGCTTCTCGCACGACATATTGCTTGAAATTGTTGCATAGAACTGGAAAAAATGGGGGAGGAACTTATTCGCATACCTAATATTTAGACTTCGTGCGGCTGCTATTATAACACGTGCTCTGCTAAAGATATGTATACAATCAATTCTTATAAAATCATTTTTATTATTTCAATAATTGTAAAATAATAAATCTGGAACCGGTGGTAGGTTTAGTATAAATTTATTATAAAATTTAAAGTTGTGCGAGGAAATTTTAAATTAGAATATAAATTAGTAAATTTATTATAAAATTTAAGGGGAAGTTTTAAATTAAACTATAGATTAGTAAATTTATTTTAAAATTTAAGGGGAAGTTTTAAGTTAAAATATATAATAGATTAGTAAATTTATTATAAAATTTAAAGTTGGGAGGAAATTTTAAATTGTTAAATAGATGGCCAGCTAAAATTTTGTAATCACGGCGTAAATTCAGAGAAACAGAGGATGTTTCTAATAAGAACTTTGAGTAAACAAGGATGATTTTTTTTTAATTTTTTAAGTTAATTTATTTAATGTCGCATCAACATCAAGGAAGATTTATTTGTCAAAAAGCTTACGGGTAAGAGTTCTTTCATTACGAACAGAGATATTTAAGGTACAAACGTTGACCTTAAACGATGACTCACCCTGTACGTACAGAAAATGTGCGGAAAATCGTTTAACCTCTTGTGGTTCCTTGTCGAGTCCGCCTAGATATCATATTTCGTTCCAGCTAGTTTTACGTCGAACTCGACAGTACATTGAATTTTTTAGTGGTAACCGTAACGACATGGAATGGCTTTTACCTGCCTTCGTAAATACTATAGCTTGTCGTTCGAAAGAGGAGACCTATAACGGCTTGCTACCCCGTTTCGCTTACACCTGACTCGTAACATATGGGTTACAAAAGCGTGGTGGACAGCTGTTGCGACCATCGATGCATCTCGAGTCTCTTCCTTTGAAAAACCGCGTGAGAAAAACTTTATGCTGTTCTTCGCTAGACGGCGGATCTTCGTGGAGATTTAGGGTTGCAAGAAACGAGACTTCTTGCCTCGACAGAGTGTCGTAATTCTTACACGATTCATACATTGGCGGTTGAAGGGTAAAGTGCCCAAATATGAACCGCTTTTTGTTGATGTCATTTTTTGATTATTTTAGAATGGTCTTTGCCGACCAAAAAATTACCAGTTGTAGATGCATTTCCTCCCTATAAGATTCTGGGGTCAAGTTTGATAAAAAATGAATACAGCTTGGGAAAAATATTTTTTTCGTGGTGTGTCATTTGAAGGTTCCAGCGGAAGGGGTTCTTAATATGGTACACCTTGAGTCCCTAATTGAACCACTTTTTGTTGGTCATTTTTTGATTATTTTAGAATGCTCTTTGTCGACCAAAAAATTACCAGTTGTAGATGCATTTCCTCCCTATAAGATTTTGGGGTCAAGTTTGTTTAAAAATGAATACAGCTTGGGAAAAATATTTTTTTCGTGGTGTGTCATTTGCAGGTTCCAGCGGAAGGGGTTCTTAATATGGTACACCTCGAGTCCCTAATGATCCACTTTTTGTTGGTCATTTTTTGATTATTTTAGAATGCTCTTTGTCGACCAAAAAATTACCAGTTGTAGATGCATTTCCTCCCTATAAGATTTTGGGGTCAAGTTTGTTTAAAAATGAATACAGCTTGGGAAAAATATTTTTTTCGTGGTGTGTCATTTGCAGGTTCCAGCGAAAGGGGTTCTTAATATGGTACACCTTGAGTCCGTAATATGACACCTAGTGCCATATTCGGCACCCACACCAATAAGGTCAATAGCTATGCCCATATTAGGAAACCCTTGGTAGTGCCATATTCAGAACTCCACGTGGACAAAGAGAAAATGAATTTCAGCATAAACCAACAGTTGGCAAACATTAATATAAATAAACTGAAACTACAGATATATTCAAACACTTCAAAATCACTTATCTTCCTCAAAAAAGATACTGTCGAAAATCTAACCACTAAAATATTCAACACGTGGAGACACAGCTGGCGGAGGATCGATAATAAAATCTATAGAATGGTGCGATTGCACTTTACACTATTGAGTAAACATGGTAAACTATTGTTTGAGGATTTTGTCACTAAAGTGCGACTTCTCCTTTACAAAATATAAGATGGTGCCATAATAGGCGACTGTACCATATTTGGGTACTTTACCCTATTTTATAAAATTGTGTAAATAGATCGTCAAAAATCACCTGCATACACTCCGTTAATTATTTTGCATAAATAGAAAAAATCTAATATTTAAAAAAAATTTTGTAGCCTCTTTTACTATCCTCTTTACTCATATTTGTCGTAAAAAGCTGGTTCCTCAAACTAACTATATTTTTCTCATATTATTTCGCATCAAGAAGATATTCAAGCTATTCAACCTAGATGAACCGAAGTGTATCTTCATAAAATGTTCAAATCGCGCCACGTAAAAATGTTTAATAAACAACAGGGTGTATACTGAAGCCTGTTTTTTTCATGATACCGAAGCAACAGGGCCCTGGAGCGGAGCGTGCCGGTTTTAATTAACCCATAATACAACGTAATCGCGCAGAAGTCATCCGAGGGTAATCGTCTTGACGAATGAAGGCGAGTGACGCGTAACAACGTAATCGCCATTATTATTCATCCGAATGTCAGGGCGGCTCGGTACGATTCCTGCGCTTAGGTGTGCGACGAGAGCGCCAAGATTAATCGCCTAGTTAAAGTGCATTACGGTGCATCCCGTCGGATCGTCGGGCCGCGCTCGTTGCCGGAAAAGGGAGGGAAATAAAAAGAAGAAGAAGAGATGAAAAAGGAAAAGAGAGAAGATAGCTCCGTCAACCGCGAATGTTAGCCGAACGTAGGTGGCGGGCTAATCGAGCGCATTTCCTTCATGTATTATTCAGCCAGGGGCTCGCCGTGTCCGTGCATTAAAACGGATTGATCGATTTCGTCTAGGACAAACATACTTCGCAGCCGATCGCATGCGTGCGCGCGAATTTCGTGAATATCCTCCGCGTGTCCACAGTCCATGGAATAAAACGTTTCCCGACACAGACGATGGTTCAAATCGATACACAAAATATAACTCGAAGAGTCGGAAATTGAATCGTCGATTTAATCATTTTATTTTGACGATTCTATGTAGTCATGATAATTTTTAATCATGCAAAAATTCTTGATCATTTCATTCAGAATTCTTTAGAATTTCTTATACCATAAAGTCGCGTTTACTGTCCGCGATCGGAACAGTTTAAATACAGTTGAAATTATATATCGTGTTTGGTGTTGTTTTAATCAGAAAAATGCCAGAAATAAGTTGGTGAAAGTCCCACAAAAAATTATAGACAATAAAGAACTCTTTGCACATTCGATTAGTACTATCAGTAGTGTTCACACCGATACACTTCGGCCACGCGATCCGTATTTCAAGGCATGTATCCTTCTCTGCGTTCGGCTTTCTTTCCAACTCTCGGCGCGATCGGCGTGGTAGACGCAGTCATATAAAAATAATGTCGGTATGCGATCACTGTCCGTGCAGAACACAGACTGTTGGACAGTAAACCGCGACTTAACTGTACATAGAAAATAATTAATTAAATTCTGTTGAAGCAACTCCAGTTTCGCAATCCTTTCAAGCACAACAGCTCACACATTTCGTTCGCTAATCCACTGTACACATACAATTCCAAGTTGAAGGAATTAACTCTTGAAAGACTTGAAAGAAATTATTCTGAAAAGGTTGAGAAGAAATGATTCTGGAAAGATATAAAAGAAAGACTTGAAGTGAATTGTGCTACAGAAGAATGACAAAAGAAAAATGTGCGAGTCTGTTGTATTCTGTTCCCAAAAAACTGCACCGTCCCAGGATCGTGTCCAGTCGAGTTTACAAAACTCGTCTTCAAATACTATTTTCACTCGAGAAATGTTTCGTTGACAAATCCGGGGAACCTCGAAAAACACACACAGAGGGAATGATGAAACGGAAGTTGAAATTCGACTACGAAATCTTCCTCTCGTGTTTTCACTGTTCGCTGTAAGTCGGGTGACAAACGATACATCGGTTTGAAACGCAAAATTTCTCTTTTCATTTTTTTTTTTTTTTTTGCTATACGTTGTACATTTCCGCGCAGGCACACCGACAATTACGGTCGAGGGGAGCGGTCTCGACATGGACAGCATCTCCGTGGTTTCCTCCATTGCACCATCCCACATATACCAGTGTAAGTGTCCAAACATAATCGCTGATCGTCGTTTTTCCTTCCGTCTCTTCATCGTCGTCCTCCACTGTCCAAATGGACTCCTCTTGCTTGCATCTGTCTCTCTGTCTAGCTGTCCTCTTTCTCCGACTCTGTTTTGCTCGTTTTGTTCGTCCGTCCTCTTCCTGTTTCTTCGTTGCTCCTCTTTCTGTCTGGCTGTTCTCTCTGCGCCTTTCTTCTCTTTCTCTCTCTCTCTCTCTCTCTCTCTCTCTCTCTCTGTTCTACTCGACGATCATCCTCTCCTTCCGTTTCTTCGTCTTTCTCGAGAGGACTACCGCTATTGATTTATGAGATACCCGTGTCGATGAAATAGTCGAGAATCGCAGCTCGCGATTCCGCTGCCGATCGCCGGAGAGAGTAACATACTTCCCTAACTTTCACAGTGAGATATCCTAATTTTTGCTTCCCTCGTTGCTCCGATAGTTTACAGTTGGAGCGTATTTGCCTCCACGCATTGAATACGAACGTTTCTCGCCGTCAGTTCCTCAAAAAGTCAGTTTTATAACTTTATAGACGTCCTTAGCGATTTAGCTGTGAAAGTTACAGGAATGTTTGCGAATAAAACATTTGTACGTGTCGAAATAAAATGTTGAAGTGATCAAGGAACGGCTAAGAAAGGCTGGTAAACAAGTAATAAAGAAATACTGCAACACAGTAACGAATGCATGTGCGATTTAGATAAAATTTGATGGTAACTTGAAATGAACTTTCCCATTGATGAAGTGATAACAGACAAATTGTTTCTTGCAGAAGGGGGTAGCAAAAATGTTACGTAGCGTAAGGTCTATTTCCAGGGTGCGATAATATTGTGTTAACCGCGGGATCGGCGGAACGAGTCGATGATCTATGGTTCTGTTTGTGTTTAATTTCAGCAGCGACCACGCCGAAAGACTGCAGCCCCACGTTGTCACCCCTGAACGCGTTCTCTAGGTCTATGGACAACTCCTCGTTATCGCGATCGGTGGAACAGCTGTCGAGCCCGTTGGAATCCGAACCGAGGAGAAGCAAACAAAACACACCTATCGCGGCACCTGCCGCGCATTCGCGTTCTTCAGCAACCCGAGGTGGCACGTGGGGATCTATTTCCAGGTGAGAGCCGTCGTTCGCGAACACACAGCGATATTAGAACCTCTGTGGACTGTTCTGATCATTTTATATAACGGCACTGCTCGCTTAAATTTTATAACTTCAAAAACTGATTCGTAATATTTATAAATCATATTGCCCGAGTCTGCTAATAATAGTAGCAATCCTGTTATACAATTACGACTGATTGAATCCAAGTAGCACCAAATGGTCAACATAGTAACAAAATTGGCCCTTCGTTGAGATATTGGCCGTACAACATTTGTGATAAAAATGGCACACTTTCATAATAATAACTGCGGTACTCACCCCTATCATAATATTGGAATTGAATATGTATATCCAAGTAGCACGAAAATGGTCAACATTGTATTGTGGTCCTTCGCGAAAAAATTGGCCGTACAACATTTGTGATAAAAATAGCTTACATTAATAATAATAACTACAGTACCCACCCCTATCGTAATATTGCAATTGAATATATCCAAGTAGCACGAAAACGATCATTAATAAAATTGATCGTTGATTATAAAATTGGTCCGCGCAGCTCGTGATAAAAATATGGCTCGGTCCGATAATAATAACTGTGGCAGTCGCAGTCACTACGAAATTACAATCGAATGGAAATGGCATCACGAAAATGGCCACGATGGTAATAAAATAGGTGGCTCTCTCGAGAGTCTGCGGAGTTTGAAAACCGCATTTTAAATCGGGCTTTCAGAGTGTTCGCCCGTTCCCGGCATCGAAAGGCTGCAAACAACTCGAGCGGTGGGAGCGGAAGCAACGAGGGCTCCGACGGCTTCGATCCATATAGATCATGGTCACCTCTTACCGAGGAAGGTTACGCAGAGAAACTTCGTTTACTTAGAGAAGCCGCATCCGTGCCTATGGAACGATGGAGGGCACCGACGGTGTTAGCATGGTTAGAGGTTGCTCTTGGGATGCCGCAGTATGGTCCGCGATGCGCCGAGAACGTCAAGTCTGGAAAGGTAAATCTTGTCAAACGTAGCTCGATTAAACATCAACTCTTGCCAAAAACACCGTTTAGAGTGCTAAAACAAATAGTGTGCTGGATACAAGCTGAAATAATTAAACACAAAATAAGTATCAGTAGCAATTTATATCCTCATTCGGATCATGTCCTCAATTTTTCTTGATTTGAGTGCTTTCGAACTGGAGAACCGCTATAGCACAAATTCCTGCGAGAAACTATATTTAAAACTAGCAATTGTTTAAGAAATTTATTAAGAATTTTATTTATTCTAAGAGAATTGTTTAGGACAACAATGTCCCGAAGGGTACCCAAGTCCTGTTTTTAATTGTTGAAAATTGTCTAGGTACTGCTGGAGCTCAGCGACGCAGAATTGGAGGCAGGATTGGGTGTCACGCACCCCCTCCACCGAAAGAAATTACGTTTAGCTATCGAGGAGCATCGACATCCGAGTCTAGTTCGATATCCATGCATTGCTCAACTAGGTCACACGTGGGTCAGCTCCGAGTGGCTGCCAGACCTTGGACTCTCACAATATTCCGAGAGTTTCGCTACCAATATGGTGGACGCCAGGATGCTCGATCACCTCGGCAAAAAGGAGCTCGAGAAGCTGCTCGGTGTCACCAGGAAGTTCCATCAAGCCAGCATCGTGTACGGCATCAATTTGCTGCGGTTGCTCAACTACGATCGCCAGGTAAAGGGAATTTTAAAAATAGTCTGTATAAATTAATGAAGTACACTGCCTGAATAGAATCTGTTGAACAGTGGAAGATATCAGACAGGTGCGAAACAAAATTTTTACTGAGTAGGATTCTTGATAAATTTATTTGATCAAAGTCTCAAGATTCTTTTGGGAAATGCGAAGACATTTTTTAGCCGGTCTAGTTTTTAAGGAATATATTCATTTACTGTAAATTTGATCATGTCAACGTTCAAAGGACACTATTAATCGTGTTCACCGACAGGCATTAGCAGTCAGAAGACACCAGTGCGAGCAAGTCGACGCAGATCCTCTGGTTTGGACGAACCAGAGGTTCATTCGGTGGGCGAGGAACATCGATCTAACTGAATACGCTGAGAACTTGAAAGGTACGCCCATAATTAGCCACTGAACCCATCAAAAGGGACGAATAATTTTATCTATCCGCTCGTTCCAGTATTCGAAGGAAATCTATTCACCAAAGTTTTCTCATTTTAATTTCTTGATACCTGGTATCAGTTTCATTTTATCATTCACTCAACGACCTCGCTTTGGTACAGACTTCTGTGAAAATATTCTACAAAAATGGCACTTCGTACTATGTATAAAGTTTCGCAGACACCAATGCAATACATCAAATCCAGATGCAATCAAGTTTTCCTGCAATTTGGTGACGGAAAATGTTGATAAAGCAAGGTGCCATTTTTGTAGTGGCAGTGGCCCGTTACTTCTGCTCGTTTCGAATGATAGGAAGACTGATTAACGTCCAAAACTAGATTCCGGTGTGCACGGTGCCCTGGTCGTGATGGAGCAATCCTTCACCGGCGACACGATGGCCACAGCCTTGGGAATACCACCAGCTAAACACATGATCAGACGACACCTGACCGCCGAACTGGAAGCCCTCGTCGTTCCAGCAAGGTACTCAGTCTTCTAACATCCCGAGGCGACATTGGACAACGCTCACTAATCGACATAACGAGATCGACCCGAAAACACGATTCATCGTTCTCGCGTTTCCATTTCAACTTTCCTTGCTCGAGAGATCCTCATCGGGGGCGTTGCCCTTCTAAACTAATCCATAGGGTAGATCATGGGCAGTAGCAACACGTTAATTATAAAATAGAATTACGGGAAAATAATTTCACAGAGAGAGAGAGAGAGAGAGAGAGAGAGAGAGAGAGACAATAATTTCACTTTGGGTCGAGTGATGACCAGGATATTGATCAAAAAGATAAGAGTAACATTTTAGTAAAATAAAATTTGTAATTATTACTGCAGCTATCGCAATTGTAACTGACGAAGGAAATTTTTTCTTTGGCTTGCTTGTGTTATTTCATGCAAGCAACGCAGTATAATATTCTTCATATTCCTCCTCAGCAGACTGATTAATTCTTTTTTCGTAACTGCTAAAAGGATTCTCTTCTTTCAACTGCAGTCCAACATTTTTCTTCAGCATTTTCCCTTGTTCTTCTCTATATTCTGTGCTAATCTTCTCTCTTTTGAGCTTGCGAACTTTGAATAATAAATTCTGGCTAACGAGACGCCCAAGTGTGCAAAGTAACGATCGGCACTGTTTCAAAAGAGGTCGAATTAAAGATTAAAACAAAGAGAGAGAGAGAGAGCACATATTTACAAAGGAAGTCTTTGAATTACAATTTATTTCTAACTCACAAAAGAAATGGATGTAGCTGCTGCATCTTGCATAAAGATCCACAAATAACAAATTTGTGTTGAAATCCATAGCGTGCTGCTACTGTCCTCGGTCTACCCTAACTTGGCAACCGGTAGAAACATCGCGAAGCAGTTCGTGCACAAACTAATGACAACAAGTTGGACGTGTTTCACGCGTGTCCCGGTGTTCTCTCGAGCTCGGGCCACGCAACAGGTTACTTCAAACAGATTTCGTGTTCGTTCGAGCACCGACGTCGCAGCTTGTCGATTGTACACCGGTTAACAATCGCACTCGAAGTCAATGAAACCGCCACTTCCGGCACGGACGACGTTTAGAGACTATCTATGTATCATATCAAATCTCGCGGGTCCTTTTTTATCGTCTTCTATAGGTAGAGCTATCCGTAGGGAAACGTTCGTTGAGTCACTGTCAATTATTTCGAATTCGCGATGGACATCGTCGAGACGTTGGAAACTCGACAGCTCCGTGGAAAAAAAAGAGCAGAGGTGCCACGCGATTAGCTTCGAAGACGTTTGTTATTGTATAAAGTCGCGTGTAGAAGTGTTACAGGCCTCGATTTTTTCAGGGTTTCTACTTTCGAAGTAATATCGTAAAATGATCGCAACAACACGTTCTACGTTCGAGAGAGCACGTGGCTCGAATATTAATTATCGTGTGTCCCGAGACGTCTGTAAATAACTATAGCAACCGGCAAGCTTATTAATAGTCCGCATCGGTATCGTTTAAGATAACGCAGTCTTAACGGCGGGAGATTGTAAATAATCGAGTAATTGTTTACAATTTTTGCTAGAGAGAGAAGTGTGAGAGAACGGAGCACGCGTACACACGAGGGTACGGTGTTCCCTCGTTAGGAGCGCCTGACGCGCATATAATAATCTCGATTTTCTGCCTTTGGCACACCATCGATAAAATTAGTGCAATCCTAAGGTTCAGCAAATAGACTACAGTGATCTAGAATCACAATTTTATTTTTCGTGCGCCAAGCCGAGCAACTCCGTGGCGTTCATGTAACGAGGGACCACCGTACAACCCTAAATCTAAGGTTGGGTTCCCCAGAAAAGGTCGCTGCTCGTTACATAAGTTCATTCAGACATCGACATCAAACATCAGACCCGTCACGAAGGTCTCAGAAAGACCGGAGTGACGATCATGATCGAAATGATCGATTCGCAGTGAGGTAAATGTACACGCAGGGTCTCGGCAACCCCGACCAATTCGCCGAAGTTTGCGGGCCTAGATGGGGTCGGGGTCGCTCGGGACCCGCCCCGTAGCCTAAGTACTCTCATCCGTAATACACACGCCATACTTGGATATATCGGGAATACACACACGTAAATACAGTACAGTACAGTCGACATAATGTACATATACAAACATACCCGGATGAAATGGTTCTTGAAACATTGTACTCGGCACCGCAGCTAATTCGCTGGGTCTGCAGTCCACTCGATCGCGGATCCATCGGTAATGTCTTTCATAGCTGAGCCGTAGCCCACAGCTGCCGCCTGCACTGCACTGCGCTATGTACAGCACATGTTAATATTAGTAATTCTGGTGTGATCCGTGGCCGAAACAGTTCGAACACTGCTCTGAGGAAAACACATAAGTTCCGATCAGAAACCTGAGCTCGAGAATCTCGAGGACCATCCTCTAGCTGAGCGCCACCTGAGAGTCCGCCTCCTTGCTTTGCCTCTGTATTTAGAGTTCGTTTAATAAGTACCGAGCCGTTAATACGCTGTTCTGAAGGAAACCCATAAGTTAGGATCGAAAACTTGGGCTCGAGAATCTCGAGGACCATTCTTCATCTGAGCGCCATCAAAGACGCCTTACTTAGAGTTTGTTTAATACGAGAGATACCGAGCCATCAGAACACTGAACAAAACCAATAAGCTCCCATATAAAACCTGAGTTTAAAGTCTTGGGGACCATCCTTTAGTCTCCGTCTGTTTTTAAAGTTTGTCTGTTCAACTCCAGAGCTCAGAAGCTCAAATGTAAACTTGCTTAACCGATACACTATAACATTTATTCAATTAAATGCACAGTGGAGACGGAGTGAAGTAATGGGGACAAAGTAAAATGTCGCTGGACCGGAAGTTTTCCAACAAGTTTTGTAAGCTGCAGACATTGTGGACAGCCAGTGTTAGATGCTCCTGCAGCTCGAAATTTCCAAAATGAATTTGCACAGATATTCTCTGTGTGACAATTTTCCAAAATTTCAGTTCGAATATTTTCAGTGTTTTCGATTAGCAAAATGAAGAAAGCAGTAAAGTTGTATGGTTGTTGTATTGGTTCAATATGTAACCATGGATTACACCAGTATGCATTATGGTTCCTTTTACCTTCTTCTGATTTGCCAACTTTGATATTTACATTTTTGACTGTTCGGTGTTTATTCCAATTGATCAGTTGGCCCCGATTGCGTCTCGGTCGATCCTACGCGGACGATCCTGCGCATCCGGTGTCCAGCGAACATCATATATACATTCTTCTATATATACATCTATATCAATGGTGCACAAAATGCTTGTGTATGTATATTTATGTTGTAACTAGATATTCATTATGATCGATCTGGTCCTGACGTCGAGCACTTGCAGCGAGCCTTCATTTCGAATGTTTATTGATCACGATAGATTTTGTGTGCCAAAACGATCTTTAATCTGACCTCCCTCACATCCCCTGCACTGTTCTCTTTTCATACGAAGAACCTCTCGAACCCTAACCGTTGAAAAATCTCTGTTACTCTTTACATTTCCACCCCTATTTCGTTCTTTCAAAAATTTACTTTGACAACATGATTCCTTCGGATAGAGAATGCAAAGGGGTTAAAGTAGCATCGTCAGTTTCAGTTCCATTAATCTTCACTCACCAATTTATGGGGTTGATAATCGACACTCGACGCGTTCAACTATTCCCCAACTCTGCTCGACCCCATCCCATTCACCACACCAGCAACTATAGCAAAAACCATGCTCGATTCGCACCCCTGAAGAAGCACCTCACGTCCCGTCACGAAAGGGTGCTCGAGCTTGATACGGTAGTGCTCACTTGAATTCGCAAAGTTTAGGATGCAGGATAAAAAAAATCTCAAATTATTCCTGGACTACAGTAGCCTCTCCGCAACTGTCGTATCTAGCGCGACAGTTCTAGTAGAGGTGCTACATTCGTTGTAGCGTGCCGAACGTAGAGACAAATCGTTTGCATTAGTATGAGTATGTTGACAGTTACGGAGGGAATACTGTACAGCATTTTCCCCACTATTTAACCTAGACATCCCTTGATCTTGATAGAGATATCTTGACCTTGATTCCTTGATAGACTCCGGATTTTATGCATTAATAACAGTGCAATTTAAAACAGTGAAAACATTAAAATACTAAGAGTATTAATATATTATTCTCACCACATTAAAATTATTACTGAAGAATATAATATAAATTACGTCGTTATAATGGTATAATGTACAGTGCAGTGTTTCTTATCAGGATATTAAGTCCCTTCTTAATCAATTATTTCTTTTTCATCACATAGGAAGTATATACTTTTATATGCGGTTATATTATACATATACAGGGTGTCTCAGACCACCCCTAACACCTAGGTAAAACCATTGTTTTCCACATAATATCAATAAAAATTGTGGGTGGGGTCGCTGGACCAATCTTAGTCTGCTAGGCCCTTTATATTTAGCTCCTGCATCCTGCAATTGATGCACAAACTTTATATTTTGCATAAACATTCGGAGTGTAGTCACTAGTAAACTTAAGAGAGCACTATCGTAGCAACAAGGAGGAGGAGGGAGTGTGGGCGGGGTGCAAATAAATAAAGAGAAAGAGGTTCGCTGCAAACTGTGCCGAACGTGTGTGTGTCCGCGGTGTCACCAAAGGGGGTGTGTGCATATAAGCGGGTCTGAGGAGTGCGTGTACGCAGAAAGGCGTGCATGAAGCGTGGTGTGCGTGTGCGTAGAAGTCAGCTGGAGGTGGTCTCGAGGAACAGCAGCGGCGGAGGTCGTCCGATGAGCACCGTGAGCGCAGGGGGTAGCCTCGGTCGTGGAAGCAGGGCGCTGCACCTTCAGCATCATCAGAGCTCCCTCTCGGCCCTACACATGACGGCTAATCACACTGGCACGGTCGATAGACGCAGATCCAGCCTCAGGGTAACGTACCGCATAGATTTAACACCACCTGGTCCATACACGACTGCACCGGGTACTCGTTGGTACTCCATCTTCTTAGCGTATACTCTATCTCTCTACATCTATCTATCTATCTATCTATTCAAACTTGCACGGGGTACGAGGGCAATTCTTGGCAGATCGCTTCTTACCCAGTCGCTGATGCTAGAACTCTGTAGCTTTTGCAATCGGATTAACCGTACCTTCGGTGTACCTGAGAAAGAATTCACAGGCTTGGTAGGTCACCAGTTATTGGTTTTATTGTTGCTGGTTGCTTACATAATGTTGTCTACGTAAAGGACCTTGAAAAAGAATTTCTTCTTGGTAGGTCCTGTTTCAAAAATTAGGAAGATACAGTATGTAGATTCTTTTGAACGTTGCTTGATTATTAAGCCTACTGAAAAAATTCGAAGAAAACAGAGTATACAGGGAATTCAAGAATGTCATGGAACTTGGGTACCAAAAATCATGACGTAAGGAACGAAGCACACTTTGCGCTTAGCTCCCACTGCACAGGACACTATATAGCCATAACCAGTCGAGACCAGTCACACGCTACAAACAATCTCTAACGAGTCCGCTCGACCGCATAAAAATAAGACTAATCTTTATTGATTTCAGTAGTTATCTATGGAGTGGTACTTTTCAAAGAAATCGCCAGATATGAGAACGAAGGGACGTCAGATAGATGACAGTTCGAAACGTAACGGGGTCTTAAGTAAGAGAATAAATATTTGAGAGAACACTGAGCACCGCGCCTCAGTTAAAAGCTAAAAGTAGACGGGATTTTCGTTCGCAAAAATAGGTAAATATTCAAGAAACGAAACCACTTGTGTGTGGAAGCAATCTGCCTTGAATAACATCCGAGTGTCACTCAGCTAACGGATTGACATTTTCTTTCCACTCTGAACACCATTGCATCACATCTCGAAACACCATATACAGAAAGCCATCACTGACAATCACCGTTATCACCGTCACGCATTGCTTTCGATGGTCGCTCGAGCGAGAAACATTTCACTCGACGAATTTATTCGACGAGAATCAATCATCTTCAATTAAGAAAACCACTCGAGCTGCCATTCCCGAAGGGGACTCTGTACACCATGCACCTTTCTCCATACTATCGAATCAGTCTCTTTGGCCATCTCATTTCTGTAAATATTGACTATGTTTTTCTTTCTGTCTCGATTCTTTTCGTTTCTCATTCGCACGATTGCATGGCATCGCTTAGGTAACGACGCTCGCTCCGCCGTAAAAAAAAAAAAGAAATCGAAAAGATAAAGTGAAACGTTCTCCTAATCTCGGTGCATCCCGAAAACTCGCTTGACCCTTATCGAGCGGAGGGCACGATCCCTTCGCGACGATCACAGCGATCCAGAATCGATCATCGTTCCGATTAACCCAGAAAAACACAGAGCTCTCGAGATGGAGAATCGATGAAACTTCCAGTTTTGCTCAGGTATGGTATTCAGTTTACCGAGATGAAATATTTTTCTAATACGTTCCGCAACGGTATCGACGAACAGAAGATGAACGCGCGCGCGCGGCCATAACCGCGACGCGATCGAACCTCTCCGCGCGATAAGGGTCGCAAGCTGTGAGCTATGAGCTCGGACCTAACGTTAATCATTGTCCCTGCATCATGTGGATCGTCGCAGACCTGCAGTCTTCTTTACTTGAAAAAGGTTCGGTATATATGTATATATACGTACATGTATCTAGATCTATATTAATCCATCGTTTTCTTTCGCCTACGTCTCTGTACATTAATCTATCGCCGAGACACCGAGGTGTCGTTCATGAGGCCTGGTTGCGCTCGAAGTTTCCTCGAGGTTGCCATGATCTATAAGACTGTAGTTCGTTTCTCCGTTCGGGAGAATCAAGGATTAAGCGATCGGCACCCCGCGGGAAACTTCGAAACAAATCCTGTGGAGGGTGCAACGCGCGCGATGGATCGCTCTTCGCCCATTCGGTAATTTTTAAATGTCAATCTGCTTAGAAATTATTTCTCTACAATTTTTTAAATTTTTGCATTAAATTAAAAACGCACGTTATTTTAAAAAATCATGTTTTTAATGCAGTCGTGCACCAATGTTTATAGACTTTTGAATTGAAAAGAGAAGTTTATGTTCCCGATAAAATCGTGTTTTTGAATGTTTTAATTGGATAAAAATTATCCGCGACTGAATTGCTAATTTCTCGCGGGACGTGATCAGAAATCGCGATCCAGCGTCCGCGTTGCACCCTCCAAGATCTTCGTAGAGACATAGTAGATACTCATCGTTATCTTAGATCACCCATCAGAAACGAGGAGACATCCTCCCCGCCAAACAACCTGGAGGATGTCTCCTGGTCGACAAAGTTCGATCGTCAACGAAGCGTCGAACGTGTGTTTCGCGTCGAATCGACGAGTTTATTCATTGGAACTGGTGGTCGTCCGACGCCGCGGCGACGATCGAACGATCCTCACGAATTATCGATCTCCATTGTACGAACCTCGAAAATACGGACGACAAAACGAGCGTCCGATTGCGTGGCAAACGGTGTCCGAGCTTGCGAGATTCGTTCCGAGCCCGATTCCAATCTCTAGATAATTACGAACTCCGCATTCTTGAAAGTCCCGCTTCGGAAATCGGTAGAGAAGAAGAAAGACTGAGAGGTAATGCACTCTGGTGCGTAGGTGAACGCCGGAAGAAATCATTCTCCCCATTTCCCGGATAGATTGTCTACTTGTAAATCTTGTAAACCCTCGTTCTTCTTGCCGACGATCGCAGCGATCGGTCATCGAAGAAAATGATTCTCCCGAGAAGATGACTCGTCGCAAGGTGCGATAGTCGGCCTCGCGACATTCGCAAATCACGAGCTTAACTTGTTAGTGAAATTTCTAGGGAAATCTGGTTGGTATTCTGCGCTCGTAACTCGTCGATCCTCTCCAGGAACCTCGGAGCCTCTTCACCTTAGCCAGAACCCGCTCTTTCCTCTTCAACTGTCGCTGGAATTTTGACTTCCTCTGTTTCCCGATCAGAATTTCACAACATTGCACTTAGCTTCGATCAACTTTTCATTCGATTTTATACCTTTTACTACCCTTTAAATTATCCCAAGAACAGAAATATTAATTATAGGAATTGCTTAACTTGAAACTGGAATAAAATTGAGAAACACGATTACAATTTTTGTTAATCTTTCCCTTCCATGATTAGTTTTACCTTATTTTGTGGTTCTGGATAGTCAGACGAATTACGAGCGAGTAATCGCGATCCCTATAGTTATCCTCGACTATATTTTCCTTCAGAGGGCTGACCGTATCGCCGCCACACTGTAAAACACTTGTACATAATGGATAAAGGAAAAGATTGGAAACAGTCGATTGCTACCTTATCACCTTCCAATGTATGTTAATCGGAGTGTCCCGTTCCCAAAAAGAAAAGGGTATACACATCTTAATTGTAGTGAATGCCGCGTTTGAAACGAATTGCCCGCAGACGCTCGATTTCTAGCCACCTAAACAAACTAATTATAATAACGATGACGATAATGCCATTGTGTAAATATAAACTGATGATTTCAATGTGGAAGTCACGGTGTGTGGGTTCTTAATCGACCTTGTTTCGTCCTTTACTAGTTGTCGTGGAAGAGCTCACAGGTATGCGCCCATCATCATCTATACTTTGCGTGTCATCGTACGTGTTTCTTCATCATTTGTCCCCGATCATTGCTCGGTAGCTCGGTTTTCTTTTCACTCTAGTAACATTGAAATTGGCTAATTATTTCACCTACTTAATACACAAAACTCCATCTTGTATACGATACCCTTGCCATACGATTAATTTTACGGTTTCAGTGATTAAAACTTTTATGTAGATCGTAATTTCCTGAAAAGGGAGAATATATATATTTATATCTATTGTGTGTCTACATATTCTCCGACAGCTTACATTAACAAAACCAAAATAGAATTTTATTGCGGTTTAAAGGAAATTATTAACATACATTTTTATCAGAATCTGTTCAGAATCTTCATCACCAGTCAGACACGATATTGTAAGGCAAGGAGTTAATAAAATGTGAAGATTTATTATTCAATCCTTTCTGAAATTTAATTTTAGAGATCATCACTTTTCAGGAATACTAAATTTTTAGCCAATTTGAATCACCAGCTTTACCCTTCTCTATCTTCCGCTTCATAGCAAGTACTTCCACTCCCTCGACTGAAACATCACCAGTTTTAGTTTCTGTTTTCATGCTGATCGTGTTCTGTTGTTTTCAATCGCCAGATTAAATATGTTGGGTAAACTTTACTTTACCGGACTCAAAATTAGTACCTTTCTCCTACGAATTATGATGTATGTGGTATGTAATCCAATAGATTTGCACTCGGCGCGGATGCAGATCGAAGTTTCGATCTTGTAGGATCAATGGTTCAGGAGTTATGGTTGCTCAAAGTTGAACAATCTGCAGTGTTTTTGACAGGTAAGGGCGCCGCCATGTTGGTTTGTAGTGACGACCTAATCACCAACCAACTACCATCTAGCGACATTGCTCTACAAACCAATATGGCGGTGTCCTTACCTGTCAAAAACACTGCAGATTGCTCAACTTTAAGCGACCATAGCTCCCCAACTATTGATCCTAGAGGTTCGAAACTTCGATCTGCATCCGCGCCGGGTACAAATCGACTGGATTACATACCAAATACATCATAATTCGTAGAAGGAAGGCACAAATTTTGAGTCCGCTAAATTAAAGAGCAGCCAATATGTTAACGTACGTTTGATTTTTAACTGCTTCTTGTTCGCGTGAAAGCTGCTCAATCATCATTCCCAGAAACATTAACCGTTTTTTCTAATCGTCCGCCATTTTGTCTGCTCGCGGTCACGCGAAACTCATGCTCAACGTTTCGATCTCACTTCTTTCGATCACGACAAAAAACCATTTGTACCCATCGTGGATCATTCAAGTTCAATCTCTAAATACAATTTCTGACGAAAACTCTGAACACTTCGACGCATCGTACTTGTCATTCAATCAGTTCACTGACCCCTTATCTTCGCTTCTCTTGTCGGAATTATTTTTCTTCAGAAATTATTTCATAGAGGATGTATCCAGACATCCTTCTACTGAAACCATAATGGTCATCTCGAAGAATCAATTTACAATCATACGGTCGATCAATCTATCTGTCTCCTTCAGACATTGATTCTACGAAAAAGAACCCTGAAGTCGCATGAGAAACCATAATCAAGTTATTCATCCACTAACATCCTCAAACTGATCATCGTTTCCTTAGTTATAGCGAAACCTATAGTCGGATCAAGGTGCACTGAACTCGTATTAACTTAAACAAGCCTGATTGCAACTAAATTCTTAGACAGTTGTGGCAATTTTGGACCAAGAATTTTGGTAAACAAAAAGAGTCCTTGCAAATCAAAGATGAATAATTTAAATAATACTTGTATGGGAAACTTGTATCATTATATTCGTGACATTTTTCCGATTAAATTCATACGAAACACGATATAATTTCGACCATGTTTACTTGTAAAATTTTATGTGAAACCTGGATTATCCGAACCAATTAAGTCTCGAAAAAGAGTTTCACGAGTTCGCTGCGCCTTGCGTTCAGAAACGAGTGAATAACAGCAATCACGGACTAATCGTTCGATGTCCTTCCACAGGGATCGCTAAGTCGGGCCTTCGGTCTGCGACCCAGGAGCGAGAAGGCTTCCCCATCATCCTCGTCGGACACCGGAAGTCTAGCGAGTCAGTACATGAGCAGCGCCCGCAGTAATTCTCCGCCACCGCCTCAACTTCCGCCGAGGCCGATCACCGGAAACAAGAGGCACCGTAGGGTGAAGAGCATCGGGGACATCGACTACATAACCAGCGCGGCGGTTAGCACCCCTGTCTGACAGGAGGGTAGGCCCCAGCATTCGGGGCCTTACAGGAGCCTGAGCGAGCGAGGATACTCGTCGACGTACTCTTTACAGTACGGCTCCTATTCCGGATACAGCAACATCCTTCCACCTGGCGATCAGTACCAGTATCAGCAAACTGGCAACTACTATCAGCTGGAAGGCGGTTACTATTCACCGCAGAGCACCGGTCCACCTTTCCCAGGTGTCCAGAGGTATGGCAGCCTGGCCAAGAAGCCTGGGTCTGCTCCACGAAGGACGATCCCGCTATTGACTCAGAGTCCAACTCTAGGACCCACTTAGCCTAGGCTCGATCGCTGAATCGAAGCTAAAACAGCAATTTTTCTGGCCGATCCTGCGACGGAAACTCCGCCCAAAGGACCCATTGCTACCACCATAGACAGGTGTCTTTCGTTCTTAAGAAAGGCTCTGCTAGGAATTTCTTGCCTCGTTTGAACAAATTTCGGGTAACGCAGACACACTTGATGCCATTGGTTATCTTTTGGCTTTGGAAGGAGTCATACAGATTACTCACCTACCGTAGACATCTTGTTTCCTTATCTGCGACCATTCGAATTGATAATAACCCGGGGGAGAACGTTTGCTATAGCTTCTCCAAGATGGCCGACAGGTCCGCCATCTTGACAAGGATTTGGCCCGGCCAAAAAAATTGCTGTTTTAATATTCATTCGAGAGATGTAACGAAGTGAATTCGCGAATCGCGTGATTCACCGTGACGACAGTTGAATCAACGAAGAACGCGAACGAGACTTGGGTTTTCACGTTGACTCCCTTCTCTCATGTTTTTATCAATGAGTAAGCAACGCTAAATGTGAAATTAATTTTTAATGGCTGTTCGAAGATCTACCCGAAGATCCTGACACGTTCAGGAGAGTTTCGTAATCTTCCATTCAGCTCGTTCGATCATGTTCGCTTGTGAAAACGCTATTTTAACTTCTATCCGGTTGATTTCCAACAACCAGAAGCCTCGAGTCTGCGTTTCGACGTCGGAATCGCTCTGAGCCGTGAAATATCGAATCGCAGAACGTGCTGCGACCGTCAGGACCAGTTTCGTATCAGTTAAGCGACGTAGACGTAGAGGAAAGACTGTTTACCAGTAGTATCGGCGGTAGAAAGATAATCGAGCATGGGTCTAGGACGAGAAGTATACCCTGATCACTCGAGCGATTTACAAGCCATTCGAGGACCTAGAGGAACGATTAGAATACATAGATCACGGCTAAGAGAAGACTAGCCAATAATACAATCATGTCTGCTGATCATACTACTGCGTGCGAGACGCTGATCGCTGATAGACCTAGACGGAAACGCGTTCTACATTGTCATACTCTACTGGAATTGCTGCCAAATCGTGAGAGTCAAAGACACACCGCGTCTATCCGAACCTTCAATGAACATACACGACCAAGTAGAATCGAGAGGGAACGAAAGATCTGTTGCACCAACGTTTCGGTGTCTGTGATCAAGATCGAGATACCGACGAGCGCCTGATCATCGAAGGGAATACTCGGAGATCGAGAAAGGTATTAGGCGATTATTTAGCAACGAAAGCTAATTGATCGATCGAAGTCAGATAATTGATCGAGAGCTAATCGATCGTGGAAGTGGACTGGGGCTTCCATTGGTGTTCAGCGAGGAACACGAGAGACTGCTCGGTTATCAGCAAACCAGCAAACATTCCAAGTCGCTGTTTCTCGGCTGTTGGGAGAGTTCGAATAGGCGGAGACCTATTTTTCATTATCGACGAAATAGGATAGAACGAAACCCGAGACCAAGCTAAACGAGAACCGTGTATAATCAGCAAATCTTCGCGATCTATAACTATTAAACGAAATCGACGATCCCACCAACGGATCCTACCCAAGACCTCTCTACTTTTCATTTCTTCGGTGCCGTCGCACCTTCGTTATGATTTTCTACGTTCCTGATATTTGTACATATGTGTACCAAACGTGTAAGAAACGGTTTCTCTTCGAACGCACACGCTGAGGACGACGGTTGGGGAGCGCGAAGCGAAAACGATCCTTGTCTAAACGATTTTATGCTCGGGACAAGAGAGAAGACGAGGTTCTTTCTCCACGAAGAACGGGAAATCTTTGAATTTTGGAAAATTCTCTTATGATTCTCCGCACCTCGTGCATTCGCTAGTTCACGTTTCGTTCGATTCTTTGATGTAGGGTAGCGGAATTATGGTTTTTACGAATACGTAACGCGTTGATATATGTATATTAATATATATTTGTATCGTGAGAAGCTCTGCGTTTAAGGTAGGACTTCTAAAGAAATTATTCATGCGATTCATACTTGTATCGTGGCCGAAACGAACGGATGCCGCGGATGTGACTTCGGTGAACGGTCGTTTGAACGATTAGGCGGTTCGGCGATTCGTCGACGAGGATCGTACTTCACTATGAACCCCTCAATTCGCATGAACATTCGCAACGACAGGAATTCGCGATATCTTGTCGGACATTATTTTTGTTCTATGGAAAGGTAATTAATTCAATGGAGCGAGCGAGTCGACGACATAATCATAGGAGCTGATATTAATTATTATAACGCGTTATGATAATTAGTATTGTCGACTGTCACGATGTAACGCGATCAGCCGGGTCGATCACGATGTAATTGCGATCACGCGAGATGGCGTCTCCATCGGTTTCCTTTATCTTCCGTTTTGTTTCTTTTTTTTTTTATTGTAGATAAAACACCCCCGTGTAGTCGAATATTTATTCGTAGGTGAAAAAATTTCTTCGTATTTATACTTGGCGGTAATTTATTTCGATCCGCGGATCGTTCTTCTGACGCTGGATCAGTATTATCGTCGTTTGTCACGGCCAAACGACGGATCAATACTCTCCGAGTAATCGTTTATCTCTTGTTTCTATTGTCTTCTCTTCTTCTTCTTCTTTTTTTACATACCTAAGTAATTTATTCGGATAAATTAGTTTAGGTCTAACTTATTTGACGTGCGAGCGCGGCACGGATTCAAAGGAGATCGAGGAGAGGATCAGGATCGAGAGATCCACGGACGGACTCTCGACGCTTCGTGATCGTTTATGGTATTTTACAGAAGCAATTGTAACATTCGCTTGTGGATGTCTAATTGATAAACGCGACCAAATGATCGAAAGAAACATTGTAAATGTGCTCAGTATCGTCTGTATATATTTGTGTGAGTTGTAATCTAAATATCTGGGAGAAATGAAATAAATGAATGCCTTTACTTCTGTGCAACGCGGGCGTCACTTCCGTTCTCGTCATTTCGCCTACCAATCGCGACGGTAAGTATACAAAAAGTAGCACGAAGCTACAGGTGTCTGTATTGGACATGGAATTTTAAAAAGTATTTTTAACCCTTAAGGTATAGTACAGTGTTTACTCAGATTACGAACTGTAATACCAGGAACATTTCTAAAATGCTGTATATAAATTTTCTCAGATAACTTCGAAATAGTATATAATTTTAGATTAAAAATAACCCAAATGTGTTCGAGGGAATTAAGTTAAATAAACTTGATGTTTGCAATTATCGTACGATACAGTAGCAAAAGTTAGTGTACAGATATTTTGTTGGGGTCATGAGAGACCCCAGTACGCCAGTATATTGGAACTTCTTTTCGAAATTAAATTCCTTTAAAGACAATGTTGAAGGTAAAATCGGAACTCTCTCTCTCTCTCTCTCTCTCTCTCTCTCTGTTTGACAGGGTTGGGTTGAATTACAGCATTTGTTTATTTGATCCTTTCCTTATCACAAAATACAAAATCATTTTGACAATAAATATGCAACGTCGGAAAAAATATAAAAATATGTTATTGCAGCAATATTCTATCACAATATGAACACAATAAAGCCTATAAATACTGCAAATACGAATACTAATTGCTAATTTTAATATTGTATGATACGTCTAGTCTGGAGGACATATACGAATAGAAAGCTGAATACATATTGTCAGCTAACTGGTCGATGAAATCGGCCAAATTTGTAACGATTTTGGTCAACAAGTTATACAGGACAGAGCTCCCTTGCAAAGGAGAACACTTGTCCTTGTCAATTTGTATTACATTCGCCTTGCAATACTCCCACACAAACAAAATGGCATATTGCAAGAGCTTCGCGGAATTTAGTTCGCCCGATAGCATACGCGTGCTGATTTTAAAAATCATTTTCAAGAGTTCTGTGCCATTATTCATTTCCGCCATTTCATTAAACACTACAAGAAGTTGATTAAAATCCTCGGATTGTTCGTTCAACGCAGATGGCAGTTGAGAAATGAATTCTGTTACCAACTGCACAAATATACTCTTTAATTCGGTCACTATCGTTTTAGTGAGCAGTGATCCTGTTCCTGATGTTTTGATGGCTATTGCACCCGATATTAGCAATCGTTCCGCAACAAAATAAGGATCGATTAATCTAATGCCATTTAGCACTAGTACGCCACTTCCAAATTGTAATGTGATATCGTGATTGGCCAGAAAATCTTTTACATTGCTCATTCTCGTAAGTCGATGTATTATTCGTTTAGAGACATCCTTACCAATTATTTTATTATACTGTTGTTCAAGGCGCTCGAAACGAAGCATGTTCTTGAATTTCTCGAGGATAGTCCCGTTGGACGTCCCTATAAGTTCGTTAGCGAGTTTCATATTTAATAGAGAGTTGCTAAAAAATAGTACTTGCGAGCTGAACATGACTATATCGAAAATATCAACCCTCTTGTTTGTTTGGTATTCGTCAATTAAACGATATCCTTGAAAAACTATACCACAACCGTTGACTGTAAGATTGCTTATTAACAATGAATCGAAGGCAATTTTTGCTGCATTGCTAATACTAGACCCCTTTGCAATAGCTTTCAATAGAAGCATGGTTCCGCCGTTCGATCCAATGCCTAAAACTGAGCTGGTTATTCCAAACCATGCTGACAAAGCTGCGCCTTCTGAAGGGCATATAGATTCTTCGTGTGCACTACGATCTACTAATCTTTCTATGCCTCGACTGATGTTCCATCCTCCAGTAACAAAAGAGCTAACTAAGCCTGCAGCAGTTACTACAGGTCCAATAGGAGTAAACAACGATGCTATTCCAATCGCTACAGCTGTAGCAACGCCTGTAACACTGGAAGCAATATCAATGGTTTCTACAACTAATTTCGCAGTCCCACAGGCAGGCGATTGTACCATATGGGTCCACACAGTTGAAGATCGTTTAGTAACTGTACAATGTGGATTGCACTGATATACTCCATCTTTTGGTATAACCATCATGCATTTTGATAATGTATTATTCTTTAGGTAGTCTTCCCAACTTTTGTAAACTCTGCCAGTATTATCAATATACCATACAGTGGTCTCATCTACTTTGATTTTAAAAATAGGTAATGCATATATCTCATTGGAGGTTCTACTTGATGCATTCTGTTTAAATGCTATATTATATATTACACTCATATAAATAACACTACGACAACAATAATTCTTGTCTTGCTTGCGACATTCAAGTATTTTTTCATAGATGTTATTAATCGTTTTACGTTTCTGCTTGTCATATTTCCTATTTGTAGATGAATCAGTAGCCTGGTTATCAATCAGTTGTTTATCTCCATCATATTCAGGAGTACCATATAATGCAAATCTAATTCTTTGAAGTATGTAATCATGTTCGTCCTGTTTATATAGAAACCAGTCAGGAAGAAGTTCATAATAAAATTGTTGATGTTTTATTGCAAGCTGTTCCATCTGATTAAAAAATACACAAATGTCATTTTTAATATTACACATAACCTGATCATTAATGAAAATAAGAAAAACAAGAATACCTTCTTAAAATCTTCCATTTTGATACGTTTAGAACCACTACGTCCTGTTAAATTCAGCCGCTAACTTTGCAAACTTTGAAAGTTCTATTACTCTTGACAAAGCTTCTTATCTACTAGAATTCCGTATTCAAAATAGTAGTGTATATATATATAGACGAGATTCTTGATCAGATTCCAACAAGTTTTCAAATATTTGTTAAAGACAATATACATCTACTTAATCTCTCTGTACACGCATAAATATTACGTACCACACTCTAAGGAAGAACTTTATGAATCTCTGGAAGAATCCCTGAAAATAGATCACAAGAAATTTAAGAGGTAGGTATTATAAAAAGCATTATTTAAAATATTGAACGCGTTAATTGCCGTGCTACATAAAAATTTATTTTTCCGACGATATATGTAAATGTGTAGGATGTGCTTATACGGTTCGCGAAATGTGCGTGAAAAATTAGTATCGCAAATCTTGGATTCTCAATTTTTGTTGCAATAAATAAACTGCTTCTATTTATGTATCTTACCTACATAATTCTTGTGATCGATGGTGAGCGTGCGAAACGATCAATATAACCCAACGTATAAATACTGACTGTTGAATTTGAATCGATCTGCAATATATGTATGCGAATCAATACGAATACAGTCTGGCAAATACTGGGGATTCCCAGCGACGAAAAAAACAGATAAATAACACGTTGCCACGTTGCCTTGCCCAGCCTTGCCACCTTCACAATATAATTTTGGCAGTTCGCAGGCTTCAAATGTTTCGAATCCATTCACCTTGTGTATCCTTGTGTAACGCGTAAAACCAACAGATTTCGTAATTTTAGTATTGCATTTAGAACTTATTTATAGAATTAATAAACTTATTACTGAAGATAATAGCTTATTACTGGAAACACTTTAGAAAATTTCCTTTCTGCCCCGGTATACTGTAGTTCGGCATCAAATGTGATTCCAGAGACTGGTGATTCCTAACGATTTTTTAAACGATTCTTCGAGTCGATTTTAGGATATATCCCCGCAGAAATTTTTGAACGCTTGGTAACTTTTTAATTAAAGTTAGAAGATCCTGCTCTCTCTGCGATAGATACGAAATCGTGCTAATACAAGTTCAAAACTGTTCAAACTAAAAATCAACATCATAAACGGCAAGAATCATTTTGTTTACTCCGTTCAAACGTCCGTATAGCGCCATTCGATATAGTGCCAAACGAAGAAACTGGTGGTCAAATATTGCTAACAGCACCGACGAGATACTATTAAAGACTGCCAGTCCCTGTGTTATTCCGCGGGACCAGTAAGTGGGCGCGAGTGGGCGCGGGGATAACGTGAAAGTTACAGTGATCTGATATACCACATCGCTAAAAGTTCTACATAGTGCCAAAATAGTGCCAAAACATCGTCTGAAATATGGCGGAGAATGTAACATTTAATAATAATCGATATGGTTTCGTGATAATTCGCATTCTCACCGATGCATCGCGACGAGAATCTCCTCAGTGGTCTTCTTTACCGACAAAATGCCGTCGATGGCCTCCTGTTTCTCTGGATGGAGCCAGAATATATCCTAGAGGGCGTAAGAAATACCGAAAAATTCGAGTCCCGCCAACTCCCATAAGGCTGGCAGTCTTTAACAGTATCTCGTCGGTGCCCGCGCCCACTCGCGCCCACTTACTGGTCCCGCAGAATAACACAGGGGCTGGCAGTCTCTCGTCGGTGTCCCTACTCTAGTACTTAGCCTGGATCAGCTCCTACATCATATTTAGCCTGGATCAGCACCTACATCATATTTAGCATGGACAAGATCCTACATCATCTTTAGCCTGGATCAGATCCTACATCATCTTTATCCTGCTAGCGCATGTGCTATTCAGTGACATAGGCAAATGGGCACAGGTGGGCACGGGCACCGACGAGATACTCGTCCGAGTCGTCGGTGAGAATGTAAATTGTCACGGAACCATATTGATCATCATGAATTGTTACATTCTGCACCGAACCACTGACGAGATACATGTCGTCAATTACCATAACGGCAATTACCATAATCTGTTGATATTATTCAGACAATTTTTATTTTGCACACAGATCCGCAGTCTACTGATTATCAATACATCGTCTCGAGCATTTGCGGCAAGTGATACTAACGGGTTTATCCATCGGCTGCCGCAACACAAGCGAGGTATAACAGTGGACTGATCATCTAGTATAATTGTCCGTACCTCCCTGTACTGCAGAATTACACTAGAAGTTTGACGGTTTGCCGAGTCTCTCCGAGTTAGTCACCATTCCTGTTATAAATGTTTAGAATGTAATATACATAAGTTATGTACCTGTACAATATACAAACACTTTATGTATAAATTTACAATGAATAAATGGACTATGTATTAAAAAGAATATCTGCGTATTATATTTATTGAATCAACAATTTTTCCCGAACGTTCCACTAGTCGTAGAGTTATACTACTGAGGCTCGTGCCACCTCCTTCGATAGCATGTTCTCTTAATACAAAACTCAATTTCTGAAAATTTTCGTTAATTTTCAACCTTCTGTCTTGTCGTTGAGTTGTACTACTGAAATTCTGGATACCTCCTTCGATATCATGTGCTCCTAATACAAAGTTCAATTTTCGAAGTTTTCGAAAAATTTTCGCAAATTTTCGGCCGTCTGGCTTGACGTTGAGTTGCACTACTGAATTTTCGAAAATTTTCGACCGTCTGACTTGTCGTTGGGTTGTACTACTGAATTTTCGAAAATTTTCGGCCGTCTGACTTATCGTTGACTTATACTACTGAATTTCGTGCCACCTCCTTGCATATCATGTTCTCCTAATACAAAGTTCAATTTTCGAAAATTTTCTGCCGTCTGGCTTGACGTTGAGTTGTACTACTGAATTTTCGAAAATTTTCGACCGTCTGACTTATCGTTGACTTATACTACTGAATTTCGTGCCACCTCCTTCGATATCATGTGCTCCTAATACAAAGTTCAATTTTCGAAGTTTTCGAAAAATTTTCGGCCGTCTGGCTTGACGTTGAGTTGCACTACTGAATTTTCGAAAATTTTCGACCGTCTGACTTATCGTTGACTTATACTACTGAATTTCGTGCCACCTCCTTGCATATCATGTGCTCCTAATACAAAGTTCAATTTTCGAAGTTTTCGAAAAATTTTCGGCCGTCTGGCTTGACGTTGAGTTGTACTACTGAATTTTCGAAAATTTTCGGCCGTCTGACTTATCGTTGACTTATACTACTGAATTTCGTGCCACCTCCTTCGATATCATGTGCTCCTAATACAAAGTTCAATTTTCGAAGTTTTCGAAAAATTTTCGGCCGTCTGGCTTGACGTTGAGTTGCACTACTGAATTTTCGAAAATTTTCGACCGTCTGACTTATCGTTGACTTATACTACTGAATTTCGTGCCACCTCCTTGCATATCATGTTCTCCTAATACAAAGTTCAATTTTCGAAAATTTTCGGCCGTCTGGCTTGACGTTGAGTTGTACTACTGAATTTTCGAAAATTTTCGGCCGTCTGACTTATTGTTGACTTATACTACTGAATTTCGTGCCACCTCCTTGCATATCATATTCTCCTAATACGAAGTTCAATTTTCGAAAATTTTCGGCCGTCTGGCTTGACGTTGAGTTGTACTACTGAATTTTCGAAAATTTTCGGCCGTCTGACTTATTGTTGACTTATACTACTGAATTTCGTGCCACCTCCTTGCACATCATGTTCTCCTAATACAAAGTTCAATTTTCGAAGTTTTCGAAAAATTTTCGCAAATTTTCGGCCGTCTGGCTTATCGTTGACTTATACTACTGAATTTCGTGCCACCTCCTTGCATATCATGTTCTCCTAATACAAAGTTCAATTTTCGAAGTTTCCGAAAAATTTTCGCAAATTTTCGGCCGTCTGGCTTATCGTTGACTTATACTACTGAATTTCGTGCCACCTCCTTGCACATCATGTTCTCCTAATACTTTCTCAATTTTTTAGAAGTTTTCGAAAATTTTTCGATAAATCGAACTTTGTATTAGGAGAACATGATGTGCAAGGAGGTGGCACGAAATTCAGTAGTGCAACTCAACGACAAGTCAGACGGTCGAAAATTTTTCGAAAGTCTAATCTTGTTTTGTGAATCCAAACTTTTCGCAGATGTTAATCTAATTCTATTATCGAATATTCATGTGCAGGGTTGAGAAAAAAGTACACATTAATTGTTGTATATAACTAACATCCTTTATTTCTCACTAAACATAACATTACAGGATAAACAATATAATATTAAAGATGATTATCGTGGTGAGATGAGAAGGAGGTTCCTGGCAGGAATACGATGAAGTAGGTACGAATGCGTAGGCTTGAGGTGGCTCGAGAACCAGGAAACGTCACGGGGAGTTAGACGTGCAGCCGGGTCGAGGGGGTGTAGTCTTCAAAAATGCCTTTGATCGAGTCAGTGGTTCCTTTGAAAACTCTCAATTTATTCTTCTTTGGCATGGACTAGAACCCAGTTTACTGCTTCAGTGTACACTAGAGAGTTCCAACATGAAGCTCGCATAGCCTTATTTTGCATAAAAAACATGTTTCCCAAAAGGATTGTAGGCGACGCGAAAAAAATTTCTTATCATTTTAATATATTCTTCCACCTTACCGGGTTTACATTTAACAAAAATTAAACATAATCATGTCATGTCCGCAATGCTTGCCGCAATTTACGTGGTGTCTTACTGAGAAACTGACGCGGATCATTTTTACCCAACAAAAATAGTATTTCGAAGTTCATTCGTTAAGATTTTACCATTTTTGAGGGCTCAAATCGAAGCTAGAAGAATGCACTTCCTGATAGGGACACATCGTGAAAAATCGATACATTTGTGCTTTCCCTACCTGCTTCAGCATTCTGGCACAGATGGCGTTGCCAGTATCGTTAGGTAGATCTTATCTGGATGAAATTGTTATAAGAAACAATATATTGTCATTCCATCTCAGCTTCACGTAATTGATGCAGATAATTTTTCATAAAGATCCACGATCTACTTACGAAAGATACCCAATTGACTAAAACTCAACTATGCCTACAGGAGGCTCTTTAGCAAGAATGACTGCGCTGTATTAGATGAAAGCTTAATAATTTCTTTTCAAATAATGATTGAATATTACTCTGGATAGTCATAGAAAAATTTGTTGAAGAATCGTCGATTTTTAAAAGCCTATTAACCCCTTGCCGTAACATTTTCTTTACAGGTACTTACAGTGACTAAACAGTCTTCATCCCGAAAAATGTAGAAGAGAAAAGAAAATCTATATTTTTGGTATGACTATATTTATTTTAATCTTTCAATATTGATCACTAGACTGCGGATTTTATGCATTTATGACAAAAATGGGCAGGTACAATTTAAAACAGTGGAGGTATTAAAAAGATTTAAGGCCACCAGTGTATTAGTTTCACCGGAATAAGATAATTAAAAGAAGAATGAAATTTTTATATGGCTCTTGTGTCTGGCAATCAATGCAAACATTTTTTATTTTTAATAAAGATCCGCAGTCTATTCATCACAAACGAATCAAATCTTATTTCATCTAAAAAGAAAGGCATAACATTCATACTTGTTAGACTTTGCTAAAATCTTCATCGCGCTCGTTAAAACGCGGCATGGGGTTAATTAGCCGCCAGGTAGTCAAAGTTTTTAGGGGCGGAGGACCGTGTTGGAAAATAAGGGAACGATTCGCTAAAAATTCAAAATACGATGTGGCGGACATGATTCCAACTCTTTCGACGTGGCAAGGGGTGTGCTACGATTCACGTTCCTTTTTTTTTCCCCCCGGCCTCGAGGGAAATCTGAGGTCGAGCTGGGGAGAAAGGGGTTGGGAAAAGGCTAAAGGTGGCGCAAGGGAATGCCGCGCGGAAATCGCAGGACAGTGGTCGCTTATTTGAAGTCAGGTGACAAGCTCGTAGCCCGATTCGATTGTGTCCGTTGGTTACTCTTTCATCGGGCTCCTCCGCGCTGGGAATTTTAGATTTGATTACAAAACGCGTCCACCCATCCTCCCCCGCCATCGGCACCGTCTCCTCCACGTCCGCGATCGAGCTTTCGCTCTTGCTTCTAGCGATGGCAACGACACCCCCGTGCGCATCGTCCTGTCCAACATGTCGACACCGAAAACCCACCCCAAAAAAACAATTTTTAAAAAAGTCTATGATCCACGATTAAAGACTTTTAATGAACCCTTCAACGATACCAGCAATTTCGAATACGAATTAACAGGTTTCCACTGAATAAACTTTTAAGTTGCTTAGTCTGTGCAACCCCTAAATATATGAGTAACACGACTTGTAATCTAGTTAAAAGTATTAGAAAGTTTTTAAAATACATATCTGAAGGTGTTCAAAAGAAATCTTTGGAGAATTTATTGTTGGAACGTTGAGAACCGAAGTCGAGAATCGTGTGAATTGAGAGAGAATTGTTCTCCAGGAGCATAGCGTGTAATCTGGTGATCGAGATAAGAAAATATTTGAATTTCTTTGGTGCACAATTGTGGGAAAGGTGTGAAACTAGAAACAGGACGTCGAGGATCGTCGCCATCGCTAGATTCAACCGCGTCCGCAACCCCGTTCCGGCTGCACCGATGAAAAACTCTTGTTGCTCGATCGCGACGGAATTATTGGCCGACCGTGCTTATTTATGGCGTTCATTTTCCTGGAGATTGCAGGAGAGGACGGTCCCGGTCTCTCTCGCACGGGCTCGATTTTTTTGCGGGAGCACGTCGATCCGCGATTTACGGCGTGTCAGCTGAGAGGTGAACAGGACGTTGATAACGACGACACATTGACGTGGAGGATCGTCGGGCCCGGTTCTCGCGACAAAATTAATTCCCGCGGTCCTTGCGATCGTCGCAAGAATCGAAAGCTTTCCCCCGGACAAAACTGCGCACTCTGGGAAAAATTCTAGAGTACCAATTGTCGCTATACTCGCGCGCGTGCTCGCTCGCGAACTTTCCGACATCTTTATTGCAAGGAGCTGAATAGAAGTGGAAACTGTACAGGAAACGATACTGTCGCGTTTTCGACGAATAATTGCATTTCCATCATTTCTTCAGGTTTCCATAATCACTACTGGACTTCGATTCTCTATGCCATGCAACATAAAAACTTTCTGCACGAATTGCAGAAAGTAGAAAATCAATAAAAATATATTTTTTCTCCTAATAATTCTAATCAATTTAAAACAACGTGACAATATTGTCAAATTCTTCAATAATCGCACTTTCATAATTTCTTTAGGCTCGTAGGGTCATTACTAGATCGTAAATCTCTATGCAAAATAAAAATTTTCTGCATTGCAATAAATATGAATTCAATAAAAATGAATTTCCTGTTCTAACCGTCCGACAGGATCGTACTTGTAACTATTATAATATGCATAGGACTATTCACTTCTTTTTGTTAGAAATATTTCGCAGTTTAATTTTGATATTGGAGCAGGTGCTGTATATTTAATTGTTTGGTGTTATTTTATTCTTTAGACAGTGCAAGTTTGCAGGTTGGATTATAGGAGTACGATTTTTTTGCAAGGTCCGTGACAGCAGGAGGCTGCAAGGATCTACAAGACCGATTAATCATCCCCGGATGACTTCCTGTCGCGACAGACGCAGTCACTGCATTATACATGATCGCCGTTTTAAATGGGATTAGCATGGGATTTGTAGAATTTAGGGGCATATGCTGTCTGCTGGTGGTCCGACAGATGATGCTACTATTGCGTGAAGTATGTATTAATACAGTAATAGTGAGCACTGCTATACAAAATGAAATGGAAGACTTGTCGCCAGACGGAAGTCGAGCTAAAAAGAAAATCCTAATTTTTCCCAGTTGACAATTTATAAAATAATCCTGAAATTCCAATCGCATTCAATATTAGTTGCAGAATAATACTTTTGTTGCTTTATTTTTTATTCGAGTAATTATAATATTGATTGTCCCTCTCTCCTTATTCAAATCAATTTCTAGGTAAATACCTGAACGTGTTTTGAGATTCAGAACAGGATTTCAAACACTTAAATCCAAATCCACATATGCATTAATAAATCCTATAAATCGCATTATTGCAAACTCTCTAACACACTATATGTATAATAGTATTGATTTTTTAATGGATCGTTACACATCTTAGAAACAAAATTACGCACGATTATCTGATAATACCATACCTATATTCCAACCAGAGTTGTGCTAATTCAATTACATTGTAATTCAATCACGCAATTGAATTACTTTGTATTTCGATTTAAGTAATTCAACTACGTCCTTACTGAATTACATAATTCAAACCTTTCAATTAATTCAATTACTAAGTATTTTAATCAGATGTGCATAATTGAAATACAATATAATTAAAATACAGCTCTCCAAATTATTGCCTAGAACTTTGAAGAAGTGCGATATATTTTTATGTTTTTATCGTCCTCGTTCATAATACGTAACGCTATTTCATGTTTATGGTTGAAATTTAAAAAATGTGTAACGCAGAAGTTAATTCTGTTCAGATATTATAAATTTATAAATAGTAAATTCCTTCTGTTTGAAACCTTCACATGGATTTTTTCACGATGAATTCGTAGATCAGCATGCCAGCAATACTGAAATAATCGTGCGTGTAAGTACATATATGGAGAACAATGTTTACCCCTTCAGGCTCGCCGAAAAAAAAGAATGAGTACCAGCCATAACTTTTCCGAGGCGTGAGCTACGCGAATCGTCACGCATAATAAAGTTAGGATTACTGTCGGGGATTTTGCGCTCGATTAATTTCATTAGCGAGAGTCAACCCTTTGGTATAACCCTACACAGCTATAGCTCGTACCCTTATTTCCTCGGCGACAGCAGGTAAGGATTCACCCCTCGACAAGTGTAGATCCCCGCAAAATTGTAGAACATCGTTACCATATGTAAGGGACGCCGTCATCTCCCATTTCGATCAACTGTTTAATCATTGCACCCATTATCAAATTATAACTGAAACAGTATAAACATTGTCAAACAATTTTTACTGAGATTTTTAAAGAGCTACAGTAAAGTCTCTGTTGACGCAAAAGCCACGGAGGGATTCGGTTGCGTCGATCGTAGACGGGTAGCTATTTTTTTGAACTTCAAAGGCCGAACCGAACGTAGAGAAGGACAGCGCGTGTAAAGCGAGACCACGTCTCTTTCTTTCCCATACGTTGTCCTTCCTTGCGCCCGAAACTTTCATCGTCAATTAAACCACTAAATACAGTTGAAATTATACATATACTGTTTGATCTTTTCTTAATCAGAGAAATGTCACGGATATATTGATGAAAGTTCCATAAAAGAATAACTAATAATAAAAAAGATTAAATATTGGTGTTACATTTTGTAACTGCGACTCTCCGCGTTGCATTAGTAGTGGTTCACACCGATATATCCGAGCCGAGATCAGATTACTACAGTGGAGGGGATATTTTTTTGCGCCGATAAAGACAGTACTGTACATCGTTTCTTAAACTGTCGTCGTTCCTTGCGAATTTGTCTGTGTGAATGACAATGGCGGGTTAATCGGTCTCGATGATCCGTCATGAGAATACGCGATGCAGAAGGTGGATGGAAAAGGATCCGGGCGACGATAAAACGGAAGGGTGTGGCGTTGTAGAAGTCGGGACAAAGGGGATTACATCGTCGAGGAGGCAAGTGGATCCACGAAGGGATTACCGAGCAAATATTTATGTAGCCGGGATCCCCCCACGGGACGGCGGATCATCAAATTCCAATGACAAAACGTACACAGCCACGGGTGGCAACAACATCCCTCAGCGCGAGGGGTTACATTCACATATGTTGCCTGCAGCGCGCAGTTTTATACGACCTGGGGATTCGAAATTGCCGTAAACCCGTAGGTGACAAGGCCACCAGCCGAAAACTGAAACTCGATTCAACTCGATCGAAATCATCGTTCATCCACGGAATTAATCATTTTACGAGCGCTTTAACCCCTTGTACTATAACATCGAGTCGGACTCGTGATGAAGATTTCGAACAGGATACATGTATTGAATATGTATCGAATTAATTTCCTTCAAATTCGAGCCAAATTTTATTGTGTTGCTGTCGACATGTTGTCGTTCGAAAATACACAGGCATATAATAAGTATAAATATTCTTCTTTTTCGAAGAAATTGAGAACGACAAAGAAATTATTATATAATCACTGCAACCCTAGAATGAATCGTAGTGCAAGGAGTTAACATTTACGAACGATTGTACAGAATGTCTCTCAAAATTCCTTCAACATCCGGAAATGGGAGGTTCCCGACATCATTTGAAGCAAATTTTCCTTTGCAAAAATGGCGACCGCGGCTTTGTTGAGGAGTTGTTAACGAAAAACACGGACCAATCAGAGCGCGGCTACAGCGGATTGATTCTGGCTCGGCCAATGGCGACGCCACGGACTCCGTTCGCTGTAGCCGCGCTCTGATTGGTCCGTGTTTTTCGTTAATAACTCCTTAACAAAGTCGCGGACGCCATTTTTGCAAAGGACAAAGTCTTCAAATGATCTGAGGAACCTTCCATTTCCGGATGTTGAAGGAATTTCAAGACACCCTGTGTGATGGAACATCGAAATATACTGATTTTATGGATTCCTGACAAAAACGAGTAGCAACAATTTCAAACAGAAGTCTTCCATCTAGGATAAACAGGATAAACAGGATTGCCAGGATTGCCAGGATTGCCACTCAGCTATACCTATCAATAAAATTGATGGTCCTGCGAGATGACTCTTTTATCCTCCCTTTCAGCAACTAATGATGCGGGTTGAACGGTGCTCCGCGCGTTTCCTCCACCGTGCAGACACGAGCGGCTCATCATCCATCAAAATCGAATCGACCAGACGATGCCCTTCAATTTTTTCTCGTTCCGGTGAGATGATCCTATTGATCATTTTGTGAAAACAGCTAAATCCTTATTAACACTTCTGGACTATTTGAACTCGATTTAGATGCTGTACGGCTTTCGAAACTTTCATCCTCTATATTTGCAGCTTAACTTGAAAACTAAATATTTCTTTCGACTTACAATAATTCCATTCTATATGATCTTGTTCATTTTACGGATATGAAATCGGTATATGTACTACCTAATACCGGACTTAAATGTGTAATAATTGATTAGGCACCAACGTATTTATAATAATGTAAACAATATTGTGAACAGTGGTACAGAAATTTTTAGTTAAATGACTAGACTGCGGATCTTATGCGTTTATAACAAAAATGGGCACGTCCAGTTGAAACCAGTTGACATGTTAAAAATAATTAAGAACATCAATGTATTAGTTTCAGCTTAATAGAATAATTAAAAGAAGAATGCAATTTTTATTTGGCTCCTGTGTCCGACAATCGATACGAACATTTTTTATTTTCCATAACGATCCGGAGTGTAGTGATGAGTCTCTGGGTGTCATCCCTCGACTGCTAAGGGTTAATTGTATTTCGTAGACAAAAAATTAGTGACAGTGCATGTGCTAGAATAACATTTCACTACTAACTTCTGACAGGCGCTGTGTTAATTCGATTGGAAAGAACAATTAGGAAAAAAGCGCCGCGGTATTACAGCGATTTCGTGAAATGGTTGCTCGAAAATCCTTGCCGGAGGGAGTCCGTAGCCAGTTATTCCCGAGGTATCTACTGCAAAGTATTCCTCTGATAAACAGGCAGCTACACCTTATGAATGCTTGATGATGGCGTTTCACGAGGCGCCTCATCCCCTGGCAGGCTCAAGGACGGACTTTCCTCCTCGTCGCACCCTTGATTTCCTTCTTCCATCCCTTCGCCCGTTCCTCGAAGACAACCCCACACAACGTTTTCTACCGCTTTCATCCCTCCGTTAGCTAACCCCCGGCCTCGTCCTGCGCGATCTGCCAGGACCAATCGTCGTCGAGGGCTGGAACGAGGTGTGGTGAGAGTTCTCCTTCTCTTCTTCGTACCACCACCGTCTTAACCGGCTGCAGATAAATCATAATCATTGAAAGTAGATACAATTTTCAGCAATAAATAGCTCCCGGGGAAAGCGAATCTTCTTGTCGACCCCATCTTTTTATTTCCAGCTGATGGAAACATTAAGATTTCATGCAATCTTCCGAGGAACGTAGGGTCTACTGTAAAATCACTAGATTTTGGGAAGTGGAACAGTTAGGACAGTTTTTGTCGCTTAATAACCATACCAGTTGAAGAAGCTATATAAAACAATCAAGCAAAAAAAAGGACAGTTTTTGTTGGCGAATCTGGAAAATAACAATTCTTTTTCGAGTAACTCTTAACACTAAGATTAATGGGATTTTTATGGTAGCATGTATCATGTCATTAAGTATGAAACTAGACAAATATGTTTGAAATTTGTGTATTATTTGTCACGTTGACACAAATACGTTTGAAATTTGTCTTTTATTTGTCAAGTTTCATACTTAACGACCTGATAATTTGAAGGAAGAAACATGTATGCTAAAAACATGTCTGTATTTCTATACATTGATAAAATCAAGGGACTCAAAACTGCCCGGAACAGAAGAAAATTGTAAAACGCAGGTAAATCCGATTGGGCCGATAAAATATCGATTAGGGAGTCGCAGCCGATGCCTGGCAGACCCGGCAGGTTCCTAAATATGGCGTGATTCAATAGAGAAGCGATATAAATAAAATCGCAGATTCACATCCCCAAAGAACGGTATTATTCACCGTCGCTCGTCCTCTTCCGATACGACTACAAGGACACACGGGGTACAAATACAAATACAATCAAATATCCATCTCGTGTGTTTCCACCCCCGCAGGACCACCACCCCGGCCTCCTGCCACCGCCAATCGTCGGCGAGCAGAGAAACGAGGGGTGGCGAAACGATCCCCTCTTTCCTCGTGGAAACCCTCCCGAGAAGTATTGACCCGGTATCTCTCTCGCCCCGCAGATAAGCGAGAAAGGTCAGAGCCATCATGGCCCCCGGCGGCTGTTCTTTTTACCTGAGGCGGCTCCTTTCAAGATTTCGCAACCCCCGGCGAATCGTTTCGCGAATTGCGCAGCCACCCTTACCGTCCGACGCGAATTACAGCCGCCGGAAATTCTGTTCGTGTTTTATTCTCGCCGGGAGACGCGAATTTTTACCCGATACTCGACTTCATCTTGCCGATTAAAACCTCCAGGCACCCCCAAAATGGAGTCCACAAATATTAAGGATGTTCTAGAGGTACAAGGATAGACAAAAGTACAAGAAATTCGAAATCCATCAATATATTGGCAATGAAAGACATTCACGAATATATTTTTGTTTTTGAGTGTATTTGTTTTTGGAGTTTCTAGTTGCGTTTTTTCAAGGTTTAAATCGGGTTTGAAGTGGAATTTTATGAATTCTCCATAAGAAGACGTGTTAAAATGTGCAAACTTTAAGTTGCTATAATTCTTAAACGGTGCAGTGAATCGAACCCAAACTTTGGTAATTGCATTAATTTAGTAAGAATTATATCTTGTCAAATTTTCAAAAATTTTGTTGCGTTTTCATATACCTCCAGAACATCCTTAAGACTCGACCATGAATTTATGCATTTCAAATTGAGAACTCGGTTATATGATTTTCAACTTTCTAAATAAAATTCCTGTTAAATTTTCCATAAAAATCCGCAATTTTTCGCAACAAAAAAGAATACGACTGTTGATGATGGAAATAAATTTTCACGTACTCTCTGCGTCTCTCAAGAAAATTTTGCAAAAACATCCGCAGACTAATAATATTTAATCTTTCGATAAAGTTTCGAAGATTCCGGAACGTGGCTCGCTGACGTTTAATCGAGCTGCTCAATTATTCGGAAACATTGAAAATAATGACGAGAAGGATGAAACATGTTTCCTATAATTTTCACACGGTGGAGGTGCACGGCGAGAGCACACTCCCTCATACACGACATCACTAGATCAGGGGTCGTAACAGCGCGGTGCCCAGCACCTTATTGCTATCCACCACCTTCCCATCCCCCTTCAGCCCCTTTCAACCTCCTGTGAATCTCTCACCACGCCATCGACCCTTCACCAACGATACCCTTGTGTACGTGAGGCTCCTGTGCAGCTACCTGTCTATTTACTTGTTCATGTGTATCCACCCCCGCCATCCCCCAACACACACACACATATAGCATAAGCTTCGGGGCTCGCGTGTAACGAGACTCAACCCCATCTTACCCTCTGGTGGTCGTCGAGATAGAAACGGCAGGAAAATTGAGAAAGAAATGGAGAGAGAAAGGGGCGAAAGAGAAACTCTGGGAACAGAGGAAAGATTTGAAATGTTACGCTGTCGTTGCTGCGCGTTATTTTCACTGAATTTCCCAGCATGCAGTTTCCACCCTGGTCTGTTCACGGGATTATTTGGAATCGGCTCGAAATTCTACGGAATTATTGCAATTATTAAACGTGAGAGACTTTTCGCGAATACTCGAAAGAAGAATTCAACTTGTTTCTTGTGCCAGTGCACGCGTTCACGTAAAATACGTATTATTTAGCCTTTACGTCGATAACCAAAATTTTCTAGTAAATGCAGTCGGATAGAATCGTTCGAAATGCACGAAATAATTTATCGGTAGCAAATCGACGTGCATTTAGTAGTTTGCAAAATATTTTTCGGGGTGAAACGGGAAATTCGCTTCGAAAAGTTTAACGCGTACCTTGTATCTCGTCCGACACGTGTTTGTAGCACGTTGCACACGCACAGGAATATACAGAATCGCGTGTGCGCGTGTTGGAGGCCGGATAACCGTGCAACAGCTACGAGCCC
Source organism: Lasioglossum baleicum (assembly GCF_051020765.1). Classification (NCBI taxonomy): domain Eukaryota; kingdom Metazoa; phylum Arthropoda; class Insecta; order Hymenoptera; family Halictidae; genus Lasioglossum; species Lasioglossum baleicum. The sequence continues at coordinate 9,688,534 of NC_134941.1, forward strand.
CGTATATTCCCTGTCTACGAGAAAATGTTGCCACCTAACTCGAGATTAGTGTCAGGGCCGCTGCTACCCTTCTTCTCGCCCGATCTGTCTCTCCCGTGCTCCCTGTCGTTTTTCAAAATATCCCGGAGCCTTTATTAGCGCTAAAAAGACGAACACTGTCGCTTAACGGGGTCTGCCGGTCTGGAACCTTGAAAAAGTCGATTTTTCTTTTTCTACATTTTCTTGATGCGGGTGTCTTCTAGATTTTCGCTTCAGAAAATTCTATTACATTGTTCAGATAATACGAAATATGTGTGCAAAATCTCAATACAAAACGGTCGTCTGAGATTTCTTTATAAAAATTTCCAAAGGAGACCTTCAAAATGATGCTCTAGATCAGGAGACTCCCTTAAGGGGTGGCAAAGCTTATGGTTGCGACGGCTACCCTGCGCGTTTGCAAACTCTTGTATCATTTTCTTCGCCATTTGTTGCAAAAAGATTCTGGCTGTATATTTTAGTTGAACATTTTGATTAACGGTTGTTTTAAACAAACGTATCTTGTCACAAATCCCCACAACAACGGAACAGAGCGAATCGAAACGAGTCACCATATTGAACAATCGTTTAACGAACAATTTACACTAAAAAAAAACATACGTCGATGTAAAACCAGTTCAACGTGCATGAAGATGGCATAGAAATATCTATTCGATGATTTACGAAACGATTTACGAACGGTAGTTTCGGAACGAAAGTTTCTCACCGTCGCGAACAATGTTGATCAAACAATCGTGATGGCCGGAGGACTAATTAATTAATTTCGCGTACCTTCGCGGCCGTTTCTCGCATCCGGATGCGTCCCTGGAAACTGCGAGGCGATATCCTTCCACAAGCCGGCCATGTTACATCCCCTAGGACGGTAAAGCCTTGCCGACTAATAAGTTTCATCCCCCGCGTAGTGAGCACCAATTATGAACTTGCTCCGGCCATAATTAAAAAATGTAATTTCACCGCCAGACCTCCTCGATCTTCCGGCTTAACGATCTGTTACCTATATCCCCGAAGCTGAGAGTAACTTAATCCAGAGTGGAGCCTCGCTTTCGTGCCGACATCTTCGCCCTCGTTTCCTACTTCCTCTTTCTTTATTCATCAACGCCTTTCTCCGGCCGCGTAATTAAAATGGAATATTCGAGCGGCTACACTGACTCCTGCGAAATCGACCCTTTTCCTCCTCAAAGATTTTTATCCACCTGCAACAAACGTTTCTCGAAACTGTATTTTATTTTCTGAGACTTATTTATTTTCTATGTGTTGTGTATACAATATAAATAATGGTTTAATAGCAAATATAGGGTAAAGTGCCCAAATATGAACCACTTATTGTCGATGTAATTGTTTGATTATTTTAGAATTCTCTTTTCCGTCCAAAAAATTACCAGTTGTAGATGCATTTTCTCTCTGTAAGATTCTGGGGTCAAGTTTGTTCAAAAATTAATACAGCTGGGGAAAAATATATATTTTTTTTTTTTGGTGTGTCATTTGCAGGTTCCAGCGAAAGGGGTTCTTAATATGGTACACCTTGAGTCCCTAATATGACACCTAGTGTCATATTCGGCACCCACACCAAGAATGTCAATATAGTTATACCCATATTAGGGAACCCCAATTGGCAGTGCCATATTGGGAACTCCACGTGGACTGATAATACTATCTACTGACAAAGAGAAAATGAATTTCAGCCCAAACCAACAGTTGGCAAACATTAATATAAATAAACTGAAACTACAAATATGCTGAAACATTTCAAAATCAGTTACCTTCCTCAAAAAAGATACTGTCGAAAATCTAACCACAAAAATATTCAACACGTGACATCTACACCATGCTTAATACTCCAATTTTAAAATCAAAAGATCCCCTCCTTCTAGGTTTGCCAGAAATGTTTTATCCAAATATAGAAGAAGTAGTGAAAACTGCAATTATGTATACACGGCTCAAAATACAGGAGTTCAAGTAAAAGAGGTACACAGCACATTTTAAACTTTTTTATTCGAACAAAGATTTTTGAAAATTTCTATAGGTACGTAAAGATCAAGTTCTGATATAGAAGACTCATATCAAATATAGAAGAGATCTGGCAACCCTACCTCCTTCCCAATCACGATGACCGCGATCACCGCCATCTTTCCCAGCCGTTTAGATCGAACACCGAGCGCGTAATGAACGATGAAGTGCCATTAACGAGTCTATATACCGATGCTCGTAGCCTCCACTGACAGTGAACACTCTGTCGAACAGTCCCTCTGTCGGTGTTGTAAACCTTTCACAAGTTCGCCAACCAATCGTCCGCTCTTCACGCGTCGACAACTCGAGGATCGCATGATCCCCTTCAGCCAGATGCAAACTCCTCACACCCTACTCCATCGAGCGCGATCAACTTTTTGCTGCGTTGCGATTTATTTCCATGATCGTCCCGTCCCTTGGGCGAAACCTCGCGATATCTCCCTTTGGATAAAAACAGAGGAGCCTAAAGATGACTTCTGGGGCCGGGGACGTCTAAAGATAACTGCGGGGTTATGATGGAAGCTAATCACTGAAAATTCCATTTTGCCATGCCACGCCCCGAGGTCCGCGTTCAATTTTCCCTTTCTCTTTCAATTTGAGACACAGGGTGTCTCAAAATTCCTTCAACATCCGGAAATGGGAGGTTCCCGAGATCATTTGAAGCGACATTTTCCTTTGCAAAAATGGCGTCAGCAGCTTTCGTGAGGAGTTATTATCAAATAACACGGACCAATCAGAGCGCGGCTACAGCGGCTCCGTTCGCTGTAACCGCGCTCTGATTGGTCCGTGTTTTCGTTGATAACTCCTTAACAAAGCCGCGGACGCCATTTTGGCAAAGGAAAATGTCGCTTCAAATGATCTCACGAACCTCCCATTTCCGGATGTTGAAGGAATTTTGTGACACCCTGTATACATAGTTCGTGCTTGTGAAATATTTGTGGATTCCAAACAAATTCCTAGAAATTGGTAAAAATGGCACTCAAAACTGATAATTAGACTGCGGATTTTTATGCGAAATAAAAATATTTGCATTGATTGTAGGACGCAGGAGCCAAATAAAAATTGCATTCTTCTTCTAATTATCCTATTAAGCTGTAACTAATACATTGATGCCTTTCAATATTTTTAACCCTTTGCACTCGGAGCTATTTCAACTGGAATAAATTAAACATTCCTTCCGATCTAGAATATTTCCATTTCCTATGATTTTAAAAATTTTATGGATATGAAACTGTTATAATACCTCGTACAATACCGAAATGTTTAGTAATTGATTAAATACCGATATATTTTTAATAATGTAAACAATATTTTGAATAATGGTACAACAATTTTTAGTGGTGCCTCACAGGGGGACAACCGAGTGCCCACGGCTTTAAATTGTATGTACCCATTTTTGTCATAAATGCACGAAATCTGCAGTCTACTAATAATGATGAAAAATGTTTTGCAACCCATCAGCCTATCAGCGGCAGCCACGTTTGATAGGCAGGAGCGGCGTAATGTTTTTTTTCGGATTCGATTAAAATCGAATTGGGAAGGAGCCCGACGAACGGCGAGTTTCGAAACCAGGAAATCCAGACGGAAAGTTTCGGAACGATGTTCACCGGGCGACCGGTGTTCCAGCATAGAATTTAATGTCTCTAATTCCGCGCGATCATCCCCTAATTTAATCAGGCCACCGTCTACCCTCCTCGCCCCCGTACGCCCCCGCTGCGTCGTTATTTCCGGCTGCGGAATAAGCGGAGAGCGAAGCCGATTTCGCTAACTCGGTTATAAACTCGGTATTATGCCCGGGAATAAATTCCCCCTTTTGCTGTACCACCGCCCACCCTTGCGCCTTTACCATGGCCGGTTATGATGGCCGCCATGAGGAGATACGGCGTTAGCTGAGGAGTTATAGTCGCGCAGCCAGGAAGTTGGAACACTTGTCCTACGAGATCCCGAAAGTGACGAAGAGCTCCCGGTACGATTCTCCGCGTGATTCCAACGAAATGATTGCACTGAAATGATTTTTCGCGACGATTCAACATGGCGCCGCAGCTTCGCAATTTCTGAACGAAAATGCTGCGCCATTGGAAATAACGAGATTGACGGAATGAAATATAATATTTTTAACAAAAGACGATACAGTGATAGAACAATGAATCCTCCAAAATACCGTGAGCTTGTCCAAAGACCCGCAGACTAACAATAATACAAAAACCACCAATCTAATCTAAAAAAAAAAGTATCTACCGCTGTAAGAAGATGTCAAGTATAACGAAATCATTCGCTCAAGGAATATTTCCTCGTTCTGACTGTGTAAAATATGAATTTTTGAAATAGTTAAAGAAGCATTGATCCATAGACCAAATATCAACGTTATTTTTAATTTAGCAAGACGATACAGTGATAGAACAATGAATCCTCCAAAAAACCATGAGCTTGTCCAAAGACCCGCAGTCTAATAATAATATAAAAACCTAATATAAAACTCCTAAGTAGCTACCGCTGTAAGGAGACAATGTTTATCATCTTAACGACGACATGACACAACACTCAGACCTATTATTAACGACGTGGGGAAGACCGAGTAGACGTTATGTAACATTTTATTTCGGAACTCATTTCGCGCATGTTTCGCGCCCGCCGAGCCATTAGAAAGCGATGTCGACAGGATTTTCGAATTTCTCGCGCAAGGGTTGTTCTCGTCGAACGGCTGACAGGCCGACGATTCTCTCGTTTTCGAAAAATTGTACGCGGCGAGAGAGAGGCTCGTGGGAGCGGCATAAGTGAAGTCCCGTGTAAATTCGGGAAGTCGTTTCCTCCATGATGCGCGCCGCGGATGCACTCCGGTGCATCTGTCTGCGACGATAAGCGGCTCGGGAGAAGAGGATTCCCCGCGTCGGGAACAAAGTCATTTTTTTCTTGATTAGTCGCGTCGTCGAAAAAAGGAAGAGCAGGAAGTAGGGAAGCAGGATACTCGGTCCTCGAGAGGAGACGTACTCTCGGCCCCGAAGTGTTTCCCAATTGCCTAAGTGGCTCGCCTAATTCCGTTCTAATTTCGTCGCCTCTCTCTTCTTCCTGCGCCATCTCGTTCAACAGATTGCCGCTCATTTTTTGGGACGTCAACGAGCCCCGAGTTTTATGAAAATCACGAAATTAACCATTCACGATGTGATGCGATTTATTAAGAATGTTCTGGAGGTATATAAAAACGCAACAAAATTTTTGAAAATTTCACAATGTATAATTCTTACTAAATTAATGCAATTACCAAAGCTTGGGTTCGATTCACTGCACGGTTTAAGAATTATAGCAACTTAAAGTTTGCACATTTTAACACGTCTTCTTATGGAGAATTCATAAAATTCCACTTCAAACCCTGTTTAAACCTTGAAGAAACGCAACTAGAAACTCCAGTATTTTTGTATATGTAGTAAAAATTATGTAATTAATTATATTCAAAGTTTATTAGGATTCACTAAACAGTTACAGAGTAAAAATGTTATAAACTGCTACAAAACGTCAAATTTATCGTGTTGTCTCCCACTAGCATGGAAACGCGACAAGCGTAGACCACTGAATATAGCTACAGAGGGTACAGTATTCGCAAAAGTTTAATGCAAAATATACTCATGAATGGCTTCCATTGCCATGTATTGATGGATTTCGAATTTCTTGTACTTTTGTCTCCCATTGTACCTCCAGAACATCCTTAAAATTGTATTCGACTCTTACAATTGTTTCAGAAGATTCTCATCAATTTTTGTTTCTATCTATGCCGATGTTCGAATTATTTCAAAACGTAAATGTTCATACCCACGTGCTAAGAAAAATAATTCGAGACCACAGGCGCTCTGGGACACTTTAAATTCATTAGATTCGAGAAAGCGATATCGAAACGGTATTAAAAAGAAGCGGCCGGTTACAAATGAACGTGTGACATGCTCGATCCCGAGGAAACGCCGCGGAAGGTGGCAGAGTGTAAGCGGCAAGATGAAAGGTGCCGCTCGTTTTTCGTTTTTCAGCCGCACGCTTACGAGATCTCATCTGCGACTTGCTCCTTCACCGACTTGGGTCTTGTGCGTGTGCGTCACGTCCACGCGAAGGTTGAGCGTATTTAGTGCGTCGACGCTAATTGGAAAACGCCACAAGAGCCTGAAACTGGAGAACACCCGGTAGCCGGTAATACACATTCGGATTTCGTTTCTGGGGATCTCGAGGATCCGGATGTCCGCTTTCGTAGTTGCACCATCATTCCATCCCATTATGCGCGAACGTTCCTGTTGGTAACTGCTCTCGTTCCTCCATTAATTCAATTTAATAACGTATTGGGCATTTGAACAAGCCCTATTTTGGTAAGTAAAAGTCGTTCGTTTGGATAGAACAATTGAGAATATTTTATTCAAAGCACTTGCCAACGTTAGCCATAAACGTTCCCCACTTTTCACGTGTTTCATACTTCGTAAAATCTTAGCAATTATCTTTAAACAAAGTCTCCATAAAAGCAAACATTACCTTCAGTTATATTTTAATAAAGCCTTGTGCGTGGATATAGCAATTCAATTTTTAAATTATTCCAGTTACTATAATTGTTCGTGAGATATAGAAGAATTCTTGGGCCTCTAAATCGATAGTGATTGAAATTTCGATAGGGACTAATGCTACTTGGAGAGCGTGAAATCGTGCTTCCCGTTTCATTTCGCCCTTTCCCCACGCTTTTTTCTCTGCCGAAGATCGACTCGAGAGTTTCGAGTAGTCGTGAACCGTGAGAGACAGGCACAAAAGGGCGGTGACAGGGCGCATGAGAAGAGAATACGAAGAAGTCGCAACTCTTTTCAAGTATATCCACATGCGAGTATTTCCTCCGATTTTTTCCTATGTTATCAGCTCTCCGCGATAAGCCGGTCGATGTAAGTGTCCGCCCAAATGTTAGAATGACGCTTTTTTTATTTCCTTAATACAAGAACACAGTCGAAAGAATATCCTTGGGAATGAACTCTTCGCATTCTCTTGACTACGCTCTGAACGATCAATGTTTCACAGAAACAATATTTGAGTCCAATGACAAAACACATTTTTCTTTTCGATTATTCTTTTATGATTATAATTTTTCGCGTTCAAATGAGACCGAGCGCGACACAACGTTCCGCGTTGTGGTCCTTTTTTCTCAAGCCTAAATGATTATTAGACTGCGGATTTTTATTCATTTATGAATTTCGAAAATTTAAAAAAAATGCTAGATTATAAAATTTAACAGAATTTAGTTGGAAAATTTTATTAAAAATAACAATGTCGAATAATGCGGGTTTAAAACCCACTTGGAAAATTTTATTTACATAAAAATTTCAAATAAAGCGGGTTTAAAATCCACTTGGAAAATTTTATTTACATAAAAATTTCGAATAAAGCGGGCTTAAAACCCACTTGGAAAAAATCCTCTTTATTCCAAATTTTTATTTAAATAAAATGTTTGCCCAACTCTGTGCACAGGCTACAATCACTGAAAATAAGATCTTATTTCCTCCCACTTTCTAGAAATCCGTCTATAAAAACTGAAGACTGTATAAACATCTGCAGTCTAACGATTATTAGCCAGCTGTAAAATCTCTGAATAAGTTCTGAGATATGTATGTACCGACGTCTATAATTGAGCTATGTATTTCGACGAAACGTTTAACCTAAATCCTGAACAAATACATTTTTGTCTGGATCTAAATGGCCTGCAAAAACAGGCGCACGCTGAACAATAAGAAAGCTTTGTCAGTGAATTGCCTCATCGAATGACTTTGAAAGTTGGGCGGCAACGGCCGTGCCTGAAAACATTAACTTTCTTTTTCGTATATTTTGTGTGTATAATCCTATTGTATTTGGTGTGTAATAAAGTTATGCGGCAATTTACAATGAACAAATAGTACTCTATAAATAGGAAAAGTAGAACTGTCCCTTCATTAAAACGGACGTTAGTGTCCATTGTCCCTTTGTCCCTTTGTCCCGTAAAGACTTTATGATAAAAGGTTTACGATCTCTGAAGTTTACCTGCGGCAACAATTTCGAATGGTGGTCAAGGTTGTCGTTTCGCAGAAAATTCTAAAATGTGTATTTAAATTTTAACTCGTGTTTAAGTCATGTTTCTCAAAAACTGTGCGTCTAGGCGAAAAAAGACCGTGGTAATTAAGGGCAGATTCGGAATCAGCGCAAAAAACTCTATAAGAACCACCCAACAGTAATTGTGGAACAAATTTGCTGTTGGACAGTGTAATTAAATCACTATTCTTCTTCGCCATGTCTTATCGTTTTGACGCACCGGTTTTTCATGTAAACTGATATACAGTGGGTGTACAAAGTATTTGTACACTTTTTCAAAACTAATATCTTTTTTACAAGTGTACCAAACGACCTGATTTTTTATAATCAATTAGAAGCATTGGTTTACGAAATGGTATGCAAAAAAGATTTCTCAAAAATCATAATCTACAGGGTTAAATGTAAAAATAAAAAAGGCAGTTTTCAAAACTTTTTTATTTGGGTCCTTAATGAAAATTTAAAATATATGTTTTGTAGATCTATGTTAGTTGTACACATGCTGAAAGTTTCATTGAAATCGATTAACATACACAGGAGCTACAAGCGGTTAAAAATGGTGAAAATCGTAGTTTTACACGACTTTTCATCAGTTTCTGCTTGAAATCCACAGAATCGTACATCTTCCGATGCCTGTTGTTTTTACATGCGTCAATCGATTTTGATGAAATTTTCAATATGCGTATAAAGAACATAGATCTAGAAAACATATATTTTAAATTTTTATTAAGAGCCCAAATAAAAATTTTTTTAAAAATGCCTTGTTTATTTTTGCATGCAACCGTGCAAATTGTAATTTTTGGAAAATCTTTTATGCATATCAGTTCGTAAACTAATGCCTCTAATTGATTGTAAAAGATCAGGTCGTTTGGTACAATTATAAAAGAGTTATTAGTTTTTAAAAGGTGTACGAATACTTTGTACACCCACTGTAACTCCTAAGACACAACGTAAATAATACCAGTTACTTCGTATGTTACTAAACAGAGGATACTCTATACAGATCTATATACAAAATCTTTGTACACATCATTAGTATTAAGAAACATTAGAAATCTAGAGGTGTCTTATCGTATTGTTGCGGAGTGTATAAGCGTGGCAAATAAAATAGTACTTTTAGAATGCGCATTTCGCACTCTTGCAATCCTGGAAACGAGCCTACCCTTTTAAGAGCTGTTTTCACCACTTGAACATAAACAATCGTCGCTAAAAGTACATGTGCCTAATGTTGCAACAACTCCGTCCTCCGAAAGTTCCATTAAGATTTGGCGATGTCACATCGAGATTATCGTCCCTTGTCAGAGAAAATTCGCAACGCGATTTGGACCGAGTGAATTTGCATAGACTAACCCTGTGCATTTTCACGGCCAGGGCCCTCGACCCATCCACGAAGGATTCGACCGAGGCAATATCGTGTTTCACCGATTTTCGAATGCTCGGGAGGTACGGGAGCGGTTCAAGGACTATGACTAGAAGGTAGTCACTTCGCCGGCGTGCAATATACGCATAAAACCATTAAAGTATTTGTAATATCGTTAAGTATCCTGGCCAGGCACAAAGAGAAGGTTCCAATACTTGGGCAATCCCTAATTTTCGTTCGAGATCCTTAAGGATACCAGGTCTCTTGATATTGTCGTTACTACCCTCTGCTTTGACCAGTTGTACGTCTCTCATAAAAGCTGCAATGCTTGAGTTACGCGTCAAACGTAGAGAATAGATACAGGGAAAATGGTTAGCGGAGAAGGTGCGAAACCATAACGATAAATTAATGACTATTGTTAATGTCAAACGAACTGCGCGATTCTAAGCAACAGCAATTATATATGTGGTTAGCCCCAACCAAAATTATATTAATAAAACTACCCTCAAGATGAAACTAATAAACATAGCCCATGAAACCTCAAGAAGTTATTCGAAAATTTTCTTGTTCAAATAACAATGAATATAGCTAAAGCTAAATCTAACCTGCAACCAGTAGCGCGTTATAACTAGTTGGGGCCTTGGGCAAAGTAGAATTTTGTGTTCGGGGCCTTTTGCTTGGGGCCCCGAGCATTTGCCCAAGTTGCCCATAGAGTAACGCGCCACTGGCTACAACATAAAATTACTATACGCTTATTCGTGTAAGTTTTATCGTGTTGAAATAAAATTAGAAATTGTTTATTTGTTACTTATTTAGTAGTTTTCCAGATAATTTAAATCGCAGATATCTATGGTTATAAATTTCTCAATATTTTGTTGAATAATATTCATAATATGAAATAAGTGTCACCGAGAAGTTTATAAACAAAATGTGATTGAAATTATCTGGAAAACTACTAAGTAAGTGACGAATAAACAATTATAAATTTGCATAGATGCAATCCGATGAGAAATACGCGTAGCAAGGTGCAAACGGTCGGGTAATGGTGTCGAAGGAGGAGAAAAACATTTTTATTCGTTTCCGAGCAGCCCTCGGAACGTTCGTGAAACTGTTAATTCGAACGTTTACCGGGAAAAGACTGACCCGGGTCGACTCGCTCTGTCCATCGGACAGTTACGAACCCATTAGCATGCTCATAAAGCCGCATTTTGTTGGCACAATAAACACTATCTGCCGCGTGATACACTAATTTCTGGATATTCGCCGATAATTGGCTTAATTCAGCCGTGCACCGCGCGCGCCGCCAATAATCTGGAACAACCGACGGCCCTCGTACAGTTGCCCGTGATATCCGTATATCAACGAACTCCCTGTTCGAACTGTTTTGCGACTGCTAATACGCGAAACTGCTCGTCCCGAGCATTATCGGCCTCGTTTTTTATCGGACCGCTCCTAAACTCTTAACCGAAAACGGTTTTTCGCGAACGCGCAGTTTTTCCGCGGATTAACGCGCGTATAATGCTGGCAGCGGTTTAATTGAACGCCGATCGGATTTAATGCCGCGAATAATTTCCAGGCCGATTGGATTATAATTTTCCGGCGATCGATATCGGCGGACTCCTGCGAGCAATGTTCGCGAATGATTCAGTGCTTTGATGATGGTAACGGCCCGCGAGGAAAAATAGATTTTTGAAACATGGATGTAGATCTATATTTTTTTGAAGTGGTATTTACTGATTGTAGATCTTCACGCAAAATAGAAATGTTTTGTATCGAGTTTGGGGGCAATTTCACATTGGGGGATTTCGCATTCAAAAAATTCACACCTAGATCCAGAGTTGTGCAGAATTACAATTTAATTACTCCAAGAATTATGATTACAAAGTAATCAAATTACGATGTAATTCGTAATTGCAATTGGAGTACAATTATAAAATAGCGTTACGTATTATGAACGAGGACGAGGAATAGAAACTACGCCGCACAGACAGCAAACAAGTATATGAAAGAGAAACATAAAAATATATCGCACTTCTTCCAAGTTCTGGGCTATAATTTGGAGAGCTGTATTTTCATTATATTGTATTTCATTTACACATCTGATTAAAATACTTAGTGACTGAATTAATTGAAAGGTTTGAATTATGTAATTCAGTTACGACGTTAGTTGAATTACTACAATACAGGGTGTTCATTTGAAAACTTTCCAGCCGAATATCTCGAAAAGTATGCAAGATATTAAAAAAGTGTCGAAGACGTGTCCAAGGATTTCGAGGGGAAAGAGGGGGGCAGTATCAGCTTTTTATTTGGGTGGCGTTTTCAAGGTCATTTGAAGTTCAACTTTGTTTTTTCCATACGGAAACCTATATTTTTTTGTTGTGGGATCTTATTGCACGTAAAAACTTTTTAAAAACCACGCTTATATTAAAATGCACTAAAAGGGGGAAAATAATTTTTTTAGAGATTAGTGACTATAAATAAAAGCGTGGAGCGCCCACGAAGATTGCGTCAATATAGTTTAGCGCTCCATTCTTTTATTTATAGTCACTAATGCCTAAAAAAAATTATTTTCTCCTTTTTAGTGCATTGTAATATAAGCGTGGTTTTTAAAAAGTTTATTTTATATATCTTTTTATCTTCTACTTCTTAGTTTTTTTAAATAGAACGCAAGATATAGTAATACTGGTATGAAATAGTAAGATATAGAAACCAGTGTCGCCAGATGAGGTAGAAACCGGCTTCATTTCCTCTCCTCCTCTTGCCCTTCCACTATCCCATTCCAGCACCATGCACACACTCCCACGTCCCCCACTAAAACCGTAGACCACGGTGCCCGTGCCGTGGACTGGTCTGGTCATCAGAGAGGAGGTACATCATCTCACTGTGATTCCCCTCATCTGGCGACACTGATAGAAACACAAAATATGGAAATACGTGAGATAGAATGACGGGATGACTCCGAGAGACGACGTCTCTTGATGGAGTCCGAAGTGGAACTGAATGAACGGAACAGCACACTGACCGAGCATCTTCGGTGCGAAATGGGTCAGTGGAGTGGGGATGAGCCGGACTGGGAACGCGTAGTGGAGTAGGGAGCGCTGGCGCGCGGAGTGGGGATCGCTGAACTACCGAGCGTCGCACAGCGAGGTGTGACGGTTAATATTAAAATTATTTTTTTCTCTGAACGCACAGTTCCTTTTTTAAATTTGTTTTTACCACGTTTTTATTAGCTCGCTTTCTTGTTTGTCTGTTTGTTTAACATTTCATTGTCATCCAGTTCTGAGCTATGTTTCAAGTTTCAAGTCTCCAGCTCATGGGGAAGTGGTTTAAAACTCGATTTCAAGATTTGACAACTCGGCAAGCTAATATAAACGTGGTAAAAAGACCAGCAATTTTCATAGGATACTGTTTTTTATCCGCACATTTGTTTATCTGCAGATTTCCGTTTGAAAAAACAAAGTGGACCTTCAAATGACCTCGAAAACGCCACCCAAATAAAAAACTGATACTGCCCCCTTCTTTCCCCCTCGAAATCCTTGAACACGTGTTTCACACTTTTTGAATATCTTTCAGACTTTTCGAGATATTCAGATGGAAAGTTTTCGAATGAGCACCCTGTATAATTGAAATACAATGTCATTAAATTGTGTAGGTGAATTGCAATGTAGTCGAATTAGCACAACCCTAACCTAGATCCCTCGAGCACCAAAATTCATCTAAGTTTCTCAGCTTGGAAAAATGAAGAGAATTATTGCAATATTTACTGAAATAATGGAACTGCTTTTAGCGAGACGAAACGAACAGGAGAGTAAGAAAGTTACGCCTGAAAGAACAGCAATAAAGCTGTTGAACTAGTTACCCTTGCGCGGTCATGCTTCTAACTTTCCGTACGCTATGCCGGAGTCGGAGTCATTCATGGCAAATCGCAGTAGCCGTGCGGACAAGTCGAGCGACTGTCAAAGTCAATACGATTAGTGAAATATTGGTGTGGGTCAGAAATAACTCCGACATTGGCCTTGAATTCGCAGAAGTCCGAGGGTTAAAGTTAATTACCGTAAATAGGGAAAATGACAGGAAAAGCGCAAATTTATTAAGCGACGTTTTTCGGTGAGGTTGCAATTTCAATGGCAACCGAAGATTATTACGCTTGTCTACTGTATTTTGTATCTATGTATCCTGTGTTACGCTAATCCCGTGTTCTACGGTGGAAAAAACCGGAGCAAACGAAGAACACATGCCCCGAGTTATTTTAATTCAGACTGGCTAATCTGATTGGAAGGACAAAAGATTGTCGGAGCTTATCCCGTAAAAATGAGGGCCAGTAAAAGTCCCGTTTGTTATTGACATCGTCGACTTGTTGTTAACAATTCCCAAACACGAGTTGGGGAGTTCGCGGCAGGTGTATACTGTTCCAGAAAGAGTGTCGGGACTGTCGGGACAAAAGAGAGGACCGATCTCTGAGGCAGCACCTTTTTCTTTGCCGAAAAATGCGGACTATGTGAAACAATATGCATTTCCACTAAAAACGACAATGCAATGGATAAATGCATATGCACCTTTGCACTAGTAAAAAAACAAATGAGAATATTCTCGATTATATGTAATATCGTGTGATGTTACGATACATATAGGAGAATCGCTCAGCGACGTAACAAGAACAATGAAATCGAAAACGATCCAGTTCATGGAAACCCTCGGGATTTGGCGGCGACTGTACAATAGCAAGGTACAATTATCTCACTCCGGAGATAATTGGCGCGAACAGCAGGAGCAGATGCGGTCACAATCATGCCGCTGATTAAACGGTTTGATTAAACGCCTAATTTACCTGCGTGTACGGTGTAACGTTGCTTTATGCGAAATCTATAAAGCTACGGTCACCCTCACGCACGACCGAATTACGTTCGCGTGAACTGCCGAGGTGACGCCATCACCCCCCACGTTTATGTGTTTTATGTTCGACCGGATAATGTTAGGCATCCTGTTCGATTCTGCGTTCTGATCACCGCTTGCAACTAGCAATAATCTGTCGCACTATCGCTGATAGTGCGCGTTCGTGCGAGCTGCACTGTTTCGACGACAAACTTTTTCCTGAACAAATCTTGTTCACCGAAGCTAGCGACATTGTAATAATTAGACAGCGTATTTTATGCATTTAGGACAAGGATGAGCAAGTGTCATTTAAAACAGTAAAACATTCGAAGGATTTAAACATATTCATATACATTAAACATCATCATATACATTAAACATATTAAATATATTCTTATTCAATTTATTAAACATATTAAGAATGAAAATAATTTTCTATTTCACTCCAGTTTGTTTGCAATTCAGGTAGACAATTTTTATTTTGCATAAAGATCCACTGTCTTACTAATAACTAGATAGTGTATCTTTATGCAAAATAGTGTGAGTGAAATAGAAATTGATTTTCTTTCTTAATATGGTTGACGATAAGGTAATAGTTTTTCTAAATTGTTCTAATATTTTTACTGTTTTAAATTACACCCACACATTTTTCTCATAAATGCATAAAATCCGCTGTCTAGTAATAACATGTCATCTCCATTTTTTATTTCTAATTTTCTTTCCCTTTTGATTTCCCTCTAATATGTGTCCTGCTTTGAATGGCATGTACTTATTTTTACCATAGGCGTATAACATCAGCAGTCTAATTAGCACAATGATTCTAGCAATTTTGTTGATATATTTTATATTGTAAATAGTATGACATAATACGTGATTTTACGAACCGTTCTAAATCAGGTACGAATGTGCTAATTGTAACGACATAAAAACAACATGATCGTGTTCTTAAATTTCTTCGAGGCTGATGAAAAATGCAAAGAGATCTAGTCGCGACTATAAACTGAATGTTTCATCACCAACAAAAAAACAATGACACATAAACAAGCAAACAAAACCATAAAGCAATCAGCCAAAATGTTTTAACCAATGTCCGTCTGCAAAAAAAAGAAAGAAGAAATTTTTTAACGTGCCTGCATAATTCGCAAACACAGGGAAGGTAACACGATGTTTGCAGGGATAATTTCGTTAAACAGCTCGACGCAAGGAATTAGGCGTCTAGGGACACGAGCATCGATCGGTGGACAGAAAAGGCTCCCTCCGAAAGGATTGACGAATTCCAGCAAACAAACAGCCGTTTTAAAAAGGCACTAAAACGCCTAATCTGTTGAATTGCTTACCTGCAGCGCAAATGAGATATTCTTCCGCGTCAGGGTGTGGTTCGATGCTGAAGGGGTTAATTCGAGGACTTAAAAGCTCGAAATGTCGGTAAGTTCGCTGGCTCGCCAAACAGATTTCCAACCGCTGTAAAAATTCATGATATCGTAAAAATCTCAACCCTTTTTCCAAAGCCGATGCTACTTCTTGCTACAGGAATCTGTAATCCTCTTACCGGAGAACCCGTTCGACGATTTCTCGACGAGCTATTGTTCGAAAGAAAATATTTAAACTTTTTATATACCATGATTACGGAAAATATAAAAATAAAGTGACAAACGAATACCACTTTCGTTTTGATTTTTCGGAAATGACATGAAAGTGGGTGTTTGCGTGAAGCTACACGACCGAGTAATGATAGTCAGAGATACGTTTGTAATTTCGGTCCGCTCGGTGAGTTCTCTTTTTTAATGAATGGGTCAGCGAAATACCGGTGAAAAATGAGCAGAAAAGGTGGAGAGAGAAACCGATGGCGCTTTTTCAGAGCGTTTCATTATGTGCTCCCGGTTCTCATCGAGCTGCGGAACGATCGGCCCGCGGAAAATTTGTGGAACGGCCCGCGCGCATTTCAAAGCGGTTTACGAGTGCGCGTCGGTGCGCGGATGAATATCGTCTTCTATAAATGTCATTTCCGCTCGAGGCCGATGACAAATCGCGCGTGTTAAGCTACGCGGGTAAACATCCTGTAAAGTACGAAACCGACCGAACTGCTACGAGCGTAGCAGAGCAATGTCAATAATAACGCCGGTGGAAATTGATCGGACGCCATTTTGTGTTACCTGATGTTCGCCGGATGATCTCTCCAATCGCATCTTTGCTAAAGTAACACTATACATATAGGCCATATGATTCCGAGTCCCACACTACTCTCTCCGACCATCATCGGAGGAGGGGGTGTGTGCATTTCCCAGCTGCTCTTAAACAAAAAAAAAAGATTACTTTTACCGCGAACTACATTTTTAAGCACTTTTTTATAATATACACGCAGAAATAAATTGAATAATTCCTCATTCGTGCAATTTACGAATATTTAGCAGATAAAAATCTCATTCGAATTAAATTATTCGATGCTCACGATTGTTCTAAGGAATGAAAAATGAATTTGGTTTGAATGCACAACCCTCTGAACTTTTTACTGAAATGCTGGGGGTCTCCCTATCCCAATAAAGTTTCTGTGCACTCACGTTCGCTACTCTATTGTACGATAATTGTAAATGTTCCTTTGACTCGAATTCATGTATTTGGAACGAATAATTAATTTGTTGTTTCACGATCGTAAATATTTACTCTTATTTGGAACGAATGTTTGAAAAATTGATCATCAAAAAGAACGCGAAGAAGCGCAACGGTTTCAAGTGGGAAAACTTTTAAAAAAAAAATTAAACCGACTTCGAAAAAACGCACTAAAAAGTATAAAATAATTTCCATTTAATATATGTGAATACACACGAACTTAAATGCAATACAATCTTTTCGAAGGCGGCGCAAAATTGAAAATTTTCGACACTGGAAATTACGAAAATCCTTAAATTGTTCTAAATACTAATATATTTATATTTAAATAATAATATATTTGCGCCGCCTCCGAAAAGATTGTATTGTATTTAAGTTCGTGTGTATTCACATATATTAAATGGAAATTATTTTATACTTTTTAGTGCGTTTTTTCGAAGTCGGTTTAATTTTTTTTTTAAAGTTTTTTGTTATTTCACACTTTTTTTTATCTCTGTTATTATCTCTGTCAGTCGTCAAATTCCAAATCGTAATTTATAAATATCTGAAAGCGGCAATCGATAGCGGTAACAACGTCGCGTCGTTACTGTTCCTAATGTCTAACATTCAGCGGAGTTCACTACGGTATCACCACCCTACATTTTCGTAAATAAAATCGTATAATTAATAAAGAAATGTAAAATTTTTTTTGCACGGGACCATCTCGGGAACATACTCTACAAGATGCAAAAGGTTTCGTTCCGATTGGTCCATCCATCTCGACATAATTGGTGAACATACATAGAAAACAAAGCGAAAAAAAAGGCACATACAGATCGAATTGAGTAACCTCCTCCTTTTTCGAAGTCGGTTAAAAAGAACGCGAAGAAGCGCAACGGTTTCAAGTGGGAAAATGACAGAAAAGCGTCTAGAAATGTTCGCTTTTCGCGATTTCCTTGAGGCACCGTTCCCTATTCAGTTACGAAACGGTCATACAACGGGCCCCGGTGCATTTCAAGTTCGACCAATGACGCAACCGACCCTCGGCGTTGTTTCTTCGGGAAAACTAGGGCCGAGCGAAGACGTACAAGAAAAATTTGCTCCAGATTTAACAGCTAGCTGTATTTCAACGGGAAGATGCTGTTTTGACTAGACCGCCGTAAAAGACTCACGGGAAAAATAATATACCTTTTTTCGAACGGAGGTCGACGGAAAAAAGACGGACCGTTTCAAGAATAACGATTGATACCGTTCGCTTCCGAATGATCGGTCGAGCCCAACGAAAATATATATGTTTTGCAGTTGCATAAATTATGGCACGGAAAGATACCGTTGCTCCAGTTTTGGTTTGAGGTGAAAATTACACGAAATAAAATTTTACACCTCATTAAACCACCAGGTACTCGGAAGGTAGAGACAGGGACCGATGGAATTTTCTCTCGAATTCGGACCTTTTACTCTCTAAACTATAACAGCCCGTAGAAATGACCTCCTGTAAACTTGAGAGCTATACTCGACTCGAGTAATTTCCGTCCCTAATCCTAACCAATAGCAATGTATTTACCTCGTTACCTGTATTATTATAAAGAGGACAATGATAGTCAGTTCCTTCCTTTGCTATTTACACTTTCATAGTTTTCATAACGACAAAATTGAATTGTTATAGATTTCAGACAATTTTCATCACATCAGGCAGAAGAGGTTGGGGCGAAAAGTAGGATGACTAACAAAGAAATACCGTTTCAATAGCTTTGTTCGTTTATGATCGACTGAAATTGTCAATATTTTATATTGGGATACATGGGACACCCCCGCTTATCCCTGCCGCACGTCTCGCACACCCTGGCGGCGAGCTCGGAGCAAGCGGGGGTGGCGGATAGAAGTCGTATCCCTCGAAAATGCCTCCCCGATCGAGCAACGATTTTGCCCATGCCTGTCCTATACATACAGTTACTCGAATTAATATTCGGACGCTCTAAAAAAGACGACAACTTACATAATATTGTACTATACGATTTGAATTTTTTTTGGGAAGCTAGGGCAATTAGTTTACTATAGGATGTGAAAAAAATTTTTTTTTTTAAATTGCAATTTATTGGAATTGTAGAAATGATACTAAAAGTTGCATTTTACAACTTTTTTATGTGGGGCTATATTGAAAATTTAAAAAGTACGTTTTGTAGGTCTGTATCAACTATATGCACTGTAAAAGTTTCATCGAAATCGGTTGATGCGGGAAAAAACGACAGGCATTGAAAGATGTAAGAAAATCGTAGAAATCTGCAATTTTTACCATTTTTGAACGTTTGTAGCTCATTGCAACGTCGGCCGATTTTCACGAAATTTTCAGAATATGTTTAATTGATACAGATCTACGAAACGTGTTTACTAAATTTTCCATATAAGACCACATAAAAAAGTTGTAAAATGCAAATTTTAGTATTTTTTCTAGAATTATGATGAAATCCAATTTTTGAAAAAATTTCTTTTCACATTCTGTAGTAAACTAATTGCTCTAGTTTCTCAAAAAAGTTCAAACCGTATAGTATAATATTAAAAAAGTTGTCGTCTTTTTTTTAGAGCGTCCGAATATTAATACGAGTAACTGTATGTACTGTAGATACTAACAGATAATAACTTTTGTTTCTGTTAAAATATTTTTACTGTTTGTTAAAGAGCAGCCAATATTATTCTACAATTTTTCGTTTAAGCTCGCTGAATCTGAGTAAATATACAAACTGTCGTTCCAACGCAACAAGGAAAAATTATTAGACTTCTAATTTTATACAATTATTGTAAAAATACATAAAACATTAGGACGCGATCACGAGAATTTTAAAATATCTATACATTCTTTCCAATTTATTAGAATTATTGGAAGAAGAAACAATGTTTACCTGGCTTCACAGTATCCTGCAGTTTCTGCACACAATCTTTCCTTTGCACAAAGATCCACAGTCCCACGATGACACAAATGAATTTTGCAAAATGTTTTCTTCTGTTTCTTGAATTTAAAGCACACAATTTTTATTTAGCACAAAGATGCGCAGTCCAACGATTACACAAATGAATTTTGCAAAATGTTTTCTTGTGTTTCTTGAACTTGAAGCACACAATTTTTATTTAACACAAAGATCCGCAGTTGAACGATGACACAAATGAATTTTGCACAATGTTTTCTTCTGTTTCTTGAATTTGAAGCACACAATCTTTCCTTTGCACGAAGATTCATAGTCCAACGATGACACAAATGAATTTTGCAAAATGTTTTCTTCTGTTTCTTGAACTTGAAGCACACAATTTTTATTTAGCACAAAGATCCACAATCCAACGATGACAGGGTCTCCATGAATGTTATTCTGCTGAAGTGTTTGCACAAGGTCGCGAATAGTTTCGTGGTTTCTCTCGCGCGGATCAAAGCCGAATCAAAGCGTGTTGACACTGTTGTCAAGTACGAGTCCTATCAAAGATTAACCTTATACACAGGATTCGGTGTCGTCGTAAACGTCGAACGGACCGCGTCCTGAAAAAATGATTAGTAGACTGCGGATCTTTATGCATTCATGGCTTCAAAAAATGTTCAACAAATGCTGATAGATAAAATTTCACAGACTATATAATACGATTTTTATTTATTTCATATAAAGGCTACTACCACTGAAAATAAGATTTTATGTATTCCCACTTTCTTGCCATTTGCCTGCAAAAATTAAAAATTGCCTAGATTGCTTCGGGGAAACGAAATTTATTGCCAACCGTACCTGCAAATCGTCGACACCGTAAAAAGGTGTTTTGAAGGCCCGTCGCCAGTGTCCTTAAAAACTAAACGGAATAAAGCTAAAGTAAATAGTGGTGTAACTTCGATAATGGCGTAGTGATTTTATTGCGCGGTACAATGGCAGACATACCTGCGCCTTACAATGCTTACCTGCCTGGAAATCGTACTACAAAAACGTCGGGATCGAGAAAAAAAATAAGTTTCTCAATAGTATCCCTTATTGTACGTATACTGCCACTTTACAGGGATAATCGTATAATTAACGGACATTAAGGATTTTTAAATTTCCCACTTAAACTACCCACTTGCGAGAGAAAGATAACTGACAGATATTATTTTTATTTTAACTAATATAAGAGTGCGTACGACTCGGAACCACCCCCATACTAGCTTTCATAAATATAAAAATTGATTAACACTGTTTTTATTTTAATTGATATAAATGTGTATGACTCAAAACTATACACATACTACTATAGCTTTTATAAATATAAAAATTCATGAACATTGTTTTTAGTTTACTTAATATGAACACTATAACTGGCTTTTATAAATATGTATAAAAATTGATAAACATTGTTTTTATTTTACTTAATATGAACACTATACAGGCTTCTATAAATATGTTTAAAAATTGATACACATTGTTTTTATTGTACTTAATATGAACACTATATCTTTTCTGGTTTTTGTCTGATGAACATTTTGAAATGGTATTAATACACAAGTCCAAGAAAAAAAAATGTAAAGGTTACAGTTTCAACATTGTATTATTGAGCCTGCCATGGCAAAATATTTTATTGGTAGACGCTCAAAAATTAAGCGACTACCTATAAAAATGTCAAACCTCCGAAAAGCAACCACCACGGTAATTTTTCTCCGGTTTGCACGCCGGGTCCGTGAAAAAGAAGGATCGCGCAACGATGCAATTTTTACAATCGTTAGGTCATTTAAAGTAGAGCAAAGTTTTTACGAGGACTGTCGCCCTTTAAGAAAACGCCGTGATAGCGGTGGAAGCGGAGTTCCTTGCTTTTTATGGCGTTATTGCACAACGTGCTTTCCCGGTCTTTTGCGCAAAAATCCTCCGGTCTTCGGGCAGCCTCGCTACAATGGTCGCAGCTGTTTAGATGCTTTTTTCGGTTTACCTTCCTGCACCCGCACCGGTCGACAATAAGTGCATTTCAGCGCAGAATGATTTGTTTTGCCTGCGGAGAACTGCCGTCTGCAAACTTCATGATGCACGCCGGTTCTTCTGCGAACACTTTCCATTCCTTCCAAACACTTCCTTAAACAATTTTTACATAAATCATTTACGATTTTGCATCATCTGTAATTTACGATTTTACATCATTCGTTTCATGAATTGTATTGTAGCCTGCGCCGGACATTTGCGTTTAAGCCGGGCGTAACTTTTGCGGTAAATAAGGGGTTAAGAGGGTTGTCCACTATCCTATTGTGTCTTTCGAAGTTGTCGAAGCTGTTCATGAATGCTCCACCCCAGATAATTTCGACGATTCATCAACGGCGCTACCCTTTGAAAACCTTACCTGAAGATCTTCACCTGACGCGTGTGGTTGTCAGGAAGCACGCCGCATGTCACACACTTTCGCTTTCGAGATATTGCCGTTTAAAGTTTTAATCATTAATGCTTTGTCACAGGGCATTGGTTAGATTACGTCATTTTTCCTTTTCTGGTAAATACGTCAATCCTATAGACTCATAGACTATAAACTCAACTTTTTTGAAATTGTGACATGCGGCGTTTTTCCTTACAACCGAGAAAATCGAAAACTCTTTCAGCGACATTGCAATTCGGTTAACTTGTTGATAAAACGAAGGCTCACCTTTAAATATTAAAACGTGTGAAAACCTAGCCCACTCAATACACTAAATATTATAATTCTGTGGTTGTCAGTAAGAACGCCGCATCTCACACACTTTCACTTTCGGAAGATATAGCCGTTTAAATAAAAATTTAAGCCGTTAAAATTGTATTATTTTTTCGAGCCTTTCGAATTTGTTTTCACGACTATTTTCTGATAAATACGTCAATCCTATACTACGAAGCTGAATGAATGCATAAACTCCATTTTTTTTTTGAAATTGTGACATGCGGCGTTTTTCCTTGCAACCGCAGAATTAACGAAACGTCAACTATAGAACTTCGACGCACAAAAGAAGCACTTCAAAAAGGAGACTCGTAATTTACGGAAAATAGCAAACAATTTGAAGACGAGTTTACTAAGATCACCACCGAAGGCTGTCAAACAACTGTAAGCCACTAACAGTTCCTCTCCGCGCAGAAACATTGTCGCAAGCCGCGAAAACGTTCGAAGAATAAGGACATTCATCAACCGAAGCTCCCAATGCAATTCGCACGGTGGTACGAACAGGCGAAGAATCGTTCGCAAATATTTAATTGTTTGTTCTTTCTCGCTCCGCCTTAAATCCCACGAACGTGGAAACCGGCGCGAGCGACAGAGAGCGAGCGAGATGAAAGATAAAAAAAAAAGGAATGAAACAGAGAATACTACGATTGGCAAAAAATGTTCGAGTAAAATCGCGATTGCGATTGTTGAACGAATTATTTGGACGCGCATTAAACAATAACAGCGTATGTGTTAGACAAACGTGGTATAATAAGATTTTAGAAAAATATACCTTCATGAGAAAATTATAGGGAATTGGCATAACAAAACAATATAGATCATAAAAATGGTAACAGACACTCTCAAACTCTCTTTTAAATCACTGAATTACTCATCACGAGAAAACAAACATATTAATTTTTGTATTAATATTTTTTTAATACAAGTTTTATCATTGCTCTAGCCTTCGTCGTTGACAGACACTTGCGAATAATTTTTCCCAGCAGCAGAACAGAGCAGAAACAAGCGAAAGAAGAGCGCGTGTAGTTCGGAGTTCATCAGCTCGCTGCGGAAGGCTACGAGGGCCAATTCGGCCGAATTTGTTTCGGGGTATAACGACAGATAATTTCCTCCGGCTCGATGCATAAGTTGATGTTGTCGGTGCATCTCGTAAAAATGCATCTGAGTTGGCCAGGCTTCCCCGATGATGGTGGGGACCCGGAGAAGGGAGGAAATAGGCAGTGCCAGAAGATTTGAGCGACCAATGGCATGCCAGAGAAATGAACGCCCACCAATCCGCGACCGTGACGGAACGATGGTCGCCGGGCGGATTGGCAAGGTCGTATAAATTGCTGCTACGCTGCTCGTCCTGCCACTTTACTCTACCAGTTGGACGCTAGCGCTCCCCGTAGCTGTATCGAGACAGTAGTGAGACGCATTCGTTCGGTTCAACGATCGTCAGTGAAACAAACCGGATCTTTCATTGTGTACTTTCGAAAGCCAGTAGGTGGACATGTGATCGTCCACAAATTACTTTGATTATCAGTGACACTATAGTGGTGTTGCGAGGGTGTTATAAGTACTGAACGCGTGAACGTTTCTCCACGAAAAATTCATTTCGAGGGTGAAAAGAATCAGACAGTATGCAGGGGTTTCAAAGAAATTTTGAAGACCAGCAAAGGGATCAGAGGGAGGAAGAGACTATCGTGGTTGATCTTGTGCCGCCACAATATCAACTGAGTCCTCCGCACAGCCCTCAGCCCGGAAACATGCTGAAAACACCGGACAAAGGTACGTGAGTGCAACCGTTTGTCGTGAGAGATGGATTAGCTGTTTCGGTGTTGAAGGAAATTGTTGCAATTTAAATAGAAAAAGTTCCCAAAAAATTTAAAGAAAGTGTTTTCTTCTATCTCTATGTATATGTATATTAGAAACTTCGCGAATAGCAACCCTTCCTTCTGCATCGAAGTTTACGTTCAAAACATTAGCACAGATAGTAAGAAAAGAAAGGGCTATTCTTGTTGGATATTTATCAAAGATTTAGGGAGTGAAACAAAGCTTGCTTTCTGCCTCGAAGTTCAAATTCAGAACGTCAACTAAAAGATTAAAGAACAGAGTTCAGAATTTGTAGAATCTTGCTATAAACACAGAGTATGGAAGCAAAGTATTAGGTGTGCAAATGTCACTTCCCTTTTTTCTACGATCCTAAAACTTCTGACCGAATTTGACGTTCTTCCCGATTTTGGTGCCATCTGAAAAAGTGTTCATCTAGTTTCAAGAAGAATCGCGGTGAACGCTGTAAGAGTTCCCAGTCCCATGCAACAATTTCGAGAAATATGGCATGCGAGTCACTGCTTACTCTTTGCATTCCATCTTAGGAAATCAGCTATTGCAGCTGCTGAAATGGTTTGCGCGACACTGGGCGAGAACGCGGTATCTTACAGAACATGCGAAAAGCGGTATCAAAGATTTGGAGCCGGAAATTTTAATTTGGCAGACGACGATCATTCAGGTGCACCGAGAAAGTTCGATGACGGTGAGTTAGAGCAATTGCTCAACGAAAATCCGACCCAGATGCATGAAGAATACATTAAAATGTAATGAAATCTTGAATGTGGAGAAAAAGGGGAAAGAACTTATTTGCACACCTAACAATTTGCATCCTGTGTCGGTGATTAATTTAAGCAGAGCACAAGTAGAAAAAGTGAATAATTTATTACATACGAATATGTTCGCCAGCTAGAATTTTAGGGGTTGAAGAAATAATTCGCCACGTGTCGCATGCATCGAACTAACAAAATTGGCATAAAAGTCGTACAAAGAAACAATTCGCAAATACCTCCGTTTGTTGGAATCTTCGGGGGATGTAAAAACCCAAAGTCAGACCAAATCGTTTAATACATATGTCACAATATTCTCGGGGTTGAAGGTGGTGTCTTCTGTTAAAGCGGACTTACCGCGAGAAGAAAGTGTACCCGTTAGCTATTTGAGAAAAACTAGCTTTACGCGTTTAAAGAATGAATGGTGTTGATGTCGAGTTTATTAGGAGTTTAGTCTAGGTAAGTGCGGACGAAAGGTTAATCCAATTGAATGTAGTCATCGTTGAACGTCGGGGGTAGTTTGGGCAGGACCGTATTATCTACAGGCGGGCCTGCCGAAAATAAACGTATAAACCTTTCGTAGAAGGTCCCCTAGTTTATTACGGTAATGATTTTATGGTACATTTCCGAAAGAGCAACTTCGTTCCCAAAGATTCGTTTATTGCAGAACCGTTTAAGATTAGGGAATCGGTCGCCCCGGTGTCGAGAATTTTTGTTCTATCGTCACCCCTTACCTCTATCCCTCGGAAAGAAAGAGACGGCTGCCCCTATAACTGTTAATGAATGACGCGTATTGTCAAAAACATTTAAACTTTGTACATCGTAAGCCTTTGGCATTTATTGGACTCGTAGAATATTTCTGAACGAGAGGTTATTTTTTATTGTGTGGGGTCTGGGGAAGCTAGAAGAAGTCCTGGGACACGGAGGGATCCTTTCTGGCTCCCCAAATCTTTCTTCTATCCGGCTGTTGCTTCCCCGTCGGCGGAAGCCTCTACGTAGATTTTTTATCTCTTCTCTTTTCTAAGTAGATTCTAGAAAATTTGTCTTTCGGCCACGATCCGAAAACAAGACTGGCCCCGATTTTTCTTATTTGTCACGACACGTTGTGGCTAATGACTCGAAGTCGCAAAGAGATTGTCGGTTCGCAACTGACAGGGTGGTTCCTCGTTTGTGTAGATACCTCGCCGACGCACCAGCAGCAACAACAACAACCGTTGTCCTCGATGGATCCGAACATCAGACGCTACCGAACAGCGTTCACCAGGGAGCAACTGTCCCGATTGGAGAAGGAGTTCCATAGGGAGAATTACGTGAGCAGGCCGAGGAGATGCGAACTCGCTGCTCAGCTGCACCTGCCGGAATCGACGATCAAGGTGTGTACCACGGGAGGACTTTAATTACCCCGTGGCCAATTATGGGACCGTTTCATCCTGTTCGCGAACGCCATTAGCCGCCTGCGCGCCGTGTGTGTTAGCCAGTTCTTGGCAAACACGCGGCGGTAAAGTTCAGTAAACAGTGACCTCATACTCTGTGCCCGCGCGTAGAAAACTGTTCTTTTAACACCTCGGTCTGTTTAATTAATGGCGGTAATCGACGCTCACGCGGGAACAGAGATGGCGAAAGCCTTGGAGTTTGTGTTTCACTTTTCGCGTTGCGCAATGCCGAGGAACTCTCCGTCGGTTGTTTGCGTTCGAATAGATCGCGAAATTAGCTTGTCCGTTGGTGTGTGACGAGAATCTAGAAGGATTAGAAGTTTTTTAGTCGAACACCATGAACGGGGGACGTCGACCGTTTTTGCTCGCGGTTCCGCCATGCTTGATCGAATTATAGCTCGAGGAGAAGAGAGAAGGAGGAGACTCTCTCTGTCCAGAAGAGATATACTCCCGGCGATTCATTCTTTTTCTCTTCTCCTCGTCGCTCTCGCTACTGTATCCGAACGTGCCGAGCAAACAGTCAATCACGAAAGGCAAACACCGACTTCTTGGTCTTCGCTTTGCCTCGATCCCCTTGATCCTTTTCCCGTGACTTCTTAATATCTTTCGACCACGACCGGTCGATCCGGTCGGGAGGTGTTAATCACTTTAATTAGCGGTTTTCCCGGGCCACCTTTGACTTTAATGGATCCCTTAATTTCTCATCTCGCGCGGCCACCGTTGTACAATGGCTATAAAACGCCTACCGATGGAAAAAAATGATCGAGGTGTTAAACGACGGATACGGTGCTCCTCGAAATCCACTTTTTTCGGGGCCTCGGGACCGAGTCGACTACCATCTTTCGATTAATATTATTCTTTGTACGGCCTTCTCTCTCTCGAGTCTGGCATGTTAAAAATGTTGATGCGCTCAAACACATTTCTGTATAATTTCTATCATCGTCGGATGGTCGTCAAAAACTTCATAAATACTTTCTGTATAAAAAAGAACACTATGTAAATAAAAGCGTTCCCGTTCATTCTGCTAGAGATGTAACCAGACATAGTTCTTTTTCCAGGTATGGTTCCAAAACCGTCGCATGAAAGACAAGCGCCAGCGTATGGCGATGGCGTGGCCGTTCGCTATGTACACCGACCCGGCACTAACCGCAACATTATTAGCCGCTGCAACAGCTAGTTTACCACCATCGCCGTACCACGGGGCCCCAGGAATGCCACCGGCGGCCCACCTAACCCCCAGCTATCCTGCAGCAGCAGCTGCAGCCTACTACGCAGCTAGATATACACCTTATCCTGGAGCGGTCCCAACGAGCAGCGCGTCGTCGCTTCATCGCCCTCATCCACGCACAGCGGCCGCCTATCCTGCACACCCTCACCTCATCCAGCATCACCCTTCGCTGCCACCCCTTCACTTGTCCGGTCTGGGCGTTCCTACGGTTGGCAACACCGCCTTCCAGATGAACAACCCACCCACAAGTGCCGCCTACAGGCCAACCTTGTTACCTTCGTTGAGTCCGGTGCACTCGGACGCATCCAGCGACTGCGACTGCGTCGGACCCCATCACCACCACGCTCACCACTCCAACAGTCAGCAAATTCACGAGAGAACCAGCCCTGTGCCGGCCAACCATCCCACGCAGATTAAACTGCCGACCGGAATGAGTATCGCGGGACTGCCGACCAGTATCCAGAGCCTCGGCGCCTTCGAGAGCAAAACGAGCTATGCTGGCCTCGTCACGTCGCCGAATGTTGTACAATCTAACAAGATGGAGCCGCCGAAGCTGTTTCAGCCGTACAAGAATGACATCCCCGAAAGGGCGTAAAGAATGATCTTCGAAGAAGATGCCGACACGTGGCTACGGTTTCTCCCCCCCGAATGCCAATACTATTTATTATCCCCCTGGAGGACAAGTAAAGACAGCTTCCGTGAAACGAAGATGGCTCGTTGCGCTTCCGATATAGTATAAATTATCCAAAGGAGATGGAAGAGAATCTCTTCTTTGACAAGGACCTCCTCTTTGACAAGGAGTGGTCTCGTTGTTTCCGGTGTACATAATTCATCTGGGATCAGGATTCCTCGTTTAATGACGACTGGAGATTATCAGAGAAGTCAGAGGGTTTCACGAGTCTGTTCAGGAACTGAACAGGTCGCGGGTTCGAGATCCCTTCTTCTTCCAACATCGTACATCCATAGTGCACGGAAGATGATAGAGGACGTTGGTTTGGCTTAGAGCTGACTCGTTACTTCCACTGTACATGATCGTCCAAAGAGGAGAGAGTCCAAGACACGTTTCTCGACCGAGAACTAGCTCGCTGGTTCTGATTGACGTAATTATCCAAAGATTGAAGACTGCGACCGACCGTATTTGACATGGAGTTGGCTCGTCGCTTCGAGTGTACATATCCAAATCGTCTCTTTTTAACGCCGTAGTTCTAAGTGTACATAGTTTAGGAGAATTTTTTTCAAATTTTTCACCCCTTCTCGCGCGAGATTTCTATTCTGCGATCGTCTTTTCAGTGACTTAGTCAGTGTTTAGAAACGAAAGGACGTTTGCATTTATGTACTCCATATCGATTTCGAAGGATTTCCTCGTGAGTCTGACAACTGACGTTGAATCTAAGAGATTCTGAAGAATTAACAGATTTCGTTTGAAGTCGAATGTAACTCCCGTTGACAAGGGGCGGAAAGTTGTACATAGTCCGTTGTAATTATAGATTAGTCGAACTGCCAATTTAAATGGTCGGGATTGGACGATCTGATTTGAAAACATCGGATAATTGCAAAAGTTCGTGCCGGAATACAGCTTTAATTTATGGATTATATAATAATTATATGATATATAATATATAATAATTATTCTTTTTCCACTCCGCCGTGCGGTACAGTTGTGTAGTACAGCGCGAACTTATGCAATCATCTAATACGTACTTCTTGTACCTGTCAAATGATCGCTGTGCAACATTTGTATAGTAGAGCTGAAGCTTGCGTGTATGGATTAGATTGTTTATAATCGTAGCCGATTTGTACAGTATTACGTCATTATTAGACTGCGGATTTTTGTGCATTCGTGAATCAGATTAACTGCATGAAATATGAAACGGTGAAAGAATATAGATATTGTATCAATATTGTATATTAATATTGTTCTGTTGTTTTCAACGTAAGAAGACTATCAAGGAATGAAATAAATTTTTATGTAACTACTGTTTTTTCCAGGATCAACGCAGAACATTTTTATTTTGCATAAAGATCCGCAGTCTAGTCACTACGTAGTAGCCGAGTGTAAATTATTAGTCATTGTTCTACAAGTTCGTAGATGCGCGAGTATGGTAGTGGCGTGTGGCCATTATCATGTTTCGATTAGGATTAGACGTCGATATTTATGATTAGGGTACCTATGTGTCTGCGTAAAGCGATAAGAGTGTATAAAGACGGAGAAGGAGAATAAATATTATATATACATATATATGATATAATCTATAAATATCCAGTCTATTGTTATATTATTCTTAGAACCGCCCTACCCCCTAGTTGTTCCTGTTGAAACATTTCCACTTACAAGGGAAGGACCCCAAGTGTCCGATTTTGATAATCTTTTGTGAGGCGATGGTATATGGATCCCTAATGATGTCTGCAACATATTAGGTGTAGTTACATAATAGTTTTAAAGATATAAACAATTGAACTTCGAAAACTTGAGCTGCAAATCATGGCATATCAACAAGGTATGAAAGTATAATTGTTTATATCTTTAAAACTATTGAGTAACTACACATAATATTTTGCAGAGTAATTAACTTCTGAATTAGGAACGTTTAAAAGTTCGTTGGAACGTAAAGTATATCCCACGAGAAAGTAACCCCGTTTCGCGCAGCTTAAAAGATGGTGGGGGCGCAGCGAGCCTATCATCTCTCACTCCACTACCCACTCCCCACTTTCTTGAGCCAATTAGAGCGAAGATGCGCAAAGACGATCGAAAACTGATCTTCTCACGTGGATACTCTCTCGTGGGATATACTTTAATCGAAGTGCTAATGATATACAAAAAGGAAAATAGTTGCATCTTGGATAATGAATCATGTGGTAGTAACGGTTCATACTGTGATTATAGAGGTTCGTTATTTTGTATTATTGTTTGTGCAGGGGAGAAAAGTGTAGTTTAATATAACTAAATCCTTAATAGTTCTTCCAGGACACGATATCCATCAATCCAAGCTTTAGGGGTATCGAATCAATCACTGTAATATTTATTTCACCCCTCCTGTCGAGTAATGGGTCCGGCCCTTTCCTCCATTTTCACGAATCCCACCAGCACCAAACGATTGCTTAATCTCTTTATCGTGGGGTGTTGCTCTCGTCGGAGTCTTCTGAATGATCCGAGTGAAAGTTTATCCTCGTTCGAACATTTTTCATCAGTCACTGCTTTGTCTTCTAGCATTAATTTCTTCTCGCGAGTCTCTCATCAAGTTAAGGGTTGTTGTAAACATTTTTCTGGTCTTCTCAATTTAATTTCTGCGATGCGATACTATTTCTGGCGACATGCCTTACATGATTTCTTGCTCGATCCACCGGTGAATAGGTAGAAGAACGATCGCGCTTGTTTTTGTTGATCGCGACAGCTGTTCAAGCTCGAGCCAGGGTGAACGAACCCAAATGTAAACCGCGTGACAGCGAATATGTATGTATTTAGAAATTATATTTGTCGCGTGAGCCACCTTCCCGATAATCTATATTCTGTCGCTCTCTTGTCCTTGTACAACTTCAAAATTCCCATTCCTTCCGTAACGGATGTTTCGCTTATTGTACGCCTCACAATAAGTGATTCTATTACGAACGACGTGGCTGCTGCAAAATGTGCACGAAAGCGCACAGAATGCGTTCGGGGATGAAACTACGATTTTGGGGTGCCAGTGGCAATTAACTCTTCAAACGATCCTGCCGGGGAAACGAGATAATTCCGTATAAACGCCACTGGCTTAACAACCCATTGCGGTTTAACTATGAATCTACTGTTGTCCCCCGTGGCTCCCGTTTATCCGAGCATCGACGAATTGTGGATCGTACGGAATTACTGGACCGCGTAAATATGTTCTCGAGTAGACGAACGATGTTTCTTGGTGGTTTACGGAGCTCGTGAAAATATTTTGTGCGGGTTGATTGAAAATTAAGAGGCGCAATCATGCGAGGACACATGCATGCATCAAACTCTATTTTGCCCTTTCTATTGTCTACCCTCTATCTATAATTAAATCTGCAACATACAATTTCATTTTATTGTTGACTTTCTCTCTTTGTTGTTTATATCGAGCTGGTACGAGATAAATGGATAAATGGAATACGCAAATATACAATGACTCCCACTAATATTCGGATACTCTTAAAAATAAAATAACTTTTTAAATATTGAACTATGCGATTTGAACTTGTTTGGGAAGCTAGAGCAATTAGTTTACAACAGGATGTGAAAAAAAATTTTTTCGAAAATTGCATTTGGTCGGAATTGTAGAGAAAATACTAAAAGTTGCATTTTAGAACCTTTTTTTGCGGGCCTATATTGAAATTTTTAAAAATACGTTTTGTAGATCTGTATCAATTATATTCACTGTGAAAGTTTCATAGAAATCGATTGAAAGATGTAAGAATCCTTAGAATTAGTGCAGTTGGAGGCCGAAAATCGTGAAAAACTACAATTTTTACCATTTTTGAACGCCGGTCGATTTTGATGAAATTTTCAGAATATGTTTAATTGATACAGATCTATAAGCTCACATAAAAAAATTAAAAAATACAACTTTTAGTATTTTCTCTGCAATTCCAACAACTTGCAGTTAAAAAAAAAAAATTTATCACGTTATGTAGCAAACCAATTGTTCTAACTTCTCCAAAAATTTCAAGTCGTATATTCCGATATTAAAAAAGTTATGGTGTTTCTAAGAGTATCAGAATATTAGTGGTAGTCGCTGTAAATGAATAGAATACGCAGAGTTGATGACTGCTGTGACATTTAACGAATTGAAAGAGCTGAAGTAGATAATTGTTCTCGACAATAACCAAACGTCTGTTTTAATTTCACCCCAAGCCGAAAGTAAAAGTGTCTCATGAGATAATACCATTAAGATGGAACGCCTCTATCCTCGTGGAACATATTGAACAACGTGACTGACGTCTAGAAAATCCCGGGGATCACTCTACTTAGAAAGATTCAGGATCACCTTCCGACCCTAGCATCCCTTATCAACGCAAGTTGTAAAAGAGCCAACACACACACATACACGCAAGAAGGGAATAAAGCAACGCTCTGATATATCGTGAAAAATCGAGCTTTAGGTAGGATCGTTAAAAAAAGCATCCCTGAAATAGAGTGGGAAAAGGAGCAGTTACTTAATAAACCGGAATATAAAGATGGTAATTTGCAAGACGAAGGAATCGAGCATTGCATTGGCAACGGTAATGAAGAAACAAGATACCTGCCACTCGTAAACCCATAAAAACTCGAGCCCGAGCATCGAGAAGGCCAGGGAAAAAAATCGCCGCGCTGATCTACCGTCATAAATATAAAACGAGGTGTATTGTTGGTGGCCTGTAAAAAAATCATCGAAAAAATTTGGGAAAAAGACGAATCGGCCGAGTCGACCCCGGGAAACGTTTGCCTGGGGAATTATAAAAATATTTAAGCGTTATATTGTATGACCTGTCCTCGTAAAGCGATTCACCATCTTCGAAAACGGTCAAGTAGTTACAGGGGTAACTATTAACACGCTCAACTTTCACACCCCACTTTTTACTGCAATGCTTCGGCTAGTCCTTCATTTAGACATGCAGAACAAAGTCGAAAGCACCCGCGACCTGCCTATTTTTTAAACTATTAAAAAAAAATTTTTGTCCATGAAGTAAAGCGATAGATATTTTTCCAAGTAAATCATTAAAACGATACTTTTGATCGAGAATTTATATTTCTAGCTATTTTATTTAGAACCAATACTTTAAAAGTGTATTTTTATATTCGTTTGTTAATAAAAACAGAAGCCCGGAGGATTTCTGGCCACCGTAAATAAAGATCAATTGGTATCACAAGATCGATCATTTTCTTCGTGAGCTATTCAGACAGTGATCCTAGCGAGTTCATCAAATATTAATATCCAATTTATACGTTCGACGCAGGGATCATCCCCTAGAGCATGATTCCACCCTTCGAAATTACGTCGAGATTCGGTCGTCACCCCCTCGGTTTAGGTGGCGGCCATCTTTTCGAGGAATCACGGCCGATCGTGGAATTGCATTATCTTATCTGACGGGCCATTAGGTGCCGTTTAAACGGCTCCTTCGTAACAATCTATTTACACTATTGTACGGGGGGGGGGGAGGGCGGATAGATTGCTAGCAGCATCCTTGCGTCAGGACAATAAGCATACGATAGCTTCCTGCTTCAGATAGCGATAATAACGCGATATTTATGGGGATTTCCATGTGCATCGCATTTTATGTGTAAGGAAATATTTCGAATGGGGAAACGTATTGCGAGGGCAAAGTTTATGTTTATTCCATCGAATCAAGTGTGTATAATTGGGATTTTTCCTAGCTTCATGAAAAATACCTCCACACGAGATTAACGTCATATGCGAAAGAAATGTTAATATAAAGGGGTTCAAACACCAACAACCATTCAGAACACTTTTATGGCAATGTCTATGGTCATCTTCACTATTAGAAATATGTATTAAAATGTACAATTCCTCTGTCACGCTATTTATAATTTTCTCATCGAGATAAACAGTATAGGGTAAAGTGCCCAAATATGAACCACTTTTTGTTGATGTCATTTTTTGATTATTTTAGAATGCTCTTTTCCGTCCAAAAAAATTACCAGTTGTAGATGCATTTCCTCCCTATAAGATTCTGGGGTCAAGTTTCTTCAAAAATTAATACAGCTTGGGAAAAATATTTTTTTTGTGGTGTGTCATTTGCAGATGCGAAGGGGTTCTTAATATGGTACACCTTGGTTTTCGGCACCCACACCAAGAATGTCAATATATAGCTATACCCATATTAGGGAACCCTTGGTAGTGCCATATTGGGACCTCCACGTGGACTGATAATAACAGCTACTGACAAAGAGAAAATGAATTTCAGCCCAAACCAATGGTTGGCAAACATTCTATACGTTGCTCGATCGTGTAATTCTCCATGACTAAACCTCAATATGTACTTCCTGATGCCAGTTGGCAAAGATTAGTACTCTATGTTCGCCACAAAAAAATGGCGCGCAATTTAAAATGTCAGGTCATTTTGAGACACCCTTTATTTTTCCGAAATATCAGTACCATTCTACAAATTATGTTTCAGAATGCAGCCGCGAAAACGGAAGCAATGCTCCAGGAACGGCGGCAAAAGGGAAACGTTGAAGTTTTTCGTTATCGACAGTCGTAAGTGGCTTCGATGGGTTTTGTTACGACCGCAGGAAGCGCTTCACGGCAGGATCTTTTTTGTTCGTCGGAAGAAAGGGAAACCCGGATTCCTGAGGCAAGTTTAAACCGTGATCGAGTTTGTCTCGCCGACGTAAAGAAATGTTGACAGGTTTTGGTCACGTCTCCATAGACCACCCGCGGCTGCGAACTACGGCGTCAACATGTCAGCACGAGTTGCGAACGGAAACCCCACGGACCAACGTATCCCTGGCGAATCGGACTCGAGATTTCACGGCGGACATGCCTCGCAGACTGGAAAAAACTGTTCCACCGAAATGTGTCGGAAACATTCCGACCCCGTCTTGTTTGCTAAACAGCGGCTCCTTCTGAAAGAACGCTGCGCCGGAGGTTTCAATTTATCGGAGCCGTGACATCGCAGGAACGAAATCTGTTCGTCTTGCTTAAGAAGCGATTCTACTGTCTCGACTATGCTACGCTTTTTTTTTTCTTGGCAACATTTCATACCGTCAATAAAGTCTCCATTCACCCTTTGGGGTGGAGCTACTTTTTCGAAGATGGTTCAAACGATTTCAACCCTCGTATATTCCTCAGGGTGTGAGACTTTATTTACTACATTTATGTAATTATTAAAATATGATGTCATAGATGGAACATAAATTATTGGTTTAATTATTTCAAGATCTTTCAGGCAACTATTTGTGAGCATGAGGGTTAGAATGTTATTCTGGTTTCAAGGATGTCTTAAAGTATGCTGCTTTGACCGACATTTTTATACTTTTCCGGGCAAGTTGAAAAACTATGAACAGCCTTTTACTATAAATTGAACCATTGTTGTAGGTTCGAAGGTAAACTGAAGACGTTTTTGGAGGTTCTGGAGCTTGAAAGATCAGGGTTGTTGAGCGAGGTAAGTTCGATTGGCGCAAAGGAGCGTGATC
Organism: Lasioglossum baleicum; assembly: GCF_051020765.1. Lineage (NCBI taxonomy): Eukaryota > Metazoa > Arthropoda > Insecta > Hymenoptera > Halictidae > Lasioglossum > Lasioglossum baleicum. Next base: position 9,724,505 of record NC_134941.1, read on the forward strand.
GATTCGAAGCGTTGAAACTCGTTCGACTCGGGGCCAGGACTTTTACCAAATATCCTGGGTGGTGCGTGACGAAGGGACATTAGGCACAATATTTGGGTGAAGGCAAACCTGTGGCTAATTGAAAAGTCAAAACTGCTGAAAGGAGCTCCCTGTTAGCCGTGAAAGCGTGGAGGCGTAGCAACCCCTGCGGCGTCTCTCACAAAAGGGGGTTGTTTAGCCCCCTGGCTGTGATGGAACCATGACGAGACGCACACCTTCTCCTCCGAATGCTTCTTCGTGGAACTAGGAATACCGAACACGTCGATCGAACTGTTCCCACAATTAAGAATCTCTATTTCCACCCCGATACTTCTAATTATACGTCTGCTCGAAGAAGAGTATCGGATCAGAGAGCTTTATTTTTAATTTAATTAATAATTATATTGAGATTGTCAATTTCTACGTACCTGAACGTGTATTGATCTACCTATGGATTAATTACTCCAATAAATCGCATTATTGCAGACTCTAACACTCTCTATAATCGTATTGATTCTTTCGTTGAGTCTTTGCACATGTTTAAAAAACAATTACGCAGGATTATAGGATAATACCAAAAAGTTTGTACCATTAGTTTTTATGCATGTCCTTCTATGTTATTATACGAGTAGATGTCTTTTATTGTTTTCTATTGTAAACATGTATGTAAGAGGGCTTCGGTCCGTTTATAATAAATAATAATAATAATTATTATTATTTTCTGAATTCACGATTTCTATGTTCAACCCTTGATAAAGAGAAATATTTTACAGTATCCTAATATCATAGTCGTTATGAGGTTACTAACTGCTCAAATCATTATTTGAGCATTATTTAAAACATAAATATTTTATGTACGCTCTATCGAACTGTTTCACATTATTATAGAGAAAGTAAAAGTCTATAAGTAAAACAATCTGTACTTTTTGCCCAAGGTTACTATTGACACCTAAAATTTTAAATAAAAATTAACGAAGACGGGAAGGAGAAAATTATTTCGTATATCAATTTCCTTGAATATTCAGGATGGTCGGTGTATCGGTAACCATTCGCCAAAAGTAACCAAAACCGGTAGAATATCAAGTCGAATAACAAGATTACCGAGCTAATCTCCTCGCAAACACTATGATCGCCGCAATCAGATTAAAAAATCCTCCACCGGGTAGGGAAAGGTGTTGTGACTGTTTGACTGGGGGTTCCGGGATCCCCATAGAAGTCTGTTAGGCAACAGGAGCCATTGGGAGCGTTATACAGCCGGTAACAGTCATAAATGGTACAAACTCGAAGATTTGGCTGGCTCTACCGTCGACTTTTTTTTTTGCCGTGCTAGAAAAAAAAGACAAGCCCGTGAAGCGTCCAGTTAACGTTCCTTCGAAGAAGTTAACCCTTTCCCGGTTTTTTTCCACGCGTTCGCAGATATCTCTCGGAAGCTTTGCAACCCTTCCGGTCGGACGGCTCTAGTTTTTGCCCCGGTTTTTGTACCGGTTTTTCGGTATTTTTTTTTTTCTAACAGGCCGCGATGCACAGTTTTTTGACCCAGAAAAAAAATATACCGCTGCGGGTCGCGGCGATTCTCGACGATGAAGAAGCACTTTCCGCTGTCCACACCTTTTTCAAGCGAGACCGAAGGATCCTCGATTTTTCGAACGTGTTTTCCGAGCCTTTTCCAATTTTTTTTCCAGACAAAAACTTCATTGCTTAGGAAAACAGCGACCGTTTTTGCCCGCCTGTTTTGCTGGAACGATCAGATTCCATCATGGCGGGGCTGAGGCTTCGGACACAAAAAGACGACTTCATAAGTAGACGTGTAAACACGACGGAATTACGTTTCAAAAATGGGATTCATCGGTCGTGGAGGAATTTTCTGAACACGATAAAAAGTCGGGAACGCTGCAGGTATTGTTGGGAACCTGTGGTTCGTTGTGGTTAGTGCGGCACACAGTGCGCCGAGCCATTGGCAAAAATCGAAAAAGTCACTGCTTCATATCGATTTAAAACTATGTTCCTACTATGTCAAAATGTCCAAATAAATCATTTTTTGAAAAAAAATTCAAAAAATTCAGTAGGAAATTAGTTACAAGCGAATCTGAAAGCGTACATCAATTCATAGCGAAAATAAAAAAAAAAAAAAAAATCTGCAATTTTTACCATCTTTAAACGTTTGTAGCTCATTGCAACGTCGACCGATTCTGACGGCATTTTCAGAATATATTCAATTGACACAGATCTACAAAACGTATTTGTTAAATTGTCAATATAGGCCCACATAAAGAAGTTGTATAATGCAACTTTCAGTATTTCTTCCACAATTCCGATCAGTTGCTATTTATGAAAAAAATTTAATTTCAAACGAAGTTTCAGTTTCGGAAGAACTGAACTGCGAATTCATCTACTGAAAACCACCAATAAAACAAAATTTTGTTTATAAATATCGTTTTTCAATGTTTAAATAAATGACTATATTTATAATAATATCATATTGAGATTGCTTTCAATATAAATAAAAAAAAACCCACTTTGTTTCAAGTCTCTATCATAAACAGAACAAAAGTTATTGAATTTTGTCCAAAAATAGTCAATTTCTGCGCAGTGTGCGCCAGCGAGAATTTGCAGAGGGTGTAGAACGTTTATTAATTACGTATTTTAAACGTCAATTCATTCTAGAGAGTATACTGTAATGATTCGAAAAATAGTTTCGTGCTTCTATCTGTGCTGAAACAAAATGGCATCGCTGAGATAAGAACATGGACCGAAGAAAGCGATAAATAATGAAAGACAGAACGGAACCTGCGTCGATAGGCGAATCGATTTACCACGGACGATCTCCGATTGTAATCGGTGGCTGGATCTCTCGCAGCATAATATTTCTCTCATAAACGGCAAGCGTGCCGAATCCTGGTGCGGCGGGTGCCAATAAATAACAGTGCCATATTAACTATGAATCGATTCTCGATACGGAGCGTGACCGATCTCTTCGAGTTCCTTGCTCCGAATTTTACCGTCGGGCTCCGATACCGCGCCATCCTATTGTCGATCGATTATCGACGGCGATGCCCACTGTGGGAATTAATTCGGGTAATCGGTGCCATTTTCACCTACTGTGGGAACCTCGCCTCTGCCTCCAGAAAATATCGGATTATTTAAATCATTAACGGGGTTCCCCGTCTACAAGTCGTTTATACAGGGTTTCTCAGTTAAATGGGGGAAAAAGTTAATATTAACACTAAACCTACCGACCACTAAAAGCGATTAAAATGTTTTACGTTACAAAAATGACGAGACTCTACTTATTTAGGTTGTGTGCAATTTGCATTGCAATAACTGCTTGGATAAAGAAATTTATGAATCAATTTCCATGTAAGCAACTTCATCATTTCAATAACTGTGAAATGAAAAATATGAAACCGGTCATTTGACCGACAGTGGTAGGTTTACTGTTAAAGGCCAATATGAAATAAATACTTCCTCGAATAAATTTTTATCCCAGTAATTCGTGTTTCATTGAATATTTATTCGATAGTGACGAATAAAATTTTGGCAAACACCCCCTTAAATATATTCTAATGTTAACCATGTGCTGGGGTGCAATCTGCATGTTCTCAGTGCAAAATGTAAAAAAAAACGTTTGACTGCGTCAGTATTTCTGGAATTTTTTTAATTTTCACGGCGACGCGGTGTGGGTATGGAAAGATTAAAAAATTTTTGTGAATTATATGACAGAAGTTCCTAAGACAATTTTGGAAATTTTCGTGTATGTTTTTATTAGTCTGGGGTGTAGTTACATCCCTGTACGTAGAAAGAGTTGATCAGAAACAGGGTTGGGCAAAAATTTTTATTTAAATAAAATGTTTGCCCAACTCTGATCAGAAACGTTGTGTCGGTCCGGTCCATGAAAACAGGGATTTTATTGTTGTAAGATCGGATGGGGGTGTTGGCGGGTCATCTCGGGATACAAGGGGATGCCATAAAGCAATGAAGTTGTACCGAAACTTTGGAAAACGACTTTTCGGTGCCGGAGAAAACGGGGTACAGTGTTGTGTGGCACGCATAAAAGGGGAAAAATCTCGGCTGGAACGAAAGACCGAGAAACTGCGGTACAGACGTGTTTCCTCGGCGTTTCCTTCCCGTTTACCTCTTACGAGACGCGGGTAATATTACGGTGTCACTAGTCCTCGAACAAACGCGCGAGGGAGATGCTGAGAGAAACGGAAAAGGAACGGCAGATAATAAACCAAAATAAAACCATCCGAAGATTTACGGCTGGTGAAGTCTTTTCGTCACCCTACGGATGGCCATCCGTGGCAGACCTTCCTAGATACACTAGAAAACGCGGTAACCTCCACCAAAACCCACCCTCGGAAGTCCATTGTCGTTTGGTCAGAAATATGGCAGGGAAGCGGTGGTTTACGGAAACCCTCCAGATCGACACCGACATAGCACAAACCGCCAAAAACCTTCAACCATCAACAGACCTTACAAAAATTAGTGAAAATCACGTCGGTATTCCCGTATTTCATTTTCGGAAAAGCCAAATGTTTCCTGCATTTTCTTTGACTATAAATGCTGTAGAATATGCGTACAGAAAGGCATACTCTATAAACAAATCCCAACAAAAACATCCTGTAAACAGGATCCATGTTCATATGGCCGTAAAAAGTTGTGAGATCAAACAAAATACGGCCAAGTTCGTTAGCTTAGAAATACCTCTTGCAATACTGAAAAAAGCGTTTGTAAAAATTAGTTGAAAAGAACGCTATTTAATTTTTAAAGAGTTACATGGAGGGCTTAATTATTCAAACTTGGCCGCTACCTAACACCTTTTACGGTCATTGGTTTAAAAAGTAACTACGTACCTATTTCGTAATGTTGTTTTTTCAATACAACCCCTTTAAGGTGTAAAATTTCAAACTTTCATAATTATTCCTTTGAGTGTTTGTTATGGTGGACCTATGGACCAAATTTCAAGCTTGTAGGTCAATGAAAAGTACCCAAAAGGTTTTGATAATCTGTCAGTCAGTCAGTCAGTCAGTCAGTTACAAAAGCGATTTTTGAGGTCCTATATCTCGGAACCTACTAATGTTGGAAGATTAATGTTTTGTCAATATTGAGACATGATAGCATTTAACAAGTGTGCGAAATTACATCTCTCCATCGGCCTCCAGTGCCGAGTTATAAGCCTTTACAAAACGGCTAAGTTGTTTCGTGTAAAAGGAGGTAGTGCGAGAACTTGGCTGGTGCACTACCGTGCACCTAGATATATAACACGTATAAATTTTATTAGTTTTGTTATTGAAAAAACGTCACGCGTATTCCAAATACCAATAAATATTTCTGTAAAATCCTAATGTAGAAAGCTAGATAGATTTTCTGAAAAAATTCGTGAAAATTCCTAAAAGTTGTATTGTACTATATTTATAAAAAATTCATCTGACTTATCGCAAAGTGTCATTTGTAGGACTCAGCAGCTCGACCGCAAAAAATACAGTTGGAATTAGATGATAAAACCTTTTTATTTTTTCAATTATTTTTTGACACCCACATCCAGAGTTGGGCAAAAATTATATTTAAATAAAATGTTTGCCCAACTCTGCCTACATCGTACATCGTACAACAAGTACATCGTACACTAATTTAAAGATAATATTGACCTGACTCTTCCGATTTCACGAAGAAAAGGTAAACTCTTATTTGCTTAGTTTATTAGGAGAGCCAATCGGCGGGAGATGCACCCGGAACGAATGCATTTCTGGCAACCGATTAGACTGTGCAAATTCGAAATGGTAAGTCCCGGCAAATGGCAAATAGCATAAATGCATAAAAGCATAAACCCATCGGTGCCTCCAGGCAGAATTCCTCCAAAAAATTTACGACTCCGATTGTACCTGCAGCCCGCAACATTTGCAGTCCGCGTGGACTCGCCACGTTTTCTCTTAATTTCCGGGATGCTGTTTAAATCTGCAAACACGCAAGGACGAACCGAGGTCTACCGCGCTGGCCAATGCGGTAGACCCAAGTCCTCGTATCTTGAAATTCCGTCAATTCCCGTTGTCCCCTTATCACGAATTTCCTGGAATCACCGCAGCAGATTTTCTCAACCCTTTCGGATCATATCGTACAAAGTGCAGTCAAGGTATTCTGGTTTCCGACGCCACATTTCAGGAACATTTTTCAGAAAAATTATCTGCGAAAAATAATTCCGTTTTTTCAAGGGAAAATTAAACCAAAAAATGAAGCTGTCTATTAATCGGAATTGCCGTACTTATGGTCCGAACCAAAAGAAATAAAAAATCTTGATCATTAACAAAATGATCGCGTTCTCAAAATGAAGAATAAGCGCCATTTTCGTTTAAATGTTTATCAGACGATGACCTAACAATTTCGTTGGACAGAATAAATGAAGCTGTCTATTAATCGGTATTGCCGCAGTTATGGTCCAAACCAAAAGAAATGAAAAATCTTGATCATTCACAAAATGGTGGCGTTCTCAACATGAAGAATCAGCTTGATTATCGTTTAAATGTTTATCAGACGATGAACTAATAATTTCGTTGGACAGAATAAATCAGGGTTAAAGACGCGAATCGACAGGATCGATTTCGGACGTATCCATGGACGTCTGTCGGATATCCTCGAAAGTGAGGGAGGTCAGCGCGACGGTTTCAGGACGATAATTTATTTGGCCTAGCCAGGATTTACGAGATCCGATATTGGATAATGAATCAGGTCTCCCTTGATGGAATTAACTCACCTATAGTACAGGACATTGCTCTCTATCTCTCTCCCTCTCTTTCCCGCGCTCTCTCTCTCCTATTCTTTCTCTCTCCTCTAACCTTTATTAGGTTCCACGAGGAACGCGAGGAAGCCCTTTGGCTCGTTTTACGATCGACCCACGTCCTGATGAGATCTGCGGCTTTATGTAACTTTACCTCTTTATATGTCGCCAGAACGACGCATGCTTGCCTCTTACATCCGCCGATAGACGCTAATTGCGGTCACCCACCCACGCCATTTAACCGTTCTAAATTGAACTGGTCCACCCTTGGACGAATCTCATTTTTGACTTCTGCTGATGCTCGAACCTTAATAGACACAGAAGGTACACTACTACCCCTGACTAAAATGGTTTCATCAAACAACTCAAGTGTCTATCATGGTAATTACTCATATTTTCAATGTGCTAAATATTTCCATTAACCCCTTGCCGTATTTTAAGGAGTAACTCTCGTGACGGAGATTTTAAACAAAGTCTAACAAAGATGAATGTTACGCCTTTCTTTTTAGATGAAATAAAATTTGATTCGTTTTTAATACATTTTTAAGCATTAAAATAAATGTTGCCATATACAAAACATACTTTTTACTGCAATGCTTCGGCTAGTCCTTCATTTAGACCTGCCTATTTTTTGAAGTATTAAAAAAAATTTGAGATGAAGATATTAAACAAAGTCTAACAAATATGAATGTTACGTGTTTCTTTTTCAATTAAATAAAATTTGAATCGTTTTTAATTAATTTTTAAGCATTAAAATAAATGTAGCCATATAAAAAACATAAATTTTCTTTTCTCTTCTACGACATGTTCTTCCACACTGTAAGAGTAAAGAAAATGTTACTGTAAAGAGAAAATTCATCGTATATAAAAAAGATGTAAAAAAAAGAATTTAGATATAAAAATATTATTGAAAGACGAAGTACATTTTATCAAATCTCCACTTCATAAAATCGATATAGGAGATTTGTATTTAGCAATAAAATCCGCAGCTCGTTAATAAATAGATATGATGACCCTTTCATCATCTTGCAGTAAATTCAATAAGCACGAACATTAGATCGAGTAGTTTCACTTTCAAGTCAGGGCTAATAATTGCAATAAGTGTTACGGAAACGATTTAGTGACCATCGAAACGAATTGACGAGAGACCGTGCATTGCCAAGGAAGATCTTCAGAGTAATGACTCGGAACGAGGTGAGAAGCTTTAGGTCATCGGACGGACCCTTCATCTCAAACCCTTCCAATTATCGAACCGATATGAAATATAATATTATATATTACGTTCTGGTTGGCCATGGTCCTTAAGCAGCTCATTACATCCAGTAGCTTCCGCGAGTCTTTTTCTAGTAGATCGGCGAGAATTCGTTCCACCCGTTATAAATAACAGGAAACCATGAAGCTGTCGCGTCGTCGGTGCACGGTGCATATAACCGTAATAGTGCAGCAAGCTTCTCCGTCGTCGACGACGAAGAGGAAACGAGGCAGCCCTAATAGAAGGTTTATTATTTTATGAGGCTACCTTGTTGCTTTGTACCGGGCTTCCGTAAATCATCTAAAAGTTGGAAGCACGGTAGCTCTCACGCAAACCCACCCTCGGCAAAGGCCATCCCTTGCTGTTGCCTTTGCCCACCGGATTCTCTCTTCCTCCACTTCCGTATACTCTTTCGGCAGCCTTGACAGAAATTACTCGAAGTTAACGCGAACCGATACGCAACGACCCGAACAGGCCGATTTCCTGACGTAAGAAACCTGGACCGGCTACTTATCATCGGACTTCGGAATATTAGCTACCTGAATAAGTCCCTGACGATTTTTTCGTAAATAAAAGTCCTTTAACCCTCTAGGGACTACCTGGGTCCGCAGTGAAATTTCACTCTTGTTTTTCTTCTTTTCAAATTTATTTTTCAAAGTAATTTTTTAAAGTTTACGGTCCATGGCTAACTTGTTAACATGCCATGTAGTAAAAAGTACGAACACCGCCTTTCGTTTTCCCATTCGAAGGTGTTAATCAGACATAATGACGAGGGGCGAGGGTGAGTTTATCGGAATATGAAGAAAATTGGATTTTCCGAGATTGCTCCTGTAGAAGGAGGAAGTATCTTCAGAACGGGTGACTGTAAAGTATACGCAACTTTCGAGGATATCGGCTCGTAAATCTTAGAGCTGCACTTTCGATTTTAGTGCTGGCTCATTGGGTCACTATCGCTCTGCCACTTTCGTCTTTCTCGCCGGTTACCTAACTATTAGTCAAAAAGTCGGGGGAACAGGTAGTCGACAATTTGGAAATGTGACGTTCATTTTTTCTTCCGTTCGGTAGGTGCCGGAACATTAACTTTACTGTAAAAGTTGAAACTCGTGGGAACATTTTCTACTGACACTAAAAGTATATCAACCCCTTGCCTCGCAATTCAATCCCAAGGCTTCATTATCAGCTAATTATATAATATTCCTTTGTGGAAATTGTATAAACTAATTGTACAATACGAAAATGTCATTGGCCGATATTAATAGGTTTTTCTGATGATGAGAATTCCAAATATGTCCAAAACTGTTTTTGATTATTAGAATTTCTAGTATGACTAAAACATTTAAAGAGTCTAATACCGGTGCTATATCTTCAATTTATTAAAATTATTAAAAGAAGGTCTTTATCACCAAATTTTTTAAATTATAATTTAAGTACAAAAATTACAACAAGTAAAAGAAGTTCATATTTCAGCATTCTGTAATTAAAAATAGAAAAATATATGAATAAATAATAATAAAGTTTACATATATAAAAAAAAATAAATTGCAAATATATGGTTTACGCCCATATTATTGATAATGGCGGGAATGTTGATTAGTTATTTTGTGCAGCATGATAGTATTTGAAGTGTTGAATGCATAAAGCCACTTCACAATTTTCACACTGATAAATTTTGTTTCTATTCTTTTCTTCCGGCTAGAGAGAAGGAGTAAAAGGGTCCTTCGGGCTTCTGGGCGGTGGGTTTCTTCAGTGGGTATGTCCAACCCTTAGTTTTATTTCGGAAGGATGAGCCCCACGCTACCCCTTCCCACCGACCGTCATCTGGAGGGGTGTGTGCGTAAAATGCACCCCCAATCGCCCTAAAAAAACCAGCAAAATTGTGCGTATATATACGCAATGCTGCAAACGGGTTAAGAGTAGAAGTATATATAAACGATATTTGTTGCCATACTAAATTAATATTTTCTTATTGACCTCTCCTACAGAACTTGTTAGAGGAGCTTGCAAATGGCACGGGATCAGTTGAGGGCTGCCGTGAACGTGCTCTTAAATTATACACGTCTGGAAACGCGGTGCACGTACGAAAATGTTCAGTTTAGTTCCGGACCCGTGCAAACGGCAGAGATCTGTATGACAGATGTGCTGCAAAGTAAAAAACTCGCTTTCCCAACGACGATCGTGGAGGTCACGTTTGATAACAGCCGGAAGCTCCACCGGCGTCCAATAAAAATTCGGAAGCCCGGTAAGTAGCAAGCAGAGCAGGACAAAGAACACTGTGAAAGGATCGTAAATGTTCCTTGGAACCCCCGAACGACGTATTTATGCCCCAATAAAACTTTCTTCTAGCCGGCTTTCGGTCAAGGTCGTCGTACGCGAAGCGAGGAAAAAGGCAAAAGAGAAAGAAGGGTGGATCCTGGATTGAAAAGTGGCGCGTGCCTACTCCGCGGGGCGCCTGCTAAATATTTTGGAAATATTGACCGAGTCCCCTAAATCGCTAGTCGAAAAGATTTATGCTGGTCCTGGCTCGTTCACTCTCTCGACCCACCAACCCAGTTTACTTTCTATTCGACTTCTGCACAAAGAAGCTTGTACGATTCACTCCAAGGACACGGAACCCTATGCACACCAGCGAGTCCTTTCCCTTGAAAAAGGCAGCTTGTGAAGAAACGAGCCCTTCCTGTCTCTCAGCACCTTCGGATTCTCTCGATTTTATGTTCTTTCGGAACAGAGGTGATGATGAACTTCCTCAGGATTCAAGGATTCGGTTCATTCATTCTTAGTCGGATATTACAAGATTTATGCATTTAGGATAGAAATGAGTAGCTGCAATTTTGTGGAAGTTCAACGACGCGGGAAAACGTGGACCAATCAGGGCGCGGCCAACGGCGACGCCTCGCCCTATTGGCTAGAGCCGCGCGCTATTGGTCCGAGGTTTTCGTGAATTACACCGGAAGAATCACCTCAGGAGTAACGTCTTTCCTTATCCGACACTCTGACACAAGTCAGTCAATTAATTAATGTCGTTCAACGTTTTACGCTAAATTATTTGGTATTATTTTTTAAAAAATGTGCTCAACCTGATAATATGAAACGTGATGTAATTGCATCATTGCATTTTTTACGTAGACTTTGGAGGCAGATTCAAGGGTTAAGGGGGAGAAAGCGGCGAAAACTGTGTCGGACGGGCCCGAAGAGAGCGGGTGGACATTTCGTTGACAAAACAGTGTCCGGGATAGTCACAACAAACTCCCCGGGTGAGGCGGAGTAATCTGGGAGAATCGGGAAGAGGTCGATTCCCAGGAGGCCTCCTTTCAGGACACGGTGTCACGCCGTCGTAGATTCCCTCGTTCCCGGATTAGCTATGGGCCCACCTCCTGGGCGAGGCTGCTCGTTATCCTGTAAGCACGGCACGTCAAAATATTGTGTCAAGGACACTCGACCATTGTCGGACCCGAGTTACGGGACGGAATGCCACGCTTTCGGCCCGACACGTGATGCCGGGACATTACCCGGCGACAAGCGACGTCGATTAGAACCTTTCAGGACTCCGTCTTCGAGGAAGACATTGTCGAACGCTCTGGCATTTGCTGCTTCGATAACGCCTAAGGTAGCTCGATAATAAATTATTCTGTTCGTAGATTAGGGGTCGAAAGGAAACGGTAATGATCGAGGAATTTGTTAGAGAGCTGCAGTTGTAGCTCGTAAATTTTGATTAGTATTGTGCTGGTCATCTTCTTGCAAACGCACTTGTTACTTGGGGAATTATATTTGAAAAATTTTTAGGGGTTGCAAGACTTTTCAGAAGAACAGAAATGATTACATTTGGAAAATTGGGGAGGGTTTGTTAGATTTTCTACAGAAATAGAAGTGATTATACAAAATTGGGGGTAGTGAGATTTTCCAGAAAAATAAGATTCAATTTTTCCAGACAAATTTAAAGTAGCAAGGGCTACTTTCAGTTTAGCTCTCGGTAGGGAGTTTTGGAGCTTTGAGAGATTTTGCCGGAGGAAAATTGGGTTCAGGGGATGTTGGATACAGCACTGTGGCCTCCTTATCTCTCTGTTGAACCCCCAGGGCAGGGGATGAAACGAAGGTCCGTACGTTCGCGGGCACATAATAGCCAAGATGGCGGCACGCACTGTTATCACTCGTTCAGAGGGTGTATGCCAACCCAATTGGATTGGGTGGCAGCCAATACGGCGGGTCTCGTCAGCGATATCATCGCCCTCCGGCCTTTCCATTTTCTGAAAGAACACCCCCAGAAAAGATTCCCGCAATCGATCTACTACAGGGATGGCCGAATATCGTCTGCCAGGCGCGTAAACATCGCTACTGCTTCATTCCCTCCATTCCGTCACGTTCTGTTCAGAATTTCTAATCAACGCCAAGTACCCTCCCCTACAATTTCATTCAATTTTTTGTTCGCATTGGAACGAGTTAACCGTACATCCCTTATATTTCAAGCTTAGCACTTAATTAACCCTCATACATTGTTAAAAAATTGTTGCAAAAACGACGTTACTATAGTCTTCACTCATTTCCGGTTTTCAGTTTAATTTGACCAATTATTTTTTTTTGTAGTCCCATATTTTAACCACTTTCCACAATGATCATTAGACTGCGGATGTTTATGCAATTTTGAATTTTTGTAGACAAATTTCAAGAAAGTGATACCATATAAAATTCTATTTTCATTGGTAATAGCATTTGTAGATCCAAAATAAATAAAAATCGTACTACATTCTGTTGAATTTAATACTCCAGCAATTTTTGAAAATTTTTATAAGCCACGAATGCATAAAAATCCGCACAGAGAGAGAGAGTCTAGTGATCTCATTTTATTCAATTAATAATAAATTTATTGAATTACAATTTTATTTAGTCAGAATCAATGAAAAATCCGTAGTAAGTTGTCGAATAAGTGTATAATAATTGCATCGTGTTTCATATGGTTCGTTTTATGCCGAACTGTTTGCACGTGGAACATAACCAGAAAATACTCGAGACATCGAAGGTTCGGATAATCGAGGCTACACTGTAATTCATCGCGAGGGATACACTCGAGAAAGGACATCGACATTTTACAGCGAGATGAAAGAATAGCTTCTCCTTATTTACGGCAAAGCATGATAATAGCACGGATGATGGGAGCACCGTTCCTGGGAACAAGTAGATTCGAAGTAACCATGGCGACGTCGCCGTGGCCATATTGGTCCTCGGCCAACTATCGATAATAGGAAAGATAAGAGTCAACCCCTGGGATATTTTATCGTTCCCGAAATGGCGACCATGAGTCTCTCGACGTCCCGAACTAACCCCTGTGTGTGTTCGCCTAACAGTCTGCTTCTTGCAACCCCGACAACTATACTCCGCGTCCAGCTATCGAGTCCCGATTCTCGTTCATTGATAATGCTGCTCCTGTAATATAGTTTCGCGTCACTGCGCTTAGGCAACCCGATAAAATCGTTCACGATACCCTCTGGACAGCGACCCCCCAAACTCGGCCAGCAAAGTTGCTGTCGAGGAACCAATGGCGATGCTCGATGAATTTGGAATTCTGAGAGCTTCGATATTAAAGCTCGAATAGTGAATAGCTAATAAAGAAACACAATAATTATCTTTTAAATCAGAATTTCAGAAGTTGTTACCAATTGTTTCCCTTTAATCTCAATGAGACTATTATAAATTTGTAAGTATCAATAAATTTCAGTAAATAAATATTAGAGTCGGAACATAATGGGAAAATATTTAACTAAGAAACTCGCACGTGGACGACCAGGTATAGCACTCGCAACGAACTCCGATTATTCCAGGTGTTCATAGAGAAGGCATCCACGTGAAAGTATCGTCGATGTTCGAGAGGGTAGTTTTCTTTCTTTTCGCTCCTCCGGTGAAAACTCCGTGTACGGTTGGCAAGCGGTCGCCATTACGTGAAATAAATGCGAGTTAATTAAAGGGCGGAAGCAATTACTTGCGAATAAATCGCGGCCGTTAATCCGTTATAGCGCAGACAAGTGAAACTTCTCTCTCGCCCCCTGGCACCCCCTCGCCAGGCTCACCAGCAACCCCCTCTCGCAGGGGTTTAAATGCGAGGATAGGGATTTGCGAGAACGACGCCGACGTCGGGGCGCGTTCGCATAATTGGCTCTGAACGCCGCCACCTGCGTCCCGACGCCGCAGCCTTACGTGCCTCCTATGTCCAAGGTATACATATTCTATTATACAAGGTGTCCCGCCTAACTTCGGCATCCTATAAATGTATTCCTCTCTGTATCTTTCGCGGCAGCAACGTTTTCTCACGATCATTTCTTTTCGTTTAAACGGGACGATATAATTGCAAGTCTTCTGCAATTAATACATTGCGAACGAGGATTGTTTAAAACATTCTGTATTTTTCTTGAGAATCTTACATGTAATTCTTTCGTTGTGTAAAAAGTGAAAATGTTCAATGATGTATCGACTGATTGTAACATTATCTGTCACGAAGAACAGATTAAATCCTTGGCTACGACTTGGACGAGATATCTCGCGGCTCTTTTCACTAGAGTAAGCTATAATTAATTTCGGGTACCCGAGCCTCAGGTCAAGGGGATCTCGAAAGTTTACAAAGTTCGGGTACCCGAAGTTAAAGTTGTGGTAAATCTGCGGTCAAATCAGCGTTTAGTAAACGGTGTTTACTACAAATCGAAATATTATTACAGCCGATGATTGGACATCTTAACCCTAATTAGCACTCCAGTCTAGTGATTCATATATTACACCAACAACTCCAGCACTATACAGTAGCGCGTTATAACTAGTTGAGGCCTTCGGCAAAGTAGAATTTCGGGGCCCCTAACCCCAACTAAATAACTTTATGAGAAAAACGTAGAATTTGGATCTTGGTCCATGGTGTGTGTTCGAGGCCCCCTTTTACTTGAGGCCCCGGGCATTTGCCCAAGTTGCCCATAGGGTAATACGCCACTGGCATTTTTTTAGTAAGCAAAACAATCGTGTCGCCGTAGCAGCGACAGTGGATGTAAAGTTCATATTTCAAATATCGCATCATCGGCGTAAACGGAGTGCAAAGGTTTAATATGCACAGAGTTATTTGTCGCTGCTTTTATCACAGATTCGCTCCAAATCTTTCGGGACCCCGATTCGACCCGACCCGATTACCATTTCGGGTACCCAAACTTTATAAACTTTCGGGATCCCGATCCAAGCCCGAACAAATTTCCCGACCCGACCCAAACTCGAAATTTCGGGTACTCGCACACCCCTAATTACAATGTAAGAAAAAATGTAAAATTTTATTAGACTTTCAATGTAAGAAATACATTGCCTTCACTGCCCGGTAAGTGACATTTAGCTAAACATAGAAAAACAGACTTGCGAGATATCTCGTCCGTGATGTCGTACGAACGGTATTGAATCGCGAGATGTCTCGTCGATGGTAGCCAAGGGGTTAAAGATGAACCGAAAATTGTTACAAGACATTTGCAATGACCCAATGTGACATAGTGTGCTTGATAAATTCGCGATGCTGTGAGCACGATGCTCGCATCGGTTGAAACGTTTCAAAGAGCAGTTTCAGCTAACTGAGATTCAGGGTGCGTGTCTAACACGTCGGTACCTCGTAGACAATGCAGAGCCAGGGTCTTGCCAACATTGAGACGTTCCTACTGTAATTTACGAGCGCCTGTTTGCCGACAAAGATTGCGGGTGGCTCTTGCGAAGCCGAAGAGGCTGCCGGAAAATGCTGCTGTGCTGGGAAATCGGCGTTCGTCACGGTCACCGTTTGAACACGATCTTACTGTGCATTATTGCCGATCATACTTCCATGAGCAGTAGAAAGTTCGACGAGAGAACGTCGACGATTCGCAGCTGCACTCGGGAGACAAATCGCTTCTCGACGATGCATCAACAATCTATTCTACAACCATCGTTTTGTCAATTTCGGAAAATTGTCGTCAGCGAAATGAAATTCCTGCACTTGCTTGTTTTCGAATTTCTGTTTTGCATGAAGATTCGCAAATAGAAAAATATGTTATGATTAAAAATAAAAATTGTCTTATCTCTTCTTTTAATTTTTTTTTAGAAAAAATCATATAATGACGTCTTCAATTTTTGAAATTCCCCGACAACTTTGAATTTCATCTACTCAATTTTGCTATAAATGCACAAAGATCCGCAGTCTAGTTACGATCCATAGTAAAATGGGGAATAGTTTATTTCTAGTTCGTGTACGAAGCTAGAAATTATTTGGTCGGATGGTTTCCAGTTAACGGAAAGCTAGAAATTATTTGTAGAAGTTGAAGACAATCGTGATAAACAATAATTGGCGATGAGTCGCAGATGATTTATGCGCAAGTGTTACCTGAGGGAAGAGTAACTTCAGGTAATAGGGCATTCAGTAGCCAATTGGAAAGTTGATTTTTCGAAGATGGTGGACGGCCTTGGCGACAAAGCTGCAGGTACAGGAAGATGATCTATACTGAGGCCTCTGTTCACCGGAGAAAACGACTTCTCTCATTCACCGTCATAAAACCGCATTGCAACGCATTTGACGAGGGAGTTCCTTGCCGACTTCGGATTTTTCGGTCCGGGAAGCGAACGCGAGTTTCCAGCACCCAAGCCATAAAACTGCAGCGGTTGCTATAATTGCGCACTATGGCCAAAGGGAAGCGTCAAACGTGGACCTCTGAACCGACGGATCGCTTCGGAATGACGATGTCGTGGCAAATTGGAGGATTGCGGAGTTGTAAAACGGAAAGTGCAAAATAACTACGTTTCGAGCTGCTTAATCAAATTGAGGTACGTTGTCGAAAAACATGAACAATCTGGGAAAATGTGGCGAATATTCGTAATCAATGTTTCATAAAAATAAAAATATCGGTCCCTATGGGTTTCAAAAATCCTTATATGAATTCTTAACTAAAAATTCGGAACACAGTTTAATGAACTTTGATCTGGGTAGAAATGCACGAAAGAAAAAGATGTGCGCTGTTTAAGGAGAAGATCGGATTACCATTTTTTCGCTTTTTTTTTCTTTCAAATAAAGTCGTAAAAAGTCATCTAACTCATGTTTTTGCTAATATAAAACAGAAATTCTACGAGCACTGAAAAATCGCAAGTGATCGTAGAAAAAAATGTCATAAATCTTATTCTAAACGGTAAAAGATTGGCTTTCATTTTCCCTTAAGAAAACGAAATGATTTTCCGAACGACCTTTGTGCGAGGATGTTACACGTCGGATGATCGCTCATCAACGAAAGTGTTAATTCGCGGTACGTGACAGCATGACGTTTGCAACGAATAAGCGGAAAGCAGCAAACACCGTTTCTAGCAGCACGAGCATTTAACGATACAGAGCACCTATGGGCAGCGGCACGTGCTGACATATGGGCTTTAGGGCTTTGCCCGGTATCCAGCAGTCTCTTTGCGGGGGTGGTAAATGGGGTGTCATCGTGTTAAATGGCCCTGATGCCCGCGGATCCATTCAGGGCATGCCTTTACCGAGTCTCGAAACCAATTCTTGTGGCTAATTTCCACCGTTTATACGTTTAATTGCCCTTTCAAGCCACCTGGACTACCCGGGAACCGCAGAATGCTCGAAATCACTTTATTTGATGGAACCTCGAATTGTTGCTTTTATTGATCCTTCAAATCTATCGATTTTCACCCCCGCTGACGACGGAACGTTCACTTCGGGTCAGAAGTTTTTCAATATCGTAGCACTTTTATTCTCAGAGGGGTTGGTGAGAGCTATTTAACATTTTGGAGAATTAATCCATATTTTACTAACACGCTAACATACTTTTTTGTTGAATAATACTTTAATCTTGTTGTCTAATATAATTTAATTTTATATTTATTCGTAATCTCTTTATCTAGAAATTTTTCGGAATTTAAAATTTATTATCTAATTAATAAACTGCAGATTTTTATGCATTTATAGCAAAATTGAGTAGATGAAACTCGAAATTGTCAATATATGATTTCTCTTTTATTAATGGACTGCGGATCTTTATGCATTTATGGAGAAACTAGCTAGGTGAAATGTAAAACAATAAAATATTAGAAAAATCTAACAATGGTGTTACGTCGTTTTCAATGTAAAGACGCCATTAAGGGATGAAATTAATTTTTATTTAACTCCTGCTTCCCACAAATGATGCAGAACATTTTTATTTTGCATAAAGATCCACAGTCTATTCGTTAAGATCATTAATAAGGGAAGAAATAACATTCAACTTGGTTTCTATTTCTTGCAATCGATGCAGACAATTTTTATTCTGCTTAAAGATCCGCAGTCTATTAATTAAATTTCATTCATTCATAATGTTGTGAATCTTCAAGAGTTTTACGAGGGTCGAAAGGGTTAAGTAAAAGAACTATTTCGAGCAGCGTTGTGTTTGAAAGGTATCCAATGGCTGTATCATGTGTATCTACATCGAACAGCCTCCCCAACGCGAATAGGATAACGGAGGATTGGTCGAAATCAGCGGATTCACGAATTCTTTCTTATTCCGTCCTAATTCGAGGGAACGACCGTCGTAAAACGAATCAGAGGGGTATCATACCTCGGAATTCCTCCTCTCGATTACCCTCTGGACGCTCGTTTTTGCCCCGCCCTGCCAGATTCGGGGATGAAAGGAGGAAAATCTCGGAAAACCAAGCAGGAAATCGTATCCCGTTGGAACACGGCCCTCCTCTCTCCCTCCGCCGCCTCTTGCACACACGAGACTACGTTTTCAGCGTTCAGCTTTTTATTGAGTTATCGAAACTACACCCGCGAGACAGATTTCCATGCTGCGTTCGAAAATTTTTCTAAAACGAGCTCCCGAGGACCTGTTCCAATAACGGGCAATTTCATCGATCCGATTTTACGTGCTCGAATTGCCCGGGCCACCGAACAAACGAATATTTAAAACGTTTTATTGTTAACTCTCCTACAGCTCTATTTTATAGTCATTTTAACCTTGTTACTATTATTCGGTTGCCAAAATATTTTTTAACATAATTAAAGCGGAAATGAGTGGAGGGAGGGCAGTCGTATTACAAAAATGATAATAATCATATAATAATAATATAATTAATCTAAAAACTATTTTAGGAATAGTTTTTGTTTTTCCAACATAATTGAAATCAAGGATTAATTTTTCATTAAAATTGTAAAAGATGTAAATACGTTATAATTGTATTAGATATTAAAAAATTATTAATCCTAAGATTCCGCCCCCATCATAACACTAGAGGCGCCATCTACTCAAGAATCCTTGAAACCACTGAAACTACATAATTTTCTTACCATACGAAAATCAAAATTTAACAATTTCTTAAAATATTTTCACATGAAGCTAAAGGACTGCATTCTACAATATCATCCAAATTAGTAGCAATAATATACAATTCTTTGGATAATCCTCCCTCTTCTTTCAGCGGGAAAATTAGCAAACGTTTAATTAGATATTATTGCAGTATAAAAAGTAGAAGAAGAATATTTATTAATATTACACTAATTTTCCTTCTTTTAAAATGAATTGTGTTTTTAAGAAACATAAATTTGTATCATCATCTACTGCAGAAAAAATATAACCTACCTTTAGAAATAACCTTTAGAGGTGCTTTAGAGACATTCCAAATTATATGACAAATTGTGAACTGCGAAACAGGATCACTAATAACACTAATAACCCATTCAAGTGGTTGATGCGGCAATAATTAATGTAAAAAAGAGAAAAGAACACTTTTTGTTATTGAATTTCTCGATTTCAAAAAGGCAACTGTTGCTGCCCTCTCTAGGCGAATAATTCCGGTTCCGGTAGGGTTAGGCAGGGTTAGGTCCATTAGGTCTCTTTCAGTGCCTGACAGATTGGCAAGATGGTGAGTTTCACACAGTGCTTACTAAAATCCTTATTTTACAACGGAATCTTCAATAAAATTTAGAAAATGTTATCTAGAACTCGTAGCGTACTTCCTTATGTAATCGAATTTGAAAATATTTTTCACTATTTTACGAAAAATGGTATATTTGAGACATTGTTAACTTACCGCTCGATACCTCTATTCTTTTCTTATATTTCCCGAGTATATTTTAATATCGAACTTCATTATAAAAATATTGTACTGTTTTTTTTTATTAGATTCTTATTAATAACAAATTAGGATAAAATTAGAGAAATTTTGTAGTCATAGGTGTGCTTATAGGTTAACTCATGTGTTTGTTCCGACGATAACAAACACGATTTTTACAGTAATTGTCGTGATTATTTAACATTTTAATTGTTTGTTTCAGTCGCTCGTAATTCCAGAGAAGTTCCAACACATTCTTCGTGTCATGGGCACGAACATTGACGGTAATAGGAAAGTTATGTTCGCTATGACAGCGATTAAAGGTGTCGGTCGTCGTTATGCCAATATCGTGTTGAAAAAGGCTGATATCGACTTAGACAAACGTGCTGGAGAATGTTCCGAAGAGGAAGTAAGTATAACTTATAAATTATTTGTTTTAGATTTAGTTCCAACCTTCGTCTTCTTACTTTATTCATATCATGTCGAAGCACCTCTTTAATTTCCTAATAAATTGTAGTGCACATGTCTAACAAAAATGTTCGTTTAAGGTTGAAAAAATTGTCACCATTATGGGCAACCCTAGGCAGTACAAAATCCCAGACTGGTTCTTGAATAGACAAAAGGATATTGTTGACGGAAAATATTCACAAGTGAGTATCGCAATAACATTATACATATAATAACTATAATACAGTACCAAAGCATTATTCATGTTTACAGCAGTACAGCACGTCTTCACGACTAATCATATGAATTTTTATATCGGTTAGATGGTAGTCGTGCGAGAGGAACTGCACATCGGGTTGCTTGTTAACATTTATTTGGTTAACAGACATCCTGGCATTTATATAATAATAGTGTGCAACATTTAGTTTCATAGATATTTTTGTAGCATTTCGAAAAATAACATCTTGTTGAATTTTAGCTTACCAGCTCCTACCTAGACTCTAAACTTCGTGAAGATCTGGAACGTATGAAGAAGATTCGTGCGCACAGAGGTCTGCGTCACTACTGGGGTCTCCGTGTGCGTGGTCAGCACACAAAGACTACTGGTCGTCGTGGACGTACCGTGGGTGTATCCAAAAAGAAGTAATTTTATATTTCTTTATTTAACAATAAATTCGTAAAACAAAATACTTCGATAATTTATTTATTAAATGAACAATCACTCTTTAAAACGAGATATTAATTTTATTTATATTATGGAAGATTTTAACATACAGCAAATATAGATACAAGTTTTTCTTTTAGCAGCATTCAATTGATACTTATGCTTACAGAGACCTTTCTTAATCTGTTTATAATTTTTTTGCAAAATTGACTGTGTTCGTTCATTGATATGCGATTAATGTGCTAATAGTTTATCTTTTGTACAATAGTATATATAATATTCATACATATATAATAATACTTCGAAAAAGAGAAATACATTCTTTATAGAATTTACATTTAGAGAACACTGAGAACTCCTCCAACTTATTGCACAATATGAAACACGTTTTTTTTAAATATATATGTATTGACAGTGCATAAGGCAGTTTCATTTCATATTTAAAGGCAAAATGAAACTTTTCAAAATACAATGGAATGTGTACTAGTATCTATAGTCAAATATTCATTGACAAACGATTAACATTTCTAAATATGCTTTTGGAACTTTTCCTCGTTGATTTCCTCTCACGCCCATCACGTAGTCTTCGTCGTCGGGTATTTCAAAGACAATAATTACCTAAAAGATAGAGTTAGATCTGATGACATTTTATAAAGTATTATTGGATGATATGCGTTTGGAAAAAGCTCGAGCTAAAACACCGGGAAAGCTGGAAAGATATATTTGAGGATGTAAAAAACAAATAAAATACATTTGACGAAAAGAAATGATATATTTATTTGATACATGCAGAGTGTTCGAGTAAATGTACATATGCATTCGTTTGTATGTAACTTACTGTATGCATATGCATAACAATAATTCTTAATACCAAACAAATATACAGACGAACCAGAACAAACTTGTGTGTGATAAAAACATCAAGAACAAAATTTAACAAAAAAGGTAGAGAAGCCAATATACAGACACAAAACTTAAAATTAAAAATATGTATATCATGCACGATTTTCTCAAAAGAAATATAATGCCGATCTTATATAAAAAAAATGCAAACTCTGTAAATATATAAGAGACTTAAGTTAATCCTACATGAGTATTATGATAATCCCAGCGCATTTATAATCTTCATTTTAATTTACAATAATTTGCAACGACTTGTAATATGCGTACATCTATAGAAATTTATTTACATTACTGGCTTTTTAACATTCTACTCCTATCTTACATTCTTGAAAAACAGGTTACGAAAGTCACGATCTAAAACTCATCTCTCGAGTATAATAGCAGGATACTATCAAAATTAAGAATGAATCAAAAACATTGCACTGAATTTATGCAGCTATAAAATGGAGAACTATTTTAATTACATATACTATGAAATGCACCAACTGTTAATCGAACAATTTCCTTTAAACTGAATTCATTATAACAAGTACTAATTAAATAACGTAAATTTTTCGTAAGATTAAGTTAGTCGAATTTGTTAGGTTGATGCATATGAAATAACGGTGCAGTCTGACATTCGTTTAACACTAGGTTTACTTGTACAGGTGCATCCATGAAGAATTACTCAACAAATTCATTTCTTTCGGTATATATTATTTAAAAAATGGCTAAAAATTTGGACAGACATATTCTCGTTACGTTTACAAAGTGATGTAAAATAATCACTTCTAGTACTCCGTAAATCCAGTGTTAAAGTAAATGCAAAAAATATTTAAATTTTCTAAATCATTTGTTTTCCGCAATAAGGTACTCGTAAACGATACAGCTGATGGGGGAAAAAAGGTATTTCATATGCACATATGTAATATAAAATAAATTCCTTGAATAAAAGTGGTAAAATCTTACGACGAATGTAGTCTTTAAACTAAACTTACTTTCTGTAACAAGTCATGCCATTTGTTCAGCTATGCTCTGAGCATGCTTCTGTTTATCTAAATCACAAATTTCGTTACCTCATCTTGATCGACGCTTAATTCGCTAGAATCCCTCGCTTCATAATCAAATAGTACCCTTGCACGTTCTTGACCATTTTCCGTTGATACATTGGAAGTTGGTGGGGTAGTGGTGGGGTGATAAGGGCCCCCAGATAAGCTGGGTAGGATAAATTACAATTTGGATAAGTTCGATGAACATGTTATTAAAATTCAAACAACTTTTCGTAATAACTTTATCAATATCGTCCGATGTTTTAAGTTCAGCTCGTTAATCTTTAAATGTATAATACGAGCAAGATCTCTTTCTTTTGTAAAATTTAGTTCCAAAGAATTCACGCGAAAATGTTCGTTTTTAATGCAATTTTCTGTGTATGATATACATGCTAAGATAAAACTGAAATTAAAAATGTTATTAACAGAAATGTGAAAGCGTAAGCGGTCTGGCAAGTAGAGTAACACAAGTAATATAAACAAGACATTGATAAGATAAACTGGAGAAGTTTGAAATGAATACGGGGGTCTGAAGGATACACAGAGTTAACGTTGACGATGATCGTACATTACTTTTATACGAACATAAACCATTAAATTCTACAACAGTGTATCAATACCAACGGAAGGTGATATCATGCATTATAATTAAACATCGATTAGCTACACAACAAATTTGTTGATACTGTATGAGAAGTAGAAGTATCAAAGCTGTGGCCTTAGTCACGTTATTTATAGTCACGAATGTACGGTATATTGAAGTCAGAAGTTATATGCTTGTAAAATAATAGTTTTTTAAGCAATTCGCAAATACGATTTTATTAACTGTCCCTCCGGTTATTACAAGTTCGATAGCGACTTAGTAGACTAAAGTATTGTTCAACATGTCTATAGAAATGTTGCAATAGTTAACAAGTATCTATACAACTGAGGAAATTGCCTCTGCCCTATGCTTCCCATTGTTAATCCATTAGCGGATACAGCTAATTATTGCTTTTCATATCTGGTCAACGCTCTGTAAAACTAAACTTTGGAGACGTCGGTATCAAAGGTAGCGGTAACATAGTTAGAATCAGCAAGTGGTAGATGTACAGGTGAATTTTGGGATTGTGTGGGTGAGGGGGTTAGCTCGATCACATCTTCGCTGTTGACTCTCAGCAAAGGACTCGGCTGACGCGCCCTGCAATCCCAATCATGCAAGCAAAGATAGAGAATAGAAAGAGTATATGTCAGAGGTATAAATAAAGAATAACAAGCACCGTACAATAGCAGAAACGAGGATGAACATAAATACGATTTTCACTGTGACCGTCACAATTACGGTACTCACGACAAAACAGTGTAATTATATAGCTCTCTTTCTAACAAAACAAAAAGTAAAAAATAAATGCTACATATACCACTTTGCAGAAATAAGCAGAGGTCTATAGAAAGTAATACTTGTAACTATCTACAGATCATGATGATCTATGCGAATGAGTAATGGTTCTATTAAGCTTCCTCTAAATACATTCGTATGTCGTAGAAGACATAACAACCAATCACTATAAAACATTACTCACTCGGATCACCAGAGAGTGGGATAGCTGTACAAGGATAGTGCAGGATAATTAAAGACGTCAAAGAAATTGAGTGGTAAGGAATTAATCTGTTGTCTTACCCGGCTAATTCACGCTGCAGATCTTGCATTGTTGCGTGACATTGAGCGTAATGACGAGCTTGTGCTTCGATGAATTCATGCAAGCAACGCAGGTGTCCAGCATGAGAGCTTGAAACTCCTTCCAACAGCAGCTTCACTATTTCCGCTTGACGATCAAAGTCTGACTGTGCTACCCTCAACTCCCTCTCTGCCTAAGTAGAGCAATATACAGTTTTATTCCTTATTGTTAAACGGAGCTGTTCAATTGTAGTTGGACTTGTAACTTTCAGTGGGTATTCTATGAACGTCTCTGGCATGTAATTTCCGAAAAAATCAATTTTAAAATTTAATTCAAATACTTTTATGAATAAAATAAAAGGTAAGTTTATATACAAATATGCAAATCAACGATAGATACCTATAAAAGAAGACACACAAAAAAGAGATACCAAAGTTCAACTTAAATATGAGATACAGAAGAATCATGAGATGAATCATGCAATGAATGAAACAAACTTAAAGATTTACTTCATTCAGTGCAACTGTTATACCCTTAAATAATTGAATTTGGACTCTACGTAAGAAGCAAAACATAACAACATTTTTTGGGTTGACAAACCAATCAGCTTCGTCAATACCTGATCGAGTAACACTTCAGGTGATACGCCGGACTCCTATCAGATGCAGCAATGTACAGGACAAAACACGTGGTAAACGTATATAGCACACAATTGAATGAAATAATAAATAATAGAACTTACACTTTGCTGGCCCAGCATGCTCCTTGCTTTTCTCACCCTGTTCTTACATGCATCTAGGTCCAATCTGAAAGTAGTTGATATTTTTTGCTTGAGAAGTAACTGATATTGAGAAGTACAAATTTTTACCGTTTATTTTCCAATATTGCCATTTCTTTGTTAACAGTTTTCATTTCCCCTTCCAAAAACTTTCTTAAGGGTTGAATGTAACAATTAGCTGAAGTACCGATGAAGTCTCTCTCAATTTGTCCTAATTTCTGTTCGCACAGGCCTACTTTTATCAGTGCAGCTCCTAAAATGAAGACATTGAGAAATTGAAATATAATTAGTAGAGGTACACACCTCTAATAATTAAAATTTCAGTTTCATCTAGCAACAAGTCAATATGGTTTGAAGTAGGTCACAGAGAGAATGTATATACCATAAGGAACTCCTGGGCCAAAGTCATTTCCAGCTTCTATCATGTCCATACCCACATATTCGAGATTACTCAGCCTGTTAGGCTTCTTTTTGTCGATCTTCTCATAGAAGAAATCTTCAATCCTGTTGCCTATAATAGAATCCATCAGTAAGAACATACATTCATTCAAAATCTATTATAATAGAAATGATTCCAGTACCTGGATTTGGAGTAAGTACTGACTCCATGTTCTTCAGAATTTTTTCTGTCCATGTTCTAGTCGCATTCGCCCTTTCTGAGAGATGCTCTAAATGTGCATCCAATTCTGTCTTCTCTGATTTTCCTAATGTTTCCTCAGTTAACTGTAAAAGAATGTTGACCAGCACATGATTCATATAATTTTAAATGAGGACACTGAGTGACCAATCTGTTGGCCTAAGCGGATTCATTTTTTGAATCGAATCAGCACCTCTAGAATACCTAGAAACGTTTAAGTATCGGATGGCGAATAGAGAAGAGGACTATGTAGCCTTAGTCATTCTAAATTATTTAATATGTTCTGAGTCATCGAACGATATATTATTTAGCTCGCAATCAGTGACTATACCCCGGCAAGCCTACATAAAGTAGACAAGGTTTAATCTTAAAAGATACTACCAGAAAGCGGTGGAATGATAAATGATACAGTACGGAGGACAGATAGTTGTATAAATTAAACACATTTGCTAACCTCAGCCTACGATAATTAAGTTTAAACTATAGACAGAGAGTACAGTGGAAAGTTCACGTATTACGAACAAGCAATTAATCGGACAATACGGTACTTGAATTCCGGAATGCGAAATAGAGAAAATATTAGTAATTCGTGGGTATTGTATTTTAAATTTTTTCCTCGTTGAAAAAGAGTACAAAATGTCAGAAATGACAGCGTTCAGTTACAACCGACCAAAGAGAACTCGTTCTCAGTCAATGGAAACTTGTTCAATTATTATGGCGAACTTTGCTCACCTGTACAACCCTACTGAGCGTAGCACCAGCATCTTTCACCAGTTTCTTTAGGTTGAAATCCATTTTCCACTGCTGTTTCGATAAGAATCCTCTACAATCACCCCTGCCTGCTACTCTTTATTTTCTATCGACCGCTAACTCTAACTGTCTCCGTGACGAGGCGCTCCGTTACAATTTGCGCACATAAATTGGTTCGCGAGATCATTCGAAGCGATAAATTACTGTGTATTCTACAGAACTCGATAGCTCTGTACTTTATCAACGAATAATGAATCGTCAATTGCCGTCTCATTGATTGTTACGACGATTGAAGGCCTCTCGTGTCTCGACCTTGCAGACAAACGAATAAATTAGTATGGAAATCCAATTGCGTTACGTTGTTAGTTTATGGAAATATTCTGCGGATATACGGACTTTAAAAGTAGGTTCTTTCTGTCTTTTAATTGTTATGTCACTTTTTAATAATAATTTAATAATAATTATGATTGTGTGAAGACGTCGAAAATGTAAGAAACAGAATATTAACCTAAAATTGAATTCAAATAACCCGCCAGAAATGGTGCTGGGAGCGCCACCAGTCGGGCGATTTTCGAACTAAACAACGACCTCCGAACAGCGCCAATTGACGTAGCGGCGAAACGCTCAAACTGGTAGCCAAATTTACCGACGGTGGAACTGTCGACAGTTCCACCGTCGGTAAATTTGGCTACCAGTTTGAGCGTTTCGCCGCTACGTCAATTGGCGCTGTTCGGAGGTCGTTGTTTAGTTCGAAAATCGACCACAGGCGGCGCTGTCATCGCCACTTCTGGCGGGTTATTTGAACTGAAATCTTAAACTGAATGAAAGATAAACGTTCCATTCAGTATTTATGATTCTTTCATGGAACAAAATGATTAAAAATAGCTTGAACTCTTCGTAAAGGAGGGGGAAGATCAAGCAATTCAGACACACAACAATAATAATTCAATGAAAACAATAACAAATACATATATTTCTCGAAATGTGATACACTTTGACGTTGGTGGTCGTATTGTTTCTTTTTTTATCTCTTTTTAATTCTCGCGTGTTCGGATCATTCGTTTCAAATGGATCGGATGGCGTGTTTATTTGCGGACGCGGCGACGTTCTCTAAAACTTTTTTTCCTCTTTGTGTTTTACTCGCTTTTTTTCGCATGTTCCTCTCAGTATGCTCACCTTCATCATTTATTTGTGTGTGTGTGTGTATTTCTTTTTTTCTTGTATCATTTTTCCGTTCTCATCTCGCTACAATTCATCCTCTCGCTCATTTATTCGTCGTCGTTTAATTCTAATTGGAGCAAAAGCTTGTCGGTTACGTCTACCGGTGTTCTCTTCTAATTCGCTACGATTTTCCATTACGGTTTCATTTATTATTTATCGTGTGTGTGTGTTTTTTTTTTATGTTCGTTTTCTCTTCGGTAACCTCGGCGTGTGTTCTCGCGCGCGCGCGTGCGTGCGTGCTTACTTTATTTTATTTACTTATTTACTCATTCATTTATTCGTTTACTCGTTTACTTCTCTTTTTTTCCGTTCGCTCTCGTCACTGACCATGCTCTATTGCGCTTCCGGTTACGTCGCGGTTCATTATTAATAATCGTTCATCCTTGACAACTGTTTGGGGGAGGGGTGTGGGGGGACAGGGGGCTGCGGACATCCAAGACCGGCCACTTAGAAAGCTAAGACGTAGTTTTTTTTTTTAATTAATAGCAACTTGTACTAGAAGGTACTTATACAAATATCGATCTCCGAGAAACGTTAACGGGCGTCTCTCTTTCTCCGCGATCGGTTTTCTATTTTGTTTTCCCCG
This sequence comes from Lasioglossum baleicum, assembly GCF_051020765.1. Taxonomy (NCBI): domain Eukaryota; kingdom Metazoa; phylum Arthropoda; class Insecta; order Hymenoptera; family Halictidae; genus Lasioglossum; species Lasioglossum baleicum. The sequence goes on from NC_134941.1 coordinate 9,753,273, forward strand.
CTCTTTCCTCCTCGTTTCTCGCTTTCCCGTAGATCGGATCCACGACTCTCAAACACACCATCGAGAAAACGATCGAGAAAAACGCGCGTGGCGTCTGCCGAAACCGTAAAAACCGATCACACCTCCCTCTTATTTTATTTCGATTTTGGACAGCCGATCTTTCGAAATAGTTCTCTCGAGAAGCAAAATATTTCCGACTTCTGACGAGCTCTGTGAAAATTTTAGTTCAAGACACACGACCTCACGTTACAATGAAAATGTTTAAACAAATTGCGGGGCTCTTTTTCGTACAGTCATCGAGAATGAGCCAGCGAGATGATTGTTGCCATCGCTTCTCCAGGGAACTGTTTCAAAAATCCGCTTCGAAGCGAATAGATTTGCAGATTTTGGTAAAATTCCACGCACGTCGATTTTCGTTTTTGTTACAAATGTTCTCCTCCTATACACGTTAGATACAAAAGATTCAGTTTTTCCTTGCTTGCTGGTGTTGTTCCGGTTGCTGTCGCATGTTTAGGGAATTTTCGATCCGTTGCCATAACACGTTCGCTGTCAGGGTTCCGAAATAGTATTATCGAGGGTGTCGACCGTGTTATAAATTATTTACATCAATCTATTACTTTCGTAGATAGGAAAATTCGTCGGGAAAAGTCCGATGCAAATAATATCGAGCACAGTGTTACCCTGTAACGATTGAGTCTCTTCCCCTGGCATTCTCATTGTTATTTATATATAAACTATGAATTCTTCTGCAAACTCACTTTCATCAAGTTCGACGAGTCCATTGCCATTTTATTGCAATATTTATATTCCACTTTGCTTCTCGCGATTTATGTTTTTGAAATGTGCAATTTTATTCGAATTTCTGCCGGGTCAAGCCAGAATTAATATCTGTTTTATACAAACATTCAAAACGAGATACGGCTTAAAGCACAATGAAGTTCATTGTTTTTGCCATCGTGTCAACACGTTAAAATCATTGCTAGATAATAACAAGAGAATTTTTGCAAGAAGGTTTGCAGTCAATTTCAGCTGCCTGATGAATGGCAGCGAGTCATTGCAAATGCGAATAAAATAATTGATCAACATATTTCAGGCTGATTGAAATCGTTAAAAAAAGAAGCGTCTTGAAATTAATGCAATTTTTAATGATAAATAAAATTGATATGCTGAAACGGAAGTTCCTGAAATTCTGACTCGACTCAACGTTCTCTTTGCGATCCGATGAACATATGTATTTCTCAGAGTTTCCGTTTTCGTAAACCGACTTGGAAACGTGAGTTTGCATGAATAACCGTCGCAAAGAAAGTTCATTGCATCGAATAAAATATAAAAAGTATGATACAGTTTTAACAGTATGTAACAGCTGCCCAAGCAAATGGCGGCAGCGAACGTGTTGAACGCGCTCGAACAGACTCCGAAATTTTGTTTGTTCTCTGTTTTTTTTCGAATGAAGATTTTCGGTTTCGCACGTGCTAGACCGAGGCGAAAATGGTACGCGTGTGGTACGTGCATGACTGTATGAAACACGTGTACATGTACGTGTGTCCCATGACAATAGAGTTTCGAACGATGCCGCGAGATGCTTGTCGCATTTATGTTTCCGGTTTTTCGTTCAGGGATCTTCCTACGTGTTTCAGTTGAAAAAACTGTGTTTCCCATGGGAGGGAGTGTTCTATACAATTTATTCAACTAGTTTGATTTTCGAGTTCGACGTCACAGTTGGAGAAAAAACGCGAAATCACGGAAATAGAAATCGAACGGCAGCCGCACGGCGGCCATATTGCGGAAGTCAATGAAAATATTGACCGATGACCAGATGACCAAACGATAATCATTTTCCAAAAACTCCAAATATGTTTCTCGCGCATCTTTATATTTATCAATCCTCGGATAGCGGGATTTGCAGACTTTTCATCGAGCACGCCATCTTTCAACCCTTTGAGGACGAACGCCGTCATATTGACAACATCAAGCTCATAAACTGGCTCTTAAAATTGCAAACAAGTGATTTAACTATTTATTGGGTATACGAATTAATTCATGGCCTTTTTTTTCATTTACAAACAATCAAAAAATATTCAAGTCTTAAGAATAATGCCACCATTTTCTGTACAGTTACACCATTTTAAAATTGACCAATTTAAAAAATGATTGTACTGCTAATAAATAGCAAAAGATAATATTTTGATAAATCCTCGTCCGCAAAGGATTAACAGAAGTTGTCGGGTCTAATAGAAGGATCGATTTAGAAGTACCAGGTTCGAAAATACTCAGAATTATAAATAAATATTTCAACGTGCCAATCGTCGAAAATTCGAAAATCCGCCATTCGAGGTAGAAGTTTATTGTGTTCAACGAATTCGAAGAAGCAGAGTTAGTCGTTATAAATTATATTCGAGGTCTAAATAATATAGTTCGCAGAACAACTCATTATTTACAAATTCTTTTCGTTTGTACCTGGAAGACTGAATGTTTAAAGTACGCCGGAGTTTCGAGTACTCTACTCAGGAAACGTTTGTCATAGTGTCAAACACGTTCAGACGGTCTGATTAAATAAAATTTAATTTTTTCAACACTGTACAGTAGGAAACCCCCTTGAATCCATCGTGACATCACTGTTTTGTCAATCCTTACTTCCGCATTTCGGAAACAATCGACGGACTGCGGACGTCGCGCGATTTCAGAGCGATAATGCGAAAAATTGCCAGTTTAAATGATCAGCTATTTACATCAGGCCTAATAAGTCAACGTTGATCTCAAGCAAATAGATTAAGACATATACAAAATCAATTTGATAAGGATTCAAATAGATCTAGGCGGTCACAAAATCGTGAAAACCGCCCTAAACATCCTACTCCGAATTTTCCAAAACTTCTTACAGAAAATCTGAGATTATGTGCAATTTTCTTGCAAAAAAAACTGAATTCGCGCGAATGTTCGCAGTCGGCCAATCGGATACGTCCGAACGAATTCTCAAGGTCGCTCAAGGTCGTTCTCGGAACTCGAAATCTTGTTGTGTCGCGACGCACAAGATTCGCCCGCGCACACTATCAACTACAAAAAAATTTCACATTATACAACATGCATAAAATCTTGGCAAAAAAAAAAGAACATATATGTATACGATAACAACGCGTAAAACAATTGTGTCCAATAACGTCGACATGATTCGATAACACGGATTTAGTGTCCCACTAAAGAGAGAGAAGAGAGGAGAAAAGATGGAAGAACGCGGTGTCTAATTACAAAAAAAACAAAAATAGAGGACAGGGAGAAAACGTAGTCGATCCGATATCATCAAAGGCGAGGATCGAAGAACGATCTAACAAGATACGGAGGGGGGGACAAATTCGTCGGGCTCGTCGCGAGTACAAAAAATCATTTGGACGAATACTAATCGATTAAAAAAGAGGGAATAAAGAGAGAAAGAAAAAATGAAAAGGAAAAGAGAAAGAAACAATGAATGACAGAAAAGAATAGAAATGAGAGATTAAAGAAATTGTTCGCAGCGAATCTGTCATTGACAAGGCCTCCTACAAAAATTAATTTCTTCGTCTGTATCTACAAATATACATATATATGCATGTGCTTACACATACATAGTTAACGTATTCTATCATACGATATAATAGTATAAGCTCTTCATGGTTTCCGTGGAGTCAATGGTCAAGCAACCGATCAGACCGATAAAAACACATCCAATGTTCTTTAAAAAAAAAAGAAAAAACAATCGATAACAAGCGTACATATATTTATATGTATATGTATATATGTATATATATACTATGTATATAAAAATAAACGAATGAAAAGGAGAGAGAGAGAAAGGCTTCTTCTACGTACAACCGGGAAAAAACGTACTCTCAGTGTGTCGGTTTTTCATTTACGTCGCAAAAAGTGCTAAAAAACATATATATGTATATGTATTAATTATACTCGATTATTGTCACTGAGCGTTGCAACGAGCAGAATCGCTTATCTAACGCATCAACAGTATGTAAAATATTAGTCGCGTGTATTCACAGTGGCTCACAGGTTTCTCTCAAGGCTGCCATTGTACAGGCGGATCCAAAAACGATGGTCGGGAACCGGGACAACTGGCTGTGTGCCGCAGCTTTGTTTTCCCAAAACGAACAATGCAGGAAAGAGGACGAAGATTATGTACAAAAATTTACTCTGATCAACGCGTTCGAATCTCATTTAGCAAATCTGTGAGTTACTGTAGATTCGTGAAAGGCGTGTGGGTGGGCTTTGCTCGCCATTTTCATTTCAATCTCGCGGTCGGGTGCACTGCGGCTCAACTTTGAAAAAGAAAGAAGCTTCCAGGCAGTTTCTAAAATTCTAAGCAAATTAGCGGATCGGTTAGGGTATTAATTAGCGAAAGATGAATGTTTCAGTTCAGTATGCATCAAATTCTGCAATTGCGATGAAAATTAACGCTCATACGTGACCAAAGCTACAATTAATTTTAACTAATAGTTAAATAATCATTATTATAAATTTGAATAGGGTTGGGACAGCCTCAATAGTCCACTTAGAAGTTAAAAAATAGCTAGAAGCTATAAATGGTCTCAAACTACAGTGTCATTATACCAAAAGGATCCACTATTTAACGTCACTGATTTAATTTATAGTTTTAGCCAGCAATGTGCACCCGATTATCGCGGGATAAGAGCAAGCAGCTACGGATAGAGATACAATTCGCTGATATCTAAGAGTAGTCCTCTTGGTGCGCATTTTCTGCGATTGGTAACGATAACGATGATGTTGGCCGCAAACGGGGGCGCGAATGCTTCAAGAGGGGTGGCCGAGAAAGGAAAAGATAGAATAGGGGTTGTGAAAACAGCGTTCCTCTTCCGCGAACAACGAAATTTCGAGCGGTTCTCTCGCGATTTCCGCTCGTAAATGCCACGAAACAGCCGAGAGAACCGAAAAACAGAACGTCAGGGTTTAGGGTAGTGGAAATTAGATTAGTACGATTCCTTTAGAAAATATTTACAAGAGATGAATAATTCGTACGTATGTTTAGAGCTCGTGTGTCCGTTGTTCGATGAACCATCGACCATCGAAGCGCGACAGATTAGGGGAAACGGAAAAAAGTGAGAGAGAAAGAAAAAGAAAGAGAGAGATAGATAGAGAGAGAGAGTGAGAGAGTGAGGAACGATGTCCAAAAAGAGACCCGTCGCGACGCTTTCCCCGCACTCGAGCGATTTGACTTCGAGCGGATTTTCGTTCTCAACGGCGCGAGACAACCGGGGCGCCGAAAGTCAACGTAAAAAGAAGAGATAGTAAAATTGTTAAATGTATGGAAAGAAAAAAAAACGAAAAAGAAGCACTTGATCTACCTTACGATAAAAACAACTAGAATCACTTGTGTACCATCACCACGTGGGATACGCTACTGTAATTAACGTTTCTTAGAGAACTAGGACCTAGTCCGTGCGCAGAAAAGCGTCGTTCTCCCAAGTATCCTTCGTTCGTTATTTCACTTTTCGATTGACCGCCGATTCGGACGCTCCGCCCTCCTCCGTTCACTTCCGGTTCCGTTTCTACGCCATTTTTATCACTGAAAACGTTCCACGAATTTCGATATTTACGACGGAAATAGAATTAACACGCTACCATTATGTACAGAAAGTAATTTTGTGCCGCATCCAATTCGTCGCAGCCCTGAGCACAAAGCTCGGGGATCTGTTTCGAATTTTGTAGATCTCTCTTCAGACTACCTTGGAGATCCCAAAAAAGATCGCCCAAAGTAGCCATTTCTAGGTCGACGCGATAGACATCCTCTATGAAGACAGTTCCAGAGATCCTCTGTATTAGGTCATGCTAAGATTCTGTGTACAGGGGATCTCAGAGTTCAAGAGGATCACCTAAAGTCCCTAGGTGATCCAAGAGGTTCTCCATAGAGGATCGTATTAAAAATCCTGCGAGCAAATCGAGAGACTCCTGTGGCCCATAGGGAACATTTTGTACAGTTGATCCAGAGGAGACAAGCTATCCTCTGACATCTTCAGGACAGTAAATCCTAAAAACTTGATGTACAGAGTTGTTCCATTAGGTCGTCAAGGGTTTTTCACGTAGTCGACTGGGCCCTGTATCAGAGATCATCTCGACAGATCCAGCAAGGAGTCTCTTTCGCTCTGAAGAAGAACTGTGATCGTTGGCGAAGAAGAGGGCCGGTCGCAGACGGAAGAGGGTCGCGAAAGCAACGAGGAAACGTTAGACCAAGAGTCTATCCACGATCAGATGTGAGGCCGCATTGTACAAGAAAGAAACAGAAGCTCGAGAGCGCCTGTCCGTGATTATGTTCGCACGGTTCTCGCTTATTAGTCTAATCAGCTCCAGTCCGTTTCGGCGTGTGCGTGCCAGGGTCAGATACGATTGTTGCAATCGTACCCGCCGTGTCTTTCATCGTTTCACGTCCACTCGCCTCGCTACGGTCTCGCGGTGGCGATGAGGCTTAACGTCCTCCTGCGAGGATCCTCATTTTCTTCGCGACGCTCCGTGGACATTGTTCCGGCACGCACACTGGCGTTCGCGTCTGCGGCTGCTTGTCCGTACGTGTTTGCGTCTGTGTAACGTGTATTGTTACCGGCACGCGAGATCTTTCGACGATACAAGTTACATATTTTATAATATCCCTCGCGCATGATTACACGGGCGCACACACGTCCGCGCGGTTGCAGGTGTACAGGGGCAGCTGTACACGCGTGCTACAGACTCACACTTACAGACAGGACATACACACGGCCGTGTATGTATGCGTGTATACATATAATCTAACTATACATATAACTATGTACACTTTTTTTGTTTTTCTCAGGGTACGGGGCGGAGAAGGAAAAGGTGAGGAGAGAGATTTTTCTTCTCCTTGTTTTTCATCTCGGAAGGATCACGGGGTCGGGGGGGAGTCGAAAGTGGGATGTTTTTGTCTCTGCTGTTTTGTGTCTGCGTGTCTGTGTTTAATAGGGGTTCGCGTATGTTTTTTTTCGGTTTTGGTTCGCGTGTCTTTCTCATGTTGTGTCTTCTATGTGAGAGAGATAGAGAGAATCGATGAATAGCAGAACTTCTCGAAGGATATCCTCGGGATCCTCTAGGACAGCGGGCTGTTCTGTTCAATTGTCGAGGATGGTCTCGTGATTCGGCGCGCTCCTTCCTTCCCTTGTTTAGTTTGCTTCCGGACTGGCGATACCTAAGTGCTGCGACTATAAGTGTGGGAGGTGGAGCCGGCGCAACAAACGCTCGTGTCCTGCCGCGTCTCGGCGACAGGACGAGCCGTTGTCTCGCTTGCCCGTCAAGCTGTTAGACCTCCGTGTACTTGCTCAGCTCGTCGCGCAGGAGCATGTTCTCGTTCTTTAACCGGTCCAGTTCCTGCCGTAGGCCCATGTTCTGCGGAAGAGAGAATTCAATCGTTAGTCGCGCCTGAATTTTACTGCGGACTCGTTTATGGGAATTGTGCTGCGGGCTATTCACCCTGGTCGACTTTGCGGGCTTTGAGTCATGGGAGCTGTGGACTTTGGGGACTTTGGGACTTTTGGCTTTGAGATTTCGGAACTTTGGGACTTGGGTGATTGGAACTTGGGTCCTTGGGACGTTGGAACGTTTGGACTTTGGTGTTGTCGTCTGGTTCTAACACGCGTTTGTTAGTCTAAGAGGCGTGGGAAGATTTACTTCTTTCTCGAGGAAGCCGGCCCTGAGAGCGATCTGGTTCTCCTTCATGCGGCGCGCGTCCCGTGATCGTTTCGCTGCCATGTTGTTCTTCCTACGACGCGCCCAGTATTTGTCATCTTTCAGGTCATCCGGAACGAACTGTTGGTCACAAGCGGCGGATCATAAGGAACAGAAGAAAATTAGATTAGAAATTGGCTCGGCTATAAATAGGCTCGAAGCGAGTCTTCTCTGTCCTACGAAACCTCGCCTCGGGAACCATCGATGTTCGTTTTCTCGGACTGGGAAAGGGTCAAGGTTGTCCCAAGTCGATTTAAAAAAATTAAAAGACTGTGAACACGTTGAGAAATCGTTAAGAAAGAATCTCAAAAGCTGCACATTTAAGAAGCTAAGACATCTAACAAGCAATTCGAAGTTTGGAGACTAGTGAGGCTAATTTTTGTATCTTTTTGTGTCCTGCGCTGAGTGCACACATGATTTTTCACGGTCATTTTGGAATACAATGCAACTCGAATATTGTGTTGATATGAAATTGCAATTGATAATATTTGTGTGATTTGATAATTAGTCTGCGGATCTTCAATTGAAAATAGTACATCGATATTCATAACATTTTGTAATAAATGTATGAAGTCCGCAGTCTAGTAGTAATTGATAAAATAATTGATCCGTGCGTACATTCAGCCTTAGGACTCATTAGTGTCGACACTTAAAGTCCAGATAAAAGTCTTTAACGGCATATCCGAGAATCTAGAAGCGGTTAAAGTGTTGCGGCAGTGTGTTTCTAAGAATATAGATTTACGGTAGATTAGAACAATTGTGTGTTTTATGAGTTCGAGGATGGACTCGGCGCAGCAGAAACTGCAAGGTGAATAAACCATCAATTAGAAGAACGGACCATCTTTAATGAAACTGTTCATTCTTTCAACGCGATCGCTCATAAATTCTATATTCTTATTCTTATTATAATACTCTCGTGACACGAGCACATCACCGTACAGCACAGAATTCGTAGAGATCAAGAATTTATTGGACATTATCGTCAATATGCTCGTGTTCGCGAGTATTTCGCATAGAAATATCAATGAAGAAATTTTTGGCAACACACCGAACTCACCTGCTTCCGTGATTTCTTGATCATCGGTTGGGGTTTGAGCTCCTCGTCGGAGAAGGCCCGGGTGCGTGGATCGAAGTCTCGCCCCGATGAGGCCATCGAGAGCGCTACAAGAGACAAGCCATATTGTATTCGTGACGAGTCCTCGGAATCTATCGCGCGGAGAGGGAACAATCAATCGATGATTCTCTAATAGCTAAATAATTAAAGAGAGTCTAGCTTCTGTCTATACGAGAAACAAAGATATAGTACACAGACACAAGAGAGAGAGAAAGAGAAAGAACAAAACTGAACGACATCGTCGACTCCCGGGGCTAAACCGATCTTTTGATCAGAGGAACACAAGAGGAACGATCTGGCAGACATTAGTTGCAAGCCGGGACTTCTACCGAAACAAGGTACCGGTGTTAGACTGGTATTTTCAGTTGTACCTTCGTAATTCGCTGGGACTTTGAGCCTTTTGGCTCTCGGAGGCTTTGGGACTTTGGAACTTCGGGGCGTTGGGACTTTGCAACGTTGGGAAATTGAGGCTTGCAACTTTGGAACATTCTGACGTTGGGGATATGGGTCTTGGGAGCTCTGAAACTTGGGGGCTTTGATATTTTGGAACGTTAGAAGTTTTGGGATTTGGGTCTTGGGAGCTCTGGACGTTCAGGGAACTTTCGGACTTTGGAACTTCGGGGCGTTGGGAAATTGAGACTTGCAACTTTGGAACGTTCTGACATAGGGGATTTGGGTCTTGGGAGCTCTGAAACTTGGGGGCTTTGATATTTTGGAACGTTAGAAGTTTAGGGATTTGGGTCTTGGGAGCTCTGGACGTTCAGGGGACTTTGGGACTTAGGAACTTTGGAGCGTTGGGATTTTAGAACGTTGGGAAATTAGGGCTTGCAACATTGGAACGTTCTGACTTTGGGGATTTGGGTCTTGGGAACTCTGTTTTTGAACGTTAGATGTTTTGGAATTTGGGAGCTTTAGAAATTTGAGGATTTGTAACTTTAGAACGTTGAGACTTCAGGACTTTAAGCCTAAGGGGCTCACTCTAAGGAAGTCTGGAGCCTTGAAAAGTTCCGGTTCGAAGTCCCTGCTCGGAAGGAAAGAAGAGCCGGAAACGAAGCTACTCACTGGAGTCCGCGGGCGAGGGAGGGTTCATGGTGTCGGGTGAGCAACATTCGCTCGGCGAGGGTGATCTCTCGCGCTTGGTGACGGGCTCCAGGTGAACCCCGGCCGGTCCCTGGTGTCCAGGTGCTTCGGTGGTGTTGATCTTGTGCAGGGGCCCGGTCTGCGTCGTGCCCTGCCCGCCGCCGGCCACGCCGTCCGCAGGAATGCCATTCTCGGAGAGGAACTCGTCGAGATCCACGTACTGCAATAGGGTATCGGTCATCTAATGACTCTTCGAAAGGACTATCTCTACGCGGCCGGTGCAAAATATCGCATCATCCTCTCCAATCTCACTTTCTTAAACTGCGTCGAGACTGTACATAGACACGTGTCTTGGAGGTCGTTAGAGCGTTCTATTCATTCAGCAACACCTTGTCTGACATTCTTCTTCAATCCAAAGACTTTCAGTAGATCAATCAATCATTTTTCTTTACGAGAAAAAATTCTCTTCGAAATGACTAATGTATATGTATCGTTGAACCGTGGGTTATAGCAAGCTTAATTACCGTGGTTAATCAGGAGAACGATATCCTAAGCAACCGAAACGAAATGTCTAGAAGTAAATAAAAATTCGATTGGGTGGTGAACAATTTTGAAAATGTTTCCAACAGCTTTGTGAATTTTCACAGAAGTCTACAACTGTCTGGAACATCTAAACGAAATGCAACGTGAACGACGACAGTGTTATTTACTTTCAACAACGAACTCGGAGCAATTTTTTAATACACGATTAAATATGATACAAAATATTATTACATATTAACGAACACAGGGTCATCGATCCTAATCTTTGGAGTGCGACTTCGATCTTAATTTTTAAAAATCGACACACTCTCAATCAGACATGCTTTCAACGAGCTATCGCCAATATTTTATCCCGACAGATAAATATTCGCTGCAATATTGATAGCCACGTGGGACCTGCTAACTTGGAGCGGAGTTAGGGCAATTTTAAGGAGATTTTTCGGAACGAGCACTTTCGTCGAAAGTAAGATTAACGAGTGCACTGATGGGGACGAGCGGCGAACAGAAAAAGAAAACAGTTTAGAGGACCGTGCAAAATGAACGGGTCGGATTAATTGTCGTTCGTGATGACAGAGAAAGGGGCAAACGAAAATCAGGATGGAAGAGATCCTACAGCTTCTACGAGAGAGAACGTTCGATCCTGTTGTTTCTGTCTTGTTTTTGGGATTCAGGTTCAGCCGGGCTTGCGGCGGGCTTACCGTGTTCGCGTTTTTGTACATACATGGTTCAATACCTTCAGGTCGGCATCATAGGGCAGAGTTTTGTCCCATAGGTTCGGGCCAAGGAAGGCGGCCTGCGCTTCCACATTGCCCCATAGCTCTCCGTCGGCGTCCTTTTTCTCTTCTTTCCCTGAAAACACACGAAATTCAAACTTTACTCATTTTGTACTACACTTTAGCATTCATACAATTCATTTATTATTAGTCCATTCAATTTTTCATGTAACAATTAATTTTTGGAAGCTGCGCCTCGCTGATTCTTATTTTACAAAGTTTAGAATTCTAGTTTCCACTTGTTTTCTTTTTTATTTTTCTATATTATTTAATCTGTGTTACTCTCACACCGTTGCCACCTAACCTCACTCGTACTACTCTCCGGACTATCTACCTTCTACCCTTCATTTTTACCTATTTTTTACCACGCTTATATTAGCTTGCCGAGTTGTTGTTGTTGTATGCGTCAAATCTTGTAATCGAATTTTAAACCGCTTCCCGATGAGCTAGAGACTTGAAACTTTAAACATAGCTCAGAACTGGATGACAATGCAATATTTAAAAAAACAAATTCAAAAAGTAACTGTGCGTTCAGGAGGAAAAAAAATTAACCGTCACACCTCGTTCGCACGACGCTCGGTAGTACGTCATCGCGTTCAGCGATCCCCACTCCGCGCGCCAGCGCTCCCTACTCCACTACGCGTTCACAATCCGACTCATCCCCACTCCACTGATCCATTTCGCACCGAAGGAGCTCAGTCAGTGTGGTGTTCCGTTCATTCAGTTCCATTTCGGACAATTTCGGACTCCATCAAGAGACGTCGTCTCTCGGAGTCATCCCCTCATTCTATCTCGCGTATTTCCATATCTTGTGTTTCTATATCTTACTATTTCATACCAGTATTACTATATCTTGCGTTCTATTTAAAAAAGACTAAAAAGTAGAAAATAAAAAAATATATAAAAAACAGTTTTTAAAAACCACGCTTATATTAAAATCAAATAAAAAAGGAGGAAACAATTTTTTTAGGCATTAGTGACTACAAATAAAAGCGTGGAGCGCCCACGAAGATTACGTCAATATAGTTTAGCGCTCCACGCGTTTATTTATAGTCTCTAATGTCTAAAAAAATTGTTTACAAAGTTTTTTTTATTTCTTATTTTTTCTACACCTCGCTATCTATCTCTTATGTTCTCTCAATGTATTACTTGAATTATTTCCTGCTTGTACATTTCTAACATTCGCACAGCACGCCCTCCGACCAAGACCTACAATTCTAGTTAATTCTGTTGTGAAATAAACTTACAATCTCCCGATTACTACATGGCTATAGTGGACGATTAAAACAATTGACGCTTCCACGAAGCCTCCATTAAAATCGTCCAGCGAAATTTCGCAAGGAATCACAAGTTTGAATGTCCATGGCCGTTCGACGAGGCTCCTTTTCGTCAGAAACGCGGATTCTCCCTGAGAGCGGTCGACGCGGAACGCGAGGGAAATAATGCACCAGCGAAATATGTTAGCACACACGTTCTTATTCAGCTTTAGAATACGCGATGACACGGTCCCCTGTCCTCACCTCGCCTCTTTGCACCTTTTCTGCCCCTAGCGTTTGCAAAGCCGCAGAGAAGAGAAGAAGAGAGAAAGATAGAGAGGGAGAGCATGGCCATCAGAAATTGCTTCGTGGAAGAAAAGAAAAAGAAAAGAGCGCCGGGTTTCGTGGCTGGCCTTGGAGATGTTCCTCCAAAAATAGTGAGGCCTAACCATCGCCAACGCGCCATCGTCCTCGAATCTCTCTCTATCCTCTCTTTCTTTCGCGTTCCTTCCGCGTTCTCCTTTTTTTTCTTCTTTTAGCCCCATCGAAAACCGCGTTAATTGTTTGCGATGGCCAGCCGCAACGTTCCGTCCTGTCGATCTATGGTTATCCTTGAGAAAACCACGGTTTCTCGCAGCCTAAACCTATAGTATAGCTGCGAGACACGTTTCGCATACTTCTGCTTTGGATGATCGATGGGTTGGATGATGGATCGACGAGGAGGCAGCACGAATTTCGGGAACTTTTTCGAACACGGTCTGCTCCTGATCATTCTCATGTAGATCCGTCCGGTTGGAAACTAGATTCGCCAGATTTTTGTAGTACTTTCGGTGCCTCGAGGAGATAATAGCTTCTTGGAGATGAATCCGGCTGGAAAGTAGGTCACTCACATTTTTCTGGGACTTTCTGGACCTTGGCTCTGAACATGATCATTTCTTGGAGGTGTGTCCCGCTGGATACCAGGCTTTCGACATTTTTCTAGGACTCCAGAGTCTTCGTTTCAAGATGATCACTTCTGGAGATCAATTTCACTAGAGAATAGATTTCGAACATTTTCTTTCTGGGACTTTCTGAGTCTACGTTGTCGTCTTCTTGAAGACAAATCTCTGACGAAGAATTAGGCTTCTCAAATTTTATAGACACGCTTTTCTGCTTCTGATTACACTCTCCAGCCTTTCGCAAAAGACATGTTTATTTCGTACTGGAGTGTCACATGCACCACCATGATCACTCTACATTCCCAAGATCCAATTTTACAATTCCAGCGAGTATTGGACCCGGGGGGGCAAACTGTCACGAGCCGTGCGCTCTTAATTCCACAGAAGAAAAGAGAATGTACGGAAAATTGCGTAGAAACTTGGCAATTACTTCAGTTTGTTCGAACGGATTGTAATCGCCGGTTGAAACGCCTTGAACGGAGATCTAAGGGGGAGGGGGAGAAGAGTCGCGCCGGTTTTCAATCGATCGATCTTGCCACGGTGAAGGATTGAGGATGCGAGCCCGACGCGGGAAATCGGTACGATCTCGATGAAAAGTGACGGGGGACGGACGTTTTAAAAGCCTAATAACCATACGGAATACGCCGGGTTTCTCTGCGTGCACGCTAGCTAAACAACTAAACAACGACAGCTCGCAATTTGGTTCAAGGCTACTGGTCGTCGCCAGCTCTGCGGAACTAATCTCGCGTTGAACAGGCGGGGAACTGGCGGCGCAATGACAAACGAGGAAGGGAGCAACGGAGACGAACGATAGAGAAGCTGATTGCGAGTGAGAAACCGCTGGAGGAACGAGCCCGACTGGAGAACGATGGAGAACGCGCTCCTCGGAAGTTAGGGTACAAGAGAGGAGGATCGAAAGAGGATAAAGGTTGATTGTAACGTGAAAAGACACCTTATCGTAGGGCTGAATAAGCGCAGAGAAGAATATATATAATTCATCTGGGATAGGGAAGAGGGAAGTATTTTCAGTGGTATCTTCGTAATTCGCTGAGATTTTGAGGCTTTTGGCTCTTGGGGACTTTGGGACTTAGGAACTTCGGAGCGTTGGGACTTTAGAACGTTGGAAAATTGGGGCTTGCAACTTTAGAACATTCTGACTTTGGGGATTTGGGTCTTCGGAGCTCTGAAACTTGGAGGCTTTAGGAATTTGGGACGTTAGTAGTTTTGGGATTTGGGTCTTGGGAGCTCTGGACGTTCAGGGAACTTTCGGACTTTGGAACTTCGGGGCGTTGGGACTTTAGAACGTTGGGAAATTGAGGCTTGCAACTTCGAAACGTTTTGACTTTGGGGAGTTGGATCTCCGGAGCTCTGAAACTTGGAAGCTTTAGGAATTTGGGACATTAGGAGTTTGGGGATTTGGGTCTTGGGAGCTCTGCACGTTCGGGACATTGAGCCTTGGGAGCTTTAGAAATTTGAGGATTTAGAACGTTAAGACTTCAGGACTTTAAGCCTGAGGGAAGAGGGAAGTTAGGAAGGTCATGCTGAAGTGAGCTACCTGGAAACTAATCGTGAGAGAATGAAAATGGATTGTAATAGAGGAAGACGCCTTGGAAAAAGTGATAGAAAACAATGAATCCTAATTGTAATACAAAAGAAGAAAGCGTTTCACCACCATGAAGTTAGACAACGACTGCATATTTGGAAAACAGAAAGCAATTTGCTAGCTGAAATTAAGAAGTCATCGGAAATAAATGAAGACTATGGTTATCGCAACGTTAGAAAGTAGTTGGACATCCTGACCACGGGAAGAGTCTGATCACAGCGAAGTTACGAAGTAGCAATCTTGAGAATAAAAGAACTGTTGCCCATCATTTTATAAACCACTTTAAAACCTCGAAGATAGGAGCAGAATAAAAATATTGGGAGGTGAGTATCAGTTAGAAAACGATTAGGTGTTTCGAAGTTAAGCAGCAACCTGATACCTTGATGATACGAAGCGTTCGTCTATTACGATGTTAGGAAGTGATCGAACACCTCGCAGATAGAAAGCGATTGGCTATCACAACGTTAGGAAGCAATTTGATATCTTGATGATAGGAAGCGTTCGGCTATCACTAACGTTAGGAAGCGATTTAATATATTTGATGATAGGAAGCGTTTTTTCTGTCGTCAAGTCGGGATAGGAAGTGTTCGAGTATCGCGAAGACAGGAAGTGTTCGGCAATCATGAAGACACGGAGGATGTCGAAAATTGTGATGAACGAGAGCTATTTTCTTGTATACTTCCTGGGTAATCGAGAGCAGAGAAATAGTAGAGACATTTTAAGAGGCAAGAAATTGAAAGTGGGGGACCAAAGTAAATTGAAAACTGAACGGAATTAATTAAATGGGAGAAGTCGGTGTTTTTAAAATTCGTGTAAATTATTTTTCGGTTGAATTTAATTTATATTTACAATTGTGTAAGATCTAAAAATTGCACTTGGATGTTTTGATGACAGAGACATAACTCTCCGAAGGTATTGATGAGCAAACAAGAATTTTTAAAAGCTAGCTCTCGTGCCGGAAGTAATTCGACTCTGTATGGCGTAAGACGATCATAATTTCGAGATTATCGAGGGAGTGGAGAGCCATGGTCGAATCGGTACGAAAAGTATGCGGAAAAGTGGCGCCGATAGTCGGATCAGTTTGACCGAGTTTCTAACTGGTTTGGGACCGCGTAACGAAACCGGAAGTGCCGTAAAGGGCGCGAGTGGCTGGTTCTGAATCGGGCCGGAGACGATTTCCGTTAACGGTAGAACCAGTTCTCCGATCCGCTCCTTCGTTACACCGAGACCGTGCTTCTAATTACTACGTTCCCCTCCCCCCCCTCTCTCTCTCTCTTTCCGTCTTTTTCTCTCCTCTCCTCTCCCGTCATCCCTGATCCACCGTACGAGATATTCCTTTACGTAATCGGCAACACGCGAGCGTTCTACCTGATGCTTCAAGCACGAAGTGAGTCACGGGTGTCCCGCCAACTGACGGAAAAATCGAGACGAATTGTTCCTCTGTTGTTGCGCCGAAGAAAACAGGAAAACAGATATTCCGCGCGGCCTTTGATCAATCTCCCGGTTCTGGCGATTTTGTTTCGCCGTGGATGCGACAACTGCGACTCTTCTTGTGAAATTACGTAGTGTCAAGAGCCATTTTTTTTTTTAGAATTAGAGTCCTTGAAATTTTTGAATTGTTACAAAGACGGCCTATAAATCTGAAATTGCTCGATTTTTAATGGGTATATTTTTTAAAGTGCATTTTTTTCATTAAATAATTAGTGAAACATGACATCCGTAGGAAGAACTTTTCGTGTTTAGAATGTTAGAGTCCTCGAAATTTTTGAATTGTTTTCAAGTTGGTCCAAAAATATTTTAATAATTTAGATAACAATTGTCTTTTGTGTTCGTTTGAGCAAAAGTTTGGCCCGAAAAATTCTCGTGAAATCGTGAGCACGCGTTTTGGTTTCCCTCGAGGCGGCCAGGTGAAATTTGAATTCGTTTAATCCGTGCCCCGCGGAATAAAATTACCATTAGAGTCTCACGCAGTTGCGTTCCTCGTGGAAACGCGCTTTACCTTCGGCTTGATTCGCGATAAACCGGTGAAAGGGATTTGAAAATGCGTTTTATTAATGAACCACCGGCGATTTCCGTTCTTTCAGCTGGTTTATCTCTGTTACATATCAATTATCCGCCACGGTTTCTTGCCGTAACTCTAATCCAACGAGCAACGTTACACTTTCATAATCCTGGCTCGTCGCGGCTCATTATTTATTAAACTTCGTTGTCCGGATGATCGGCGTGTCCGACTGACCTTACTCATCCGAAATTTAAGGTCCGTAGACCGTCGAAATATCTTTTGCTGATTTTTTAAAAACATTTAAAATAAAAGTAAAATATAACGAAGTTCAATTATATTACAAAATAGTAACGAATAGCAGATTATTTCTGTCGAAAGTATGACTTAACAAATTTTTACTTTGCAACACAGAATATTTTCTTGGACACTACGATCATTAGTTGCTCCACTCACTATGATTATAATGTGTCTGCATTAGTCACGGTACTGTGCACTAATTGAAAATAAATTGCCTCAAATTTTCTTAAATTTCCTACCAGTAGCGTAAGGTATAATTACTGTTTAAAAAAAAAATTTTGCAGTTCTCATTGGACGAAACAATCGAACATCAAAATATTAAATTCGAAAAGTAAATGTTGCTATTATTTTTCTTCGCTTTCTCGTGGTTTCGTTGGAGCATCGTCATGAAGTAGAAACGCGAATCGATGGATTCCGAGCAGCGCAGCGTACCGTGCGCAATTGTTTAAAAAGCAGAAGAAAATAGTACGCGAAAAATAATGGACAACAACGGCACCGCGCCACCGCGTTTGCCGCGGATAAACAATCACATTTGTTTGGAGATGGTTTCCTGTGGCCTTGGTAGTCCGATACTCGGCTATTTCGGACGATAGATCGAATACGAAGTGAAACTGAAATCCGTGATCAAGGTCTATCTCGCGATCGAGTTTATATCAAGTACAATCCCAATGGAACGTGCAACCATCGATCCCAGATCCCGTTCTGCAAAAATTGTAATCCGCGCGTAATACTCGCTGAAGTCTCGAATGATTGCGGCAACAATTATCTCTCACACATCCTCCAATGGTAAAATTGCAGTCAAAGGTAACGCAGAAGAATCGCGCAGAAAATATGAAAAATTCAAGGTTATGAAAATATGAAAAGACAAATTTTCACCTGAAATGTTACATCTTTTGTTAAAACTGTGGTGCCCATGATTTTTATAGTAATAGTAAAAATGTGATACACTTTCGTCATGAGTTTATAAGAATTATTTAATCAGCCGATGAATGATTTGTGAACCAGCGGAACGTTATTGGCAAAATCTCGATCGTAAAATGGCGACGCAATCATCGAGGCGACGAAGTTAATAGATTTTTACGGAAACGCGGTTTGCGGACCGTTCGTCATCGAAGATGACGGCGGCTTACCGCACGCATAAATCATCGATAACGCCGACAACAGAACGAGATTTACTGATCGTAAGTCAGTGGCGTCCTTCCATCTTGGTTCCTCTTGTTGCAGCAAAGAGGGAAATGGCGGTCGGCCGCTGATAGAGCTTCTTCATTGAATCTGTTCTGATTGACGTCAATGACAACTTGCGGTACTGACCACTGTGATTTTCGCGTCGTGAACGAACATAAAAATATTCTTATCCAAAGCGACATCTCCAGACATTGTTGTGTGAGAAGTTATGCTACTATAAAGTTAAAGAGACATCGGAAACTTTTTCATTCCTGATGCAGAAAAACGTTTTACATAAAAGCTGAAGAACTTCGAGAGGGTCACACGTTGTTTCAATAATTCATAGAAAATGTAAAAAGCCCAACTATATGTATTTTTCGAACAGGAATTTTAACGAGCAAGTCAACGTAATTTGTAGTTTCCCTCAAAAAAGTGTTAACTCGCTAAAATCAGTTCGTTAGGTGTTTTCTCTAATTAGATTAAAGCCTTCTTTGTGATTCTTACGTAGACAATTTGTATGCTCAGATCCTTTAACGGCGATAGAACGAAGAATGAAGTTCGAATAACGAAGTTCCCTCGCGAAAAAGGAAATCGGCAAGGGGCAATTTCACTTTTCAAGTTTTCCGGAGAAGTCGAGCAGTTTTTTACGTAATTGTCCGAGCAAAAGTTTGCGAACCGGGGATCCCCGAGCTGCCGGAAGTACACGGTGCGTTCCTTAAAATGCTTTCTCTTTTCGAGCACGCTCCAATTAGTGCGCTCTTCTCTAATTACCGACGCACGTTACCGCTCGCTCGGCGATTACGCGTCTGGAAACAGGAAAAGGATTACGATGCGGGATTCTGATACCATAAACTGCTCCGTAAACATACAATCATCGCGGCGAACACCTGAAAACGGCGAACTGTTTTCCCGATAAATATTCATTGCTCCACTTTTTCCAAATCGACGTTTAAACGAAGTCTCGCTGCTTGACTTGTAAGAAATAATCTAAAAATTAGCAAAAATTGATTAATGCTCCTATAAAATGAACATTCTAAAATATACATGAAAATTCTGATTTTAATCAAGTTCCAAATTAAAAAGTGTATAAATGCACCTCTTTTTTCTGAAGATTTAGTGTGTTAGAAATAATCTAAAAATTAGCAAAAATTGATTAATGCTCCTATAAAATGGACATTCTAAAATATACATGAAAAATCTGATTTTAATCAAGTTCCAAATTAAAAAGTGTATAAATGCACTCTTTTTTCTGAAGATTTAGTGTGTTAGAAATAATCTAAAAATTAGCAAAAATTGATTAATGCTCCTATAAAATGGACATTCTAAAATATACGTGAAAATTCTGATTTTAATCAAGTTCCAAATTAAAAATTGTATAAATGCTACTCTTTTTTCCAAAGAAGTGTTAGAAATAATCTAAAAATTAGCAAAAATTGATTAATGCTCCTATAAAATGGACATTCTAAAATATACATGAAAATTCTGATTTTAATCAAGTTCCAAATTAAAAAGTGTATAAATGCACCTCTTTTTTCTGAAGATTTAGTGTGTTAGAAATAATCTAAAAATTAGAAAAAATTGATTAATGCTCCTATAAAATGGACATTCTAAAATATACGTGAAAATTCTGATTTTAATCAAGTTCCAAATTAAAAATTGTATAAATGCTACTCTTTTTTCCAAAGAAGTGTTAGAAATAATCTAAAAATTCACAAAAATTGTTTGATGCTTCTATAAAATGAATACACTAAAATATGAGTAAAACTTCTGATTCGAATGAAATTGCAATCGGAACCATAATTTCCAAAAAACGCCTAAATATTGTACTTGGGATCAACGACAGCACGATGTAGTTTTCTCCATGACCTTACACAATAGCGTAATTTTACGTCATCGTCGATCAGCTGTAGCCCGAGCAGACACGTAACTTCGCCTCGTCAGCAATCAGCTGTATCTTATCTAAGCGCGTAACTTCACGTTAACTGCAATCAACTGCAGCTTACAAGCAGACGTAATATTACGTCAGCGATTGCGAGCGTCTTAACTGGATAGCCGAGTAATCCGAGTATCAAAGACCCGGTCGAAATTACGAAACGATGCGTGTAATGACAATGATATCGGGAAACGGCGATTCTTCATCAAACTCGCGGGCTTTTTGAAATTTATCACCGAGGCGGAGCCGCTCCAATGGCGTCGGCGCATCCATTACGCCTTATCAGCGAGCTCGTGAAATCGTCGGGAAGAATTCTTGCTCGCATGTGGCATATTTCAGCGAGTTTGTCAAGCTGCGCATGTACGCCGCTATCTCTACACTTTAGCTTTACGACGAGACTAGGCACTTGTAAAATATTTATCGGTTTTTTCGAGAAGGTGGAAAAGTTGGGGCGAAAATTCGAAATTTTTCTTTTCGACGAATTTAGAAAAATCGATGTTTATAATGTCTTGATCGATTTGTATGTAGATTTTAGCTATTTCATTGTTAGTTTAATGCACTTTGCAACGAGGCGAAAATGTTTATTGGTTTAATGATTAATTCCAGCTGTAAAATCACACTGACACGTTGTCGTTGTGAATGACAATCGCGCTCGAGGATAATTGCAGAAAATTGATTACGATTCGCGCTGTGGTCAAATTGTTTTAACCAGAACCGATTCGTTCTCGGTTCTAACAGCTGAAGAACGTACTATAGTTTGCATTTCTCGTTCCCTACAGCCAATGCCTATGTTCCGCGAAACGCGAGGCAAATTGGCATTTTTTTTTTCTAATAGTTCGACCAGAAAACGTGGCGTTCGTTCGCTGTCTCGTTCGTACGATCGAGCAGTTTAATACAGGTGTATACAGGTGTGCCGCAAGGACATAGGCGACCAGCAATTAAGGTAATATGTATCTACATACACAATCGACACGTTTCCCATCGACTTTGCGCTCGCTGTACTGCGACAGAAATTTATGGCGAACGGTTTGAAACCGAGACGATCTAATTTGCCGATCGGATTGTAGGAAAACAAATGGTTCGAAATTCCGATCGAGATCGGTAATAATAGACCTCGGATTTTTATACGAAATAAAAATTGTCGAGGAACGGCATTTAGCTGAAAAATTAACAATTTTAATCGGTTTAAGATAATGTAGGAGAAGGTACAATATGATCGACACATTAAATAAGTTGAAAATATTCCAGTGGTTCGCGCGCGCACAAGTGTCATTATTGAAATAATTGGTAATCGTGTTAATGGATTTTTAACGTTTCCAATTAATCCCGTTTCGGTTCACCGATCACGCGAGATTTCACAAACGATTGTCCCATTTGATTTTTTTTTTCTAGAGAACGCTATCACAAGACTTGCAGTCATTAATCGACGATTTCTAAAACAGCGAATTCCACCGATCCGCGGATGTTTGCGCATTCGCGAGATAATGTATGCACAACATGGCGAGATAGAGGATTCCATAAATTCTAACAAAGTTCTGCAGCATGGTAAAGCATGCGACGGAAGAAATAAATTTACATTTAATTGTTGCTCTGATACACATTCGCGCAAAAAATAGACAGATTTGCATGGACGTCCGCAACCTATTTAAGAGTGCTGATACAAACATCCAGCGAGACCTGTCTGCAAACAGTACTTATACAATGAGGATTAAACTGCGGAAGCTGACGCAAATTTATATCCACAACGTTCACCTTTGAACAATTATTTCAATGGACCGCATTCAATGAAACATCCCGTACATATTTAATTCTGTACATATTAATATAATGATAT
The DNA here is from genome assembly GCF_051020765.1 of Lasioglossum baleicum. Lineage (NCBI taxonomy): Eukaryota > Metazoa > Arthropoda > Insecta > Hymenoptera > Halictidae > Lasioglossum > Lasioglossum baleicum. Next base: position 9,775,541 of record NC_134941.1, read on the forward strand.
TAATATAATATCCTGTACATATTAATAAAACGTATGATTGATGTTCATCTTGGAGAAATTATTTCAGTGGACATTTTACGAAACGTCCTGCACACAGTTTTTCTTTCAAAGTGGACGATCGAGGCTCGAAGACAAAATGGAAGTGCAACGATTGATGCGAATCTTGGAAAGATCAGTTCGGAAGGCCACGTTTTGTGGAACAGCCTGTACCCGGTTATTTTTGCTTTGAACGAGATATCGAATCGGCCGATACTCGTGGACGCACATATTGAACTTGATCCCATCGGCAGTCTAGTCGCGAATATTGCGATTATAAGTTACGAGAGCTCGCGCGTAACGGGTTGAAACGCAACGAGCCACGAACACGTCCTTGGCCGCTCCTCTGATAGCCTCCAGACCTCCTGGAAATCGTTTCCTATCCCGCTCGGATGCACACGAGCGTGCAACCACTGGTACAGAGACGTTCGCAGCACGTGGTCCCATGGGAACTGCAATGTTGGAACGCGAGACATCTCGGGCCTCGATGGATGCAACCTTGTACAGGTCGATCATTGCTACTGGGCCAATTCCAGAGGCTCTCAACTCGCCAACTGACTCACCGAATTCAGACTCAGTTCTATGTATTATTATTAGACTGCGGATTTTATGTATTTATGACAAAAATGGGTACGTGCAATTTAAAACAGTGGAGGTATTAGAAAGATTTAAGACCACCAGTGTAGTAGTTTCACCTTAATAAGATAATTAAAAGAAGAATGAAATTGTTATTTGACTCCTGTGTCTTGCAATTAATGCAAACATTTTTTATTTTGCTTAAAGATCCGCAGTCTAATTATTATTAAGTGAGCTTAAATTATTATTAATATCCTTCACAGATAAACATTTTCTAAATATGAGAACCACTGCCATTGCTGCGTTGCCAGATCTACCGGCGTATCTCAAGCGAGGTCTACATGGAATCGCAAATTTTATTCGATAAATTATCTATTCCATGAGGTTTTGGTATTCAAATTGCGTTTGCAAAGTGCAATGACACATTTTGAACGAGTGGAAACGATACTACATCGATTCTTTGAATCCCACATGGAAATGATGCAAGCTAAGGTCAATGTCAGCTGACTAGTTTACGAGATGCTCCATTCTATCATTTATAATACACGATAGCACTGATTCATCACGCCAGCAATATTTCTTAATATCATGCGATGTATCACAACTCCCGTCGTAGATCTTGCAGACAAAAAATGTAGGATTTTATAACTTCATTTTGTATCATTCATAGACAGAATGATCGAAGGAATCGATTTCTGTGATTAACGTCACAGTGCCATTAAGAAAATAACGTTTCATTCAATTATCTTTTGAATTATTTTACCAGGTATTAAAAATTAATAGTGGAACATTTTTATTTTGTCTACTACCGTTTATTATTTTTAATCTGTTCAGAAATTGTTTCAGAGCTGTGAATCAGGCTCTGAATTGAATCGAAGGTTCTCAAAACTTTTTCTGCGACACTATACTTAAATTCCCGGCCTCTCGTCGACGACAATCGTTTTACATTTTAATCGTGACCCGGCGAACACGCGACTGAAAACGATGGGTTTTACGTGGCCATAACGAATTCACCGAGCATGGTCTTTACCATATTTTTAACCTAAGTGAACTATTAATAGAGGAGCTCCACTTAACTGTGCCCGCTTAATTTCTGTTCTCGCATGTATTTTCGCGAATGTCCGCTGTTTCTGCATCGATACTGAAAAGAGATAACACGTTTTACTTGGACGATTGTGCTGTCCAGAAGAAAACATGATAATTGCGGTGTACACACAAAAGAAAGCCGTGATCGCCGCAACAAGGAGAGAGATTGATGACACTCCGATCTTGAGAGGAAAAGTCGGCTTCTGTGAAGTCCACGGTGTCTCTGGAAAAACGAGATAGCCGAAGCACCGAGAAGAAATCGGTGACCGCCGAATCGAGAAGAAACATTAATGACTCTGCGGATGAAAAATGCATGACCATAGTGTCAAGAAAGAAACCATATACAGTCGCATTGGCTGCTGAATCGGGGAGAGAGATTTATCGATCCTTGGTCGTAAGAAGAATTATCGGTGACTTTCTGATCGCGAGAAAAAAGATCGATAGTCACACGATATTCGAAAGCCTGTGATTTTTTAGGAATACATGAAATGAGAATTAATTTATAAATAGTCTTACGGTGTGGAACGAACTTTCGAGATTGCTATGACAAAAGATTCAACTCGATCAAATCAGCAGTTTCTGAAATAAAAATTCCAGAAGTCCACAAACGCATTTTTCAAGGATTAATGGCTTAATCTGTGAACTATAGTGTACAGTATTCCTAAACACCCGGTGTATGAAACAGCTCCGTTTCCGCCCAGCTTTCGAGCTTTCTCCTTCGCAGCAATAAACCTTCTGCGCCGCGAGTATTTCAAAAGGTACTCGTAAAACGATCGCCGAACCTGTTAGGAGCCCGCGTCATTATAAAACGCGCGTCATCTTTTCATCGACGCGATAGTAAGCGGGTACGTACGCAATTAGTCAGATTTTTCCCACTTGTTTCTTTCGTTTTTATATTTGTCAAGTCACCGGACGGTTCTCGGCTGGAAAAAAAGTAAGGCGACGCGTGAACCGGCTCGGATTCGAGCAGTTTCTATTCGATGATATTTCCAGTTAGGACTATGGTTGACCTGAGCAAAGGAGAGGAGGGAGAGGGGTGGAAGAGGAGAAAGAATTTGGTAAGAACGAAAACTTTCCCTCGCGAGCATGTTAGAGTGACACAAATGTTCGATACGACGACACCAGAGTTGGGCAAAAATTTAATCGTTAATCGTTAATCGCAATTAACAATTAATCTCCTAGTTTGGTCGTTAAAATTGCGGTTAACGATGAATACTTATTAATCGTTAATTGCGGTAAACGATGAAATATTTGTTAAACGATTAACTTCATCAATCGATTGAGTCAGTCTCCGATTTTTCGATGATTTATTTTTTTAATCAACGATTAACGATTAACTTCATCAATCGTACACATTAATCAATCAATCTTGATTAAAATCTTAATCGATTAATGCCCAACTCTGAACGTTCCATTGATTAGGGACCTTCAGAACAATCTGGGTCTATGAACATGTTAAGAGCCTGCTCAAAAGTATTTTAAAAATCTCTCAAAAATAGTTGGATCTTCCAAAAATATATTAGGAGCTTGCGATTTCGAAAAAGCACTCAGCTTGCTGGGAAAATATTAGAGAATATTGGGAAAAATGTTAGAACATATAAAACCATGATTTACGAAGGATTTTTAATCAGTTGAGGATTTAGGAGAAGAATGACAAGAGAATTTCGTCTAGTGTACCCATATTAACATTAAAAATCATCTCTCCGATGAAGAATCGAAGATACTCTTCAGGATTGAAATTCCACGTGGTCGAGCAGAGATATATTCCACGATAATTGCGAGACAGATAACTGTCTGCTTAATCTTCCGATGTGGCACGATTCCCGATTGCTTGCGTAGAGCCGCATTAACGTTAGAAAGAAGAGGAGCCGTTATCGTTACAAATTGCTCTCGAAACACATCCCATAGAGCTCGCTTTCCCCGTACGAAATGCTTATCAGTGACAATTTCACTTCGATAGAGACGGCTCGGAACAAGCAATAACGTTTCTCCTCGGATAAATGGCGTCGTTAGCGCAACATTTCACGAGACGTTGGTCGTGAGTCCGTTCTTTCTGGAATCCGTTTCCAGAAACGTTGATCTTTCTATTAGCTAGCTGAATAAGTTTCACTATACGCCTACCTGTTCGCTAATACGGAATATTTTATTCAACATTTCATTTGGGGACAAAGTTACTTGCCCAGATTTGAAAATCAATATTTTCACGCTAGTACATTCGGTGCACCGAATTCGAACGGGAACCGTAAAGTTAAATTTAAGAGAGAATCGAAGATTATTGAAGAAAGAAACGAAGTTTTATCTGGTTCTTGTTCGCCACAGTTGACGAAGAAAATGTTTGTTGTGCATAAGAATCCGCAGTACAATTATTATTTATCGTGAAAGCAAACGGAAACGGCGAAACTGGACGGACTGGCTAGAACGAGAAAGGAGAAATGTATGATAATGTTTCTCTCGAATATCTACCCCGGGTGAAATTGTCACTGATAAGCATTTCGGTGTGCACGGAGAAAGTTAGATTTACGGGACATTTTAAAGCGACTTACGAGCGCACCGGTTACACACAAGCCAGGCTTCATAATTATTCGAATTAACGAGTCTGCAGTTTCGTTTCGATGGTACTGTTCGCTTAATATTTAAGAAACTGCCGATCCCTCATTTTTTCTCGAGGAGAATTAGTGCCCGTAAATTACATTTAACTCGCGCCGCTTACGATTTCGAATTAGTTATCGATTTTGTTAGTCGCGGGTTTTGGTATACCGGAATACCTCTCTTCGATGCATCCTTCCGAAAAGAATGATGAAACAATCGTCGGCAGATGAAAGGCAAAATGAGTTTCTATTTCAATGCAGAAAAATTTGAAGGCTGTGTAAAGGAGCTCTCGTTAAAAATTGACCGAACAGAAAGATAATTCCGGGCTCGGTGGGTGAGCGATTGGTGAAATCTCGAAAATCGCGAAGAATGGCGAGAAAAAGCGCGATCATTCGAACGGGGAGAGCGAGACAGGGAGAAAGACAGGGACAGTGCAAGAGAAACGACCCGGACGGGACAATGTACGTATAAATACGCCCAGAGAAATTTCATTTTTTGGGCTTTTTATTCGAGGCCGCTTTCTTCGCTTCCTGATAACCTGGAACGGTGTTTGTACGCGTTTACAGAGCGTGTGTCAGAGCGCACGCAACGAACCCGTTTCCGTGAGCAGGAGGAGGAAAAAAGAAGCTGAGCAAGGAAAGAAAGGAAAGAAAAGAGTTCAACCGTACGGGGGCGGAGAGAAACCGAAATGAACGTAGACGGAGAGGAAGGAAGACGAACAACGAAAAGTCGCGGAATCGGTCGTTTCTCGTGTCTCTTCCTGTGCTGTGGCTGGCCTCCGCTTCCTTCTTTCTTTCCATCCCCGCCCGCGACTTTCTTGATTTTAATGAACCATGAGCTGAGCCGACGGCAGCCGCTCCCTCTCCGCCGCATTCACAGCCACGGATTTCTCTTTCATCCGCAATCTGATTTCTTGGCGAACGCGGTCGCCAGAGCCAGACGGAAATTCACTCTCGGTTGATCGACCTGGCCGCGTGCGATTCGCAATTCCGCTCGATACGTGGCCTCGATTTTCCTTCTTTTTGCTTGCGGCTGTGAGCCATTGTTTACTGGATATTTCGTTATCAGGGAAAATTTTTTTGGTCCAAGGATTTGCAAGATAATTCTGATCACACTCGTCAGTCTGCCTGATACACACGACCCATTAAAAGAAGAATAGCAGTTTTACGTGGCTCTTGTTACTCGCAATTGTTGCAGACCATTTCTATTCTGTATAAATGTGTTCCGTCAACTATCCCAAGAACAAGCATTCGTTCCACATCGTAGTCCATCTTATTCAATCATACATCAACTTCATGGTTTTTCAACGGCGTAATATCCAGATCAAGTTATATCGCCCTATCAAGATCTACTAGTCAAATAAATAAAGCGAGCTAATTACACTCGGCTGTCAGCGCGTAGAACGGATCCAGAAAGAGATCGCGCGATAAAGAAGAAAAATAGAGAAGCGGAAACTGGCAGCGTGCGTTTCTAAGTTACTGTCGCGACAGCCAGACACGTGGAAGTCGACGCGCACAATTTCACAGATCGTTTCCCGCGTGGGTACGGCGATTTTCCTGCCCGATTATGAGCCTGTCGGAAGCGTCTCCTGTCTCGGAAGTTTTCCGTGAAGCGAGCATGAGCGTGCATGAACGAGCATCGCTTGTGCGCCCGTCGAAATCCCTTCCGGTTCAACAGGTCTCCGCACGAATTCTTGATTCGACAAGCGCCGCGGGTGGCTTCCAATTCGAATTTCGATCGCTTTTGATCGTTCCGATCGATTGATCATCGATTCACAACATCGTTCCCCTTTGCCAATTCACTCTCGTAATTACGACCGAGTCATTTTATTTTTAATACACCGGCCCCCGCTGAAAAATTAAACGAGCACTTTTCTCCGACGAAGAATTGCTGGATATTTAAACTGCTGGAACTCCGTGAGAATAAATTGTACAATACAATTCTCGTTTCGTTTATACTACGCTTCGGTATCGGATAAAATATTTTGTTGCTAAATAAAAACTATTTAGTGAATCATTTTTCGATTTTGGGCACTTAAGAAACCTTGAGAAATGTGCACTGAGAAAAAAAACTAGTTACTTCAATAACACGCGTGTTATTGTAATTCTTTTACTTCGATGAATATCAATGTATTCTTTTCAATAGTATGAAGTTTAGAAGCTGTGATGTATTTGAATTGTCTATCATGAAATGATTGAAAATATTATTCGATTCAATACCGTACATTATTATTCGTAATATTTCTCTTTTTCCTTCAATCAGATATGTTGTTAAAAAAATTTGAGAAATGTATTGATTTATACTGGAATTGGTTTGAGGCCATATCTTATTTTTTTTGAAAACATTGATGTCAAGCTATTCGCTTATATGATTGGCGGAAATGAGTTTTGCTATTGAAATTCAATAGTATTAAATATTAAAATAAGTTCATATGATATTGGCACTATTCAACAGTACATCTTATTGAATCAACATATATTCTTTTTTGTTTCGACAGGATTTTTTTCTCAGTGTGGGCAAAATTTCGATGACAAAAATGCAATATAATTTACACAATGGAATTAAAAAGAGAATGTTTCTGAAAGCTGAATCCCGCTGACATGCAAATGGCATTTTCTGTGAGATCGGAAAGAAAACAAACGAGCGATAAAAATGGACAAAGATAGAGAGAGAGTCGGTCTTTCCTTCAAATTCAGTTCCGCGAATATCGAACGACGCGGGATTCTGGGAATAAATGCGAGTTCGATGGACTAACAAGAGGATCCTGAAGTATCGACGAGAAAGCTCGAGCTGTCGAACAGCCGGGGTCCGAGGAGAATTTATTGGCGATGGGGGCAGGGTTTCGCGGAACGGAGGATTTTTCGAGCAGATCGATCGATCGATCCGGGGCGGTGGATCTCCGGCATTCGCGGCTGGATCGCAGCCCGGAAGTCGGCTGCGCGATCGCTCGTTCGCCCGAGGGGAAAGTGGTTTGAGCAACTTTCACTTGCTGCCAGGCCAAGCCACGTCTCTTCGAGTAACACAAGTCCGGCCACGGACTTGCTGGATCGTATTGTGTTGTCGTGGCTACAGGGAAAAACCGTTATCGCTGAATACTCTCTGCTCCGATACAGATCCCGAGTAATTACGCTGACTCCCCTTGCTTGGATAATTACGTGAATAATACGATTAAAATACCAGAACAAAATCATTATTCAATTATATTATGTCGACGACGATCTCGCTTATTTTGCTAAATGTTGTTGCGATTCACTGGCTAATAATAGTTGACTAATTTTATTGTGTTTGGGTTATGGCTTGTCTGTTGCTGAGTTTATTGCTCTTGGGAGTTGCATTCGTGTTGGCGGTGGGGGAGAAGGATTGAGGAAGTTGTTGGCAGTCTGGAAGGAATTATCTGTCTGATTTGCAGAGACTGCGGATTTTATGCATTTGTGACAAAAATGGATTCTTGAAGTGAAAACAAAAAATGTAGATTTTACTAAATCCATTAACGTATACGTTTCCTTGTACGTCCACTCTAAAAATGGTCCACAAAGATCGAGGATCGCAAATTCCCATTTTCGACACAATGAAATTCTTGAAGCAAATCTAGAAGAAAAATATTTCTAATTTTGCTTGTTTCATCGTTGTACGCGTTTCTTGTTCAGCCTAATTTTCGTACAATCCGCAGCTTATAGAAGGCCCATGGAGCAGCCCACACAAAAGAAAGCACCATGTATACCCGAGGCAATAAGCCCAGCAGGTTTTCGCGTTTCTTCGAGCATTCCCGCGAAAACTGTCCGAGGAACGCCCACATGCTTGGTAATGATAGCCTGGCGAACGGAACGGCTTGCCAGGAATAACGTCGGAAGTCGCGGACGATGTTCCGTTAACGATAACTCGGCTCCGAGCCGTGTTTATCGCGTTTGTCGAAGCAATTACGCGGATCGATCCAAGAAAGAGAAAGTCCGCGGAGCGACGCGAAGCCTGATCAAAAGGAATCTAATCGGCTCGATGTATGAGTGCGCCCGTGTGTACCTGTATAATGTTTCTTCTGTGTGGCGGACGCCAAGAAAGCAACCGAGTCTCTTTGCTATGGAACGTAAAGAAACGATGCGTGCAAGATAATAGAATTGTGAGCGTGACGAGGACCGTTTCACCGTGTGCGTAAAGAGCTGACGGGTGAGAGTCGGATGAAGTCATTTTTGGCTGGGCGTTGATTGGACTGAGGATCATTCTGCTGCGATTTCTGGCCGCTTAGAGACCATTCAATATTGTTTTAATTTGTAGCGTGTATGATGAATTATGTAAGAACTATCCTGCAGACATTTCAATCCTTCTATAATTTGTAATCTGGAGTATCAGGTTTTTCGAGAAAAAAAGTTCATCCGAGTCTATTATCGTTTCGAATAATCAGACACGAATCTAATCAACGCAGAAATGCTTTGAAAATTTAAATCGAGCTGCAGAGTCCGCATTTCTAGATCTTTTGATCGTAGATCTTCGCCGTGCGATATGGTATGTACGAGAGAACGTGTATAGTTTGGTGACGTTACCCGCAGTCGTCTAGGAAAAGAATCAGCGATTGCAGCAGCTTCAGGCATTCTCACAGTGACTTACCTGAAACAGAAAAAAAAGTGATTTGTGTGATTACGTTGGTAAGAACAGCGACAGTTTTATGCTGGTGCTCGCGAACAATGTTCACTGTCACCCGAGAAAAATACGAGAGGAAGTAGTATGGAATGATGCAAAAAAAGTGTACTGGATAGAACTACTATTGAAACTGTATTTTTAGCTTCTGTCGTTCCGCTATGAATTTATTGCTAATGAAATAATTTATGAAAATTTTGCATTCGATCATTTCCACGGCAAACGTAGAAAATCCGCAGTTCATTACCACAGATCCATAGATCAACACAGTGAAATCGTTCGAGGATGATTAATAATCTCGAGCCTGGCCGGATCCAGAGTTTTTGTGGTCGACTTCCTCGATCGATAATTGATATAATAGCTCGTCTGACCGAAATCGATTCACCGGTCGATCCCTATTGGCGAATCGGATTCGCGAATCCGATTGGACGGCGACAGGTTTCGAAAGGATCGCGCACGCGCTCGTTCTCGTATACGTTCGCGAACTCTGCGCCTAAGCTCGCGTGTCCTTCGAGGCTCGTCCTTGGCAATGGAACGTAAACGCCGAGCGGCGGATCCACGTAATACACGGCAGTCCTTTTAGTTGATCCTTAATCGTTTACATTCTATGCAACTTGGATCATCCGCACGATTATTCCGCGCGACTTTCAGCCGCTGTTACGTAACCGCGCCGATCAATTTGCATCGGAGAGGATATCTCCGTGGTCGGGCTCGGTTTCGCAAGGATGCGCTCTCCCAGTGTCCTTGGCCGGGCTCTCCTGGATCCGATGGCATACCGATCAAATTGCTGGCGCTGCCGGTCCTGACGGCGAACGCTTCCTTGTCGCAGGACGAATCGTCCTTTTTCTGTCCTAACAGTTTGCAAACTTCAATTGCAGACGTGGATAAAATCGTCACACCTGATTTAGAATCTAATATTTTTGCAAAATCTACGTTGCACTACACTGAGAAAAAAATCCTGTCGAAACAAAAAAGAATATATGTTGATTCAATAAGATGTACTGTTGAATAGTGCCAATATCATATGAACTTATTTTAATATTTAATACTATTGAATTTCAATAGCAAAACTCATTTCCGCCAATCATATAAGCGAATAGCTTGACATCAATGTTTTAAAAAAAAATAAGATATGGCCTCAAACCAATTCCAGTATAAATCAATACATTTCTCAAATTTTTTTAACAACATATCTGATTGAAGGAAAAAGAGAAATATTACGAATAATAATGTACGGTATTGAATCGAATAATATTTTCAATCATTTCATGATAGACAATTCAAATACATCACGATTTGCTTCTAAACTTCATACTATTGAAAAGAATACATTGATATTCATCGAAGTAAAAAAATTACAATAACACGCGTGTTATTGAAGTAACTACTTTTTTTTCTCAGTGTAGAATATTCTTAATTATTTGCGTATAAAACAGTCTGCAAACTTCAATTGCAGACGTGGGTAAAATTTTTACACCTTATTTAGAATCTAATATTTGCAAAATCTACGTTGCACTAGAATATCCTGAATTATTTGCGTATAAAACAGTCTGCAAACTTCAAATGCAGACGTGGAAAAAAATGTTTAGATATGTTTTATTTAGAATCTGGAATTTGTATAATCTTGATTGCACTTCATTATTTGTGCATTATTTGTGTATTGCGAATAACAATGCACAATTGACTAGTAAGATGCAGAAAATCCGTGAAATCGCGAAGCAAGCAGTAGAATCGCATAATTGGATGACGCCGTCGGTGTAACGAATGCCGTCATTAGATCTAATCCCCGGAAAAACCCAGGACCTCCTCGGAGTGGGTAATAACGGTCTGCCTCGGTGCGGCGGTGGTTGAGAAGAACGTTGTGTTCCTGATCCTCTCGTATGCAGTGTATGCAGTTTACGCAGTCGGCGATGTCAAAGGAGGCGGCCGGGAAAGCAGCCGGGGAACTTTCTCGGGCGAAACTGATCGCCGCGACGCAAAAGTGAACCGGTGACGTAACAGGCCGATACGGGAAGCACGCGTTGTCTGGCCACGCGATGGGGGAAAAGATCGGTCACGCGACTGGGAAACGCCTAGGATCGGCTTAGATCAAGGAAGTTGCCGTTCTTTGCCTTTTCCCCTGCTCTTTTTTCGTGCCTTTCTCTCTCGTCCCCCCGTCCCACCGCCGCGTCAGGCTTTCGTTCGCTTCCTATCACTCTCTCTTTCCAGCCTGGGACGAGCACGACTCCGGCAACCTGTGGCTTCATCCTCCTCTTCAGCTTCTCTTTCTTGCACACGATGTGCAATATTCCCATGTCCTGCCTCTTCGAAAGCACGCTCCCTTGAGGTACGTAGATCTATTTAACACTGCCACTAAATGACCAGTTTTATAGTTCTCATTTCATCATTATTGAGATCATGAAGTTGCACACGTGGAAATTGATTCGACAAATTTTTTCAATTCAAGCACATATTGTAATAAAAATTGCACAAGATCGAAATAAACGGAGCCTTGTCATCTTTATAAGCTAAAACATTTTAATCTGCACTGTGATCAGGCAAATGGTATCATATGTCTTTATTTAGATGCTGATTTTTTTTTCGTAATTTGTAAATCCCAAGATTTAGGAATTTCATGAATTTTAGATTGCAAACTAAGGGTTCTATCAATACACTGTGGATCAATTTCTAAATGCAGATTTTTCCCAGCTATAAATCAGCTCTTTCGAATTTCAGGCTGTAAATCAAGTCTACCAATGATGTCCCCGTCCGTTTCTATATTCTGAAGTCGTAAATCAGCTCTTAATTAGTAGTAAGTCGAGTCATTGTGAGTTTTATTTGGCTATTTCAAGATGAAAGTTCGTCCACGAATTTCTTTTGCCACGTTTCCCTGTAAGATACATCGATGATCAAGATCGCCGACTTCGCTATGATCATTTGTCCGTTTAATTAGGCAACGTAAGCGATGCAGTTTAATTCAGACAACACAGAACCGACAATATTCGAGAAGCGTGTAATTATTATTATAGTTGGGTATTGAGTAATTTGATATGTGAACGACGCCAAGGGACAATAACACCCGGCTTGTGTCTCTCTGTCGGAAAGGTAACTACGTTACGACGATGTATATCAGTTGTTCTAATTTTCTCATACACTTTCACTCATCAAAATAGTATTAAAGGTTTACCTTCCGCGTGTAACTGGCATTTGAAGTTTGTTCCCCTTTTATGCGTTCGTGTCCGCGGGATTTCCGTATGAAACGCAAACACGCACGCCGACGTCGCAGGAGAATTAACGGAATTGCTCGAAAGTACACACTGGATCAATTCCAGTCGTCAATTGGAAACGTTTATTAATTCATGCTCGCAAACGTGTGATTAAAATTGTTGTGGACTAAATGCAAAAATACTTGAATGCAACGTCATAAAATCGCAAGTGATTTTCTGGAATCACGTTTTGCGGATCGAATTGATATTTAAGTTCCCAGTCACGTGTTCGCGGAAGATCGTTTATCCGGTTTTCATAAAGCGACGCACCAAGAAATTATATTAATTTACGTCGGCCTTAATCATCGCTGCCACTTAAATGTATATAATTTCTTTCATTTCCCATCGATCATAGTAATTATTACGCGTATACGCGCGACGGGGATTGAAGAATCCTTGTGTGTCCGTTATTCATTTTGTTTATCGTCGTATTGAAAATTGAGTGACACGCTAATGCACTGTATAATTACCTCCGAGCGATTATGCAAATTTATCATCGAAGCACAAAAAGTTCAAGCGAAGTTCCTGCCCTTTTATTTCTACAAAAATTCACCTTTCGATTATCTCACAGGAAAAAATGGTTCAACGGCTCGAACAAAGGATTCACATATAATTGTTGAACAATTGTAAATACCGTTCGTTTATATTTAATCTGCGACTGTTTATAGTCTCTGTGAACACAGCGCGAGCACACGGAGAGGAGGGATTACACTGCATCCACGGCGGACAGCATACTAATCTGCTCGGGACAAAAATACGTGCGTGCATCATCACGTTCTAACATAATTACATCCGGCACAATAAATAATAACAATGTCAGTAACAACTTCTTTCTTCGTACACGACTGCGCGCGGTTGTTCGAGCATCCATTAAATGTGCGTCTCTGCGATCAATTGAAACGACGTAGAACGTTTCCTTTAAGAACAGATTTTTCTAGTAGTTTACAGGGAACAATTTGAAATAACATCTGTCTAGGAATTTATCATTATGGAATCCTCGAGAAACGTTTCTCTCTCTCTCTCTCTCTCTCTGAATCCTGTTTGTTGTTAGAAATAGTTCCTCGTTAGTTGATCGGGACCTTGGAGGAGCTTATAACGAGATTGTAATGGGAGATTATGGGGAGAGTGTCATTTTCGGATGTTATCTCAAACGTCATTTTTTATAGATGATACTTGGAAGGTTTTTTTTATAGTGTTAGAAAATTATAGAATCCATAAAAAGATGGTATATAATTCTTTATTTACCAAATGCATTTTTTAAAAACATAAGGTGCTCTTACATTCTTTTAAATCTGAAATCATAAATTCTCGTTTGAGATTCAATCCAGGTATTATAAAATGTATTTTTTAAATATGTAAAATTATACAGATTCCTGTTCAGTGGCTATAAAATCATCGATTTCGTTTTTTCCTCATCATGAGACTATAAACCTGTCGATTTCAACTATAAAATAAAAATGGATGAATTATTATCTCGGGATCTCTTCTGCAACAATTTTTAAGGAACGCGCTGAAGAGCGTGTGTGAGAGACACCGGTGTCTTAAAAGAAATCGAAACCGATCTCGCAGACATCGTTCTGCTCAGCAAGCAACTTTCCCGTCGGCGCGCAATAAATAATGACAACGAAGAAAATCGCTCGAAACAGTCCGGGAGCTTTCGACGAACGGGTGTCTGCAGAGGAAGGATAAAATAAAATATAAAAATCGAATCGAAACTCGATCTCGATATTATGCAGGAAGTCTGGCCGCTTTGCCGCGCGTGTTAAGGAAGTCCTCGTTTTGTTCTTTTCCGCCCGGTAATAAATCAAAGCGTGTATATAGTTTTGTTTTCGCGAAACCCGAGACGACTTTCTTCGTTTCGTTCTCATTTTCCAAGCCGCGAACCAGCCTTTTCCTATTTTCCGCTAATTGCCTTCTAATTTAGCTCGTTCCCGTCGCCGGTAATCCACCTGCAGCAAACGCAGCTGATCGTTCCGGGCTGCGATAAACATACTATAAATACTTTTACTCCTTACTGCTCCAAAAAGAAATCGTTATTTAATGGCAAACAAGAATCTTTTTCTCTGTAAGGTATTACTGTGTTCAATTTCATTCGAATTGATATCAACATTGTAACAAAAATCGTACTGTACTGAGCTCGCACAATGATCAACCACAGTCCACTAAATAAATGATTTATAATCTTGTCTTTTATAAAACAGTCAGTTGCACAATGATCAACCACAGTGCATGAAAATATAACAGTATATGAAAAACAACATGATAGCACCATATTTATTTTATTCAGATTTCAAGTGCTGTTTTCCAGTAGTTACACAAAACAAATTGTTTGTGAATTTTGTCTTTCATAAAACAGCCAGTTGCACAGTGATCAACCACAGTGCACTAAATAAATGATTTACAATTTTGTATTTTATAAAACAATATACGAAAAACAACATAATAATACCATATTTATTTTATTCAGAATTTAAGTGCTTGTCTAGTAGTTACATAAAACAAATTGTTTAAAAATATGTCTTCTATAAAAACAAGATTCCATACACATCGTCATTCTGCAAATACTGAATTCACACAATCATCAACACAACAGTGCACAAAATAAGTTGTTCATACATTCTGTATTTTATAAAGCAGTACGAAAACAACACTGTAATACGATTTTTATTATATTTTATGCAGATTTTAAGTATTTTTCTAGTAGTTACACAAAACGAATTGTTTATAAATCTTGTCTTTTATAAAACAGCCTTTAAAAACAAGAATCCACACGTAGATCGTCATTCTGCGAATACCAGCGTGTCTAAATTTTCGTTCCAGGATAAAACAATAAACCTGACGACCACTGTGTGACGTCCACGTGGTCCCAGCGATCGGACCGCGAGCGGCCACAGTCACGCAGCCGTGACTTCGGTGAAGCGAGATCAAAGAGACCCGACATCGGCGACGTGAGTCAGACTCACCGTGCGCGCGTCGAACAATTAATAACTCGCCGGGAGATTGATGACTGCTCGGCGACGCGGAAACATGCAGAATCACGAATGCCACACTTCGCGCCCAGCAGAAAACGCGTGCGAGCGGGGAGAGCAGCCTGAACGGATTCTACTGTCGGCGGGGATTTCTTGCTCGTTCCGCGATCTATGATTTCTCTCTCTCCCTCTCTCTCTCTCTCTCTCTGGATCTTACCGCGCGCAATTTTGATTTGCCCGCGTTCACGAGCCCGCCCGATTCGATCCGATTCGATCCGCGCGTCCGCGAGGAGAAACCGCGAGGACTGATGATATCCCGGCGAAAGAAGGCCCGTGGGAAATCGGTGACGAGGACCCTCCCGATGCACTTTGCACTGGTGCAATCTCGCAGGTTGATTTGAATTTTTTATGGGCGGTCTTTTTGTTCGAATGTTTTGCTTGGATATTTTTGAAATCCTAGGTACGCTTATTTTTGATATCCTGCGTTGACTTATTTGAAAAAGAATCTTTGCTAGTTGTGGAAAAGATGCATTTTAGCTGAATATGAATTTTTATGAACATCATTTTGAGCGAATATTTCCAGATTTTATGCTGGGACAGTTTTGAAATCATAAGTGAACTGAAATAAATATGAAAAAAATGCAGTATGCACTTCGCAAATATTTTTTCTTTTTTTGGAAAATTTGAAAGTTCCACATTTTTGGATCGCGAAAATTTGGAATTGTAAATTGACAAGTTGTGCAATTATAAAATTATTTAGATTGACTTGGGAAAGATGCAGCCGAAAAAAATTAGTGCAATATAGTGTTTTTATGTCATCGATTCTTAAGTGTGCAGTTTAGTGATTTTAAATGCAAAAATATCATAGAATGCATATACTGCATGATTTCACACAAAACAATGCCAGACATTATTCTGAAGCATCCAGTGGTTAAATTATATTCTGAGAAATAAACATGCAGTATGAAATAAATAATCTATTTAACTCGAGATGCTATCACGGGCACTAATTAAGAGTTCCATCGTCTCTGTAATTTGCTGGAAGGATTCATCGAGGAAGTAAAATGTTACGTACCGAATGTTTCGTTAGGTTGGCTAGAAAGTCTTTTAGCTTTCTTTTCAGTATGACGATATTATTATGCAGTCATAAATGCAGAATAAATGAATTCACTGATACATGAGGAAGGTCAACGAGCAATTAAACAGAACAAATTTCAAACAAGTTGACTAGGAAACGAGAATATTTTTTCGACGGAATTAATTAATTAACACAAATTTGCATGGATTTTGTGATTCAATCTTGAGAATGTATTCGATTTTCAGTAGCGGTCATTTTATAGAGCAGGATATATTCAAAGATTCTTTGATCGGTTATTATCGAGTGAATCTATTTTCAGTTTTTATTGTTCGATAATTCTGCTGTTAAACTCGGTCATCGTTATCGCGGTTCGTTTATGTCGCAGTTGCTTTGGCGAAGTCGCTGTTGTTAAAAAACGAGTGAAAAACATCGTACTGAATATTTGCTGAATAATAATCGAGTCAGGAGTCGATTCGAAGTAACTAGTCACTTAGAAAAATAAAATAAAATTTTTGTAAGAAGTAGGATACTGATTGTGACTCAGCGAATTTGCTATTCTCCTATCCTCTAATTGTGAGATCATGCAATTTGATCCAGGCGATGAAAATAAAACAAAAACATTTTTACCTGCTTACGAAAATAAAATTGAATTTTTGTAAGAAGTAGGATACTGACTGTGACTCAGCGAATTTTCTATTCTCCTATCCTCTAATTGTGAGATCTTGCAATTTGATTCAGGCGATGAAAATAAAACAAAAACATTTTTACCTGCTTACGAAAATAAAATTGAATTTTTGTAAGAAGTAGGATACTGACTGTGACTCAGCGAATTTTCTATTCTCCTATCCTCTAATTGTGAGATCTTGCAATTTGATTCAGGCGATGAAAATAAAACAAAAACATTTTTGCCTGAAATTTTGTAAGAAGTAGGATGTTGATTATGACTCACAATGAGTTTTGTAATCTTCTACTCTCCAAGTTCGAGTTTACAGGTCCGTGAAGCTTCTGATAAGAGTTTGGCGCCGAAAGGAGTTCGCACGCCTTGGACAACAGCAAGAGATAAATCGGGTGGCGTAATTCCGACAGAGATAATTGGCGTATCTTTATTACCTCCGTAAGACGCGTCCAATTAGACGTGTCTCGGCTCGTCGAGGGCGAAGCGTATCAATTAAAATCGCCCGTTCGACAGTCTCGCCCGGTCAAGTAAAAAAGAAACGGCGGTAATTGTCAATTATCGTCCCGGTAAATGATATAGCCGATTGAACGCGAGGTCAGATAAGAAGCGCCGATGGAACGATAATTATATCGATACTTGTCGATCGATCGGCGAAAATACAGCCCGTCTTTTTCGGTTTCGCTTTCGCTTTTGTCAATTCCGACCCGCTCTTTGGTTTCTCAAAATTGTTATGGACACGTGAAAAAATTGGACAATTTGGAACATGAATGAATCTCGCATGAGTTCGCAGAATCAGATAAGAAAGTCCGCCGAGAGGTAAATGTGTAGCAAAAACGTTTAAATGATTGATGAATTTCCCATTTGATTATGCAATGATTCATTTTTCTGATGAAGGCGTTGCTTTAAATGGCGGTACTGTAAATAATTTGTGAAAAGGAGATTTAATTAATTACGAATCAGTCGATTTAATTGATCGGCACTTTCGGCGATGAAAAAGAACTCGAGCGCTATTCACGAAAGTGCAACTCACCGGTTTCAACAGCATCGATTCACCATCGTGGTAAATTGCAAAGAACTTAATTATCAATGATGACGAAATAAGTCAAACAACCTGTCGAACGTGAAAGCACTGTGTCGATTTAGTTTGGCGAAAGATGTGGAACCAATTGTTCATTTAATTCTACTCGATACTATCTACCAAATTACCTTGAGATTTTTTTGAAGTAATATTTTTCAATGAATTCTCACATTTTTGATAGAACCAGAATGCTCCATTCTTGTTTATGCTGCCGAGAAAATTTGAGAAATTTCATTCCAAGAACATCAACTTTATTAAACAAGAGGGTACCGGTGTCTGACCACTGGAGGCTGATTCTACTTACAATGCACCGAACTCTGTGGGCTGCAGATATTCATGCAAATCTATAATCTTATGATTAAAAGAGGTCTGGAGAACATTGGAAATTATTTCTTCCAACAAGTCCAATAAATTAAAAATTATTTTATTGATATATTCAAGATTATATTTTATTCTCTTTCCAATTTTTGCAATTGGAGCAAAATCTACTCTTCTCCGATCACCACGCTATCGTTTAATATTTTTAGTAATAATTTTTCACAGATGCAATTCTAGTAACCCCTGAAGACCATCTGAATAAAGATCGAATCGTCGGTATTACTTTAGTAGTTTGCAAAATTGCTTTGTAAATCAAGTAACAAATGATCGACCCTTTGCGCCGAAAGCATTGATAATTTAATATTAATATTTTCAGTGTTAGTTTATTGAAAGGGGTTGTTGTTCTACTCAGGAAATGCAGTGTTTGCTCTGCAAGTTCCGTTGCAGTTTTCGAGTGTTCCAGCGCACTCGACTGGTCAGAATTTTGGCCGGCCATTTTAGGATCACTCTGTATGCCTAACAACTTTCTCGTAACACGCCGAAAAGTACGAGCCCACGTGCCACGCGGAGAAAGGAGGCCATCCAAATGTCAGTCCTGCATGGCGATGGTCTCTCACATCTTGCCTATCTGCGTCCACGCGTGCAAACGATCCTACGCGCTACCTGTACAACACCTTTCAGAAGTTCCTAACATCCCACAATCTCCAAGACACATCGCTTCTAATCAATCTCATTCCATCTCCATTTCCATCAATTTTTTGCGAGAAAGTCTTACCCAAACAATTAAAAAGTTCATAGTAGTAAGTGACAAATTACAATTGGCTTACAAGCATAACAAATTAATATACAAATTAAATGTTGGTGGTTTTAACAGCCCCATTTTACAGTTTAACAACGTCTTTTGCATTGTTGCGAAGACTGCATTGATTACGAATTGTTTTTTGACCATCTCTTGTGTCTCTTGATACAAAAAATCTTTTGGTGGTTTTAAGAGCCCGATTTTGCGGTTTAAAAATGTCTTTTGCATTGTTTGTGAAGACTGAATTGATTACGAATTGTTTTTTGACGAACTCTGGTGTTTCTTCATTTTTTAAAAATTAAATAACAATGACGGTTCAGAGGACGAAGATCTTGTCTTCTCTTTAAAAAAGATCTTGGACAAATTGCTTCGACACAATGAGTTCTCCGAATTACTTCAGGAGTAATGCGCAGATGACGAAGGAACAATGCGGCAAGTTTTTACGATGCAGGAACGTCTAAGCATCTTCTCTAATCAGTGTGCCAACTCGAAGTATCTCGTAACCTATTCATTTTTCGACTGTCTGACCTTAACACTATCTCACGCAGATTGCGGCGAGGAAACGTCGATTCATGCGAGACAAACGCGTTTTCATTAACAAAATGTGCAGCTGCACGTGCTAGATGAACTGGCAGTATCTCGTAGTGGATCATTAAAAAATTCTGCTCATAAGCTCCTGAAGTTTTTGCTTGTCATAGCAAATGTGAGTTGCAAAATGTACATTCGACAGAATTCTTTCTGTCCAATGGACCAGGTTGTACAATGGAAAAATTTAATGAAGAATTGTTTGAAAGTTGCAGCAGTGTACCTGTGAGAGAACGTCATCTAAATGTAATAATTCTATTATTGTTCTGCAGTGATTCATTCTTTAATATTATGGAGGTGAATTCTTCTCGATCGAAAATTGAATATAATAAATTTTATGATTTCGGCGCAAGGTTCGATAAGGATCGAAACGTCGAGAAACATGTTTAAATAATTGCAAATTTGCTAGTTTCTATAAATGATCGAACCTTGCGCCGAGAAATCATAAAATTTATTATATTTAATATTATGTTACAATATTAGGTTGCAATGTTACCTTTCTTCAATTGTTAGCAGTTTAAAGGACAGTGCTTTTAATTTTTGTCGAAACTTTTTCAAAACAATTTTTCAATATTCTTCTTCAAAAATACAGCTACGAGGATAAATCGTTATCGATGTTCAAGGAGGCAGTCGGAAGGTTTTGAACAGCAGTGTACACACGATAAGCGTCAGAGTGAAAAGCGGGAGATAAAATGCTGCCACGGAATTTGTTAATGAGCCAGTATGTTAAGCGGCAGCTATCCCGCGTGATAATCAACGGCGCTGATAACTTTGTTATTTTATTGGCGCTGGCAACAGGTGACCGCGGGGATCGTTGCACCTCATAACATCCCGTCGAGGCGATGCGATAACTTTCTGCCATAATTTCCAATGATCAGCAGCAGAGTTGGGCAAAAATTTTATTGAAATAAAAATTTTGTCCAACTCTGGTCAGCAGCCATTTGCCGACAGGCATTCATGGAAACTTCGGTTGTTCAATGATACACCTACTGACAAATTAAATTTTTGCTGCTCGTCAGTAATTAATTCCTGGTCAAATTGTACCTGTGCGACCATAACATTTTCTTATTTAAAATTCATTCGATGTTTGTTGGATCAATTATACTGCAGCATGTTTTTGGAAATGTCATCGATAGGCAGATTGTACTACGCCATTGGGAGACTAGCGATGGACAATTTAATTTTTTAATGGATTTTTACCTTCAGTGTCAACAGCATACAGACTTGCAGTAAGTTTAAGACACTTTCAGCAAAGAATCGATAGCGAACGAAATGAAGAATCTGACTGCATCCCGGCAACAAGTTGGCGGCCAGTAATCTGGAAAATCTCTGGGACGGAATCCGAGCTGATAAAAAGCGGATTCTACCATCAATTAATCACCGGCATTAGTTCGATCGAAGTGTCCGCGATTCCGTGTTCGTTACGGATTCCTCGAGAGAAATTCCACTGTTCCAGCGGAATCCAAATCGGTGACGTAAATCTTCCGCGGGTATTCCCCAAGAAATTATGGAAACACGTGGACGGAAAAATTCGTTTCTGATAGGCAGAGAATGTTTAATTTTTGTAGACGAATTTTTTTTAAGATAGTTGAATGAAATAAAATCCTGCTTTTAATAGAAACAGGCGTAGCTGATTGAAAACAGATAGAATACTAAAGAATTTAAGTGAAAATGAAATACTTTGGGCCAATAAAATAAATTCTTGAATGCAAATTTTTTGCAATAGATGCAGACTACTAATCTCTGAGAAAATAAATTCTGACCGTAAAAATGCAAGTAAAAACCAAGTGGTCCGGCAGTAAAATGTAGAGAAATTGAGAAGGTGGTTAATTTGGGTTAGGAATGGATAAGAATAGTCGCGGATAGGAAAGGGAAACGTGCTGGTGTCTAATCCTTGTTACTCGCAGAAAGACGAGCGCCATCGTCGGCGCTCATTGACTCGAATCAAGTTGACCTAGTGAGGCACCCACCGGTTGTTTAATCTAAAATTAATTCCTGACAGCTGCTGGCCGGCGACACGCTTCTGTGCCGGCCGTCTACGCTTGTTCTGACATCTTTTATTATTTCTTATGCCGTGTCAAGGCCGCAATTCCAGTTCCCAGCTGAACTCCCGTTCCAAGGATCACCCGGAGGATCTGAATGGCTGGGTAAAAGCTACTGTGTCAGGTGTCCGTCATGCTACTCGACACGGTTTATTAAAACCTCCGTCATCGAGCAGGTGGTACATACTACTGACCATTCAATTAGGTTCACGCGCAAACGGTCTCATTTTTTTCCGGCTGAGACGCTCGATCGGTGTTGCTACCGATCAGTCATTTAGCATCTCGTGCGAAAAATTCGATTTCTAGGTGTAACAGTGTGTTGCAAGTAGGATTTAATAAAATATTATAAAGAAAACTTTTTAAAAACCACGCTTACATTAAAATGCACTAAAAAGGTGAAAATAATTTATTTCCTGGTTCTCTGCATAATCTACCGAATACAGTTACATGATTAATAATATTTTTCCCCAAAATTTTAAGCAATTAGTTCAAAATTTCTTCTGTTATAATATTAGTGTCGGAATAGATAGAAAAATTTAATATAAATTTAAATGAAATCACATGACATTAGTGACTATAAAAATAAAAGCATGGAGCGCTAAACTATATTCACGTAATCTTTGTGGGCGCTCCACGCTTTTATTTTTATAGTCACTAATGTCATGATTTCATTTAAATTTATATTAAATTTTTCCATCTGTTCCGACACTAATTTTATAACAGAAGAAATTTTACGATTTACGTTTTTAGTGCATTTTAATGTAAGCGTGTTTTTTAAAAAGTTTTTTTATATATTTTATTTTTTCTACTTTTATTGTCACCGGAAGCAAGTGTGTATACAAAATTTCAGCAAGATTGGACTATGGGATGAGGTTTAAAATTCGATTACAAGATTTGACGCATACAACAGCAACACGGAAAGTTAATATAAGCGTGGTAAAATAGGAAAAAATGTTAAAATGTAAAATAGGAAATTTCTTTCATCTGAACAATTCAATACTTAATACTTTAACAGTTTTACTGAGTTGCAAATGATGCATCGATGTCTCTAAGTTCTCTTAAAGAATGGAGGATGACTTGCAACAAAAACTAAAATAAAAGTGCAATAAATTTTTCTTGAAACGCGCAGAAATCCGCAGCCAATTAGCAGAATGTCGCAGCAAGTACAGAAGAAAACGAGAACGAAAGTCCACGTTGTTTTTGCGGTTCCAAAAATTTCGACGGCCCGCGAAAGTGAAACCTGCGTGACGTCCCGGGGCAGGCATCGCGATAATTAATAAATTGCAAGGTGCAGGCTTGTTTCTTTTTTTCTCTGGTCCGCGAAAATGTACATTATTTTATGCGTTTTCCCTTCGGCAAAGATACACGATCGAACTAGGAAGTTGCGCGCCACGCAACTTTCACTTTCACCGAAATAACGAGGACGTGCACAGGGGATCGTGAATACGTGTTTGGTCATACACGGGGTTTCGATGTATAAAAACAACCGTGTATATACGTGTGCACACTTGCACGATTCCCCTTTCTCTTTTCGGCGCCCTTTTTCATCCTCTCGATCCTTTTTTTTGCTTCTTTTCCTTCCCTCGAGAGGAGAAATTCGACTGCGACCCGAATTCGGACCGGTAAACCCGATGCACGATGGGAACGAAGAATCCTTTCGACACTCGCTGATAAGAACGACTCTTCCCAGCACCGACGATGTTAATTAATTAACGAACGCCGTTCCGTTTGGCGATTATATTGTGGATTTTATGCACTTATGATAAAAATGGGTAGTTGCAATTTAAAACAATCGACAGATTTAAAAAATTTAAGAACATCAATGTATAGTTGCAGCTTATGAGCATTATTAAAGGATAAAAAGAAATTATATACTTGTACTTGGCCTTTGTTGCAGTTGATGCAACTCATCAGTAGACTGCGCATCTTTATGCAAAATGAAAAATATTTTCGTTGACTGCAGAACACAGGAACCAAATAAAAATTGTATTCTTCTTTTAATTATTCTATTAAGCTGAAACTAATCCATTAGGTGTCCTTAAATATTTTTAACATGTCCACTGCTTTACATTTTACGTACCCGTATTTGTGACAAATGCATAAAATCCGCAGTCTCTCTGCTCATCAGTTATTAGTAGAGTGCGGATCTTTATGCAAAATGAAGGAGCCGAGTAGGAATTTATTTATCTCTTTAATAGATTTATTAAATTATAAGAAATGTATCGACGCTATAAAATTCTTGTAATCTTTTTAATGTTTGAAATTACACCAACTCATTTTTGCCATAAATGCGTAAAATCCGCAGTCTAGTTATTAGACTTAATCTGTATATTTGCACCAATACGTCAAATTCGAATTGAATAGACTATTTTCAAAAATCTTAAACTTTACGAACAATATTGCCAATCATGTCAAAGCAACAAGATTTGAACGCATTCTTGAAGCACAAGAATTTCCTCTCGACCAGAAGTTCCAATAAATAATTCCAATCGACCGAAGCACGCGAGCCAACAAATGCGTGAACTTTAAACAGCCTTACCAATTGTTTATACCCATCTGCTCCCCGTATGTAGATTGCCGCATCGAAAAAATTAGTTACATTGAAGGTATAAATAGCCCGAGTACCACCGTTGTGAAACAATTAGCATTAACAGATAAAAGGAAAACACTTGCCGCGACAGATCAAAAATAAGTTGAGCCAGCATCGCGATCTCAATTAGAAGAAATAAACACGTCGCATGCGACGCAGAGAAAGATGAGCCAAGGGCATCATCCCAATCAATATCAGTGGATGTTGCCCGCGTAAAAATCCGGCAGTCCGACTCGCCTAATCGGGAACTAGTTCCCCGAGCGTCGTAAATCATTAACACGCTCTCGAACTGCCATTCTCGTGCACGGTGCAATGATTTACTGTGGAAATCGACTGATTTCATTGCCATTGTCGTTTGTTCCAGTTCTGGAGGTCGCTACGAGCCGAGTAAAATCAGTAAACAATTTGCGGATTGTCGAATAAACATCTTTTAATGTTTTATTGTCTTTGTCTTTTTCTGTGGTATCCAATTAGTCTCCTCAAACGGTCCTTTAATTGCTTCCTTGGCGCCAAAGAGAAATTCAATGTTTTTCTTGTAAGGTTTGAAGCTTTGAAATATATATTTTTGTAATTATTGTGTTCGGGTATTTACTTTCAGAACATTTCTCCGTCCGTCGATGCAGAAGTTATGCATTACGTTTCGTGTCTGTCGGCGATCGCGTGAATCATTATCCTGAATAATGACCGATGGAAATGATATTCTGACCTTTGTTGCTATTAGTCACTGTAGTGATTCAGATCGTCTCGGGATAACTTGGAAAGATTTGTTTAGAAGTAAACATTTACTTTCGCGTAGCTTAATAATCCTTCGGTTTCTCAGTATTGTCACAATTTCCTATTTTTTTTTTTTTTTACAATGAAGAAATTTATCAAAGAAGCATTTTTGTAATTTCAGTAATATTAAATAATAAATTGGTCATTTGGCCAATTTTCAGCGCTTCAAAAATTCATGAATCAATTAGATAAATAGTTGAAGCTTGTGGCGGGTCAAGGAGGACCCACCCAACTCGTTTCCCAGGTCAGAAACATTTGGAACGTGTAAAGATGACTTAGCGTAAAATCGACAGAAAATCCTCGATCGGATCATGGATCGTAGACGGCTCTTTTTTCTTGATCGTCGTCATAATCACTTGTGTGTAGACACCTTTAGCGTGTTCGCGACGATAAAACCGGTTATGGTTTCTTACGTTACAGGAAGTTTTGCCTCGCGCGCGATTTTTCCGACGCCACTACCTTTTTTATTTCTTTCTCTTTGTCTCTCTGTCACTCTTCCAGTCAGTCTTTCTCTGCCTCTCTCTTCCCTTTCGCTTTTTGTCGCTCGATCCGGGAGCGGTGCTCGGCGCGCGCTTTCTGGAAAGCGAAACACGACCGGCTCGCAAAAATTGTCGCCGATCCGGGAACTTTCTCGCGACGTTCGCTTATGTAAGGGACCGAGTGCCAGTCCGATCGTAATTTGTAACGTTACACGGCTCGACCGCTGCCTTACGGTCAATTACGCGTAACTGTCTTCGTTGGCGCGCGCCTTGGGCCCGTGTCTAGGTCCCGTGACAATTTGGGACCCATCATGTTTATACGATTTTTGTTACTAAAGCGGTGGAAGTCGGAAAACTGCTGTAAAACTCTAAATGAAGGCCTGTCTTACTCTAGGAACGCAACATTTTTTCGAAAACTCTGGAAATTGAATTCTGTATATCAAAAGAGGTGACACGAAAATTTCTACCACCTCTTTAACACTAAATCTAATTCCAGGTTTGTTATTGCTTAATTATTGAAATTATAAAGAAGCTTTCGTGATAAATGATTAAATAAATATATTTAATAGCTCAGATATTATTATATGAACCGCACAAAGTTCAAATAAGTTTAATCTTGTTATTTTTATAACGCAACAAGTACCGGCTACTTTTAAAGCTCGGTAGGTTTAGAGGTTAACTATCATATTTTCCTAGTAGAAGTCCGAAAATTTCCGAAATTCTTTGAAAGTTTTGCATTAGAGGTGACAGGAAAATTCAGTAGCACAAGTCAACAAGTCAGACATCCGAAATTTTTCGAAGTATCGTTTTTTTCAATTCCAAATCAGTAGTGTAACTCAATTACAAGTTAGACGGACGAAAACCAGTAGTATAACTCAACGACAAGTCGGACGTTCGTAAAAATTGGTGGTTTAATAAATATATTTGTCACACCGTTCTATAATAATGATTCGATAATATTTGGAATTCGAACTATATTTGCAGTTCATTAAAAAATATTATTTATTGCAGAACTGATATATTGAACAAAATGATGTGCAATGGTAAAAATAAATTACTTGTAATCTTGCTGTGTTTAACAAAGTAGAATATGATTAATGATCGCACACGTCAAACAAATTGTATTCAATGTAGCGTTTCCTGGAACACATGCCACATTTTCGATTTTATGAGAGGCGAAGCGTGATGTGAGAAAATTAGACAATGTCTAGCAATAATTACTTTTTTCAGAAATACTTGACATGCTGTTCGAGGAAACATTAAAATCGTAGGAAAGGAGAAAAAGGCTGTAAGGAGAAACGGTCGGCCATGGTCAGACAGTTTGATTCATACTGCCACAATTAGCTTGTAAATTTCAAGAAGGAAATCGTATTAAAATTCTATAAAAATTCTATAACCTGGAATTTAGAAAACGCAAGACATGAATATCAATCATTTTTGGAATTGCAACAATTTCAGGTGGAAACGTTGAAAATAAATATTGTTTAAGAAACGTAGAATTAAATATGTAAGAATAATTTTTTTCAGGTATGTATTCTACATGAAGCTAATATAAAATTTCTAAAAAACGTATGGAGAACAAATGTTCTTTACAATAACATGTAAATTAAAAACTGGGAGACTGGCGATATAAACATTAAATATTTTTTAGAAATATCGCGTTTCCCGGAAACACAGTAAAGCCTTCCGAACATTCAAATCAGTTCATAGTAAAAACGTAGATAGAAGAACATCTCTTAAGGCAAATACGAATCGAACTGAAACGGAAATGCGATACTAAAACTCGACACAGAAGAATTGTTAATTGCTACTTAAGAAACGTCGATCAACTGTTCTCCATATCACACGGCGAAGTTGATGAACTATGCAAATGCGCGGTTGAAGTTGAAGTTCGACAGATATATATAAATGAAGAAATGCAAATTCGAGGCTTGAGAAATGTTGGGCTGTTCGGAAAACAAGGTAAACAAGAGGAAGTCAAGGAAATGATTGCCACCTGTCTGTCTCCATAAACCAGTTTTTTTAGTGGATCTGCAAGCGAATCCGAACGTCATTGTTGGAAAAAAGAATGTGCGTTTGTGTCAGTGTAATTATGGACGATTCATCGACTCGAATCGAACCTGTATTCGAAAATCATTCGTTTAAATGAACAAATATCATACAACAATTTGTGTATCCTGATCTGGACAAAATAATTCATTGGTCCAAATAAATAAATTATAAATATAATATATTGTATAGAAATTTTTTCATTCGATTGGAGGTACAAAATTTGAAGTAAACAATATATTATTATGTATTATACTGTGAAGTGAGTGCACTGTTATGTTATGTTATGTGCAATGCACTGTTACGTGCACTGTACTGTACATTGTGTAGCAATGAACTATTACATAAATCAAGTCAACAGCACATTTAGCAGTATTGAAAAGTTGATGAGCATACAGCGGATCTCTTTATGCAAATTAAAAATGTTTTGCAGTGATTGTGGGAAGCAGAAAAAACATACAAATTGATTTCATCCCTTAATGACTTTGTTACATTAAAAGCAACATTACAACATTCTTGAAATCTTTTACTGTTTTATATTCCACCCAACCAATTTCTTCATGAATCCGCGGTCTATTGATGAGCAAAGTGGAAACGCGGAAAAATTGTAGAAAATTTTTATTTCGCATAAACATCATAGTATGCGTTGATTTTTTTTTATTACAAACGCCTCCATTTTTCCAGTTTATAGAATTCGATTTGCTTGGAGATGTATCGCAAGAATTAACGTAATGAGACGAGCCTGAGGTTGTTATATAGGCCAATCAGTCACGAAGAAAAATCCGCGTGCGGCGGATGTGAAGAATTATCGTGGAATTGCCGGCTACTGAATAATCTGCCGTTAATAATCATATTAATGTTAGGATTTAGACCATGAAAACGTTTCGCAGCCGTGTCATTGCCGACCGGCGACAAACGCCGGTAATTGTCGTCCTCGATGACGATGTCTGAACCGTGCCGATCTCCTGCGATCAAAAACAAAAAACGGGAGCCGAGCACGACATCCACGAACTAATGACTAATTAGATATTCCTCGAAACGCACCGCAATTTTTCCGCGGCTATAATAAACGCGTGTAACGACACGGTACTTTTATACGGCGGACCCGATGCCTGCCGATGATTGTTCCTTTCCATGCTTCTTAGAGGCCGCCGCAAACTTACATAATTTTTAGATCGGTGAATCACTAACCGGTCATTTTGCGCGTCTATGTATATGCTCTAAATTCATTTTTCTTATGAGTAGAGAACATGTAGAACATTTGTTTTAATGAGTACAGGATATTTCAGACACGTGTTTCGACGAGTAGAGAACATGCAGAATATTTGTTTCAATGATTAAAGGGTGTTTAAAGCCCCTGTTTCAGTGAATAATAAACTATAATAATCTATCTTGAGTAGAGGTCAAATGTAGGACATCTACCTTGAGTAGGATATAATAAAAATATTTTCAGTGGAGGGAATATGTAGAACATTTGGTTTTTCATAAGCAAAGGATATTTGGGTCATTTGTTTCGATGAGTAGAGAACATGTAGAATATTTGTTTCAATGAGTAAACGGTGTTTAGAGCCCCTGTTCCAGTAAATAATAAACTATAATAATCTATCTTGAGTAGAGGTCATATGTAGGACATCTATCTTGAGAATAGGGTGTATAATAAAAATATTTTCAGTCGAGAGAACATGTAGAACATTTGGTTTTTAATAAGTAAAGGATATTTGGGTCATTTGTTTCGATGGGTAGAGAACATGTAGAATATTTGTTTCAATGAGTAAAGGGTGTTTAGGGCCCCTGTTTAAGTGAATAATAAACTATAATAATCTATCTTGAGTATAGAGGTCAAATGTAGGACATCTACCTTGAGTAGGATATAATAAAAATATTTTCAGTGGAGGGAATATGTAGAACATTTGGTTTTTAATAAGTAAAGGATATTTGGGTCATTTGTTTCGATGGGTAGAGAACATGTAGAATATTTGTTTCAATGAGTAAAGGGTGTTTAGGGCCCCTGTTTAAGTGAATAATAAACTATAATAATCTATCTTGAGTATAGAGGTCAAATGTAGGACATCTACCTTGAGTAGGATATAATAAAAATATTTTCAGTGGAGGGAATATGTAGAACATTTGGTTTTTAATAAGTAAAGGATATTTGGGTCATTTGTTTCGATGGGTAGAGAACATGTAGAATATTTGTTTCAATGAGTAAAGGGTGTTTAGGGCCCCTGTTTAAGTGAATAATAAACTATAATAATCTATCTTGAGTATAGAGGTCAAATGTAGGACATCTACCTTGAGTAGGATATAATAAAAATATTTTCAGTGGAGGGAATATGTAGAACATTTGGTTTTTAATAAGTAAAGGATATTTCAGACACGTGTTTCGACGAGTAGAGAACATGCAGAATATTTGTTTCAATGATTAAAGGGTGTTTAGAGCCCCTGTTTCAGTGAATAATAAACTATAATAATCTATCTTGAGTAGAGGTCATACGTAGGACATCTATCTTGAATAGAGGTCATATGTAGGGTAGATAAAACTATTTTGAGTGAAGAATAAGTAGGACACTTGCTCATTGAGTAGAGAACACATGGGGTATTCGTTCGAGTGAATTTGAAAACACGAGTGGAGGTCATTTGTAGGAGATCTGTGTTGCCTAGAGAGCAAGTAGAATATTCCTTCGGCGAGTAATCAACGAGTAAAGTGGAACCAGTCGACAACCTGTTCAAATTACATATTTTCAATAACAACCATGTATACAATTCCACGTACCAAGTCTCCTAAGCTAAAACACTCATTCGTTAAAAGAATGTACCTACTGACAATCGATCCACCATATCCATTAACAGCTTTATTAATGATCTTACAAGTTTTCTCGCCGTTTCTAAGTACCCTCATGCTTATGTACGAGTTTGTATAAATGAAACACAAACAGAAAAAGCAAATAGAATCCACGTTAGACATTAAAAACACACTATTGATTACCGCCAACTAATACTGTCTAAACTCTCTCTCTCTCTCTCTTTACCGTAACATTAATATCCGTGGAAAACCGTTCAATCATCCGAACAAATTAATTAAAGAAAACTATACATCACGTATTCGGAAACTGGCGAACTATCCTAACGACTTCTAAATGCGCTTTGCTGTAGCAAAAACTTTCGTTTTCTCTTCGATCGAAGACAAAGCTGTGATGAAATAATGACAAATGAGTCGTCCGCGCGAAGAACGGAGGAGGATTTAATGGAAAAGAAGTTTGAGGCGCGTTCGAATGCAATTTTCTGCAGCTGGAAAAGCGAACACGGCGAGTACATTAGTTACACTGTTTCTTTTCCACGAGCAGCCAAGTGGGACTGCAGTTCACGCGAGTGCATGAGAAGCACAGTTTCTTCGCTTTCGTCGCGTGGAAAGTGAAATTGTCGGAGGACATTGCACTCGGAATTTACTTTTACACGTAACTCGAGTTACGGCGGCTTCGGCGAGCCGTTATCGAAAGTACGGCTCCGCAAAACCTTGTGCGAAATTTATCCGGCACACAAAATGCAGGCCATAAACGTTCCTTAAAAACACACTCGAGAATGTTCTTCGAAATAATGATTGTAATAGGAAGTATTAAATTGTGCCTTGCTTATCTTGCTCAATAACTGTTCCTTAAAAAGACGCTTGACAATGTTCTTCGAAATAACGATTTAATTAGGAAGTATCAGATCTTATTTATTACTAGACTGTGAATTTTTAAGCAAAATATAAATTGTGTGAAGCAGGAACTGCAACTTTACTTCTACTGTTAATGGTTCGAAGCCAGAAATAATATAATCAAATTTTAAAATTGTGATATTTTTACTATATTTTCTGTTTCAATTAATTTCAACATAAATCTATACTTAAAATTAATACATTTGAAAATTACATTGGATAAAATAGATTGAATGATTTACATTTTTTACAGTGGTTGTTTAATATGAAACTGTGGACTTTCTAAATGCAATTTTAGAACGACCGATGTTAAGAATTTTTTTAAAAAGGCAATTTGCAGAAACTGGCGAAAAAGAGAGCAGAGATAGATATGCCATTGTTTTAGTTATTTTACTGGTTTCGATATCCGCTTCTTTACCGGGTCACCGTTACAGTAATGAGCGAGCGTCAGTTTTTAGGCGCGATAAACTAAACGCGAGACGATAACGCGTGGCTCGGTGCTCCGCTTGTTTAAACATATAAAAGAAAAAAAACTTTCCGCTTCGCGTCGACCAGTCCACTAGATCCCCAATGTTGTTTTCAAATCTGTAGAAACTTCCCTCAACTAATAAATCATCAGGAAGTTTGAAAAGTGTACAAATTAGTACTTTCAAATAATTTTCAACACGTCTTATCTACTTACAAAGGTTGACACAGTTCTTGCAGGAACGTATTTAAAATCTAAATTTAGTGATAAGAACGATAGAGACATGTTCGATTATAACGAATTTGTAGAACGTAGAAGTTAAAGTGAACAGAATGTAGTGTGTCTTCGTGAGATCTGTGTTTTCTGGAGTAGTGCAATTTTTAAAACGATATTCGGGAGATAGGAAGTCAAGGTTCAGCGTAAAAAGACACTACCGGTTCTATTTATAAAATCCCGAGGCTGTCTCGAGTTATGTTCAGAAGCCAGTGGAAGATTCACAAATTGGTCATTTTTTAAATTGCACCTCAAGACTATTAGTCAGTATAAAATTAGAAAGAAGAATGAATACATCAATACTACGCTATGGAATCTACAAGGCTATTAAAAAGCATTAATACCGTGTTCAAAAATTCTGTAGAAAAGATTCACAAAATGATCAATTTTTTAATTGCACCTCAAGACTATTAAGTCAGTATAAAATTAGAAAGAGGAATGAATACACTAATATTACGCTACAAAATCTACAACAGTATTAAAAAATTCTGTAAAGAAGATTCACAAAATGGTCATTTTTTAAACTGCACCTCAAGACTATTAAGTTAGTATAAAATTAAAAAGGAGAATGTTGATACACTAATATTACGCTATACAATCTACAAGAGTATTAAAAAGCATTAGTAACGTGTTCAAAAATTCTATAGAAAAGATTCACGAAATGATCAATTTTTAAATTGCACATCAAGACTATTGAGTCAGTGTAAAATTAGAAAGAGGAATGAATACAATTACGCTATAAAATCTACAACGGTATTAAAAAGCATTAACACCTTGCCTTATAATAAAAATGTATGTCAATAATTCCCTACAACCGAAATAAAATTCTATTTTGGTTTTGTTAATGTATAGCTATTGAAGAACATATTGAAGGCATACAATAGATATAAGTTTGCTCCTTTTTTAGGAATTTACGATCTACAAAAAAGTTCAATAATGACTGAAACCGTAAAATAAATCG
This sequence comes from Lasioglossum baleicum, assembly GCF_051020765.1. Taxonomy (NCBI): domain Eukaryota; kingdom Metazoa; phylum Arthropoda; class Insecta; order Hymenoptera; family Halictidae; genus Lasioglossum; species Lasioglossum baleicum. The sequence goes on from NC_134941.1 coordinate 9,808,536, forward strand.
TAGGGCTAGGGGTTAATACCGCGTTCAAAAAATTCTGTAGAAAATAGGATTAAAATACAAGGTATTTCACCTCGCTTAAAAATTAGCAGGAATTTTTGAAATCTAATATGAAAATTTAAAAAATTCCACGACAGCGTTAAATAAATTCCGAAAATGATACAAATAAAGTGCAAGGTATTCGCTGCTTAAAAAATAGCAGGAATTTCGAATACGATAATTTTGGTTTCACTATTGCTGACTATTGGATGACCTCGAACAGCGTTGCGGCCGGGACCGATAATCTCTTTGGAGAAAGACGCGCTTTATCGGGCGTCGGGAAGAGGTTACGTGATTGTGTAATATATCATCGGCGACCTTGACATTAATTTAGTGCAAGCATCTCAAGGTCACGGGACAGGTTCGACGGATCGTTAGATCGAAATAGATCGTGCACGGCCAAGGGAGAGAAAAAGAATTCCGCCGGATAAAAAAGAAGTGGCTGTGTAGTAATGGTGCAACGATTAACATTTCGAAATCTGGAATCCGGGCTAAAAATATCCAACGAAACTCGTTGAACGACTTCTTCCGAAACGACATTCCTTTTTTCACTTTTTCACCACTACCTTTTTTTTCTCCGTTCCACTAGATAGATTTTTGTGTACAATTTTATTGTGCAGTGTTTATTGTCCTGACACGTTCGTCACCGCTTTGCATACCAAACGTGGAATTAAGTGGAATCATTTGTATAAAAGGAACCGATTTAATTCCGTAAAAAATTTCTGATAACACGGTTTTTATAATTTTTTAATTAAACGAATTCGAGAATATGAAAATTTTTATCAAATTATGTGGGCTCCACACTTTTAGCACGTTTCGGGGCACAGCTGTGGAAAGAACCACGTTAGGACAATTTAGTTTACAGTGAGGAACTTGCGTTTTAGAAGAAATCTTTTAGAAAAAAATCTTGGCAGCCGATGCCATTAGAAACGAGTGAAAAGTTTATCGTCGAGGTCCAGGAGGAGGGCGGCGTTATCATCGAGTCGGGTCGTTCGATAACACGGCTGTCTATTTATGTCACGGTGTTTCTATCAAAGTTTCTAGCGAATCTGCCGAACCGAAAAGTATGCAAATCTTCTACTTACACGCGTCCCGGGAAACCAATACGCGAACTATACTTGTTAGGTTATTTCATTCTGCTCAGCTTACCTGCAAACAGATAACAACGCCACGTTAGTCACACCATTTAAATAAAACAGACACGGGACTCCGAAACGAACAATTTCTCAAGATAAAAATTAATTGTACGAACGAAAATAATTTCCGAATCACAAGTTTCGGAGATATACAAAGCTGAAAGATTCTGCGTTCATGCAACTCGATTTCTTCGTCAATTAAAAATCGTCATCAAGGCCAGGATCACGTTTACGAGGATCTCGTCAAGGGAAGGGTGATCTGCAGATCACACACACACGTTTTAGAATCGAAGAAAAAATTATTTCGCGACACCGTGTAAAAAGAACGTCGACGTCTGCACATTGTCTTACATGTCAGACAAGAAGCATGGAAAATTCGACGTCGTAAAGCCGAAACTTGGGAATTTACGATCGCTCGAATACCGAATTAGCGGCCATAAACTTCGCCAACGCTTCGTTCCCGCTCGCATTTACATTTTGAATATGTACGTTCCCATTTTATGCATTATCCAACTTTTATTACATTAGCCCGCCGAAATTCTAAATATAAGAGTCGCGGATTACTTTCACTTGTCTCGGTTGAATTTACTTTTGATTTGCTGGAAGGCCTTTGTCGACTCTCAAGCTTATTTCGCACATCCCACTTCGATCAACCTTTACTTTGCACAAAAAGTTCAACAATTTTATATTAAATTCATTGCAACATTGTTTGACTACTTATAATTCACAGAAAGTGTCAGAAATTCAGTCAAACGATTAAAAATGATTAAAAAAATCGTGCTATGACCTTTTGCAAAGAAATATCCGGGGGTCAAGGGCTCGTCATTTATCGGACGAGCCCCTGAAAGCGAAGTCAGCGTCCTTGAGCGTTTCTGCGCTTCGGCGACAAGGAAAGAAGCGATTCACCGCGAGGAAGCGCTAGAACAGCGCGGAAACGGGGATCGTAGGGGGTCGGTGGGTGGGCGCGTAGGATCCTCGTGGAAAATTAAAACCGGCAACAACAACAGAAGAAAAATGGGGGGAAATGAATAGTATAAAGTCTCCTGAGTAATCATTTTCCAGCGACCGATGGCGTTCGAGGAAAATCCAATTTCGCGGATCGGCTTTCCTAGGTGTCGCGAGAGAGCACGTGGATGCGCGCGTGCTGCACCGCTGTTTATACATGCGACCACGGTGCAACCGTCTCTCGCTCTCGGAGGAGAAAGAAGGAGAGCGAGAGGAAGAGAGAAGCACAGTCGAGCGTCAGGGGATACACTGCCCGTCAAAAGTTTCGGGACACCTGCGGCACATGCATTATGGATGCGGATGCGTTTCCGACGAGGAACTGCGATTCCTGCAACTGCACAGTCGACCGTATTTATTCGCGGCGGACAGCATTTCGCGAAGCGATGAAACAAATTACACGATAACAAACAGTTCCGAGGAGAGATTGAAAGGGTTGTGGAATTTTTTAACACCAAAAAAATCCAAGTTGTAGATGGTTCGGCAGAGGAGGACGACTCTCGAAAAATTGCCCACATTTAACCCGTGATAATTGTGGTAAATGAGTGGGTGGAAATGCATATTTGTGTTTAATAGTAATTTAATATACTTAACAATTATATATATGCTAATACAAAATAAAGAATTCACTCTCTGCACGTGGCGTTCATAGATCGACTCAAACATAACCTCCAAGAACAAGCACTCCCTCTATATGTATACTTCTGGCCTCTCACTCACTCACGCGTGCTCACACTTCCATCTACACTCTACATACACAACTCTTACACACAATACAAAACAATCATCACTCACAATAATTTCGTAAAAACGATCGTACAATAATCAATCTCGGCTCGTTTCAAAGCTGGAAGCTTCTAATTTCATAAACCATCTGTTATATTTTTTTCTAAGATTTTTTTCAGGATGTAGCGGGCGAGGAACTGAAGTTTTCTCTCGAAAATGCTGTAAATTTGAAAGATTGATGACTCCTCTCTTTCCAACGTGACCTTAAAAAGTGGTGTACCATTTTATTTTGTCGTGTCGGCACTTTACAGTAGAATAACCCAGACCTAACCCAGACAAAAAATTCATGCAGAGTACGTTCGAAGACAGCCTGCGCGCGCGCTGCAGTGAAACTTTTGAGCGATAGTGTATATGCATCGCGTTTGTATAAAAGTAGGAATAACCACGCTGTGCTTGTCGCGCGTACCCCTCCTCTTGTTTCTCCCCCTCCGCCTCCGCGTGCAATAATTGTTGGTTTCTGTCCCATCGGGACGCGCACGTGTACCGACACACAAGCGTCGCGAACACGTACGCGTGATTGCCATTCGTCGTGCACGCACGCGTGTGCGCCACAATTATTCGCATACTTGCGTATATCCCGCGTGCGGACGCGCGCTCGCAAACAGAGACGATCGCTCGCTTGGTTACGCAGCGAAGCTTGATAATCCGTCGTAATGAATGTAAGAGGAAATCCGGATGATCGGGAAAACCGTGGATTGCGAGCGATTTCGTCCTCGAATTGTTAAACTCCACGGGTACGCGCGTGCCCGTCCCTCTAATTGTTTCGATCCCGTTAATGATTTTTCGATTGTCCCTTTGCACGGCTTCCGAACGGTTTAATCGCTCGAAGCCGATTTGCTCGCGGTGTATTCGACTGTCCTCCATTCCGCAGTTTGTCGTTAACAGAAATTCCCGTTCACGTGCGCTTTTTCGCCGTCAGGTGAATTTGATCCGGATTTTCGACCGTTCGCGCGACGCTGATCGATGATGGCACCTCGAACCCCCGATCTTTGGATCACGTTCATTTGAACGTGTACATTGATTTGAATACTTGTAAAAATATATACACGGTATATCAATTTCATTCGGTCTTGCTGGAGTTCTACTGCGAACTTTTTCTGTGGAAAAGTTTGGTTATTGGTGTTTCGCATTTAAATAAACAGCTCCATTATCGACTGATAATATACCTTATATGTTCTATACACGTGAAATAATATTAAACAAATGGCCGAGACTTCGGCCTGCAACTGATAGTAAATGGCACCTTGACTGGAGACGCAGTTACCTTGAAAACGCCACGAAAATGTTAACAATTCAACTAAATAATTTATCTTAAATTATTTAAAAAATGGAAATTCATGCGTGGAAAAGCTGCAACAGAACGAAGAGGGCTCGAAGCTTGTTCTGCGATCAAGATAAATCTGCACGAAATGCGAAAAAAGTCCCGACCACTTTCTCCTCCCACGCTGATCGCAGCAGTCCGCGAGAAAGCACGGAGGAAAAGGAGAGACAGAGAAAGAGAGACGGAGAGAGAAAGGGAGAGTGCATCGCGGAGGTCGTTTAGAATTCCGTTTGGGTCTCGTTGGGCAAAAGCGTGACCCTGAAACGTGAAACTTTAACTGGTGGCGTGCAAGAGCGGCGACAGCGTCACGAGTAACACGTGCACCTTAAACGAAGGCACGTAACGGGAGTGGTGGGATGCGAGAGCTCCACGAGCACCCGGAGGTATAGTGATTTCTTACGGCTTCGTTTAGGCCGGGGATTAAAGCTCCGGCCTTCGAGAAGGTCGGGTGACGGTCAATGTGCCACGGTCTTCGGGAAACGCTAACTCGCTGTGACACACGCCAGACTCTCGCTTTGCTCTAGAAACCGAGAACCGCTTCGAACGAATGTCTTCCATGATCGATTCCGCCTCCTTTCGTTTGATCGCCGAGCATTAATTAGACGGGATAATTGACACCGAGCGCGGCCAAGGTGCTCGAACTATTTTCAGTGACTGAGGAGATTGGGTCTGCGGTGGTCAGACAGAGTCGGTTTACAGAATTCTATTAGGACTCGTTTTGTAATACTCCCTCTGTCCCATAATTATAGCAGCAAGTGAATATTTCAACGGGTATTATTGGCGAATGTAGCTGTGAGTTATGTTGTAGCTCCAGATATAATAGAAAGCATCGCACAATCCTCATGAGAGGGAACAAGAGTTATTAAATCAGGACGCAATAAATTATCCTCGTTTTTATGCGCAAAATTGCGAAGCCTTCAATCAAAATCAATGTTCCATGACATCTGTCATTTGTTTTGACGCATCTTTCAATTTTTAGGTTCACCTAACTATTACGAATTATAACTACTTTTCTAATTTCATCCGCTGATCGAAATCAATTGTTTTATTTCAGTTGAATAGCAACCCATTGTAAAAGTAAGATGAAAAGAAACAGGTTATGCTGGAAGCAACGAAGAACGATGGCTCTAATAATTTTAAGCTCATGCATATAGGCAAAGCAAAGTATCTACAAGTTTAAAATGCAGTAACGAAATTATTGAAAAATCCAGAAACTGTCTGAACACTCTAACTAAAAATTAGAAGTAATATTTTTAATTTATTGTTTAATGTAATCTAGTTTTTTGATATGTTGCCTTCTATATTTATTTTCTTTTGCTACTATCATTATGGGACGAATTAAATTCGTCAACTGCTATTATTATTATGGGCAGATGCAGTAGTAGAGTAGTCGAATTAGAATTGTCGATAGGCTTTTGAATTTATAAGAAAGAATCTCTGAATTGAATTTCTTTATATATTGTATAGGTATTGAAATACTGTACGTCGATAGCACCACTTGTAATTTGTACGAACTCATTTGTACATCGGTACAGTGAATACCCTTTCACAACAGAAGGCAATTAAATTGGCTTTGTTTGAACAAACACGTGGGACACTAATATAAAATCGAGTTGCACTATTTTAAGACAATCCTACCAGACTTGCAATTTTTCTTTAAATTTTGAAACTACGATACATTCAAGGGGATTGACTCTGTCCGGGCAAGACGAGTGTCAAAAATTTAGTATGCTTATTCTGCCAGGATTGAAGGAGAGAGGCAACGTAATTGAATTTGTTCGCACCAGGTGTTCGGTGTCATCTGTCAGCATGATAAATTTTATGATAGATTGAAGGAGGTTGAGCCTGTACAGGTCAGACAATGTGAGCATTATAAGAGGCAGAAAAAAGCTTATTATTTCGTAATAGAAAGGCAGTCGCCGTATTCTTTAGCAACGTGTCATTAGCATCGTTCGTCATTTGAGCATCGAAGGATATTGTTCGGACACTGTTCAGACAATACAAGCACCGCAACAAAACGCTCGTACAGTGTTTATGCTTCTACGATAAAAAAAGACAATAAGAATGGATTTGTTTGCGGTAAGCCTTCGCTGTCATCTGTCATCTAAGCTCTATGAATTTTTATGATGGATGACTTCAAAGAATCACGACAATGTCTGGTTTGTCATAGTTGGTGGAAAGACAAAACCGATATAAATTCGCGGTCCCTTGCATCAAATGAGTGTCCGGTTTAGTGGTAATGATGCAAGGAGGTTGTCTCTCCACTGTTCAGGCAACGTAAGCCTTAAAAATACCGTGTTCACTTTCCCACGATCCGAACACAATGCAATTGCCATTCGTTGACGCCAGCTCTCCAATATCCGTTCGTGAGTTTTCATGACGGAATAATGCAAGATTAGACATAGCTTGACCAGCCCTAGGGATCACGACACATGCTGTCTCACGAAGAACTTAAGGAAATTATGCCCGTATTAGTTGAACAATGTGAACATTAAAGTTATTTTATTGATACTCACTTCTGTAACAATAATGTACCGAAGCTGCTTTTCCTCGTAACAAGTTCTCAGGATTTGTTACGATTTATTTAGGAGAAGAATGTAAGGAGATTGTGCTTGCACTGGTCAGCCCATCTAAAAATGACGAATTTCCAAATTTTGATCTCGGCTCTAAATTAAAATAAATATTTCAGCTGCGATTCTCCAAAAAAATGAAAGAGATTGTGCTTGAAGTGATCAGAATGTCACATACGAATAAAAATCACGTTTCGTCGTGTTTACTTTGAAATAAATATCGCAGCATTCCGCGACCATTTTTCCAACACTGTATACACCGATCGAATCGTACAGAAACACGAGCGGATCGTTGGAAACACGTTTCGAAGGTAAGTTCAGGTACGAAGCGGGACCGCGGTCGCGCAAGTCGCTAGAAATTAATATCGAGAATGCTGACACGTCTATGACGCAAAGTGGAGGCCGACCTGTGACCTCGATTCACATAAACCGCCTGCTCGAACGCGACCGATTCGACGTTCCCGCAGGACCTGAAGAGATCGAGCGTCAATAAACTGACAACAGAGAAAAAGAAATTCTCTCCGCGTACCGCGGGAACGAAAAGAAAAACGGAAGAACACAGGCGATAAGTCAGACCGGAGGATGACGAGAACGAGGAAACATCTTCGCGAACGTTTATTTCTGCGCTCGCTGAAATTAGATTTTAAACACTTTCCACCGACTTGCTCCTCCCTCGTGACCTAAATCCATCTTTCTGATCGGTATCTTGACCTCTGTTAACTCTGGGCTCGCTGAACACGATTGCGAACGCTCTTCATGAACGTCCACAGATCTTTTTCCCTGCAGTGTCGCTTCCGACGATCACGTTTCAACGAATTCATATTTTAATGTGTAACAAGCGTAACATGGATGTTGGAACCGTGTGTGTGGGATAAAATCAATTTTTTTACATTTTGGACTTTAGAATTTAGACACATTCCTGGAATGTTCCCCGAACATTTAGTCTACCACTACCGTTAATCAAGTATACCCGGTAATAAAAGAATTAATACGGACACAGAATGGAACGCAAATTACGAACGTTTTCATTCAGTGATGAATTTTCATTCGAACTGAATGAACGTATTGTCACTCAGTCGGAGATCGGCCAAATTTCTCTAATGAACCGTAACGAGCGATTAGAGGACCAATAGTGGCGTTGCGTAATCGCGTTTTCCTGATGGAAAAAAATCGGAAAAAGGAAAACGAATCGAGGAGAAAAGAAAGGAAGAAGACGCGGATATATTTCGGGGAATGACACGATCCCCGGATTCGTCATTGTTGACGTGACAACGTCAAAGCGCAGGACGGGCTGGTCCGCCCATCCCTAGCATTGTGCCCCCCCGAAGCGCTTTGATCCATTGTGTTCGACGACAATTCGACGAGCACGCCCGACAACGCGGCCGCAACGAGCTCACGAGGTCGTTTGACGTTTTAGAACGCACGCGAGCGCTAAACGGCCGAGTTAAACGACGAAGAACATGGATCGATCAACGATCTTGCCTTTCGGACCTGGAAACCACTCGCAACACAACCATACTACTAAATCCTTACGTTCATTTTCATTTTTTTTATGCTGGAATCGTTCGTACAATTTTATTATAATTTTTTGGTTAATTGAATTTGGCTGCAAACATGCAATTTTACATTTTGATCTATTAAATAATTTGCAGACCTCGATGCAAATCCTGAACTTTGCCTCTTGAACATTTCACTGCGATTTTCATGTATCTAAAAATATGTAGGTACAAGTATTTGAAAGCTCGAAAGCGCTTGAAGCGAACAAAATGGTGGTTCACCGACGTTTAACGTCCCTTTAACTCTGATTTATTGGAGTCGTAATGAAATGCAGTTTCGCCTGTACTCTTTTACATCGTTCGATTTTACAACAAATATATAAACTTGAACCGGAGAAAGTCATCGAAGTTCATTAAACTTTATCTCGACCGAAGCGACCGTATTATACGCGACAGTTTGTATTCGCTTAACTTTGTCTTCAGAAATGCGAATTTAAATGCGCTCAGTTCCTCCAAGTACTTATTAGGACAGTGCACTTTCTCCATTCATATCACGTCGCAGCGCATGAATTATAGTGAGATTGAACTCGCGATAAATAATTTAGAGAACCACTGAATTTATACTCGACTTCCTAGCAATTAAATCGAATCTAGAAAATCGACGAGTTCGAATAGCATTAAAAGGATGTAACAAAAAATGCGCGAACAGCTTTTAATGAACATTGCCATAAATCGCTATAAACGCCCACTTCCTAACAATTAATACAACATCTAGAAATACGCCCACATAACAATTTTTGCACAAAGTACCGCGATCTCAAAAAATTAATTATTGCTGTGAGGTATTTTTATACAAAAAATTGTTTGAATCTTTCTACTCTGTTTTAAATTACAGCTATTCAATTTACGGTTCAATGGACCCACGATAAATTTGTTTGTGTGTTTTCACTGTGGTATCTCTTATAATTTATTCGAAATTGATGTTCATTCATCATTTAGCCCACGCCAGATTTCGAACACAACCTGTGACGATCAAATATTGTTAGAATGACGTTCTGGAATGTAAGGTCTTAACAATGACACAGCCTTCTTATAGAAACAGCACTCAGAAAATTAAATAATGATTTACGAATACTGATTTCTAAGTGTCCATTCACTTCGTTCGCTGGACAAGTTATACTAAATCCATGAAATTCACGGTTCAGTAATAAGAGAGGAATATTCTGCACTTTCGACGCCATTTTAGCGAGCCGTTTCGCGATGAGCTTCGTGTTTTTCCGCGAGTCGCTTCCCTTTTGAACAAAAGAGCAAAAGAGCGGTTGAAAAGGACGAGCGACGAAGAGAGATGGATAGACTGGCTGAACAGATGGCCAGATAGAGACAGAGTAAGTGGAAGACGTGGGAGGATGCAAATGTTAATAGCCTTGAGTCGATTCCGTCGCAAGTAGGATAGGTGCATAGGTGAATTCACACGTTCGCAAGCGGACACGCATGATTCATTCACGCTCCATGTTCGAACCCGTTAACTCGGATCGCCGGAGTCAATAAATAACTTTGCGCGACAAGGAACGCGGGCCTGAACCCAGAAATAAATAAACAATCCGCTGAACTCCGCCGCCTAACCAAATCAACACATTCCGCTTATTATTGAACTATTTCAGATTATATTTTACCACGCTCATATTAATCTTGTAATCGAATTTTAAACCTTCTCCCATAGTCAATCTTGCTGAAATTTTGTATGCACGTAATTTAATTTTGTATGCACGCTTGCTTCCGATGACAATAAAAGTAGAAAATAAAATATATAAAAAAAGCTTTTTAAAAACCACGCTAATATTAAAATGCACTAACAAGAAGAAAATAATGTTTTCCTGGTTCTCTGTAAAATACCGAATCCAGTGAAATGATTAATAATATATTTCCCCAAAATTTTGAGCAATTAGTTCAAAATTTCTTCTGTTATAAAATCGGTGTCGGAATAGATGGAAAAATTTAATATAAATTTAAATGAAATCGTGACATTAGTCACTATACATAAAAGCGTGGGGCGCCCACGAAGATTTCGTCAATATAGTTTAGCGCTCCACGCTTTTATTTTTATACATAGTCATTAATGTCATGATTTTATTTAAATTTATATTAAATTTTTCTATCTATTCCGACACTAATTTTATACCAGAAGAAATGTTGAACTAATTGCTTAAAATTTTGGGGAAAAATATGATGAATCATTTAACTGAATTTCGTATTTTATGGAGAGCCAGGAAAAAAATTATTTTCTCCTTTTTAGTGCATTATATAAGCGTGGTTTTTAAAAAGTTTTTTCAATATATTTTATTTATATACCGTTTTATTGGTCAATAGTTAAAAATATCGTCTGCATCCATTGCAACGTTTGAGAACCGAGTGAGAATTGATTTCCTCCTGGGAATTTATTAATTTACAAATGATATGTCGATGCTCTCAAGTTCTTTGAATTTTTCTCTTGCACTGCCAGCTTCAGGTTTGATTTTAAATTATGAGAATGTCCAATGTCCAATATTTAAAGATTCAGAATAAAAATATTGTGACCTATATTAATGGGTCTACAAAGGCTAGAATGATCGAAAGTGACGATATAACGGAAGTTTCTGATTAGTACCTTTCTTGTGGATTGTTATTAGATACAAGAGCGCGCCTGTAGATCACGGCTGAAATTGAAGGGAGAGAAATGATGGAGAAAGTCCGCGGCGTGTATGATCTAAGTCGATCGTTAGATCACGCCGCGATATAATTGCGGATAAAATGTAGGCAACCTGATGTAAGCAACAGGTGGGCGTTTCTGATTCGCGAGTAGTACTCTCGTGTTTTATCCGCGCGATCCACGCTTGTCGATTTTCCACGGAAAAAGCTTATCGATCGAATTTTTCTTCGTCCGCTTCATCCACCTAATTAAACATCTGGGTCGTGCTATTAACATATTACTGGGATTTTCTTTTGTTTCTATCTATACCTTACAATAAATCAGAAACACTCGTGAAGAGATATTTATAAGAGTATTTCACTTGATCGTGGAATTGTCAAGTATCGAAATATCGAAAATAAAAATTCTATGAAAATGAGTTTACTATCGAGTTGCTATAGATAATTTGCGGTTTGAATATTTTAGTAGTATTTATAGTGTTTATAGTATTTTCCACTCTATCTCGCCATAACGCTCTTATCAAGCAGAATATTTCGAATACAATTAGCTACGTTCTAAAAATGAATGTAGTTTGCATAAAGAGGGAATAAATTTAGCGAGCTATCGCGAGAGATAATTCAAAAGAAGTTAGAAAATACAAGAGTTTCAATTTCAAAGAGAAAATGTGTCCGGCGGTCGAACCGAACAGCAGGTTACACGTGTCTAAACAGATTTGTCCGAGGCTCGTCTGTCTCCAATTTTCGCAATGATTTTCCATTTGTTTTTGCGATGCGTGCTTTGAAAATAAAAAACGTTCTGGCGAGATAGAAAATCTCTCGACGATTTCATATGATTTACGACGTGTTTCAAGGAGTACCGGAGATGAAACACGCGGAGGCACGAAAGAGAGACGTTCACTGGATTTTAATATTCATACCTTGTTATACTACGTGTTTAATGAGCGATGACGCAAAACAGGCGGACGGTGTCATAATTTCGGCCGAGGAGAAATTTGAGAGATGAATTCCGTCGTGACAGGGGAAAGATCATTCACAAAATCGCATTCCGGTAACCGAGAACATCGAACGTACACAGACAGATCTGTACCTATTGTAGAGAAGGTTCTAATTATCAATTTATTATATCTTTTGCGTTGTAATTTCTATTCTAATTCCAGCGGTTATAGTCGAATAAGACTGTGGACGTAAGTATCTAAAACGTGCAGGCCCGTTTGAGGAACTTCAGCTGACCTTTAGACCAGCTTCATGGCTTCACCCGAGTAATCTAATTAAACACACCTTTGCCAAACGTATGCCAAACAATCTCTAGATAGAATCTCCGAGCTTCAGATTGAGACTCTAGGAGCTCGAATATGCAAAAGGATTCACTGTCAATTTAGATTATGTATGTACAAGAAAAATTGCGAGACCAACAAAAAAGTGTTCTAAGAGATACACATTTTTGGAGGTTTAGAAATATTCATAATTCAACAAATTATTAGAATTAATACAGCGTAACAACTTCTTCTGAAATTATTGTTTAAAACTAGTCGAGCTTCTCTTTTCTATACAGCTCAGTCATTAAAAAGCCTATTAATAAGCTTTTCCGTTGAGTAAAACCCTTACAGGCGTGTACAAACTAATTGCAGCTTTTAAAATTTAATTTTTGATGTAGTGGTCATAAACATGGTACTTGAAATTGATGTTGCCCGGGGGCTACAAAATCAGATGGATAATAAGACCTTCGAGCATCGGTAAAACCAAACAAATCTATTACATACTGTCAAATTGCCACGATGACAACAAAGACCCCGTCCCACCAAGTTCACAGCTGAAAGATCAATAAGAGCCCGAAGAACGCTTCGAGCTATCGACACCTCCGTGGCTCGACGGGGGGTGGTACACCGTGGAACCACCTAGAAACTCTCTAAGCAACGACACCCTACCATTGACATAGACGTGGTGCTGCCTCCATAGGTGTTGATACTGGCTCCACCTCGAGCTGGTGCTGTCGTCGTGTATAGGCGGAAGTGGCCCGTGCACCACCTGATGCCCGTGTGACGTGGGCGGCAACGGCGGCGGTGGTGGTTGTTGGGGTTGTTGTTGGTGCGCAGGCGCGACCACAATGTGCGGCTGCGGGGGTTGGACCGTTTGCTGATGCTGTTGCTGCTGGTGGTGCGCTTGGTGCAGCACGCCTGGGACCGGCGGTGGCGCCAACTGCTGATACTCCATGGCGCAGCTCATCGATTCACCCTCTCACGCGAGCATTTAAGTCCTCGTACCCCGTGTCGATCGAACCACTCTCACACCGTCTATGATACACCGTACAAAATCCACCAACCAGTTCACCGAACAGTTTCTATCCTTCGGAACCGAATGCTCAAAAGGCGACACAAAAACAGCAACTACAAAGGCTGAACAAGAGGCTACCACAGCTCGAAAAGAGACTTCAAAGGCTCGGTAGGAGGACAGGTTCGATTTCCAAGGTCCAACAGACGGCTAGCACGGGTGAACCCAAGCCCGAGGCTTCGCGTTCCCAGTTGTCTATTTGTCCCTGCATTCAACACAGCTCCTAGTCTCTTTCCCAAGTCACGAACCACCTGGAGAACTTCGCGGCGCACTATACACTGACTCCCGGTGTCCTAAGGACCCTGGGACCTATAAGAAGCTAGGACCTCTAACTGCCACCGAGGGACCAGTGAGACCACGTGGTGATCTCGAGGCGAAGCCACCCTCTCTCCCCCGAGGACCACTGTTCACTGTCAACCGGAGGGCATCGAGGGAGCAGCTCCGGTTTCGCAAGCACACCGAGTTCTTGTTGACAAACTCTCTCGCCAACCACGGTCTCCGAGAGGCACAGGGTCCCAGGTGCGAGACCTGTTCGCAGACGCACGGAAAGGAGAGCGCAGCACGGTACCGCCGTCGTGTGTCGACTGTCAAAATCAGCGATCGTCAGCGTCTATCCGTCGCCGGTGTTCGCCCATTGGGCCGTCACCGTTGCCGGAAGCTAGACGCCGATTGGCCGGTGCTCGCGGGTTCCGGATAGTGGGGGGAGAGCTTGACGGTGACGCGTTTCGTTTGTCCTGGGACCACGAGAGAGGAGAGCCAGCGGAGGGAGAGAGAGACAGCACGAGGAAGGGCGGAAAGGGAGAGGCCGAGAAGCTGCTCGGCGATCAAGGGATGAAGGAGAGGGGGTTGGAGCAGGATAAGAGAGAGAATGAGAGAGAAAAGATACTGTGACAATGAAGGAAGAAAGAGGGGAGAGAGAGAGAGAGCGCCGTGCCTCGAACCTGCGGCGTCCGGAAAGACACTGACTGCTCCGACTACGATCCAGACCCTCTCTCTTTCTCCAACTCTGTCCCCCCTCTCGCACGCTTCTCCCGCGAGCACACGCGTCCACGTTCTCTCCCTCCACCGCACGTCTAGCTGCGTCTCTCTCCCGTTCATCGAACATCCGCTTTTTCCCGCCCCCACCCCCCACCAACCGGTACCACCGTCTTCACCCCTTCCTGAGCCCCTCTGTAGAGATAAACTGATCCACCACCACTCCTCTCCACACTACTCTTCGTTGAATGGAGATAGATAGCGGTGTCCCTGTTCGACCAGCGTTCGCCACGGTAACGGTATCTTCGTTTCGCGGAGCGTCGTTTCTCTTTTCTCCTTCAACCCCTTTTCCTTTCGGACCTGCGCGCTTCGCGATTTTCTCGAGCGATCGTGGCGATTCGCTTTTCCGAAGAGCGACGCGACCAATCCGGGAGCCGACAGGTGCCCGGGGCTTCCGTGTTTGCGAAACCCCGAGGTGGAGGCCTTGAGATTCGGCGAGGACGTCGCGGGGGTGAGAGCGATGCTAAAGGGATGGACGGCTGAGTCAGCGGTTTTCGGGATTGCCAGATGTTTCTCGGATGATGATCACTTTTTCTTCGAATTTGTTTTGATAAAATCGCTTTCAATCGATGACAAAGGCTAATTAATTATGTTACAACCGTAGACAGCCGAAAAAGAACGAAACGATTCAACAGAAAATTGATAAAGACCTGATTAATTCATGAAATTTTCGTCTCCGCCAAGAATTTCACCTAGCCCAGACCCAAGCAAACTAAAAGGCACATTAAACCTAAATCCTGAACCATAAACCAGATCAACCTGTACACTCAATCTACCTTAACACAACCCCGTGAACAACTGCGAGCGCATGAAATGCTCGGACAGATTTCCATTCGAGATTTTACTTTCCAAAACTGTTAATCTGAGGAACGAGTTTCCAGACAGCTCTCGTTCCAATAAAATAACGCCGATCGGCGGGGTTAGTGAAACAAATAACGCGTCGTGCGACGGGGACAGAAGGCGACAGTCATTGTGACGCACGTGGAGAAAGAAAAATGAAAGAAATCGGAACGTGGCGGCTTGAGATCGAGAAGGACCCCCGAGCACACGCAGCTTGTCCCCGTTTTCTACGTCAGATCGACCCACTTCCTGGTGCCGCGGTTCGATCGTGACCGATCCATGAAATTAACGGTAACGGAGCGGCTACGGTGCTCGCCAGGTAAAATCGAAAGTGGCGAAATGCCGCGACGGCGACGCCGCCGCCGCGCCGCGCGCCGAGCCAATCGGGGGGGAACCGGACGGTTTTACGGGGACCGTAAGGGGGCACCGCGAGTGGGGCACGGAGAGAGAGTTCCCCCGGTTCCTCGGGAAAGATTCTAACAGCTGCGACTACTGCCTTCCTCGTAACGCTAACGCTGGATAAATGACCGTCTAATCACCCGCAATTAATCACTCGAACAACCCCTTTTTCTCGAAGTGAATTAATTACTCTTTCTTCGAGGTGCTTAAACATTTCGAAAAATTCCAATTCTGGAAAGATTTCCATTTCTTCCTCGAAGATAAATTCCAGCAGAAACTTTTCAGGTGCAGGTCTATCCAGGAATAGTAAATATTTCTTTATTGGTGTTAATATCATTGCTCACCTTTTCGTTATAAATATTTATATAAGAGTTGACTCTTTTTGATTTTGGTAAATTGTCAACGTAGCGTGCGTAATTATTCACAACTCGGCAAACATAGCCTGTATATTCACGTGCGAAGCTATTTTCGTCGCGGAAAGAGGATTAATAAACCCCACGCAGGCTATACTTTCGTGCAGAAGTTATTTCGGTCTGGAAATACAAAGGTGGAGGATAAACACAGTGCCGAAGAAAAGAGGGGCGATGATCACGTGCGGAGAACAAGAAGAGACCGAAACAGAGGAAGAAGCGAACGGTGAAGGAGGAAGAGGAACGACAATGAAGGAGGAGAAAGGAATTCTTCCGTGACCCGCGCGAGCCTGCCAGCGGTTTCCGCGTTCGCACAACGCGGCTACGGGACCGGTTCACCGGTGATTCAGAGCTTTATGCTTCTTCGTGGCAAAATTAACGTCGCCGTCTTCGTTTATCCGTATCCTCGCCCTCCTCCGACCGCCATTTTTCCCTTTCTCCCGACGCGACTGGTCGAGCTACCACGAAGAGAAAGGTCGCCCGGTACCAACGAAAACGAAACGGGAACGCTTCCCGACTCGTCCCGGTTTGCTGTTTCGAACCTAACTCCGCAGAATTTATGTTTGGAGTTCGACTCCGCGGGGAAATACTCTGTTGTGTCATAAAGCACTTCCGCGCAATCGCCGGTCAACTGTCACCGAGTAATAGTTGAGTAACAACGCTGCAGCGATCGAATTCTGTAACTGTAACTGTGATCTAACAGTGGAACTGTTAGGCTCTGCTAAAAGTTTCTCTCGCAATGTGTTTGTTTACTGTTGTTACATCAATTCAGAATGATGAACAATTCAAATTTATATCTGGGCTAGGTGTTAATGGAGAAAATTAATTTTTAATTTAATTTCTACTTGAAGCAAATAGTGAATTTTAGTGTACCGTGTGGATCCAGGGTTCGAAAAAGGTGTGGGATCGATCGGATTACGAAATGATCGCGAAATAAGGCCGATGGAGGATCCGTGGAACAATTCCCGGGTCTGTTTCTCTCCGAGTGGATGCCGGGAGTGAAAGGAAGCAGCCAGGATCAACAGGTTGTCTCGATTCCCATTTCGTGCAGCATCGTTAGACCGTAGCTACAGTTTAACCTTTAGCCGGGAAACGAAAGCGTCTCTCTCTGCCGAGCATCGAGATCTCCGGGGTCTCTCCCCGTGAAGAAAAGAAGTTCGCTTTTAACAGCTTGTTATTACGGCAGCTCGCCGTTCGAATTCGCATCGTTCGCCGCACGACAGGTAGGCCTCCTCTTGTTTTGCACGTGGTGCACGTGTGAACCGGGCCCTGAACCGCGTTCAATCCGCGGCGGTGCGATTGACGTAATAATACGTCCGAGAAGCGAACGATTCCCTAAGCGAAATGCACCTCGATCGTTCTGCATGATTGATTTTGTGCGTTGTCTGTTCATCGTACTGTAAATTTAATTCCTTTTTCTTCAGACAAAATTAAACTTTTGTCCGTCGATCACATGATACAGGTTAAAATTAGGATTAAACAGTGAGGTAGACATTAGTGAAAAATGATTCGAGTGGCAAAAGGACGGATTCAGCCTGTGGTGGTTGAATTGGCAGCGCAGGCCCGGGCCAGATGTGAAAACGACAACTTTCGGCGGGTCACTTTCTCCTCCTAGTGAAATGTGCCCGGGCGGTTCCCCTACCGCGATTCCGGAATCGAGCCTTGCGGGGCCACCAGGGGCCTCACGAAGTCCGGCCGGCCCCAATTCCTTCTCTCGCTTTTCTCCGTGGAAGGGCCCTCCTAAAATTTTTCGTTAAGTCGGCCACGAAAAGCGGAACGAATCGAAACGGAACCGCTTTCTTTCGGCTGGACACCCGTTAGACGAGTCCCCACCATTCCTTCGCTCCGATTAGACACTCTCAAATTAACCCGGATCTGGTCCTACGTTTTTTTTTAATCTACCCGAGGCCTAGAAATGAAAACTGGCTCAAAGAAATCGGAAGAAAAAATTGTCGAACAAAATTTCACCAAGATATAAAGATCATTAGACTGTGGATTTTATGCATTTATGACAAAAATGGGTACATACAATTTAAATCAAAGGACATGATGAAATTATTTAAGGGCATCAATGTATTAGTTTCAGCTTAATACGATAATTAAAAGAAGAATACAATTTTTATTTGGCTTTTATTTTTATTTTGCATAATGGTCCGCAGCCTAGTCATACTTGAATCGATTCATTAAATTCATCTCACTTTTTGCCTTAGGTAACTCTGATGATGTTTCCACGATTTTTATTGTTCGTCGTAACTCTCGTTTTATTTTCGGCACAGCACCTTGATGTAATCATGTACGTTCTTATTCAGTTACGTCCATTCGAAACGGAAAGTTGCCAGCCCGAGTCGATCAAAGACGTCGATGTCGCGCGGATTATTAAAACATATACAGCTGCCAGGTGTACGTCGAACTTGTCCGGTTTCGACGTTCTCCGGACGCTCTTGTTGGTCTTCGAGGAGAGAAACACAGCTCGGCCATTCTCAATTTGTCGTTGATTTCTTGCACCGGGAAGTGTGCTGAGGGGGGAAGAGTAGCTTAATCACACCGCAAGACGAACGAAGAACAATCACGTTCCGCGTTTAATTGGTATCGCACCGCGAAACCGCGCCGTGCGCCGGCATTCCGCGAAAAAAGAAACGGCCATATATTTTTCAAGAAATAATTGGGCTAAGGCCGCGGAGAGAGAGAAGCTGGTTCTCGTTTTTTCGTAACTCGTTTCAAATCGGGCATGCGAAAATAAAAAGTGAAAGCAGTCGCCGGTTTCTGGTTGTCCACGCTCGTTCGAGATTACTTTCTTTAATGGATCCACCGACGAACCACATCGCAGACGCCGATCAATCTTTTTGTCGATCCGAGAGAAACGCTTTAACCCTGCACAACAATCTCTGCACTTTCTTACGACGGTCTTGTACATTTTTGGAAAATTGCCGAACCGGTTAGTCGGTCCAACGTTAATCAGTTTGGATTTTGTTTGTTAGCAGCATTTTTGTTACACATTATAAAATAATTGTTGGAGACTCACAAAGATCTAGGCCTCTAGTTATGTGCGAGGATGTAGGCACACGCTCGGTAAATCGTTCCGCTCGGCACACGATCTTTAATTGTCAGGTGTCGGTAAGGCACACAGGGCGTTTTGCGATCCGTAACGTAAATGTTTCGCCGCGTTGACAACATCTGCTCGTCAGCTGTGAAATTAGCGGGCTGGAGTCGTTGTGAAGGCAAGTTGCGCTCTTCGTCGACGATGGGACAATTTATACCAGTTGATCATTTATGCATTCGCGCCTGTGCGTTGTAGTTTCAGCCGTTGCCAACTCTGTTGGGCTCTTCAGGTGAACATTCTCCAATTTTCTTCTGCCACTTCAATATTTGTGATTTTAGATGACTTCGAAGCATCACAGAGTTCGGAACATGAAAAGCTTAATTCGTTAAATTCATTTCTATCGAAAAGGATATTTCCATTATTAGTTATTATTAGACAGCGGATTTTATGTATTTATGACAAAAATGAGTAGGTGTAATTTAAAGCAGCAAAAATATTATAAAAGTTTAAACGTACTGTTATATTATTTTCAACCGTTTGTTGCAATTCAGGTAAGACATTTTTATTTTGCATAAAGTCTACTTATTATTGATAAAAATTTTCTACTTAAATTCCAACAAACTGGAGTGAAATTGAAATGTATTTTCTTTCTTAACCCCTTGCCCTACGATTTATTTTACAGTTTCAGTGATCAGAACTTTCTTTGTAGTTCGTAATTTCCTAAACAAGGAGAAAATTTATATCTCTTGTATGCCTACATGTTCTCCGATAACTATACACTAACGAAACCAAAATAGAACTTCATCTCGGTTAAAAGAAAATTAATAAATTAAGTATCATATATATTTATTAAACTCTGTTCAGAATCTTCATCACGAGTCTGACGCGATATTGTAAGACAAGACGAAAATAATAACATCAGTCACTAACGACTAAAAATCCACTGTTTAAAAATCGTTGGAGGACCTTACGAGAAATGGTGAAGTTTGTTTCTCTATCGGAATTGAAGTATAAGAATTTATGATTTCGGCGTCAGGTTCGATCAATTATAAAAATACAGCAAATGTGCAATTATTTAAACATGTATCTTGACGTTTCGATGCCTATGTGGATCATTTTCACAAAGAACATTTATTGCGTCTGAAATGATACATGTTCAAATAATTGCACATTTGCTGTATTTTTATAATTGATCGAACCTGGCGCCGAAATCATAAATTCTTATCTTACGAGAAATGTCTAGAACAGCCTACATCACTTTAATAAAATTATAATCTAAGCCCCAGTCACCTGAAGCTCAGCATAGTTGAAAATACCGCGCGAAGTCACGCGAGGAATTCGTTATTTGCCTGCTCCTGGCATCGCCGCTGTTATCAGCGTGATCTTCTGGCACTCGGCTCGATCTCGATAAATCGGGGAACAATCTGGGGGAAAAGAATCCGCTTCTATTCGATCGTTAATTGGCCGCGATACCGTGGAAATGATCGGGCGGCCGTAAAACGGCGCCGATTTCCCTCGATCGTCGGAAAGCATCTCGTTAGCGGATCGGTGTCAAAGACATAGGGACGATCGACGAATCGATCTTTTTGTCAACGATCGTAATGAGAGCCCGGTAATCGTCAGCCTCGTTACACACGCTCGAGGTGAAGCTCTCGTCGGCCGCGGGTTCGAGAGAGGCTTGTAATTATAATCAATCATGCCGAGCTGATTGAGACGAGACCCGTTCACGGCTCTCTGTCGCGGGTAAGGACGCCGAGGATGAATATAAATTCCTTATATAATCGTTCCGGCTTATCGCGAGCAAGACCCCCGTAGTCCGTACGATCGAAACCGATTTTTCGTTCCCGATTGTGCAATCGGGCCGGTCGATACCGAGACGCATAATTGCAAGATGCGACGAGCCGATCCTGGTTGAAAGGGAACACTGATTGTGAAGCGACGCGCGTTTTTCTAACCGTGCGATTGTAATTATTGGCATGGATTGCACGGATCGATCGTCCGAAGGCGGGAACAAGCGTTATGTAAACTGTAATTGGCTGCAGTCTTCGGAACGGGGGTGGAAACCTTTCGGGAACTGCGAGTGACGTTTTTAGAATCTGCAGGAGGAAGCTGGGGTTTACAGAATTTTTAGAGGGCGTGGAAATTCTTTGCGAGCAGTTTTTACCATCTTTAGAATTAGGAAACTCTGAAGAAGCTAATGGTTTGTCAATATTCACATAAATTAAATGGAAATTATTTCATGCTTTTTAGTGCATTTTTTCGATGTCGGTTTAATTTTATTTTATTCCTGCATGCAGACACTCTCCGAGGGCCACATTTTATTGCGGGTACTATTTATTAACACTAAAACTATCGAGCACTGAAAGCGATTAAAGTGTTTTAGCTGATAAAAATGGCAAGGCTCTATTTATAATAGATTTCGTGCAATTTTTATTGCAATATGCGCTTGGATAAAGAAATTTATCGAGTCATTTTCCATGTAAGCAACGTCATAATTTCAATAATTATAAAATTAATAATGTAAGACCGGTCATTTGGCCGGCAATGGTAGGTTTAGTGTTAATCGTACAATCGCAGCTGTTGAACAACACGTGCCGAACAGGAATAAAATCGTCTTATTTAATTACAATGTGTGAGCACGGGCGTTTAACGAGCAATTCAATAAACCGGCGTGTAGATTGATTCCTCGAGGGGGTTGAAGACGTCAGAAGCGTTCGAGTGAACGTGATCCTGGTGAGATCCTGCCGATATAATGCATTATAGGAATATAACGACCGGTTTTCACTGGAAACGCGTCTTCTCGGACTGACAGCTGTGCGGACGCAGCTTCATTACTCCCCACCCCCATCCCCGGCGTCCTGTTATTTAAACGGTTTTCCGTCATTACGACTGCGGCGGCTCGTCAACGTCGACGTATAATTACGCGGGATGATAATAATAATAATAATAATAATGACAGTGTACCGATAGCCGAGTGTATTCCCGTTTCGCATTGCACTCGATCGTTTCATCAGTTCGGTTCATCGTCGCCGCGGTGAAGAAACGCGTCGGATCTGCCTCCGACGATTTTCCAATCATCGGTTTAACAATTCTGTTGCTTAAATGGAAAACAGAGAAATCTTCGAAACTATTCAACACTATTATTATCATTTTCTTTGACGCAAATGCTCCGTTTACTAGTTGGAAATTATCAGATGATTGCATAAGTTCGTGCCCGAGTTGAAAATAAAATTCGATAGATGAATTTTAGAGATTGGTTAAAGATTTGGTTAAATTAAAATTAAAAAATGGTAACTGTACGTATAATTGATTAATAAAGTTGTATTCTTTAAAATTGAACCATTGAATTTTATTTTCAAATCGGGCACGAACTTATCATCTAATATTCATCAATCAACAAATGCAGTTGTTATCAGCGTATGATACTAGAACTACCAAGCATCGAAAGATAATATTCAATAATTCTTGATCTTGCATAAAAATCCCCAGTCCTATTATTATCCCGGATTTTGATAAAAATTTATAGAAAAATGTGGAGAGGCATTCTGATTGGCAGCGAGCAGGGCCCACATGTCCCCCACCACCGGTGGTCCTAATCCCGGTGTCTTGTTAATTTCTTAAGTATCCCGCAATTTTTCTAGAATCGGCCGAGTTTACACGGGATAGCAGTCATCCGGCCCGGCTATCCTCTCGTTTCCCCTCAACGAGATTATGGTCGCAGCGCGGAAATCTGAGACCAAGCGTCGACCGCATGGGATTATCCTTCCATAACGTCAGCCGAGAGCTAGGCCATAACACTGCATTGCCACATCTTTGCCAGATAAAATGTAGGAGCAGCGATGTTGTCGGTGAAACGAGAATATCTGGCCGTACCTTCGAGATACGTGCTCCACAGGCCAAGAAACATGCGATTGTCGATGCACTTTCCTCCTGGTATCATGCACTTGACGCACAAATTGCCCTACAACTGACAATTCATTTCCTTTCCACGAATTACTGCGTTCCATATCACGGAAATCGCGTAGAGCTAGATCGAGGAGCGTCTTAATAATATCATGGTTTGTTTAAGCAAAAATTTTAATTAAAAGATTGAAACCTAATTCGTTCGAGTGTAATCGAGTAAATCGTTCGTACGATTGTATAAAAATGGTTGTTTGTGACGCTCTGACTTATAGAATTTATTTTAAAGTCGCGGTTTCGAACTGAATCATCTTTTAATAGAAGAAAACATCCTTGAAATATTTTTTTACGCCACTTCTTCGTTTAGGAAATCATTTCTGAAAATGCAGGCAGGTTGGGGGAATAATCTCCGAGAATATTTTTGTTTTTTGTTTGGACTGGTGCGTCCGAGATCGAGTTCGAATCCCGCGATCATGCTTGCCGAGAGACTCGTGCGCGCAGCCTCCTCGCGGTTTCGCGTTTCAGCGAGAGCAAAGTTTCCGCGGAATGGAACGGGATTGGCCGGTGGTCGACGAACAAAAGGCTGCGTTTAATATGTGCATTAATACGCCATGTTGCATCGTCGATAATTCATAAGTCGAGGCGTTATTAATTACGCTCCTGCGCGTCGGGAGACTGTGACGATCGCGCCGCTGCGATGGCGGAGTATTCTTCCTCGCGGCTTCGTTCCTTCAAACTTGAAAAATTTTATAACGGATTTTTCATGCGGTTACAAAAAACGTTCAGATGCGATTAGTAGCATTTGTCTTCGTTATTTAATGTAAAACGATACCGGTTCACGCGATGAGTAAATATCGCGTTTCTAATCCAATCTGTAAAAATGAAGATTTGCATAAACATCCACCTGGCATTGTTGAAGAGATACTGTACGACAGGTGATTTTTAACCATGAATCATCGCGATTCTCTGAACGTGTGAAAATGAAAAGTTACCTGGTTAACAGGTTAATTAATCTTTATTTCCTTGGAGATTTACCTATCGCTTATTATTCCCTCAGTGATGATTTTTAGATTTTTAACTTACGTTGCCGTGCATTAATATTTATTAGGTCTATTACCGTTCCTGCGATCACTGTCATTTAAACATAACGTTCGCAAAATTACGTTTCGCATGAAGAAATCCTACCTGTTCAGGTTTTAACAAAGTCTCA
This sequence comes from Lasioglossum baleicum, assembly GCF_051020765.1. Taxonomy (NCBI): domain Eukaryota; kingdom Metazoa; phylum Arthropoda; class Insecta; order Hymenoptera; family Halictidae; genus Lasioglossum; species Lasioglossum baleicum. The sequence goes on from NC_134941.1 coordinate 9,832,730, forward strand.
GATAAATCACATTATACCTGTAAAAATTCGAAAAAACATCAAATTTGTCCCTCGATCATCTGAATCCACATGCAAAACTCCATTTTCAGCCACCCAAGTATAGTATTCATCGCCGAGTACTATTGTCAGCGTGCAATTCCTCCAAATTTCCATTTCAGCATTTTGCAATAAATGTTATGGCAGCTCAAGAACATTTTCTTTCATGACTCCTTTGGAAGATGCTCGAGAAATTCCCACGAATTTCCCCAATTTTTCTCTCGATGAAAAACCACTCAAACTGTCCACACGCAAATTCGATCAATCAGCGATTCCCATCAATGACGGAATCATTTTTAGTCACTCATCAAAAATAATCAATCAATCTGTGAGTCGGTTACAGGGGAAGCAAGGTATCTCGATCACGAAAACGTTTCGTTTTATTGAAAGATTTTCGAGGATTGATCAGCTTGCTTATTTCGATGGGCAAAATGTAGAGCTTATGAACTATCGCAATGTATGTGACATAGTCTATGCTCGCTATCATACTGGTCGCTACTGGGTAAGTCGTGCTCTGATAAACCGTGTGTGATCTGTGATTCGCTACTTGCACTACAATCGAATATTCGATCCACTATTGTTCTCTAAATGGGAGCTCAAGCTTCTACCTACGACTGCCTACTATGTTTTCCAGCGGGAAATTCAATTTCCATTTCGAAAATCCTACATTTTGAAAAATGCAAATTATTTATTGTGAAATGCAAAGAAAGGCTCTCTCGTCATTTCCAAGTAATTTTCTGAACGATTAGAACACTAGAATGTGTGAATAAAAATAAAGTAGTCGATGCTCGAGCAATCGCTGCCATCTTGGAATATACGATCAAGGTTAAAGAGACAAAAAATAAAAAAAGAGCTCGTGATTTTTATACATTTTTATACCGTTCAATCCGAGTCTTCAAAGAAGAGACAAACGGCGAAAGAGCTTTTCTTCGGGTTAGGAAATCCATGTTTTCGAATTAAATTTCCCTGGCCTCCATTTTCCTCTAATTCCTACTACAGTGTCCACAGTGTGTGTGTGTATGCGTGTATACGAAAGAATGTAAAGCGTGAACAGTGGAAAACCGAGGTGGAGAGGGAGGAAAAAAACACATGCAAATGAGAGACACGTCCCACTATTGTCCTCGTTCCAGAAGGTGCACGGGGAAAGTCCGAGGAGACGACGATCCATACGAGTGATCCATAGATCGATCGTCGGACGGGAGTGATCGAGGGGGCGGGGGTGGAAGATGCAGAACCAAAAAAAAAAGAATATGATGAAACCAAAACAAATTTGTTGTAAAAAAAAGAGGACAGAATGAGCTGTCGTTTTGTCACTTACCCTTCAGAGAGGATGTTATCATGGGGTCACCTGAAAACGACACAAGTACAATATTGCAGTCAACGTCATGTAATGAAAATGAGAGATAGAGAGACAGAGAGAGAAAATAGACAGGCGTAATAATGAGAGAGTCGCGATGAAAATTATAAACACTACGTTTAAAAGCGATGCGCGAGAGGCATCGAGCTAAAACAGATGAGAGACAGATCAAAGAAAGAGGAGACAGAGAGAGAGAGAGAGGAGGTGTGTCTTTCTTTTATTCATTCCCTTTTCTTCTCTCAGTGGACTATGGTGGTTGGCTGGGGACTAATTACATCACGTGGATTACTAGAGGTACTATGTTTAGTACGCTCGTGGTGGCACTTTTGTGAACCTGATGATCACTTTAGCGGTAGCTTCCGAGTTCGTTCCTGTGCATATAATTATACCGAATGGTTGTATTATAACTATTGTCCTGTAAAAGCTTCGGAAATATTCAGGAACAACGCCACACTTCAGTTTATTCAAATGGTTGCAGAAGGAATTTCATCGTCCTTGTGCTAAACATGATTATAATTGCTAAACTAAATATCTAAATATTCTGTAAAAATTGCACCTAGAAAATCCAATAACTCGAATACTCAAAAAGTACCATTGCTAAAATAAATATCGAATACTCGGAAAGTAACAAACGCACTACACTGTAACGAGGAGGTGAGCCGAGGAAAATTCGCAAAATCGTCGGAGGGGCCCTGGAAGAAGAGCAAAAGCAGGGCCGTATGTTACGGGGCGCGTGGGCCCAGCATCGCAAAGTAGGGAGGAGGTTCTTTGGGCCGAGATCGCAGCCCGGGGTCAGGGATCAGGCATGCGCCGCAGAAAAGAACGGGAAAACGTTCCTCTGCGAGCAGATAGGGTATCTCTTCGCATAATGCGCAAGTGGGAGGCTCGTACAGACACGCTTAGGACCGAGAGAACTGTGTCTTCGCGAAGAAGAGCCTTCTTTGTTCACCCGTGTGGCTCCTTCCTACGGGCTCTGTCTTCCTCCTACCACCTCGTTCGCGGACCTTTATTAGGCTTTGTTTCGCCAAGCCCTTACCACCGGCGATGCCGATTCGTTGCACCGAGAGCCGCGATGTTATTTTATGCGAGCCTCGCTTTCGCTATCGCCACCTTCTGCCCTGGTGCCAGGGTACCTTCGATACTTTGGAATCGAAAGTGTACTTCGATTTGCGGAGAATTAGAAACAAAGGTTTGGGATTGGCAATACCTAAATCTTCAAAGGTGGACCTAATAAAAATACTGAATTTTGAAGATGTTAAAGCTCAATCTCGAACTAATCAGTTCGAAAGCTCGTTCAAATCATTCAAGTTTCAAAGACATCAAGCTTCAAGGCAAGCCAAGCTTTAAAGCCTTCAAATTTCAAATCAATCAAGTTATAAAGCTCTCAAACTTCAAATTCATCAAGTTCTAAAGCTCCCAATCTTCAAATCACTCAAGTTCTCTAAACTTCAAGTCATTCTAGAGATGTCAAGCTTCAAGGCGATCGAGCTGTAAAGCCTTCAAATTTCAAGTCAATCAAGTTCTAAAGCTCCCAGGCTTCAAATCATTCAAGTTTCGTTGTCGACAATCTTCAAAGACTAACTTTCAAAGCGTCAAAGATCTCAAAGATTCTCGTAAATTTCCAGTAAGAAACAAGTAGTATAATGTTAGCATTAGTAGTATAATGTAAGCACCTGTTATGCTCGTTTCAACGAGCAAACGAAAATGCCAGCCAAAATTGCGGAACGAAACGAACTAAACAAAGCAAAATGGCTACACCACGACAGACCGTCGATTCGAGAAGCGAACGAATGAATAATGCGTTTAATCGGTTGATTAGAGGGAATGATATTGGCAGAAGCTGGTATCCCCAAGCAGAAGTGTAAATCCATTCACTGTCAGGATGCAATTATACCGGTGCATCGGAACTCTAACTAGCCGAGGTTTCGAGTTAATCGTGAATATGAATTATCGCGTGTTTTCCCTCTTATAACAGGGCCCCGATGTATGGCCACCGTTCCTCGTTTCAACGTTTCGAGACAGTACTATCATTTACTCGCGATTGAACACGCTGCATGTAATTGAACATTGTGCAGCCTTAAAGGTAGTCGGCACTTGCCGTCAGGTTTCAACCCTTGTGCTTCGAAAGCCCTGAGTTATCACGCTGTAATATTCTTTGGCTTTCAGATACCGAGTTCTTGGTCTCTGGAATTCCAATGCTTCCCGATCCTCGAGTTCCAAAGCTGTTATTTCGAGTGCTCTTCTCAAAATTGCTCATCAACGATCATTTTCATCGTGGACCACCAAGGCGACCAGGAAACATAATCCAACCATTTCTCTCAGGATTATCATTGAAAAGAAAGCGATTAAGCTCGGTTTTGATATAGCACGGTTATCGAGAAGCCTCTTAATAGGCTCTCGCAGTGTATGAAGTTTCAATGATCCAGGATCAAGGATCGCGGCAGCGGCGCTCGGTCCTCCGACGAGACAGTGGCCCCTGAATCTGCATCGGTGCGTGCATCTGCTTGCACATTGCACATGCAAGCCATGCCGGCGCGTGTGGGCCGAGCAGATCTTCCGGTGGATTTCGCAGGATGACTCAGCCAGCATCTTGTTCCTCGAATCGTTCGTTATCCTTCGAACTGGCCGAACGGTGTATGAAATATCGAGGATCTTCTCGGCAACGTCCGTCATTCCGATTTTCCAGAGAGAACGGCCACGGAAAAGCGTGTAGCGGGTGACCCGACATTACAACGCGAAGTTGACATAAATCCCGGTTAATGTGCATTGAGCCTCCATGACTCAGCGGTACGTGTTTATATTAAATACCCGGAGGCGGGCGAAACGGGTATAGCAAGCGTGCTGTCGGAGAAGGAATACGCCGAAGCAGCATCGTCGAGGAAGAAATCGATTATTCGTCGACCATGCGGCCGTATCCTGGGATCGTCCGCTTAGGAATCAACACTGACCACTGAGTTTAGATCCTGAAACGTTGTATTATCCTCGGCAACGAGACGGAACGTCTTCAGCGTCCTTGGAGCCGACGGTAACGACGACGCGAGCCGCAGGATCCACGATCGATTACGCTCGTACCGTCGCATTCTTCGCGTTCGTTACGTACGGGAGAATATTCTCCTCGATCGTTCCGATCAAGATTTTTCGAATCCCTTTCCGGAGGTCGGGAAAGGATCACTATGCTCCAGAGACCAATTCTTCAAGATTAATATTGAATGGGATAATGAATCCTCGAGACTTTAAACGGTCCCTCCTATAATTCGCGAATTTGCAGGAGTACCAATCGCGATGGCAGCGCACTCGCGTGTCCTGCGTACTCGGCCGACTTCCGGTCTCCGGGGAATTTTCCATTTTTTTCTATCTCTATCTCCCTCGTCTTTTTTCAGTGACATAGTCAAGGCTCCGGCCAGGCTTCCGTTGAACGTCCTTCGTGTGCTCCTGGGCATTGTTTCAGCGGAACGATTCGGCCGCGATTGTTCTAACAGCGCTTTATGCTATTTAGATCGTGACATCGAGACTGGGCGCTTCCGACGGTACACCTTTCGTTCTGTTCGGTGTGGGCATAGGCCACGGTCTTGTTCCGATCGCTATATCAGTCGGGTGTGTGTGTGTGTGTGTGTGTGTGTAAGAATAATATATTCTTAAAATCGCCTGGCATTTTCACCATTTTCTAATTATCAGTAAATTGAACGATCGATTGTTTTGTGATTAATGAGATTGTGTCGTGGACAGGGTTCACTTGTTCGCTTACGTATGCGTGAAGGATATTTGTTAATCGTTGTCCATAATTGTTAGAGATAAGCCGCAAGGAGAACGGCACTTTTTATGGGCAACGTTTTTCTGAATAATGGGTACCCATTTATCCGATTAATCCATTATTATCCTTCCATTAAACACACTTTCTGCTCTGTAAATCCTTGTTGTCCTCGTAATTATTAAAATCAGTTCTGGAATTTGTTTGCTTCATGTATGAAACAATTGTTAGAGTAAAAAACTCGTTTGTCCTTGTTCTGTGATTTTTTCCAGCTCGTGTTCTACCCGTTTAGAGTTCCCTATAATTTCCATCAACGTTAATCGTTATAAGAGTCGATTCTAATATTTTATAATAATAATATTCTTCTCAACGAGCTAATACTTCAATGTATATTTTAAAAAAAAATAGATGAAATAGCACAATCTTTTTCAAACACCTCATTCTCCAAACAAACAATTTCCCGTTCAATAAACCAAAGCCTTCAGCCGATGCACTCAGAACCGGCATAAAATGCGCAATCCTCGCGATCGGTATTGCAAATCGGAACGAAGCGACGCGACGACGGTACACTATAGTAATCAAATTCGCGGACAGCAGCTCCCGGAACGGTCGCAGCGCGCGTTCCTGTAAACATTGGCGAATTATTCAGGCTGTTAAAGAGAAACGCTCGCCACGGAATTCATCGCGCGATGAAGAGGACTCTCCGCGATTTGAATAAAAGAAGAAACTATGAAACACTACGACGCCGCTCGTGGAAACGGCGAACGATTAGATACGGTTTTCATGTACCGCCACTCCGGATGATGGACGTCGCTGTTTATTCCGGCCTCGGGATTACTCGTGTGTATTTCCATGGGAGAAAAATAACGGCACGCACGGGCCCGCTCTTTGCGTATTCGTAACAATGCGAATACGACCAGCGAAGAAAGGACATGTTCCCTTGCCGACGAATTTTTGCAAGCTCCTTCGATTTTAGAGTAGACATTCTTCCGGGGGGACTCTGCTTTCAATTTTTCTGGCTTATTTGCCACGAAGGTTGCATGGATTTTTTTATTGGAACGCAGAAATGATTGAACGTGTCGCAAGCTCGTTTGATTTTAAAGCGCAGTTTTTGTGGAGTACATAAAGCAGAATTTGTATTTGTCGCAAAGATAGAAAAACAGCTTTTATCAGGAGGAAGAAATGATTGCGAGAGACTGCAAGCAAAACTTTTGTAGTAATTGCAATAAAAAGATAACTGAAGCTATTGAGGGTGTGAAGAACGCAACAAAGATGGCTCCGAGAGGAAAATAATAATTATTTATTTCCGGGAAGAATGAAGAATCCCTTATTGAATGAAAATATAAAATATGTTTTCAATTATATAAATTAATTCGGACAAGAAACAATGATTTTATAACTTCATTCGATTTTTTGGAATTCTTCCGCTACCGAAATTTTGGATCTAGATCGTCGTTTTCCGGCGGCGGGATCGCCGCGGGCAAGTTGGATCATTTCATTCTAATCGACACGGTGGCCAAGATCGCAATTTCCGTTCCCGTTCGAACTGCAGCCGAACAAAAACGGCGGATTAGAAAGCGACAGAGAGTCGGCGATCGGGGAACGGTTTTGCTACATTTTTCACCGGCACGATCCATCGCGTTCTACCCTGTCCTTGGCTTCCGGATGGCTATTATTCCGCTCGCAACCCTGGAGGATTCTACGCGAAATTACATAAGCCCGGTCGGGCCCGATCGTCACGCGACGTCAATCACCAAATGGCTCGATCCTTATGGAGGAATTAATAACGTCGAACGGTTTCAGCCGTGGGTTTTTTTTCGTGGATGTACCTTGTATATCCTGATTAAAAGTCCCGTCCCCGGGCCACGTTCCGACGGCTATACCCCTGAGGATCGCGTTCCTTCCACGTAAATCCTCGTGGTACGATACTTTTAACGCCGAAACAGCAGAGGACCGACGAATACACCGATTACCCTAATCGGTAGCCTAGACGCCGTCGAATATTAAATAATCTTTGATCTTTGATTGCACGCTTGATCCTTGATTAGGGTGGCGAAATGCTTCTGGCAACTTTGTAGCGCTGGCAACATGTTGGACAGGGTGTAATTATAGTGTGCAACCGGTTAGGGAAGAATTGGTACATTTGTTTAATTTTTGGGATTAAAAAGAACAAAAATTTAGTTCAAGATAACAAAATAAATCAAATGGTACTTCAATAAAGTAGCAATGTAACATTGCACTTCGAATTTTCTTGAAAGTCTCAAAATTTACCAAAAAATGTAATAAGAAGTTCCATTGAAAAACAGGCGAAACTGAAGGATCGGTGCAACGATAAGTAAATAAATAATCGACGTGCACGCCGGCAAATTAAAGGGCCAGTTATCGAGACGATCAGCCAGGCGCTTAACTACACCATAATCATTATGATCAGGCGCAATCGTTGCGGCAAAATGACGATCGTTCTAACGATCTGCTACCTTGTAATGGCAGCGTCGCGGCCTGCAATTTTCCTTCGCTCGGTAAACAGAGGTTCCCGGATGAAAATCAAATTTCAAGTTTCCGTAATTGACTTGTGCATGTTTTGACAAATTACTGCAATCTATGTTTTTACTGTAGTTACAGTGGCCCACAAAAGTGTTCGTATACGCCCTTTAAAACAGAATAACTTTTTTATAAGTGTACCAAACGACCTGATATTTTATAATCAATTAGAAGCAATGGTTTACGAAATGATGTGCAAAAAAAATTTTCAAAAAATTATAATTTACAAGGTTACGAGTACATGCAAAAATAAGAAAGGCATTTTTAAAACTTTTTTATTTATTTCATGAAATTTTTAAATATATATTTTGTGGATCTACATTAGTTACACACGAGCTACAAACGGTTGAAAATGGTGAAAATTTTCAGCATGTGTATAACTAAATTTTCATTATGGGCTCAAATAAAAAGGTTTTAAAAAATGCCTTTTCTACTTTTGCATGTAACCTTGTAAATTGTAATTTTTGGAAAATTTTCTTTTGCACATCATTTAGTAAGCCAATGCTTCTAATTGCTTACAAAACATCAGGTCGCGTTTGGTATAATTATAAAAAAGTTATTCTGTTTTAAAGGGCGTACGTCTCATATCGTTCTGGAGTGTACATAATTATTCAGCTTCGTTTAATTGGTAGGTAGTAGGTGCACAAATTAAGTGGTTTCTGCATAAGCTTGTTTATTCAAAAACACGCAAGTGTCTTCATTTTGAAAATGATCCCCACTATTCTTCATAAATTTATATACTTGACTAAGGAGTCCAGTAACAAATAAGTCGTTTTGTGTGACTTTTCTAGGCATTGTCGTGGCACTCGACGTGTCGATATCTCCTCCAATTACATCGGGTAATCTACAAAATTTCGAAGATCCCGGCCTAAAGCTGGAAAGCTGGTTCCTCGTGTTTGTCATACAGGGAACGCACCGTGTTCCGGCGGAATGAAGAAGACGAAGAAGAGGACGATAGACGCGCGATTCCTCTGAAAAGACGTTTGCGTAACCGTGCGCGACACAATCTACGGGACCCGCTTACGTGTATCACACAGGCAAAACAAAAATGTCGACAAGAAAAGGACGATCGACCGAGGCAAATCCACCCTGTCTGGAAGACGGTCGTCGCTCGGGGATGAAGAAGTGGGGTGCGGGGGGACTGTACGTCGACGGTGGAACCCGTCGCTGGAAAACGGACGCTGAATTATTCATGGGGGAATCTGTTGCTCTCTTATTCGACTGGTTCCGTTGCCGTTTGTACTTCGAATTTATTCGGAGAACCCGTGAAAATTGCACGCGTCCCGACACACTCGCACCTTAAATTAACGCCGGTGTCGTGCACCGGTCATTACTTTAGAAAAGACGATCAACCCTCCGCAGGATTGTACAGGAAATTTTGCTGTGGTTGCAATCCTAGTTAAAATCGTTTCGTTCGGGTCGAGCGAGGTGAGCAAGTCTCTTCAGGATCATTGTATAAAGTGAATTTATCGAATCTGACGATTCTCTTCAGCATCATTGTATAAAATTAATTAGTCGAATCTAACGATTCTCTTCAGGATCATTCAGGATAAAATTAATTTATTGAATCTAACGATTCTCTTCAGGATCATCGATAAAATGAATTTATCGAATCTAACGATTCTCTTCAGCATCATTGTATAAAATGAATTCATCGGATCTAACGATTCTCTTCAGAATCGTCGCACAAAATGAACTTAATAAAATTGTTTGCATATGATGTAGCGATTCAGGATCATCGTGTGTAACGATAAACAATCGTCGAAGTGGAAATCAGTACGGGATACCTGGTCGGTCGTAAGGAGCGGCTCTCCTCGGTGCATTCTGTCCTCTAGCAGGATGGAACTGTTGTTGCTGGTGCAGTGGCGGTGTCTGGGAAGGTTGCAACTGAAGATGATACTGCTGAGAGGTTGGATAGTGACCGGAAGTGTTTGCGGTAGACGCCGCCAGCGATTGTTGCTGGTACTGGCTTGCCTGGTACTGATTGAGATGACTCGGATGGTGAAAATGGGAATGAGGCTGAGGATGAGCGTGGGACGGTGGAGGAGGGTGTTGATGGGGGTGAGTATAAGGACCGCACCAGGTGTAATACTGCTGCCAGGACGAGGCAGCGTCCACGCTTGCCATACCATCACCTCCTTCTTCGCTCCCCATTCGGAATTACTTCAGGGTCTCCTTCTTCGATCTTTCAGTTTTTCTTTGCTCCGTGCACCAGCAGCAGTACACTGTTCGTTCGATCGTTCACCGAGAGCGTTAGCTACCCCCTCAGGGGTCCTCACTCGTAGGACACATTGCAGGTTTAAATTTATACACTTCGCAGTTTCCCGGGAACACACTTGTTTTGTTTTTAAGGGATGAACAGAGTCAGAGTTCTTCACCTGGAAATCTTTACCGGAAGATCTAGGTGATTATCGTTTCGCGAATGTTTAACACTTCGCGGAGGACATAACAATTGGCGAATGTTTACAGTCTTTGGAATTTGAAGAATTTTTTAAAGAGCGATTCTACCATGGTTGTTTGTAGCAGCGAGAATTGAATGTCGTGACGGAGGAATCTTGATCAATATCGAGATAGAAAAATCGAAAACCAAAAAATCTTTTGCCTCGTCTTTAAGTAACTGTTTCATTTCTAACGTATTCAAAACTTTCTACGATCGGTACGAATGCAAAGAAGCGATCCCCTATCTTGTTTTTTGCAAAATTTGACGAAGCACGAGTCTAGCCGAATGTGAATACTGTTCTATCTGTAAAATATACTGATTAATCGACGTGGAAAGTGTTCCGGAGAGAATAAGAAGAGTCTAAGAGTAGCCGCGAAGTTCGCTTTGAGAATGGCGGTGCATTGCTGCCTCCGCCCAGCAGATTGCAGACTCGCAGGACATTATGTTAGTTATAATTGAAGCGTGTTGCCGAGAAACGGGCACGACACGCGAGGCCGCGAGTCGCCGAGAAACCGCGCGATCGCGAGCGGCGGCGGTGTTCTCTCTCTCTCTCGCTCGCCGCGAATCTCAAAGTTTTTCCCGAAAGGAATCGAGCAGCAGAAAACAATGCCCGGCGAACGTAAACGCACGTAACACCGTGGTAATTCCCCGTTGCCCACGCCACTTCCATAAACGCGAGACCATCAATTTTTCATGTCGATGGGCTGGCGGAGATTCCGATCGATGCTGAATTTAAATACGACGAGCACACATATGTATACTGTACACACTTTTGCCGACACATTACGAGAGGGAAACATGGCCGACGAGAGCTGCGTTCTTCGCGAGACCCACAGAAAAATGATGGGGACGGTTCAATAGTCATTCGCTACCTGATAGCTCGTAGCGTCGACTATGAAAATCCTCGCGTGCTAAAATGCGAACAGACCTTTCTGGTTAACTTGTTACTCGACGGGTCGCGTTTCGGCCGACACTGGTTCCACCACTCTTTTCAACGAAATTTAGCATTGTCTTTGGGGCCGGTTGCCAAATCAGTCGTCAAGTGGATCGTGTATTTGATAGTGGAGGGTGGAGAAATTTTTAATTCGCGTCCAAAGCTATGCAGAGAATGTAGTCTAAAAGATACCTGAATGGGGATGAAATTGTGAAATTTACAAAAACAATTCGTTGCTCCATGTGGCAATGAAAATTAGTGTATGCGTACAGTGGATCGTGTATTTAATGGTGGAGAGTGGACAAATTTTTAATTTGTGTAAATCCAGGTGATATTTCTCAATGTCAAAAATCAGATCACCACTTCAAAGACAATGGACCACAACAGCAATAAATCCGGGTGGTATTCCTCAATATTTCTCGAATGAATTCGAAACCCGGTGGAACGGTGGTCGACGTGTAACGGGACCCGTGCGTGTCCAGGGTAGGTGCGTATGAGGATGGAACGCGTCGTCGAGCCGAACCAACAAACGAGCCCCTCCACCCCCGCAGGTGTGATTCCTTAATGCGGACAAGGGGGTAGAGTTAGCCCGAAAGTTGCGCTCTCGTACCCGCTCCGTACACGCCACGCGCGTGTATTATTGTATGTATATCGAACGTCGAAACGCGAAACGCGCGGCGGAAGGATGTCGCGCGCGTAGAGCCTGAAGAGGCTCGAGGATGACTGAGAGGAACAAGTCTCCTCTCCTCCGCCTCGAGCGAAAGAGGGTTGAAAGCACGAGGCCGGACGAGTGAGCGGCAGGGGATGCGAGTCTACGCGGTCCACGTGCACCCGGTGGCACGTTCCCCGGTCACGTGGACCAAAGCTGCACCCCACTCGACGACAAGACGCATTCGTCCCCGGACGATACCGTCGCGTCGTTCCAGTTTGTTTCACCGTTTACAGCCACCGTTGCCGCACTGGGCCAGAATCGCAAAAACCTCCAGGAAATTTGTTTACGGAGCACCGAACGTGAATATTTTTTATTACTTTATCAAAATAACGAGGATATGTCCACTCACACCTTCAACTTTTTTGCGTGAAAAAGGACTAGGGTACAAAAAAATTATTAGTTATCGTATCAGAGTATTTTACATTATTTTTAAAAATAACGACGATATATCTGCTCACACCTTCAGCTTTTTTGCGTGAAAAAGGACTAGGGCGCAAAAAAATTATTAGTTATCGCACTACAGTATTTTACATTACTTTATAAAAATAACGAGGATATATCTGCTCACACCTTTAGGTTTTTTGCGTGAAGAAGGACTAGGGTGCAAAAAAAATTATTAGTTATCGCACCAGAGTATTTTACATTATTTTTAAAAATAACGAGGATATGTCCACTCACACCTTCAGCTTTTTTGCGTGAAAAAGGACTAGGGTGCAAAAAAATTAATAGTTACCGCACCAGAGTATTTTACATTATTTTTAAAAATAACGTGAGGATATATCTGCTCACACCTTTAGGTTTTTTGCGCGAAAAAGGTCTAGAGTGCAAAAAAGTTATTAGTTATCTCGCACCAGAGTATTTTACATTACTTTATGAAAATAAGGAGGATATGTCTACCCGCATTTCAGCTTTTTTTACGTGAAAAAGTATTGAGGTGCAAAGAAATGATTAGTTATTTCCACCTCAACTCAGTTACGAATATGATTTGAAAGCGTTGTCTAGATTGTGTAGAGTAATGGAGAAGCGTTACAAACCGTCGTGAACAATTCTATACAACAATTACAAATTCACGGAATGCTAGATCGAGAACGGTTCTTACATGACACCATTAGTATCGAAGATATTCTCACTATGCACCCTATATGTATACATAGCTCCAATAATAATGCTGGATCTTCCTCAAGCTAATTACAGCCAGCCTCTGAATAAATTTCAACCCCTTCGAGCTTTTAATTAACTCAAATCACTAACTGCAATTGATTGAGTCGTGTATGAGACTGTATCGAGTTTATAATCGCAACCACCAACAATACTCGACAGCACCGAAATTATTCCCTGGTCGAAATCAATGTTTACTGTACTTTCCTCGTTAAAGACGTGAACCGCGGATGTCGGACTATTAATTAGCGTGTCACGTTGTCCTCGCTGCAATGAATAATGCATCCTAAAATTAATCATCGACTAATTGATACTCGGACTCTCGAGAGGGTGACGACGGCTGTTTTAATGGGACGCCCGGCGATACCCAATTTAAAAACACTTCGATGAATGGACCGTACTTCCTCGATACGATTCTGACGAATATTCTCGATGGGATCTCGGGTTTGACCGAAATCCCCTCGGAATTATATTCGACGCACCCCCAACTTGAAATCAGAAAAAACTGCATCATTCATTCAATTAAATTATTATTTACTAGCGATCGCCCAAAAAGTTGGAAAGCATTGAACACTGAAAATGTCCTTGTTTCATTTCTATCTTGTTACAATTTTTAAGGAAAGAGGAAAATTTGTATTCGCAAGAGCTTGTAATGTATGAGAAAAAATTGCGAAATATCATAAGAAACATGAAGGTGCCTATATGTATAAGAAAAAATGCAAGACTTCAAAAGAAGAGTATAAGAAAATGGTATTCGGAATTGTTTGGAGAGTAGAGGGGACCGACTTGGGAAGCAAAGAGTTTGGTCCGTGATAGGAAGCGTGGACACCCAGATGAGGAAAAGAGACAAGGGGCAAGGAGTACGTTGACCTGAATTGACCTGACCTGCGACAAGCCAACGTGTTCGACGATAAACTGTCGTATATCAAAGTAATCTCATGCGCGGATCATTCGGACTGCATGTATACAGTCGTGCGACGAACACCGCGACCGGCGGCGGGACATGTTACGCAGCGATCGGTGCTTTTTTCCACGCTATAAGCGTCCGCGTAATGCGGTACTTCATTTATCCTGGTTAATCTTACATGTACCATTAATAAAACATCCTTGTTTAAACCGCGGAACACATGGCTTCGACTACCCGTACACCTCGTCACCTTCTACCCCAGATTCACCTGACCCTGTGAACGTTCGCGAATACAGCTTGTCGAACAGGTAAGAATATCCAACCGTGGCGTCAAAAAAATAGTCTGTGATTTTCAATTTATTACCAGGCTTATATTAACTTGCCGTATTGTTGTTGTATGCTTCAAATCTTGTAATCGAATTTTAATTACGAATTTTGTATACACACTTGCTTCTGATAACAATAAAAGTAGAAAATAAAATATGTAAAAAAACTTTTTAAAAACCACGCTTATATTAGAATGCACTAAGAAAGAGAAAATAACTTTTTTCCTGGTTCTCCATAAAATACCGAATCCAGTTAAATGATTAATTATACTTTTCCCCAAAATTTTAAGCAATTAGAACCACATTTTGGTTAGAAATGGCCAGAAATTTGGATAGACACATTTTTGTTATTTTCATAAAGTGATACGAAATAGGGTAAACTGTACAATGATTGACACCCTAATCCAAAATCGTAGTAAAAATCTTTTTATCTTTTTTTGAAATGTTTAAACGAGCTGAACTCTCTATTATTATAAGCTAATAGAGATTTTTCAGCAAAATCAAACAGTTTTACGAGTCATAAATCTTTCGTTATAAAATATATTTAGTGAATAACAATCGTAAGTCGAATAGTACAGTCATGGGCACATTTGCTACCAGTCATATGTGGAACTCTGTTATGAAAACTTACAACGTTGCTTTGAAATATGAATAAGAAGCAATAGAAAATGATTTTCTATACCAGGAAGTCTTAATATTTGCCGTTTAGATTAAAAGTGTCAGTAACTACTGCAGTGCCAGCAATAGTACCCTAGCTCCTTTTAGAAACCACCAGCAACGATAGGAGCGGTCCATTGAGTGGTCCACGCGTACCGGAAGTCGTTGTCGCGGAGCTGTCCGCGATTGCAGAAGGATGACCTCACCCGTGCGGGGTGAAGCGAATCGGCCCGGGAACGCAATTTATATTTTAATCGACCAATACAAGACCTTTATCTGTCGAACGCCAGGCGGAGCCTCGCTCATCTACCCCATCTGCGCCCCCGTTTCGTCGCATCTCGACCGAAGGAACACAGGGTTGCCGGCACGGGACACAGGCGGGGAGGGGTGGATTTGCACCCGATAGAGGGAGAGGGAAAGAGAAGAGAAACAAAAGAGCCGGAGAAAGGAAGCAACAAACAAACACAGAACCTCCGCGGGGGTAACTTGACGGACCAACCGAGAGAGAACGGCATCATTGAACCGGGTTGGGGACCAGGCTCGATTTAAATATGGAGACTGGCCGAGCGGAAAATACAGGGGTTGCGCAGGACGTTCCATCAATGTCTCGAACCGGGCTGCGATTGACTGGCAACATCGAGGATGCTACACGATAATAAGCCTCTGCTGCGATTTAGGCACGCTACGCTGATCAAATTCTGCGGATCTTCAACCTGAGACACCCCGTCGAACTCATCGCCCGGGAATTGCTGTGACGTTCAATAAAGTCTGCGATGACGTACCCTGTATACCCGTATTTTTTTATTATTTCCCGTGGTACTGTCAACCAGAGCTGGGACAATCAATTGTAATTTTAATCAAGATTGATTGATCGATGTGAACGATTTAAAAAGGTAATCGTTTAAAAATCGACGATTCGTTCAATCGATTGATGAAGTTAATCGTCGATCGTTGATTAAAAAAAGAAATCATCGAAAAATCGGAGACGGAGACTATCCAAAAATTGTAATAAGGTGGAAGAGAAAGACAGAAAACGGAGATGGAGAATTGGCAGAAATATATCTCAACAAAAACTCAGTTTACATTTTTCTCAGTATGCACACGGTTTTAATTCCGTACTTCATTTCGAAATTTCAGCAATTAATCATTAATCAATAGACTGCGGATGTTCATGCGATTTTCAATTTTTTCAGACGAATTTTAAGAAAGTGGGACCAAATAAAATCCTATTTTCATTGGCAATAGCATTTGCAGATCCAAGATAAACAATAATCGTACTAAATTCTGTCGAATTTGACACTCCAGCATTTTTTCTAAGTTTTCAGAAGTCATAAATGCATAAAGATCCGCAGTCTATTAATTAATTATCCGATTAACGATTAGAATTGAAAAGAATGTAATCGACAACCGCAATTAACGACTAAAGTAGGAGTTGAATTGTTAATTGCGACTAACGATTGAAGTAGTAATTTACTTGTCAGTCGTTGATTAAATTTTTGCCCAACTCTGCTGTCAACCCTCCTGTTAATTCGTTCATTTCTATCGAAACCGCGTTAACCCTTCAGGAATAAGAGATTCTCGAGACCTTCACCGATCAATTTTGATCATTTTAACGTTCCAAGGTGTTGATTAGTTATGGTTATGATAGTTCAGCACGAGCGACCGAACGAATTTTGAAACGGCCAGCGCGCTAATGGCGGCCGAGCGGAGATTTCAGCGTTTACGCAACCGCAAACAAGATAATATCGTTACTTAATACGGTCTGTTTTATTGCGAACGAGTACGGGGATCGCCAGTGGTTTCTTGCTCGCGATCGGAAACGAGCTAGCTAGCCGATCCCAACGTGCAGAAGAGTATCGAGTGCAGGGATCAAGATAATACGATGCACCGAGGAGATTCTTTATGCGATTGTTAGTGCGCGCGCGCGCTCGCGTTCAGTCTCGGATCGAGCTGAAGGAAAATTGATTTCGTCGGATGAAAAGGTTCGCCGAGATATAAAAACCACGATAGCGTTTGTTCGACTTATTGTTCCATTGTGCTCGACTAATTTGCATACATCATATATGCATAAAGTCTACGGTCTAATGGCTGGTTTTCAGACGTTCTAGGAAAACTACTTTATAGGCTATTTCCACAGGCAACTGAGCGTAATGGTTTATTAAGCGTCGTCTAGATAATCGTCTTCGCGATAGCAGCTTTATAAATTGAATGAGAAAATGTTTATCGAGACGCGCTGGATGATACTGACTGATTCTAGGTCGCAAGGACACTCGAATTGGATTTTTAAAAGGATTTAGTTCACTGAAATTTTCTGGCGGCTGCACTTTGTGAAAATGTGGGTATTTCTATCAATGAAGGAATAAATAAATCAAGGAAGCAAATGAACGAATAAAGAAATCAGGCAGTGAGGGAACGAAGGAAGAAATAAATGAAGGAATCGGAGAACAAAATCGAGGAATCAAATAAGCGACTTTTCAGGTAGCGATTTTCCTTCGCGTGAAAAGTGCAAACGAATTACTATGACGTCTACCGTCGACCTAGTGAGAGGGTTAAACGATACTTTGCTCTTTCTCGGAGCGTTTCCTGATTTTTTTGCCCCGATGGTGACTCGAGTTAATGTAGGGCCACAGTGTCCGCCAGTGAAGTTGCGCAACACAGCTCTTGGAAGGCGACTAATAAGCAGGTAGTTCCGTTTGTACACGCTTTGCATTTAATAGTTCCCCGGTCTCCACCCCATCGAGCCACCACCATCTCTCGGCATCACCATCACCAGCACCGTGTCTCCCATCATCGACACAACATCAACAGCACCACCAGTAGCAGAGCACCCTCTCCGGACGCGATTACCATCGAGCGCCGGTGTTCACGTGGCGGGACACGTGAGCCCGACACGTGGGAGTCCCGCTCACGATATCGAACCATCCGGCGCCCGAGATATTTCCGAGCATTCCAGATACAGAGGTCGCGTTTCATTTATATGCCGCATCTTCAATTTTACATAATGCGGAAAGAGGGATCGCTGGACCAACGATCTCCTTCGACGTCGCACACTGGGCCAACACGCCATTGTTTAGAAAAATCTTATGGGTTCAATTAAAAAAATTAGGATGTACAAAGTACATCAAAAAATGAAACAGCAGTGACTATAACAAATTGACTTTTCACTTGTAAGTTCGATTAAAAAATTGATTGGGATCTACGAAGTACAGAAAAAAAAATAAAACAGCTGTGACTATAACAAATATTGACTTTTCATTTGCAAGTTCGATTAAAAAATTGATTGGGATCTACGAAATACAGAAAAAAAAATAAAACAGCAGTAAAAAATATTGACTTTTCACTTGCAAGTTGGATTAAACAATTGATTGGGATCTACGAAGTACAGAAAAAGATAAAACAGAGCAGTGAGTATAATAAACCTGAACCCCTTCCAGTTGAGAACTTAATTTAAAAATTGATTAGATTTCTTGAGGGAGCGTTTCACACTCGACAAATTACTCACGGAAACATTTTTATAGCATCAACAATTATGAAAGAAGAGCCTAGCGTCAAAAAATTGAATGGCTATCGTCAATCCTAGAATTGTGAAATAGATTCATGTGTATTTAATAAATAGCTAAAAATTTAATCATGATATGAGAACGACGCAGCTTCGTTACCCGAACAAAGACAGATTAAAGATTTCCCTCGTCCTCCGGATCGTTCTGCTAACCCGCCTCATTAATTGGCATGGATTCTATAAATGCTGCGCGTTCATCCCGTGCACCGTGGTATTTAACGGGGAATGGAAAAATGCCTTGTGAACGCCGCAAGGACGTCGGACACGGTGCGCATTACAATGCTGCCTAATGCACGTGATACTTTCCCACGTGATTAATCACGGACAAAGCAGCCGACGAAAAAGAGGAAAAAAATACTCAAAACCCCGAGACGCTTGCAAACCATTTCCTTCGTCGCACCATTTGAATGAAGTCCGATCACTGACTTCTTACGTGAAGTTCGAACTTGAAGTCTCGAGACCTTCCTTCGGAAGTTAATTGCTGGGAGAAATTCTTCTTGAAGATTCAGCATAATTTATTGCGATGTGCACATACACGAATGCTGTAACAGCCAACTAAATGGAGATGCTAATTGTTATATTGACTTTTGTATTTTTGTGGCGTCCATTTTTTTGGTACTGGTTTTGAGGTGTGAACAGTTTCAAATTTAAACTTTAATTATTAAATTAAGTAATAATAAATTATCAATTTAATAATAAATTATCAATTTATTATTAATAAAATACGAGTACTGTCCACGGTCTTTATTTTAATATTTATTCTCGCAAAAATACAATCGATAAAAAGAAGATTGTCGTTCGGTTTTTTGAGTTAATGACGCACGTATTAATTTTTTATTGTCGTGATTGTTGAGGTGGTTTCTTGCGGGCAAATTTAAGGGACACTTCTGCGCGAAAGTCGGGAACGAAAAGCCGGCTAAAAATGGCTCGAGCGGTTAGGTGAGTCGTGATTTTCTCGTTTTTCTGAATCTACGTAGAAGACTCTCCGGTGCGCCGGACGTGCCGGCTACGAAGGTCGGTCTCCGGACGTGACATCACTGGCAATCAGTTTTTCAGACACGTGAGAAAACAATTGTTCCTTACAATGCCGTAATAAAATGGTACACTACCGAGATCAATTTAATTGAGCTTCTCCGTGCGTGCCGCAGCTGGACGAGCACACGATCGCCAAGATACAAATACCAACACACTGAACACGCTCGGATCCAAATTTTTCTAGCCCACAACACAACAACCACATTTAGCCTAAACGTTGTTAAATGCAACGTTCAGAATAATTCAATGAAATGATGAAAATTACAGAGGCCTCGGCGCAATCGACTGTAATATCGGTGCAATTGTTTGAGAAAAACGAGAATGATACTGCATTTTCCAGTTTTAATTACGCAAATTAAGAAAACGCTATTGGAAGCATGTATTATTGTCTTTAAGGACACTATTTCAATGTAAAATACTGTTGTGATGTATTAATGAGATGATCGTTTGAGAATTGCTTTTGGTAAGAAATTTTTGTCAATTTTATCTATATAAGAAAAATTGATAAAAGCTTCAATGCATACTAAATATATTAAAGAATAGGCAAGCAGTATATTCATATTATAGCATAGGCAAAGATCATGAAAGTGATGAGTTTCTTCGTGCAGACCACAATGTTCAAACGTTCAAATCTATTACAAGCCACAAATTGATAAAGTGTTATTAAATACCAGACCGCACGCCTCGCATTTATTACGAATTTATTGCATGCGCGAAAATTTCGAAATAGTAGAGAGAACAATTCCACAATTAACGTCTTCTGAAATTTCATTTAATAAATTAAGCCTAAAAATTTTTCTGTCCACACTTTTGAATCAGTTCGATCCAAAATCTTTTAATATTCAACCGAAGTGAAACTAAATTAAAAATCTGTTTTTGAGAAATTCAATTTGATCGTCAATTAGAAATTGGAGTAATTTGACAGACGCGTTCGATCAAAGATTGTTAAACGAAACATGCACCCGTGGGTTTCCAGTGGCGCAGAGTACAGCTCGCCGGAAGGTTTGCAAGATAATTAACCGCACCGAAAGCTTTTACTAACCGAGTAACACGGTGGATAGTAAATTCTGGAGGCATGGCCTTGCGGATTGCAAACATCGCCGCTGGAACTCGTGCCGATCTCGTCGTCGGCGTGGTTGCGTAAGCGTTAGGCATCTCATTCAATCGGGTTTTCTAAGTGTTACATCTGAGTCACCCTCTCACTGTGATTTATCGCGAACGAGCTTTCGCAAATTGCGTGAAAACCATCCGGCACAGGTATTCAGGAATTTAGAGGGTCATTGGAACCTGCTTGCTTCAATTTTAAATCGCACAAGACCAAGCGCCTTGGAAACATTATCAATTCATGAACGGATTGTTCTATCTGTATGCAAAATAAAAAATAGAAAGTTCTTCACTAATCACGTCTGAAATAACAATTGTTGATGGCAATGTATAACTCCCTTAATTACAAAGGAGGATTTTGGAAGAAGAAAATTCATAATTGAAGCTGTGAGCTTCAATTTAAAGAGTTAAAGTTAAAGAGCGATGATCCAAGTGGCTTGAACAAATGCAACCGATCTCGAGCACGCGGCGGCGAGCGGATCGAACAGGTTCGGTGCGGAAGCGATTCGTGAGGAATCACTGTGATTACTCGCCGGATGCGAATTATTCGTAGAATTCGCGGAGCTGGCCCGGAGGGAATCGGCTGGCAAAGATGGCGGATTTTCTCCGCTGTCCGTTGACGCGTTTTAAAAGGCCAGTAGGCTGACGATCTTACGCGCGTATACCTCGCACCAAACGAATCGTGAAGCTGCGCGCCTTTCGCTTCCGGTTCACCGATCTCTCCACATTCGTTAAGCCCGCGTTCTCTGGTCCCGACATTTATGCGACCACTTTCGCTCCGGGTTCGACACCGTTCGAATCGGCCGACTGTTTTCTCCCTCCGAATTAACCCCTTCACACGCGAATTGTTATCCCACTGCTGAAATCCACATTTTAAACTGCGGATCTTCATGCGAAATACAAGTTTTCTTTATCAATTGCAAGAGACAGGAATCATGTAGACGTTTCTTTATCTCATCAATAATTTTAGTAAGCTCAAAATAACTTTCAAGGTAAATAAAGAGAGCACGTACTTATTAAAATATATTTTCTACTTGACTTTGCAATCGACGTTAATTATTTCTGATGTTAGAAATATTGATTGAATTGGAATTTTCCCAATTGGGGATGACTCAGAAAAGATTAATATTAGTTTCAAGCTCACAACCGCAACAACCGAGGCGCCATATTTAATGGCGATCGACAACAATGCCGCGGACCCGACGAATTCATTCGCGTTCCGCCGAATGCCACTTTAAACATCTATAATACCCATTAAGCTTAATACGGCAATTCCTGCGACGAGGCTAGGCAATTTCGAATCATTTCGACGATCAGTTTATGCAGGAACTCGCGTTACCCGGCCAACAATAAACAACTCGAACGCGGATCTCGCAATGGATGAATGCGCTGTGTCCGGTGCACGGCCTTGCGCGCTCGCGAACCTTTTCATTTCGCTAGTTTATTTTACGGGCACGACAAAAATTACGAGCCTATCTGATTCTCCAGTCCCCCCACAAACCTTCCCTTTTTAGGTATTTTGTTCCACGCTATTTCATTATCTAATTATTTGAACATTTCGGTGGTCCTTTAACTTTTCACTTGTTTTTACATGGATATTACATACAAATTTTGGAATTCTTCTGGATAAATTCTAAAGTTTCGGCAGAAAAATATTTTTGTTTATGTTAAAGAAGATTAATAATGTCGCAGTATATTTTCAGAATCATGTTGTCCCTGATTTGTTAGGAAATTTAGTAATCAACATACTGAATAAACGAAAATAAATGTAGATGATAAGCAACTACCTTTTAGAAAAAGGTTTTTTAGTGTCTCAAACTGCGTCAAAAAGTAAAAACCAAGCGTGAAAGTGAATCGACATAAAAATGTCTAAAATATAATGACACATTAGATAAACAAAATATAATTTTTTTTTACACGATTTTGTTCCTCTTTTAATGGTTGAAATTGAAAGTGTAAGAATGGAAAAAATAAAACGATGTGTAAGCCATAAAGAAATGGTAACATATGGCGATTTGGAGATCAACTGATCGTTCGAAGGAAAATTTCGGTTGGAGGAGCGAATTCGTGTTTTTCCTTGGTCGATCACTCGATACACCGATGGTAAGTTCCCGATGGTGCTATGAAATTCCATGAACCCGTGCCAGATGCCAGTAGAGTCCGACTTCGTTCGTGCTGCTCTCTGCAGGAGATCCGGCCAACGTTCTGAACAGCTCCTTATCAGAATTTCTATTGCATTGACCACACTTCTTCTTTCGAGTGCTAGATTTCACAGATAATCCCTGGCGTCAAGCGGCACTTCGTTTAACAACTTGATTACTACCTAACTTTTTCCCTATTACGATTCCAGACTGATAAAGTGCGTCTCTTTACTGCGACTCGCGAGCTGCTTCGCTTCAAACTGACGCCAATCTTGAAAATGCGCCGTAGATTTCGAAAACTCCGACGGAGCGACGGCACAAACCACAATAAATATGAATCTTCAGTTCTAACAGATGATTAAATTATCCGAAAAATGTACAATAAATGACTTTCTTTTTAGAAACTGATCTCTACTAATTTTTAAATCTTTTAATTCCCATTGAAGCAAACCATAATTATGGTTATTAGGCAATCTGCGACCGAGCGAGGAATTTTTCGCTGAGATTGTCACTGAACCGAACGAATTCCCATTAGAGCTACATTATATAATTATTTAACCGCTCCTAAAAAAAAATTGAAAAATTCAGGGCTCGGTAAATACGATAATTAGCCGGTCGGCGAGAAAACGAGAAATTTCTCTAGCCGGCGCGGCGTGTCTCTGTTCGGTCAATTTACCGCGTTTAGATAATGCATATTTTCGCCTGAATACATTACCGTGTAATTTAGCGTGTCGATATTACACGATAAGGCGAAATAAATGTCACGCGTGCAGGCTCTCCGACCCGTTGAAGGGACCGTTTAGCGAATTTATCTCACGCATTGATCGACGCAGTAAATCGTTTTGAGCAAACATCGTCGCCGGCACCGCGTCTCAATTATAATAATTTATTGCGAGCCGATCAACGGGAACTCGGCAGGGTATCATTTTTCCGTCGATCCTGCGGAGATAGCTGCCGGACGATTATGACAATCTATATCCACCCCGAGGCCGGTAATCTGTAATTACTTATCTACAACTCTGGGGGCAAGTAATTAAACAGCTTTTGCCAACGAATAATTACCATTACTAGAATATACACGTTATTAGCTTTGCTCAATTATCAATATTCCTTCACAGACAGCAATGCAGTTTCGTAGGCCTCCGTTGTCTCGCTCATGTTTATGCAAATCTCATTCTCTTCGAGGAATTTTATGAAAATCCCGGTCGACACGATAATTTATATTTTTACCGTTCGATTGCTCAAGAAAAAGAATTTATTGCACCGTCGATTTTAATTATTGTTTCTGCAGGTTGTTTGTTTCTAACACAAGAACCAGATTTTTCTTCGATTCGAAATTGTCGGAGAAAAGGAGATCGACTCCGAGCACGTAAATAAATAAATAACATCAGCCATAGAAAGACTGAAATGCAGATATCGAACCGCGACGAATTTTTCGAGAATCGCGGTCGATCGTCGAAGAAGAAGATCGCCGGGCCGGTATCGAGCCGGTTTCACTTTTCCCGGTTTGGCGGGCCGATAATTCAAACGGCAATTTTTCGGGCCGGTTCTCTAATTACGGACTGAATTTGCAAGTCAAACAGCCGGAAGAGTACTATATTTACGAAGGCATGAGAAAACAGCCTCGGTGACGACACTGTTTAAAGGTCTGTCGTTCTCTCCTGGCGCTATTCGCCGCCGTTTTATTTCTGCTTGCCGGACAGCGGTAGACGGAAACGGACCGAGAGAAAGATCAGTCGAAACGCAGAGGGCGAGAGGCAGGGGAAAAACGGGAAAAGTATAGATTCAGAAATAGATCGAAATCCGGCGATTTTTTTCCGCTGGATCGCAGCCAGTAATAAGACGAAGAGCACACCTCGAATCTCGTTTCCGATCGATCTCGTCAAACGAAAAATTGCACGTCGCGGAAATGAAAATCGTCGCCCGGCGACCGATTCGTCAGATGTCTAATCGCGAAATTATCAATCAACAGATTCGGTGGTCCCTGGTCCCTGGACGACGATTCCCACGATCCGGCCGACGGGAATTATGCGAAAATTTTGCCCGAATGGAATCGGTCTCCTTCCGCGATATTTTTGATATTGTTTAGAAGCAAATTTACCGTGTGGAGTTTTTCGAGGAAGATTTTTCGGAGGAGAGTCCCTGATGGAAAATTTCTGAATTCTCAGAGGATCGAAGGGACGAATAAATTAATGACAAATGAGATCGAAGCTACACGGAGATCGAGTCTCGGTATTTCTAAATGTAAGCGACGATAAACATTTTTATTCGATTACGTCTCTATTTCCAGTTATTTTATTTTAAATTCTTATAAATTCATTTATAAATCGGCCAAGTGCACGGAAAACGGTGGAGGTTATTTTCGACAGGAGAATTTATTTTTATTTTGTTATTTGATAGTTTTGTAACCCTCTCTTGCGTCTTGTACGTCCTAACAAAAACTTCGGTTCGCCAATAAACTATAATAAATATTGACTTTCAAGTTCGATTGAAAAATCGGGTCCGTCGCGACGAAGTGTTAATCTTCCCGTTTAAGATTCGAGAATAAAATAAAATCGAAAAGGAGGGTGCGAGGTAAAAGCAGTTAGGAAACTATGTTGCATTTTTGTTTAGCGTCGGAGTAATTAAGACCTTGTTCTGTGTTAACAGTTTCGTTTCATATATGATTCATCGTGAAAGTGAACGATGGCCGCGAGAAAACCTCAAAAAATCGAGTCCCAAGTAGTCGAGGCTATACGAAGGCTGCAGTCTGTTCAAGGATCGACTCCTCGAGAGATCAGCAGCTACATCTCCCAGGAATATGATCTGCCGAGCACGGAGATTAGGCGACAAGTTCAGGTCGCCTTGAAGCGAGGCGTCGCTTATGGAATTTTGCAAAAACTGAAGGGGTAAGTTTACTTCGAACGACCTCAGAAATCACCCCTTTCGAGGAGGAACAACATTTTTGTGATACTCTGTATGCATCTCTAATGCATAGTTGAATTTCCTTAATTTTTTATCATCCTTCCTAAGGGTGCTACACCTACAACCTAGATTTCCTCTGGAACCACTTCATGACGATTTAAAATAAAGTCACGCTTTTAGAGAAGCTACACCTACTTCATAATAATTTAAGATAAATTTGTCCAGCTTTTAGGGGATGCTACACCCACAACCTAGGCTTCTTCAAGAACCACTTGCTGATAATTTAAGAAAAATTTGTCCTGCTTTTAGGGGATGCTAGACCCACAACCTAGACTTCTTCAAGAACCACTTGCTGATAATTTAAGAAAAATTTGTCCTGCTTTTAGGGGATGCTACACCTACAACCTAGACTTCCTGGAAAGACACCCGCTGTCGGTAGCGGACAACGGCGTGGAAGCCCCGTCTCACCGTCACAGAGGCAGAAGGAGGAGGAGGAGGAGTTCGCGAAGACGAAGATCTGGCAGAAGGAGGGGTCGCCGATCTAGGCGTCGCCGATCAGGCAGAAGGAGGTCCCGTCGAAGACGTAGCAGGCGAAGAAGGAGGGCGGATGTGCCGCAGGACATCGACACGCTGGACGTGAACACAGTGGCCAAACAACCAAAGAGAAGCAACAGCGTCCTGAGAAATGAGAGCCCACAAAGCGGGGGGTCCAGCATTTCCGGCGCGTCCGAGGGCAAGCAAGAAGAATGATCCTCCCCAAGATACAGCGCGCGATCAATCCCGACGAGACACAGTGCAAAGATTGACGCAAGAATACACCAAAGAGACACCGGCTGGTAAAACACTCGCTCTCTCTTCTTGAGAGTCCTCTCTCCTTGAGCCATCAGGCTCTCGAAACCGTTTAGATCCATTTTCCTGTTCCACTTGTTCCATTCGCAACCAATTTTCCTCTTACGCACATACGACGCCGGCACGGCACTTTCTCAGTCATCGACTGGCTATCGATGCGAATGCACCTTTTACCTTTCCTCGCATTGTCAGATTTCGAGGAACTGCGAGTTTCCTCGTAGAACGAGCTGGTAAAATCTTCTCTTCTTATTGCAGACTGACGAAGACGCTGTTGAGGATCAGGAGAAAATTCTTGGACACGCTGTACACGATACTCATCTTCCGGATCATTTATTTATTATTATACACCGTCGTTTTGTTTTTTTTTTTTTATACGAATATATTGTGAATTTATGAGGGTTTCACGTGTAAAAACGCTGTAATCTTTCCAATGATTAAAAAGTACCAGTGCAATGCCATTCTAATTTCGCGTAGTATATTCAACAAACTGTTTTTTTAGATCTTTTATTTCGGTCGACGGTTTTCAGCTGAACGGATTTTTCGAGCCGCGAAACAAATTCGCAACAGAGAGAGACGTCCGCTCGCAGAACTCGTGGCCATCCGTCGACGATGACGGCCCTGCTGCTCACGGCCTTGTTGGCTAATGATAGTCTTGCTAATGATGCGTCCGTACACGCACACGTGTAGTTGTAACGCGTGACTATTTCACCTAGCTGCTGCTCGAGCGTGCACATTGTGGCCAGTTAGAAACAGTCTCGCGCACACACCGAACAGACAAACTTTAGACGAAATTCCTGCGAAATATTTCGCGGCAGACACAATCTTGATGGACCACTGCCAAATATTGTGTACAATGTAGTGCGGGTACGTTGAAAGCTCGCACTTTTTCTTCCTGAACCCTTCCGCGAACATAATCGCTCCACGGACAATCAATCATTCAAATACAAAATGTGCCTGTACGACAAACCTGAACACAATTTTTAATCATAAAACGTTTTAGAAATTGAATTTTTTAACAGCTGATTTCACACGTGTGACCTTGACGGTTTGATTTTATGAAGAAGATCCCGTGTTGCGATTTTATCTCCGAATTGGATCTATTCCCCGTGACAATTTCTGCACGCAGTTGCAGAAATCTCCTGAATCTACTGCGCGATTCAGCCATAGCGTTTTCGATAATCGCGGTTACCAGCGACACTCGAATAAGGAACGATCATTCTATCCGCGAATGAAATTGTCGACCGTATAATTGCTCGGGATAAAACACAGCCGGTTAGGAAAAACTGTGGAACAGGTAACGCTACGTTTGCACAGTATTGTGAGTCGAAGCGTGATTTACGACCGTGCGAGAGTTGATAGATTAAAGGTCCGTGCACATCGACCATCATCTGTTAACGTGATCGATCCTGAAAATACTCGGCCGATTGGCGAATCGTTTTTTACCGAACCTGCTCGATCCTTGCGAACTCGTTCTTCAATAATTACTACCGAACTTCTCGTTTTATGTGTAGATGCATCGTGAAATTAATTTATATTGGTAATCCATGTAAGAACCAACTGTATTTTATATTTTTGTCTAATGTCGCCGACTTTCATTTCACATTTTGGAAAAATGATTAAAATGAAAGATACAAATTAGTAGAAGAAGAGATTCGCATTTAGATGAGTTAATGAACGAATGATATTGAATGAAATTGTAATGAATTTATACTAGTTTCATTTTGTTTTCCATATTATTAATGTGTGGATCACGCGGATCCGTTGAAGATTTTCTGAAGCCCCTACGATGAAAAATTGATAAGTTTGCCGAATTCTTCGCGAGTACTCGATTTTTGGACTTGACACAGAGAACGCAAACTTATCTTCGGTTTTGTACAAATTGGTGTATGAAAATTGCTGTTTGCAGAAACATCTGTTTGCCGGTTCGCTCGAAAATATTTCAGTAAATAGTTCTCCGCGCAAAGGATAGTGGGAATCAACCTTAAGCCCATGTCACTGATGAAATACACAAGGACGCGATTGCGACTCTTGCATCCGCGCTCAAAGTACACCAAACGCACGGTCGTATCCGCATGATCATTTCATTCCTGGCGAGCGATGCACTGCCAAACGAGCACCCATAAAAACGCCATAAGGAAAATTACATGAAGCGAAAATAATCTCACGAAGAACTCGACAAAGTAGTAGACATTGTAGTGATATAATTGATTTATTCGAAACTGATTTTCTTAATTGTTTCTTATTTTCTCGAAATTTTAGTTGTGGCGTGTTCGAAGGATTTATATTTTATTCAAGCGGTAAAACGAATGCGTCGCATTATGATAATTCTATGCACTTTCAAAAGACAATCGAGATAGAATAGGACGGTTTATCATTGACAATGCCAGATTATGTATGCCGAAAACCATTCGATAAAGATTATGCACATTTTAATGATAAATTTCTGAGGTTATCTGACGATGTTTCTATTTTCAGTATAATCTCTCACATCAGTTCACTTCAATTCAGTAAATCTTTTGGTAAAGCTGGGTCCACGATGAAGCACAAATTAATCAAACACATCTTTACAAGTTATGTTACAAGTATAAAAACACTTTAAATAATTTCAGGAGGCAGTAGAATATTAACAAATGGTGCTGTTTGTATGTCAAAAGACCTTTCGGAATAAATGTTTGAGTTCCCCAGGTTGGCAGCCGAAGCACGAACGTTTGAATAGGTTTGAGGCGAGTAGGCGAAAGAGGGACGCAAAGGATCGGGTCACGTTGGATTATCGGGGGTAAAGGATGCACAGGTTCGACGAGTGCATCACACGGATAGACGCGGTCGAAAATAGAGGATGGGCACGTGGTTCTCGCGAACGCGCGCGCGCTGCGTTATCTCCGCGAATAGCGGCGAAACCGAAATATTCGGACGTTCGTCGTTACGCACGCTCACGTGATGCGCGCCCGGAGCCGTGCATCACGTGCCGTGCGCGTATCTCGCATGGTAAACCGAAATGCAGGTGAAATAGCGCACCGATGCACTTAGCCGAAATCTGCTTTTTCACCGTTTGGCGACCGTCCAAATCGAATATTATTCCCGGTCGCCGAGAAAACGTGCACGCATACCGAACCCCCGAAATCTCTCTGGACGTCTTGTCTTCCCGGTTCGAGTCGCCGTATTGTGGACAGCCATTTATGCGGCAGGAAACCATAAACATCGAGTGCAAGCCACTGGTTCGTATCGGTAATCGCAATCCTTTTAAACGGCGGCAATCACTGTGTACAATTTTGAGTGTGCAGGGTGTATTTAGGTAGCGATCAAACAATTTTTTAACGTTTAGTAATTATAATTGTTATTACGATCATTGTTCACGAATTTAGGAATATATGAATTCATCGGTGTAGACATTGAACTAATTCTCTCAGTGCTACATCAATTTTTTACCAGTCTGACAATTACACAGCAGGAGACAGGCTAAATTGAGAAAATGAGGAGCAGATGGCTAAAACCAATTAGGCGCCATGTTGATGGATGATCTTCTGGATCTACTAGATTGTAGTCGGCGTCATTATTATTTGTACAATGTCTACGACTTCCAGTTGAAGAAGACTGAATTTCGAACTTTGAATTTGAAAAAATATGTATATCCAAGAAGCATAAACAAAATCAACGAAGCTCGAAGTTTGCAATTTTGACGAGCTGCCGAGGGGTTTGGAAATTGACGTAGAATTTTCCGAGAACGGTGTCGACAAACTGTTGAGAGGGGATTAAGGGAGGGATCGAAAACGCGCGTTCGATCCTCGCGATTTTCTTGTCGCGGCCGCGAACAACCTTGACGCGGAAGCCATATTTCGAGGCGCGGTGTGTAAAGGCTTCGTGTCTCCGCACACTTGTACGATTCGTCCAATTACATTAGCCCGACTGCCTGTTTAAACTGTGACATGCAAACAGCCGCGGAAAAAACGGGCACAGAAACAAGAAACGCTGACGAATCGCGGGACTGCAAACAGTCCGCGACGATTACTCGTCTAACAAGTGAGGAGTTGAGTCGCTTTCGCTCCGTTGACCCCCGCCGGCACTCGGATCAAGAATTGATCCAAGTAGCCTTTCCATCTTCCCAATCCTGCTGCGACCACCTACTTCTTACACTGATAGCTTATTATATTCCTACCCTTCTGTCGTTGTCTTAACTTTCCCCGGGGGACGATGTCTGTGCTTCCAAACTTTCAAAGTTGTTAATTATATCCTTATATCGATCGTATTTATTTGTTAATATTAAACAGAGGTGGGCATTATTTGGCGAAAAAAATATTTGAAATACTATTTAATATTTTAGATTTTATTTTGCTTAAAGAAAATAGTATTTTATTTGAACAATCTGAACCTCGAAATAAAATATTTCTATTTGAACAATCTGAACCTCGAAATACTGTAACGCATCATCGCTTTCATCGACCGATGATTATCTCCTAGGGTTAGAGACTGCTATCAACAGGTCTAGATCATCAACAGACCGTGTACAACATCTGTCAAACGGACCGAAAATTAAGCTAAAAACCTATTATCGATAATCGTAGCTCGACCGATCGAGACAAGCTTTTCCATCATCGGCGATCGAGGCACAGCTCGCGGTTGTCGTTTCCATTTCTAATCAGAAGCGAACTCTAAATCACAGTTGCTATCTTATCGGCGGCGTCCATTTTACAGGATCGTAAATAGACGGAAGCAGAAACGTCCACGTGGTCCCCTTCGCTCGGGGCCGTAAATTATTTAAGCTCTCGTAATAATGAGCGAGCGAGTTATGACCAGATAAGACTCGACTCAGACTAACGCGCTAGTTGTTACACCTCGGGAAGACGCTAACGAATCGGAGAGGACAACACGGCACCGGCGAGCGTCTGCTTTTTGCTCGAAGTATAGTTTGCCACTGGAGTCGGTTAGACCTTTAAAATCGGTTTCAGATTATTTGTTTTAGAATTGTTGAAATTGCGAAGACTGTATCGTAGGATATGTACAGTGAGTGTACAAAGTATTCGTACACCTTTTAAAAACTAATAACCTTTTTATAATTGTACCAAACGACCTGATTTTTTATAATCAATTATAAGCATTGATTTACGAAATGATATGAAAAAAGGATTTTTGAGAAATTATAATTTACAAGATTACATGCAAAAATAAAAAAAGGCATTTTTTAAAACTTCTTTATTTTGGGCCCTTAAGGAAAATTTAAAAAATATATTTTGTAGATTTATAGTAGTTACACACATGCTGAAAATTTCCTCGAGATCGATCAGCATACACACGAGCTACAAGCGGTTAAAAATGGTGAAAATCGTAGTTTTACACAACTTTTGATCAGTTTCTGCTTAAAATTCACAGAATTGTACATCTTTCTATGGTTGTCGTTTTTTCCTCCGTCAGCCGATTTCGATGAAATTTTCAGTATGTGTATAACCAACATAGATCTACAAACAGATATTTTATATTTTCACATTAAGGGCCCAAATAAAAAAGTTTTAAAAATTGCCTTTTTTATTTTTGCATGTAACCTTGTAAATTATAATTTTTTGAAAATCTTTTTTGCATATTATTTCGTAAACCAATGCTTCTAATTGATTGTAAAAAGATCAGGTTGTTCGGTACAATTATAAAAAAGTTTTCTTTATTAAATTAGTTTTTAAAAGGTGTACGAATACTTTGAACACTCACGGTACATACATACATGAACATAAATTCGTTCGGTTAGCTTCAACAACTTCTTTTCATTTATTAACCCAGTAAACTGAGGCGTCAAAAATCATATAAAATTGAAAATGGTCAGCACATCACCGAATAAAACTTCCTAAACACAGTGAAAAATGTCGTTCATTTTCCCTTGGGGAAACGAAATTTCGAGCAACCTAATAAAATAGAATTGCAAGATAGAGAATCAGCGAGCCAGAATGTGGCAATCGAATGGACATTCTTGCGCTATGTGCTCGCTGAAAACTTTCTCGGCCGTCACCGAAACCGTTCAGAGTCGGTGATGGCCTGGTTCGTTCAACTTCGAACGAATCTGGCTGCTCCGAGCGATTCACGAGGACCTGGTTCCGATGGTCCACGACGACTTCGAGTCATTCAGAAGAGATTCATTCAGTGACCCGGCCGAGAGAGGGAGAATCGCTACCAAAATGAGGCGAGTGTCGAGGAGCCACTAACAGTCGAGATTACGCGGCGATAGCGGGCGGATTTCAATCGGAACGCGAGCCTACCTCCTGTTTTATCGATCTTATCGGGCCGAGATCGAAGGAACTGAGTCATCGATCAATTTGTATCGTTCCCCGAAAGACACAGTTCAACCTCGGTAACTCAAAAAGTTACAAAGTTCCGTTAAGATTTTTTAGTAAAAAGTTATTGAGATTAATTTTACAGAAACATCGAATTTGTTGAATTGAACGTTATACCCTTTTCTTCATTTCTTATATTTTTGATTTTGTAATTAACAGGTCTGAGGAGAATAAACGAGATTGTGAAATGCATATTTCTTGTGTGAAAATCGACGGTCTACGTGTTTCTGTTCAGTTATCGGTCTTATAAGGTTTAATGGAATTTTTGTGGATTGATATTCTCGTGCTAAGCTAGATGAATAATTTCGATGATCCCGTGCGTCTTTGCAGATGATGGACGTTTTAGTAATATTTGATATTGTGCTAAATATTCATCGCGCGCGAGCCAATGTCGTCAAACAAACGACCAGGTGAGACGGTCGTAAAAATGGAGTGGATGTAAATGACACTGTGCCAAGCTTTTAAGATCGGATATCGAAATATCCTCTGCTTCCTCTCGCCAGATGTTAGACGCTTCCGGTTCTGACCCCTATATGGGATAATCCCACCGATTGTCCAGGATTAATTAAAAAGCCTCCTTCTCGGTGAAATTTATGGACAGCAGCTTCGACAACGAATGATATTCTTTTGCGATTTAATATTTAATTAGTGTTTGTAACATGACAATGTAGAATGTGTTTTTATTGGCCGAAATGTTTACAATCATATAGAAAATTAATTTTTCCTAATTTTAAGCCTAGTGTTAATTAAGACAGAAAATCGTAGATAATGATCCATGCGTGACTTATGAGATTAAGTGCGATCTCGGAAATCAGGTCTCGCTAATTAACGGTATCGCCCCACAGATAACCGCAGACTGCTTCTTGCAAAACGAAGCCGATAAGACGTAGCTGCTTTTTGCCGAAATGTTGCAATATTTCTCAAATCGCAAATACGAAAACTATGTACTCTGGTAAAAATTTTCAAAACGGCGAAGATCCAAAGAAAAATCGATTTTTGTTTGATCAAAAGTGAAAAACCTTGGGGGAAGACTGGTGGCGGTGCGGCGGCGAAGGTAGCGATTGGCGAGCGGCACTCTAATCGATAAAATGGTGGCTGGCCTGCGAGAAAATGTGTCCCTAGGAGACCGGCGTGGCTGGCACCGCGTGTCGGGGCCGTTCGAAATCGGGATCGAAATCGGGATCGAAATCGGGATCGAAATCGGGATCGAGCGATCGGGATCAGCGATCGGACGGTGGGCATGGCGTTTGGGTCGCGCGCGCTGCGAGGTCAGAAGCGAGGAAAGAGAAGGCAGGGCTTGTCGTTTCGCCGCAAACCCGAAAATATCCATGTTGACCGGTATGTTGAAACCTGGCATAAGCTTTGGCCAGCTGCCAGAAGAGCGGCACTCGGTTGGAGGCCAACGCCAGGCCAGAGGCGACCGGCCTCGCCGCACTGAAACGTCCTCTAGGCCTCAGAGGAAAAAAGAGACCGTGGACCGCGGCTCAAGTTGAAGACCGCTCGAGTGACACTCCTTCGGAAATCGATCATCCTCAACACACCATACGATCCGAGCCTCCTGATGCGTTGCTGTGCGGTGGCCATGTTGAATTTCGTCGGTCGCAAAGTAAAACCGAGGTTAGGGTCGCTCGAAGTGGGTCTTTTCTGACAAAAGATACAACGACAACCAATCAACGCTAATTCTACACAAGAAGATGGTTACTTTCAACTATAGTTGGAGCTAGACGTTTTAGAATTTGTAGAAGAATTTGAAAATTGTCCCTCCCTAATCATTCATCAGCTCACACAAGAAGGGAATAGCGCGAACCAAATCACTTTTCTTGAAAAAGAATACGATTTTTTTGGAGGAGACACGCCCAGTTGGGTAACTCTATACTAATTACCGACAACCATACCCGTCCACGAGTCTGCTATTGAAGAAGTAAAACAGGTCGAAAGAGAAATCCGTTTCCTAAAAGTCTAGTTCGGCCTAATCATTTCTAATAAGTAGCAAGTTCTCTTGAACTGACGTTTAGGAAAGGGAGAATGATTGCAGGCAAATAACAAGGACAGGTTACACTCTGCCACATTCCTCGAGAATCTCTAAAACAGCCTAAGCAAGGAACTACGTCCAGAGGAAATCATTTACTGGCCATATCATTATAGCAGAGACATAAATCTCTCAAAAATTGAGAGAGATCCTAAATCTTTCAGAATCTTCTTCTTCTTGAAGATAAAAATTTTCCGAAAATAAGGTTCAAAGTGTTCTCCTCCTGTTTCAAGATAGAAAGCTAGTTGATTAACGGCTGACACAACCAATCAACATCCCTTAGCACCGATAACGCGCTGCGTGTTTTTCGGACCTCGGAAAAAACAGATATATCTCAGATGGCAAGATAGATAACTTAAATGTCAGCTCGTTGAAAACACCGGTTAGCGGTTAGGCGGGTTCGAATAGGAGAGCCGAGATCCGAGAGAACCGGGTAGCTCAAATTAAACATCAGTCACTTGACCTTTTCTTGGAGAAGAAATCGACCCGCTCCAGGTCTTTCGATGATAACTACCGAAAGACGTTAGCGGACTCTCTGTAGAATAAGGAAAGGAACCCTGTGGAACTGTCTGTTTGGGGATCACTCGAATGTCCGTTTACCGGACGGAGGGCCTTTCAAACTAATTATTTCAAACCCCGCTCTACCATCTCGCCGAGTCCCATTTTCTTCAATCTTCGCGGAGGTTCTCGGGCATAGGCGTTTGAACGACTTATTCCTGCCAAGCAAAAAGAAAGATCCAACAGTAGGGGGGCCGAAACCAGTCAAGAGAACACGGCCGTCAATCAGTCCTTGGGAAAAGAGACCGCACGTCGCTCAAGTTAACCCCTTACGTGCCACGTGGATCATTAAGTTAGTAGACGCGCGTTCCTCGGCTGGTTCTTGCTCGCGAGAACAAGAAAAAGCAAAGGTGTCGCGCGCACGACTTCACACGCAGGCGTCCAATGTTTTTAAACAGGTTTACGAGGCTGCCCGCAGAAACACGAGTTTAGAACCTCCTCCTAAGGAAAAGGTTGACCCTACCGTCGCCTTGACAGACGGCACCGGGACCATTAATTACCCCGGGCAACTTCGAAAGCCGAGAAACGAAGAAACCGTATACTTCTTTCTCTAACCCGAGACGCATTTATTTACTAATTTCTAGCGGGCCGACCCGGCCGGCAGAACTTGTACCCCGGCGGACCTGTATCTCAATAATTAATTCGCCGACATTTATGCTAATTCATTCGAAACTGCCGCGAAGAAAATGAACACGGTTTTTGCCGGTGTCGTATAAACCCGACCCTATGACTCGACGCGAGCTGAGGTTCGCGTAGCTTGTTTAATTCTGCTGGTTCAGAGACTCTGTGCCAGAATGTTTAAATATTCTTCAGATCGCTTTACATACTTTATTTTGGAATTTTTCAACGACTCGGTAGAATCGTCGGGAATCTAGCGAAGCATTTGTTGCGCCTGTTGTGGCTTTTGTTGTAAGGTGTACTTGTGGTTTGAAAAGTATTAATTATTTGATTGGCCACTAAATGTTCTTTTAGCATCGATTGATCAGAGTATATTGCGTCTGTTATGGGTTCGCCGGATTACCAGATAAAATTTAAAGACGTGTCACGTGTGCACGGTTCAAAAAATCTCATTTTATCGACCGATGATACGAATCGCTGATACGCGAGTGAACCTAGAAGCAATCTTGTTTAGAAGCAACCATTAAACTACGAGAGCAATCGTACGCGGCTCCGTTCGATAGCGCAGGCTCGCCAGAAAATTACCCACCGCCACATTTTTAATCATTCGTTGACCTTTTAACTGGCCAAGCCGAGTTAACTAGTCTCTCTTCAGTGATAAACTGAATAGGACGAAGTTTGTAATGTCGTTAGGGGAACATTTTATCTAATAGCGGCTTTTAATGAGCTCGTTCTAGACCGTTTTTCCGGAGACGCTTTATAATCGTTCATAGAGAATCTGTGGCCCGAGAGGAGGATTTTTTTACAGGCTCGAACACTTCCTTTTAGCTTCGTAGAAGGTACAGAGCTCCGTATAATTTGTCTTGAACGACCTGCATATTATTAAGCGACGAAATTAGGAATTGCTGGATGAATAAGAGCTATGCTTGAATGTACAGTAGTTAATTCGATAGTAGAACTGGATCGACAAGGAATCGTAAGCGCAAGCATCAAAATATGTATATTGATAACGATAGTAGACTCGGACTTACTGTATAGTTATCTTAATAACCTGTCTCATTCACAAGGCGTGATATCTACGGCTAAAATAATATCGTTACAAAATAAACAGAGATAATTCGTTTAAAACACATGACGGCCAATACGCTTTCGAAAATAGACTTGACGGAAGAGTTTCGAACGCTATTAATTTATTCGATAATATATCGCTCCGAAATATTCCTGCTGATATACTACGACACGCTAAACGAAATCGGAAATATTCGTCGGCAAATACTAATGAAAAATATGAGAAACCGAAAGTTAAAAATGGTTGTATGAAATTAAACAGTAGTCACGAAAAAGCATCACTGCACACAATGGACTATAAAATAAAAAGAAAACTGTCGCAGAAAATGCGATAAAAATAACGCAAATTATTTTCCTCGCTTTATGAATAAATGCATCGTTTTATTGCGCAAAATGAAACAGTAGAAATGTATAATGTAGCATAAAATTAAGAAATCTGGCGCAGATAAATGGAATGAAATAACACGAATATTTTTCTTGGTGTCTGTGTCGTTTTATTGTTTAAAACTAATCGGTGGAAATGGAAGAGTATCAATGCATAATGCGAATCCAACGATCCAGCGCCGCGATACTCGTGTCCGCAAATTAATTAAGAAATGGCTGCGAGCGCGGCCATAATTACGCCCGGCAAAACAACTCGTTAAACGGCAAACACTTTTTGTACGAGGAAAATGACGCACACTAATCGTTCGATGTCACCTTATAATGAAACCTATTCCGTCGCGAACGCCGTATGAAACTGGTTGCAAAGTTGAATGGGAAGTAAGCCATTACGTTGAGTCAGGGAACTGTCCTTAATTTACCATCTCTACGTTTCGACTTATTACCCGAACACCATCGAAATAATTACCGGCCCGATGTTCCATTCGACTCCATTTTATGCGGCGAATCAACGGCCACGTGTTCCCCTTCGTGTTTTGCGCCGAGGCGAATTTTTCCAATTTTATACTACTGAACAGAATCACGCTGAAGACTTTCACGAACTCCAAAATTTGTACTAATCGACAGCTGTTTTATTACCCAATAAGTGCAAAATAAAATATATTTAGCGGATTTAAATTGCAGGTACCTTCTGTTGCACTATTGGTGAAGGATTGCATTCCGAATTTTTGGAGGTCTGTGCAAATTTTCCGCATTTTTCTTCTGTTTTAAATGAAGGGGTAGAGATAAAATAGCAGAGGCGAAGAAAAAAAGAAGTATTCTGACCACGTTTCCATGATTTTTTGCCTGTGTGGAGTGGCACGATTGTGCAGAACACAATTACCTGAAGTGGACTCGAACCTTGTTCCGCAGATAATGCAGCTCGACAATAAAGCCGAATTTATTATTTCTCGATACGACGAAAATAACCTTTCTATCGCAATCGGCCTTCTACATAAATATTTTAGAAAACTGAGATAATGATAAACGTTCGGCAGTGCTTCCGTGAAATGGTTAGCTCGACGCGGTGTTTAAATTAATCTCTGAAAGAACATAATCATTAATCGAAACTTCCTCTAATTTTAATAAATTGTAAATAATTGATGTTAAGTCTACATACTACAATAAACCTAATTGTATTCTCTACGGGCAATTAATCACCAGAAAAATATTTCCAGTGTTCCGATATAACGGAGCACGTTGCTTAAGGATCATTATTGCAAGACATAACCGCAACCCTTGCCCAGCCTACAACAATACAGTGCGATCTTGCAATTTTTCGTAAATGCCGTTAAACGTGCTTTAAACCATTATTCGAGGCTACGCGTCAATTATACGAGCCTATTACGCCTGTAATTCCAATTTACGGGACCGACTGACGTAAAACTACTAACGTATCATTTCAAGTACCATCGACGAGCTACGAACTAAAATAAATAACTACGAAAACATAGTAATACACTTTCGGCCCTCGCGTCCCCGCCCCGCGCCGTCTTCTAGATAAAACAATGAGATCTTCGAGAGGCTCTCAGTGTCAATTACAACAATAGAGACTTTAGATTAATTTAATCGAGGGGGATACTCCAAAAATTCACGAAAAGTTTTGACACTGACGAGTTTTAGAAGCTAGAACTGAAATGAAGAATTGATTTTCTATCATCAATTAAATGTATATATTTTGGCAATTTTCATAGAAAAAAAATCCTGCTTTCCTCCACAGTACTCTAACCCCCCAGCACGCTGAACATCCATAAAACAGCGTATCCGGAGGGCTGAACTAATTCATGGTACGTGCTGCTACTCCTTATATCAGGGAAGGAGTAGAAGAACATGATAGACATTGTCATTTCCCCCGTAATTCCTGTCATGTCGCAGACAGCATCGTCAAACACCCATGTCGCCTATGGTCGACATGCGCACTGATCGTGTTAACACACTATCACATGGCATTAACAGAGCGCTGATTCCATGGTCAAATCGGAAAGGTTAGTATACCGCTCGGCTGGTCGGCCGTATTGAGCCGAGCCGAGCCGAGACGAGGCGAGGGTACGGAGCGCCCGAATGCAGGTTGAGTATAAGTGAAAGTGAGGTTAGGTTTGGTCGCGCATCACGTGGTGCACCACGGGGTCCAAACGAGGTTAATCGAGAGGACCGAGAGGACCGAGCGCCGGCGCAACCAATCAACACAAATGTGCTGGCCACTCTGTTCTCCTCTATTCCTCCCTTGAATTGCTCCGATATTAAACGCAATTTACAAAACGCTCTACGGTAGCTATCATTTCCGCGACCTGTCCGCGGCGTGGTCCGCGTGCGTGCACGCGTCGTATACGTCATCGACGTGCAAAAAAAGGCCGTCGTTGCGAACGTTAGAAGGAAAATTCCAACGTCACCGACGACGGTCTTGGGACGGTCGTGTGACCGACTGGGAATATCGAATGACACCGAGAGAGTACACGCACGCGGGGGGTCAAGAGAGAGAGAGAGAGAGAGTGGGTGTAGGGAGGAGAAAATGGGGAAAAAAATCATGTTTCGTATTCCTTCGACGGCCGCTAGTCAGCGCTGAAGTAGTATTTGCGCGAATTTCGAAGAATAAAGCAAGAATGCGTGTTCTAGAAGACGATTTAGCGCGCGGGGCTTGGGAGGGGGCGGGCCGGGGGGTGTGTGGAGGGAGGGAGGGATGTATATTGAGCCCGCGTCAAGAAGAGCATTCTAAAGATACTCGGGCCGCGTTTTGTGAATCGGGAATCGTGTTTCCCGGTGGTGGGCCTTTGCCACGATACTCACCGATCAGTGGAAAGATACTCGGCTGGTCCAGTAGCGACTTGAGGCTGTTTTCAACGAGGATGGGAGAAGAACGGTCCTTGTCACTCATTTCACGCACTGCGCCACGAAGCCACACGTTCCGAGGTACACACGCACACCAACTACGTTCGTATACGGGAGTAACACCGCGGGCGCGAGAGGGACAGAGATAGGTTGAGAGAGCGAGAGGCGTGTATCGGGCGGCTCTTTTATTGTATGCGTGCACGCGAAACTGTGGTGCGAACGTCCACACCAGAATGAGAGGTCGCGCGAGTGAAACAGAGAGAGAAAGAGATGGAACAGGGGCACACACGCGGACAACCGTGCAATAACAGGCGAGACACCGTGCGACGATGGGAACCGATTGTGCCTCCCGTGGGACACGATCGAACGACGTTCTTCCAGACCGGCAGAGAGAAAAGGCGCCCGCACCCGAACCTCTCACCTCGTCACGCTGTTCAAACTATCACCCGAGACGGTCGCGGCCCGTTCGAACACTCTGGCCACGTTAAAATAAACGCGGAGCGCCTACCCTGTGCACGGTGCTCTTGAAAATCAATCTAAAAGTGGCTCGGCTGGTGGCGCAATCTCCTGGCTACCCTCTGGACCGACTCGCGGACAAGTGAACGACGCCTGCCGTACTGATAACGAGCGCTGTCTTTGCTTTCGCCTTATCGCGATGCGCGCGCATACCACCGGATTCCCTCCACCACGCCCCCCATCTGTCAGCCGTTTGCAAAAG
Organism: Lasioglossum baleicum; assembly: GCF_051020765.1. Classification (NCBI taxonomy): domain Eukaryota; kingdom Metazoa; phylum Arthropoda; class Insecta; order Hymenoptera; family Halictidae; genus Lasioglossum; species Lasioglossum baleicum. The sequence goes on from NC_134941.1 coordinate 9,873,686, forward strand.
TTCGTCGGTTCGCAAACATCCTACAAGTCACAACTGACAGTTTTGCTTCCCTTGTCAGAGATTTCGACATTTCGGGAATCGCTCGCCAATCCTCGACTTTATCCGTCACAGAGCCGTAACCTTACTTTCGTTATGGTGCGTCGATAGAAAAGCTATGTTACCGACGATATTATCGGATCAACACATGACCAGTTCGAAAATGAAAAACTCTTTCTGTTTTCATTTAGTCCGATCGATGGTACACGATTTGCTAACTTCGCGTCAGCTCACTACGAGATTAGGTCGACAATTTTTAATTTTTTTCACAGAGACGGAAAATTATAACTTGGAGATGGGTGAAGGTCGTGGAGAGTACCGGTTAGACACACTGATTAACACGGACATGTATAATTCTAGTTTTAATTGCAAGCATCTAGCCGAATGTAACCAGTTCACTGTTTGTTCTTGAAAAAATACATTCTACATGCTTTTTTATCTGTATCAAATTCTTCATTATCTCTAATATGAAAAGTAACAATGTAAACACGTATCGTACTTTGACAAGCAACAACGCAATACATACCACGTTTAAATATTAAAATGATACATTTTTCAACAGCATTCAGATAATTACGCATACATCTCTAAAATTTGCCCTTTCGTTCTAGTCTGAAGTTTAAAAAAGTGTGACTCACCGAATACATTCTGCCTCTTTTGTTGTCAATTGCACAAGTACGGTTTATATGACAATTACATTAAAAATTCAACGAATCTTTGCGATTTTCTCTCAACACTTTTCGATAAATGAACTGTGCACCTCCAAGGACGCGCATCATTCGAACCTTAGACCATAAAGTATATATGGTCTGAGATTCGAAAAATCACCCCGCGTTTCGATTTTCCGAATGATTTCGATAATCGCGCATTTCGATTATTTCGACAGCATTATCGATATTTTGATTCAATCAATTGAACGAATAAATTGATTAAATTCTTTGAACAGAATTAGTATAATAAAGATATAAATGATTCAATCCGAAAACGCTGTAATTAATATTAGAAAAATAAGCTGGAAATTTCGCGATTTGTGTTACAAAGTTTTCCAGGGTTTGAACTGTACGTCACTCTTTTATGTACAAAGTACAAAGCTTACAAGGTGATCATTTACAATGAGTCGTTTATTTCAATTCGAAGGACATGAAAGAACGATAAGCGTGTGTGTTTCGTTAACAATTCTTCTTTCGTCAAATATCAACTTACAAAAGCAGCTCACATGAAGTACGAATTGCTTAGTAGCATGCTTAACATCTTACAGTATAGTTGAACATTATTTTTGGTTTTTCATGGATGTCGATCGTATGTATAATATGCATACTTAATAGAAATTATAGAAAATATTTTGCACCTAATTAACATTAATTATTATACTTCTTTTGCTATTCTGTACGTTAGGTATTAGCTAACAAAGCTTTGAACAAGTTTATATATCCTACATTGTGTTTATCAGCCTGCTTGCAAAATATAAACATCAGAAAACCTGTTGACTCGAAGCACATAGTAAACGCATTACCTTGTTCTAAGTACTCTTGGCGAAAAGCAAACAAAATGCAGGGCGAATAGGCAGTATCTTGAACACAATATTTACAGGAAACTGTATTGTACCGGTATTCGATCGCATTCAACGTTCACTCGCTTAAAACTCATTGAATATCAATGTATCCGATATATATTCACTAGATGCTTTCATTTAGAAATTAAGTTACACCCATGCTCTCAAACCCAAACGCTCAGAGATTCGGTATTGGTTTGCGAGGAGGCGAAACTACGTCTCTGCTGCTTCAGCAGGCTTTTGAGTTCAGCTGGAGTGGAGGACCATCTGCGGTGCCTAGCCTTGTCCACAGGTATTTCAGGGAGGCCGATCTCCGTGTGGCAACCCTTGATCGGTGAGAGCGACAGAACACCGGGTAAACCAATTTCTTGAAACGAACTCATAGAGGAGAATCCACTCTCATCCTCCACGCTGCTCACACTAAAAGCTGGCTTAGACTTGGAATATCTCTCCTTCTCCTTCTTCTCAATCTTTCTGGTAGATTTATTTGGCGTAGAAGTTGGAGTAAACATGAACGTATTGACATTCTCTGGCAGTGAAACATTGATGGAACTATGAGCTAGAAGAGCATCCTCCTCCTCGGTGGTTTTGCTACTTCCCGAGTTGAGCGACGTGGCATCGATGGACATTCTAACACCCGGAAGAAGACTCTGTAAGCTCCGTTCAGTCTCCGCGACATGAGACAACGATTTCATGAAACACGTTCTACCATCACTCTCCACTCCTCTCGATTCGTTCCCGTGGTCACAGCTGCGACGACGTGCGTAACTGACCGCCTCCTGTACTGTCGTCGAGTTGACAAAACTATTGTTTTGCAGGGACAGCGATACCTCGTTGTTGTGACTGTTGTGTCGGCCGTGATCTACCGGCGAGGGAGAGGACTCTGTATTATCGACTGGCGTGTACCTCGTTAGATCAGGCTCCCTCATGGATAGCAGCGACTGAACCGTTCTCATTAATCTGCAAAGAGTCACAGCGTTAATACGATCTGATATCATCGAGCTACTTTTATGGTAATTGAGCAAAAGGTAAACATTTGGAAAACATCAGGTGATCCAAAGGTTTTATTGATTGGAAATTGAGTGGTGATAGCTAAGAACAGCTGAGAATAGGTACCTGAATGCTTCTTGCGACAGCTTCTGAGGTGGTACATCGTTAGGGTTCATCTCCTGCTGCTTGGGCCTTTTATAGGCCACTGCGTCGTACGATTTATTGAGATCATTGGATTTGTTGCGCGGTGGCGTGCAATGCACTGGGTCGTTCCTGCGCAGCACTGACCAGGTGAAGTCTCGGTGGCCAGTAGTGCAGGGTGAGATCTGCGTGACGGATTTCGCCCTGGCGAAGCGGGACGAGTCCGAGGATGAGGAAGATGAGGACGTCGTAGAGGCGCCACGATTCGGCGAGGAGTCGTCGTGCACCGTGTGGACGCTTCTGCTCCGAGGGACTCGTCCGGTCGAACCTTTGTCCTTGAGACTACTCTTCTCGTGAAGAATATCCAAGCTTTTGCGGGCTCGGTCCAGGAAACGCACCACCTGCTCCATCAGTGAGCGGTACATCTGCCTGTTCGCGTCTACCTGCAATTTTGGAGTAAAATTGTTAGATGTTACGATATGCTATTTTTTTTAAATACTTATATAATATGAGGTATGTGCTAATCTAGGATCGCAAAAATGATTTTGTCCTTCCGAAGATCAAGAATGTAAACAAACTGGAATTTTCAAGTGGAACGAGACCTGCACGGCCAAGATCGGCCAAACCAGAGTAGAAGCGGGACCTCATTCCACTCGGTATTAGTCACATTAAAGGAGCAGTTTCTGCCGAAGATAGTGAAAGTGTTCTGCAGCTCGAAGAAAAAAATCGTAGGCCTTCGAGGTGTCGGGACACATCAGCGTCCGTGAGCTTCTGGTCACCCAACCAGAACTACCATACACGGAGAGGTTAAATTAATTAACACAGATGAGAAATATCTTCAGCAGATGCGCTAAGTGCATTTGCATCCTCGGGACTTTCGCCATAAAACGTCGGCGATCGAACTTTGATACTTCGAAGTGGCAAAAACACCAGACGCTGGAGTAGTTCTCCTTTCACGTACTACATTTTTCGAAAATAGGAATGCTCATTTTTGTTGGCACGACGATGGAATTGCTCTTATCCTCCAAGGACTACGATTTTTGGAAATGGGAATGTTCGATGAGTGTTTATTTGTTCTCCGATGAATCACTGATCTTTGGCGATAGTTGGTGTACTTGGGGTTCCCCGAACATCCTTAATATGGCGGTGTGTTTGGCAATGACAGGCCGACAAAGCGTTATCTCGACAAAATAATTCGGTGTCGACCGATCGAGGATTAAATAATCGGAACAAGGTAATCTGGTCGAGGGCATTACCAGCTTACCCGTGCGAGTCGAGCACATTAAACGATCGTCAGCCGCGATTACATACAAACCTGTTTCAGTTGCCATTGCAATGTTTCGATCTCCGTCTGCAGCACTACATTGTCGATCATTTGCGTGTGCGGCGTCCGATTTAGCGTCAGCGCATCCTGCAGCCTGTGATTCTCGTCGATCAACGACTGGTATTGCTGAAACAGAAACACAGAAATTAATCATCCACCCTCTGGTTATCTCCCGTTAACTATCTCCGTATTTTGCCACTCCTGAATGCCAACATTAATATTATAATAGATGAAACGACAAGATGTTGTAAACGTTTGTAGTGCAAACGACCTGCTAAGCACGTGTGCCTCGGTTAATTAAGATTTTTCGATTGGCGTGCTTATTGTTGGCACGCAAAGCGTCCGGTTTCTGGTACAACTTTCCTGGATGCAATAATTATTTTTAAAGGAAGAAAGAGGCACGATGGTGTGCGCACGCTTTGATACAAGGTTTCACCTTGCGTAGGAGATTCTCACACGGTGGAGTGAACACAAAACCAACGTTAGCAGAGCGTACGCTTATTTATATTGTACAACAATCTCTGCTCTCGTCTACCAATGGCCTCGAGTAATCTCACTTTTCATTTTCGAATTCCGTAACATTACAAAATTGAACTGAAATTGGTGGCAAATGTTCAAAATGATTAAATAATTTTTTTTAAAAAAAGAGCAGTCGAATATTCGTAACTGGGGCCATTTAGAGAATCAATTAAATACAAAAATAATAGCAAGGGAAAAAGGGCGACTCTAAGCTTGTTTTACGGAACCAATGGATGTGTCACCGCTTATGGCAGGTGCGCAAATAAGCATAAGCGTGCGCAGTCCATCGAACCCTCAAAATTACGGATGGGTCGCCATCTTGAACAAGCTATCGTGCCTCCGCGAAGAATTTTAATAGAACGAGCGCGAGTTTTCGTTATTCCAGTCACGCGGCTGTTATCGAACAAACAATTAACCATCGAACAGTTAGACGAGTTACTAATCGAAGCCCATTTAAGAGCGTGCGTGTCGACAATGCGGATCGTTCGAACAGTAGACGCCTGCTGTCTCTCTCCCTCCCCCTCTCTCTTTCTCTCTTTTCCTTTCTGTTTACAACAGCCGTTGGGCATTTGCATTTTTTCTTTCTCTCTCTCGCCTTTTCTTTTCGGTGCTCGTCCTTAAAGACGGGCATAAAGAACCCCTCGAAGAAACACGAGGTTTCTGACATTTCCATACAATGGCGGGAAAAAATACGGTACGAGTTGCGAGATATCCGGCGATGGGCCATGCTTGATAACGAAGCCAGGACGCGAGAGATGTTGAAAGAGTCGTGCGTTCATCGTTCGAATCGGTCTCCGCGTTCAATCTATCGCCCATCATTCAAATCGCGGGACAAAATTCTGTTCCTGACACACGCGTGTACCCACGGGACGTCGACAAAAAAATCCTCGGAACCGGAGAGAAAAGATACGATAGAAAAATTGGGGGATTTGGGAGGTGTTGCAAAATTTTCACTGCGAAACGGATTTTTAGATAACAATTCGTCGTTTGAACTACTTGACGGCGGAGAGGGGTTCCCGACATCCTACCTCAATGTTTTATAAAAATACTGATTCCACCATTTTATAAAACTGGATTGCCTTTTCCCAAGCCGTTGACACTAACGTAACAGCAACGAATTAAATCGTGGGAAAGGAGCAAGATTTCTCTATGGAATTAGGAATTCCTCGACGACCGAAATTTACATGAGACAATTCCGTAAGAATGGTAAGAGCATGAATTTATTACGCGAATAATTACTGCGCGCGTGAACAGTTCGTCCCAAGCTGTTCGTTTCTACGTTTTCGCAGCGTTTGGAAAGAGGGGTTTATTTTCTATCGAGAATCAGAATCAGGCCTCCGCTTGCACAATTATGATGTATTACAGATTTCATTAGCAGCCACTTCACACTCGTTGAAGTAACCGACTCAGGCGCCTTAGAATCCACACCGCTCGAGGCGTTCGCTCTATTAATTTCTTAATTATACCCGTCGCGTCAGTTGTTGTTGCTCCTGCATCTTGCGCTTTCCTTTAGCATTTTCAACTTGTCCGTCTGCTGGACAATAGTCTGCAGATTTCAACGATGTCGTTAGAATCATTCGACGACTCCACTGTGGTTCGAACCTGTCCGCCATTTTGGTTCCGCGGAGGAATCCTTCGTTTCAGAACCTCTCTTAACAAATTCATTGTGCAAATTTGCTAATACTTATTCTGTTGTCAATATTTAATCTTTTGATAATGTCCGTGCACAATCGTTAAATAAATTATTCTGGCTAAGTACTTAGAAAAAAACTGCACACGTATATTCATGCGATCGCGCGGCGTTTAGCAGTAAATAAATGAATAGTGATCGGCGCGCATCATTGTTCGTTGCTCGCGGGCGAGCAGGGTTCTGTAATTCGAACAATTATGAACGGTACCGTATGTACACGATGACGACCATTAGCACAAAGAGAACCCAGGCCGATGTGTAGAAGTAGAAACGAAGGAATACTGAATAATTCAGGCAGTGACCGTAGCGAGTGACGTCACGATAGTATTCAGCCGGTGGACGGTTCAAGCTGACCGACCATGCGGAACCCCATCCGCTTGGGACCCCACTAAAAATTTCAGCTTTCCGTACAAATTCCCCCATCGGCGCGGCTCTACCGTGCGAGCAAGAAACCCGTGGAGGTCAGCCCCGAAGAAACCATACGCAAAACGTCCAATCGTTACTTAACTGTACCGTTTCACCCGAGACAAAAACCCGGCAACGATTTTCTTGCAATCGTCCCGGCCAGACCCGATGTTCTATTCGCGTTCGCACATAGACCCATGGTACTGGTGCGATTCTATGTGTTACGCTCTCTGTCGTATTATAAAGCACTGATGGTCGACATGCTTGTGCTCTTCGAGGTTCGAACGACAACCGTCGCGTCGGCCAGTTGGTTGACGAAGTATGTAGTCCAGCAACGGGGCTCCACGCTCCAGGATAAAAGCCTATCCGTAGAACCACGCGTAACATTATGCAACATATTCGCGTGAAAGTTCTACTATACAGATGCATCGTTAACCGTTTTACTTGCGAGAATCGAGATTGGGAGCCTGATGAAGGTGGGGCACGCGGTTAGGGAAAAGTGGAGTCGAGCTACAGTCTTCAGGGAACGAGATTGAAGCGCTGCAGTTTAAGTCTGTTCTGAAAAGTGGAGGCAAAATTCTTCAGAAGTTGTAAGTAGGCTAGATTGTAGGGTAGTCTTTGATTCTAGGTGCCCCTATTAGAGCAGGGTCCTGAAATTGACGATCTGGGAGTAGAGTCAGTATTCTGTGGTCTGGACTGTCTGAACAGAAAGCTAGAACTCATAGGTACCATCTTGCTAGATCCTAGAAACGATCCCCAGTGTAGAATGAACAGTAAATGAAAAATTAATAACAATTGTGAGAAGAACTGACAAGAGTTGATGATAAATTACACAGCTTGGAGTATACACAATAATCTTTGAAGAACTATATTCTGGTCTGCCTTCAACAGTCTAATACTACTTCTGAGAATAGAAGCCTTCATCCTAGATCCTAGAAACGATCCCCAGTGTAGAATGAACAGTAAATGAAAAATTAATAACAATTGAGAAGAACTGACAGGAGTTGATGATAAATTACACAGCTTGGAGTATACACAATAATCTTTGAAGAACTAGATTCTAGTCTGTCTTCAACAGTCTAATACTACTTCTGAGAATAGAAGCCTCCACAGTTACCACTTCGCTAAATCCTATAAATGATGATCCTCGGCGCACAACCAACAGTTAGCAGAGAATTAATGATAATTGAGAAGAGCTGACAGTAATTGATAGCTACTACCTTTGAGCCGGGGTCCTCGTCAGAGGACAGAGTCTAAAAAAGGATCATCTAAAGAGTGCAATCAGTATTAAACGGAATGTTAGCAATAATTGAAAACTCCAGTTGATACTGGCAACGAGAGAGCGCATTTGAAAGTTAATCTCCGGTGTTTGCACAGTTTAATTTTACGTCAGAGAATAAATCTTCCCAGTTGATAGATACAATTATGATGCCCTCATTAAGAGTAAATCTCTTCGTGATCATGAGAGTGAAATCAATATCTACATTGGTGAGTTAGATTTTGCCTTCTGCTCCCGGAAATAAATGTCTTTGCCTGATGAGTATCATTATGCTACATTCCTTGCGAGAATGCTGTCTTGAAAATTATGATCTGACGAGTTGGGGCAATGGTTTCTGAAGAATTGCTACCTGTACTCGTATCATCGGTAAAAACTCTCAAATCTGTTTCTTCTGAATGCTTTCGATTCGCTGCAAAGAAAATCGAAAGGAATCCCGATTCTCGCTCGTTTGCGGTAGCAGCAAGGCACGAGTACGTGTCAGGTGTTCTTCTAAAGGTAGCAAATTCGTTTAAACTGTTGCTCGAAACAATCCTTCTTGCATCTGCCGTTTTCGTGAGATTGAACAATCAGTGAAAATTATAATCGTGTTTTTAGGAGATTTTTTTCTTTGTGAGAAATTACGTCAGTCTTCAAGGACTTGAACAATGATAACTGCCTCGAAGCAAGACCGTGATTGTGTACTCTCCGGTTATCAGTCGTTTCACAACGACTCGGGAGATTAAAAAGTCGGTTACCCTGTCTGGTTACACTTTTCACGTTCATGGAAATCGCATTCCTGTTTAACGTGACTCATGGAACGCGTTTACATTTGCTCGGCAAATTGGCAGATACGTTTGCAATCTCAATTCCTCAGGTCAAGCCGGTAGATTGAAATATATCAATTATGGAGAATATTAAAATAATAAAATTAATTATTCCGATAAAATTCGGTTTATTCGAATAGGTATCGCAATATAAATTAATTTCTGAACCTGGATATTTAATTCGTCGATGATCAAATTACAGATATCTAATCACAATCGGGGACCGGATATCAGTTTTTCTACCTCGGCATGGTCTGAATCTCGCGAGAACTATGCGCGGAGTCGGAAACATCTGTTCGCGAGACACAAGTAATGGAAAGAAGGTGGAACAAGAACACGATGGAGATATAGTCGACTACAAAGGACAAGTCGGCCCTGCCACCCCTGTTAGCAGGTTAAAATCGTAGTCGGAGGATGAATGGCGACGTCATCGACAAGTCGGTACAACCGTTTTCGAAGTCGGAGACGCGTATCCGGCGCCGTGGAATCAGAAACATGATACGATACACGAAATATGTGACAGAATGAAGTTATAAAAGAGGAAGAAGACGAAGAGCAGGCAAGAGAGAGACACTAGCGGACGAGAAGGAACAGAGAGAGAGAGAGAGAGAGAGAGAGAGGGGGGGGGCAGAGAGAGAGGGGGGGGCAGAGAGTGAGACAAATGCATTAAGGGGTGATTCCAAAATGGCACTCCCGCCGCCGAATTTATTTTTGGTGCATTCCAGTCAAACGAACGAACGAACAGAGAGGTCCACGAGGCTAACGCGCAGACGATGTTTTGCTAGGAAGATCCGGGCACCTTTCTTCGTCTTGTTGGAATTCTCCCGGGTCCCGGGCTCTTTTTACTTCGATTTTCCGCCCTCCTTTTTCCTCCTATCCCCTTCGCCATCTGCTCTCTTTCCATTTCCGCCGCGCGTGTATATGTATTCAAATACCCGGCGTTCGACGATCCTCGGCCGCGATTACCGAGAACGATCCAACGGTCTCGCTTCATCGGACGATCGTTAACGATACCGCCACGGAATCGCGGAAACTGAATGGCCGCCGCCTTGGGAAAATAATGAGACCATTTATTCCAATTTTCCGCGGCTTTTATTGCGACGCCGACAGTCGCGATGAAGTCGCGATTTTTAGGTCATTTTTCTTTGCAATATTTTAATCGACTTGTTCCTTTTTTTTCTTACAATATTATTTCTTGTAACTGTCTTTATGGTGAATTATGTTTTATAGAAATTATCGAAGTCCGAGCATAGTAGGAATTGCGAATCGCATTCGGCCAAGATTGAATCGTCGAAATGGCACATCGGGATAAGGCTCGCGTAAAATGTAATTTCCGCGCACAATAAGATGTAGCGACAACGCGTACGGTGAATACTAATTGCCGGGACGATGAATCATGAATCGCCGTGTCGCTACCATGAATTTTGCGCCGTAATGAATGATAACACTTTCCAGCCGAACTTTCTTTTCTTCTTTCTGTCTTAGCTTCTCCTCGCACAGGGGATTTAGAATTTCAAATTCACAATTTTCCTTTTCTTACATAATTAATAATAAAAAATCGTATATGAAACGTTACGACTTGGAAATAACTGGGACGAGTGATCTCTTCAGCTTTCAGATCTTTTAATCAATGTTCTAATAATGTTTTAATGATAATTCGTTTGAATGTGTCCTGGACTATATAAACACAGGGAGAAACATAATAAAATATTTACACGTGTTTTATATTCGACAGGAGAGTCAAATAAACGGCCCGAACGTATCGATCTCCGATTCCAAACAAACAAGTCGCTCTCGCGTAAATTAATTAAATTCGTGGAACACGAATACAGTTCCCCAACTCTTGAGCAATTTTAACCGAAAAAGTTTGCTGTGGAAAGCAATGGACAGGGAAAAACAAGGACGAGAGCTGTTTCACAAAGTTTTTAATGAATTTTCAATCGAATTTCCCCCAACAATTAGAGAAAGGAAAACCGGCATTGGAAAAGCTAAGTCCACATTTGGATGTTTAATTCTGGGAAAATAAAAAACAGAATTGGATGACGCAAATGCCTTGAAAAAAAATTGAATTGTTGGATCTCAATGGGTCAGTAAGTGAGAAGTAAAGAATGGTCTATTGATCGTGTCGCATTTTGCAAAAAGAAACTAGCGCAAATGGACAGAGAAAGACGGATCGTCCGAATCGTTGACACACATAAGAGAAGATCGTACTAGCAATTAGTCAGTGACGAAAAGGCAGAGGATAGGACGAGACAAAGGGAGCGGACGCGACAGTAAATAGTGCGAAAATCGAGCCGTGACAATGGCGGGCAAGAATGCCGGATGTAAGCCGTGAGACTGATTTTTCAGTGACACCGTGCGCCTTATCTGCACATCTCAGCGAACTGGATCTCTAGTCTGTCGCAGCTAATTAACGCGCAACTGCTTTTGTCGCCGCTAATTAATTAACATTAACAAACCGATCGTGGCTGACGAATTATCCGAACCGAAAGTGGAGGGAGAATTTGCGTAAACGGATCGGGGCTGAGAAATTGCAATGAACGGTCGCACGACACGCAATCTCGCGGTTTCTTTTCTTTTTTTTTTTTAAACAATTAGAATAGGGGATCGAGAAGAATCGCGTGAGAGAAAGGGTCCAATTAGCTGCGTTCTCGAAGCTGATGATTTCTCGCGGATCATCGAAGTTGCGATGAAATACTGGTGGAAACTGTGGGAAGTGATACTGACACCTAGATTGATTTAATTGATGAATTTAATTCCTCAAAGAAGAATTAGCAACGAGTTAGGGAGTACTTATTACAGAATTAGAAAAAAAAACGCAGCGAACCTTGTAGCCGCTGAAACCATCCTTCATCTAGAAGTTACACTCCATTAGACCCAACCATAAAATAAATCAGTCGATCATCGCACCTTAACTTCCACGCAAATGCATGTTCATTACCAATAACGGAGAGGAAGTCTTCCATTAAAACTTTTAAACTGTTCAGGCTTCTACCTTCAGGAATAAGATAGGCTAAACTATTATTGAAACGAAAATTTCGCTGCATATCGAACGAGATTTGTTCGTTTATTCAACTTTCGCACATTAAGCGAATCCATTACGTCAATAACATAATATTATCTCCGATACTCGACAACTTATTGTTAGACTAATTAAGATACGTCCCTGGGAATTTCCTTGTAAGAATCGTTTTAATTGCACACGATTTTCTTAACTTCGTACATATTGTTAACAGATAGATTAATTAATTTTTATCGGAGTGTCGAGCCATAGTGATTTGCTTCTAATGTATACCTTGGTTGCTTTTACTTCCTATATTTTATCGTGGAGAAAATTGTACGATCTATTCTTTCGAGAGCCTCCATGTTTCTAATTATAATCGAATAAACTGATCGAGAGTTCTCGATTAAGAACCGCGAAACAGAAAAACATTCTTCGGCAAGAGTTTCGAACAGCCATACGCCGTCCATTCGCTCAAGTTCGTCGGAGCTGGAGGAAATATTCTTGGGCGTGCGTCTTGAATGAATCCACCATTCATCAAAGCAAAGTTTATTTACCCTGGCGCGGAGAAAAATAGGAGGATCCGTCGTGGAAGCTCCGAGCTCCGTTTCATGGAAATTCGGACGAAGGATCCTTTTCAAGCAACGGCGTTGGAAACGCGGCCTTTAGATGCCGAAGCGTTTCTTTCGATCCGCGAGCGGAAGGATCGCGAAACGTAGAATCGCGCGTGGAACGAGAGACGGATAGATAAACGGATGAAGAGAGAGAGGAAGAGGGAGAGGGAGACTCAGTGATGCAGAAAATATGTTCGTCTGCCGGGCCGAAGGAAATTGCAGCCGGTGAACTTTCCTCGATGCATCGACGACGGTTTCTAGGCATCGTGCGCTCGTGCACGGTAAAAACCGTCTTTCAGGGGCCCCGCGGCTTATGCATTTTCATTGATGCAGGTTCAATAAAACGTGAAACGGCCGTGCGAAACTCGAGAGCCGCTTGAACAACGCTTTCCTGCCAGCGAAAACGCCTCCGCGAACGCCTTTGAACGCCTGCGAACTCTTAACTAGCGCTGCACCGGCCGAGCACAATGTATAGAGTAGTATAGACTACTTGAAATATCGAGCCCAATGCCGTCTCGAGTGTTTCCGGTTTCCCTTCCTAACACCTCCGTCAATATCGCGGAATTTCTGCCGCACTTAATTAACCCCAGCCGCGACGTTTTCTTTCTGTGAAAACGTTTCAACAGAATCAGCTTTGCACACCCCAGATCGTCCAATCTGTTTCATTATCAACGATCATTTCAAATGAACGAAAATGTTTCAATTAATATTTCTAAGTCCTACAATGACAGAAAAATAATCCTACGAAGACATCGAATTCGTTTCTGCAGAGAATTACGATAGATGCAGAGGCAAAAATAATTTTACGAAATGTTTTTTTATGGGAACGTGGTGTATGGCTAAAGATTTATGAACGGAAGTGTGCGCCACATTTCTCAAACGAGGACCGTAATTAATTTCACGTTCCCGAAATGAAAACTCCGATTAACGATAACAATAACTCAACCAGTCGGGCTAAAGCAGAGCTGGGGAAAATAGTATTTTAAATAGTAAATAATAAATAATCCTATTTATTTTTTAAAGTATGTGTACAACTTCGAGAATAAAATAGACAGCGGATTTTATGCATTTATGACAAAAATGAGTAGGTGTAATTTAAAACAGTAAAAATATTAGAAGAATTTATAAATACTATTATATTATTTTCAATCTATTGAACATATTAAGAATGAAAATAATTTTCTATTTCACTCCAGTTTGTTACAATTGAGGTAGGCAATTTTTATTTTGCATAAAGATCCGCTGTCTAATTATAACAATGCAAAAAGTAAAATATTTTATTTTCTGGATCAAATTGTTGAGATTCTATTTTCAGGTTCAGATTGTTCAAATTGAAATATTTTATTTTCGAAATTGTATATCTTCTTTAAAATACTATTTTCCTTCAGCAAAATAAAATCTAAAATATTAAATAGCATTTGAAATATTTGTTTCGCCAAATAATGCCCACCTCTGAACTAAAGGGATCATCGTCGTGTAGGTCTGGTTACCCTCTCTCCGATTGTCTCTCTTTCTCGCGTGCGATTGCGATTGGCAATAAGCATCCGGTAACAACTCGATGATAAACTTAGCATCGGATCAGTTTATCGTTCGTTTAATAATCGGCACCGTAATATTCCACGATTCCGTTCCGTGAAGCGGCCGTCGCTCCCACGTGTCAAACAAAAATTTCGTCAAACGGGGAAAAAGCACGTTGTTTAAATGTCAGCGGGGTTATCGGGCCAGCTGGGAAACAATGTTACGTAAAGAATCGAAAGAATACCAGAATCTAGATTCGCCGAGAAAAAACAAACACGACGGAACGCTGAAAAGTTGGAGCATATCAAGCGTTGTTCCGTTTCTTTTTCGTCTCGTGGCTGCGATCTCGCCTCTAACGAATTTACAAACTCACAAAGAAGATAGAAAAGAGCCGGTGGAATCTAATTTCGTCCCTAGTTCGGCCTTGAGCGTTTTCAACATCCCTAACATTCCGCTTCTTCTTCGAAAGTTGCGCGCGATTCCTCGGCTCTTCTTTGTGTCTGTTTCTCCCACGGAGCCATGCCGTTTCAATTGCAGTCTTGCTCCTCTGATTTACCTCGGCGACCCTCCATTCTGCATCCTCAATTTGAATATCAATGCGTGAACCACTTCAGTTCAATTCTGATATACAATTTTAATATTTAATATTGAATATCCTCTGCTCCACGTGGACGATATCCCTATTTATACGCTGCTCCGCTCTGACGAAATTATGTCCGTAAAATATTTTCACACCTTCTAATATAGATTTCCAAAGATCGTGGTTCATTCTAAGCGATTTTTTAATATTTTACTAAACGACTTTACGGAGTTGAAAAATAATTTCCTTCAATTACGAGAAGTAATTTTCAAATTTTTATGATTTTGCTTCTTAACAATTGATCTGCCTCTGTAATTTCATAGAAAGCGTACCTAATCACTAGACTGCGGATCTTTAAGCAAAATAAAAAATGTTTGCATTCATTGCAGGACACAGGAGCCAAATAAAAATAGTATTTTTGTCTTAATTATTCCATGAAGCTGAAACTAATATACTGATGTTCTTAAATGTTTTTAACATGTCCACTGCTTTAAATTACACGTACCCATTTTTGTCATAAATGCATAAAGATCCGCAATCTACTAATCACTGAAAGCTTCTCTCCAAATTCAGATCTCGATCGGATCGAATCGAATTAGAATGTAAATACAAATTGATCTCCAATCATCGCCGGCAAATGCGAATTTAAACTTCAATTTCACCGCGAATACTCGTCCAACATTAAATTTGAATTTAAATACGGATTCGAAGATAACCTCCCGCGCAGACATAAATTCACAATCGAATCCGCGTTTGAATGTGAACTTGAAATCGAATTCGCCGTTGAATGAGTTCGAGGACGTTTCCAATCGGAATCGGCGGCGGCGGCGGCGCTTGCTCGAGGATGAATCATTCGATCTTCCCGCCGCGATCCAGATTTATTACGAAGGTGGCGGGAGCGGCGCGGTGGCGGCGTATCCATTTTCTGCGGGCCGAATAACTGTTAAGCGCGCCGAGAGCCTCCAAGAAGCTTCCTTCTCATTTCCTGATCTCTCACGAGGATGAGATCGCTGGCGAAGCTTAACTGCCATTTGAAGTCACGCAGATAGATCCCCGGGTACGACTGTATGTAATATCACACGGCGAGAACCACCACGGTCCAATGATCTTAATATTGAATATCAGATTGTAAAGTACGCCATCGACGAGCGCGGGGAATATTGCGTCGCCCTGATCTCCCTGGCGCAAGAATTGAACAGACCCGATTTCAATAACGATTCTAATATTTGCCGACTGTGCTGTCGACATTGGAATGCACCGGCTATTAATCCCATCGAAATTCCATCTTCTTTTGCAGAATCGCCTCGGAAGAAACGCACGGAGATGTCGCGCGTTGCGAAACTGGTCCCGCACGCGAACTAACGCAATTACGATAATTGAACAGCGTCTACGACGACTAATAACATGACATTTTAATAATACACTGTTCGCGGCTTCTGCTGCACGCACAAGTTCGCGGACCACCGTTATACTCTCCTCCAGCGTTGCTGAGAACGCGAAAGTAATTGAATGTTGACAATGTTCCGACGGAGCTGCGTTTACCGTGGATTATGGTCATTTTTGAAGATGGACGCGAGGGGAACTTGAACTTTAAATCGTATCAGATGCTCGCTTTTCACTTGTTTATTTAAAATTTTCATTTCTTCTTTTACTAAGTCGTAGAAAGCCCAAGTCGTAATTCAATGGAAAATATAACAAAAGAAAAAATAAATAATTTCAGAAAGTCAGGAAAACGCTCCCTGGAGCGTTAAACTGAACCCGGGCGAATTTTTCCCAGTCAATTGTTAACTTGATTGCGAAGAGCCAGGATTGCGAACTCGGCGAAAGGAGGAATCGCAGCAAAAACCGGAGGAAATCAGTGTAAAGGTGCGGTCATCGAACGGTAAGGGGTCAAGAAAGCGGCGTTTAAGACGCGAACGGTGAACAGTCGGATCCATCAACGTGACCAGCATCCTCCGAACGAAATCGCCAGCGTCGAAACGTGCTCGGAACCATTTCAGATCGTTCCCAAGGATTCCCGGTAGTGTCGAGAGGCACTTTCCTCCGAGTGGTATTGCGCAATTCGGATTAAATTTGGATCGTAACCGTTCAAAGAAGGATCGAGACGCGCGCCGGGTGGCTCGAGCCGATCCACGACTATGGGAACCAAGAGAGGCTCGATTCCACTTGATTGTTCATTTGTTTTAGCGCCGGCCACCCTATAGAAATTGTGAAAGGTAAGTGGGCAGTGTTTCATGCCGGTGTATCATATAATGCCGCGATGGCGAAAGGTATACACAGTGCAGACACGGCCGACAGAGAGGAATTAGAATCGCGGGCGGCGCGAAATTCCAGCCGATTTTTCCGTTCCCTTCCTCCCTTTCAACTGCACTCCGAGAGGCAAATGGAGGACGACCGACATGAGATCAGACTTGGGATTCGACGGGAAGCGTGGGAAAACGACCCACCGAGTCACCCTGAGTGCGTTCATTCTCTACACGTGTTTAATATCTAATCGCACCGACTGGGTTTATCGGTTTGCCACCGGGTAGGTGTGCACCGACGAGATAAAGTACCTTGCTGCAGCCCGCACCCACTTTACATGGGAAAAATACAGTTCTTTCTGTACTCATTTACAGCGTTGTATAAACAAAGCGGTTGTCCGTCGCAAGTATAGGTAATTTTATGCAGCACGGTAAATATACTTGTTACTTTTTGCTTTTCTAGTTGTTACATCCTGTGTCTCGATTGCCAGTTGCGTTCGTCTGGTCACACTACGGTGGGTCCATTAAGAAATTGTCCTATGATAATGAAGATGCACGAGGTGCATCTAACTGTTGCGGGTCTTAAGTATTGATGGAACACCATTTTCACACTCTAATGTCCTCTATTTACCATTAACAAGCTACTTAATTTTTCGTGAGTCTAACTGAGCTCTAGGTTGCATAATTTCAGAATCGTTCTCCAAAAAGGATAACTAGTATAAAATGATGATACTTTGCGTAACACTGGATGATTGTCTCTCTTCTGCTGTCATGATACCCTCTGTTGAATGCTAGACCCAATCCTCCTTTCCTGATCCCGTTAGGGTTACTCGTATCGCTATCTTCCAGCATTATGCAGCATTACATCGTAACCTCTAAGCATTCCACGTGAAGTATGTCTTTTCCACCAGCTGTTTGTGGAAGGACATTACTTGAAAACCAAACTGACAATGAGATCAGTATGCTTGAAAAGACAACTTGTTCAACAATGATAGGAACAGAATTCAATGTTTACGAAAGCCTAAACTAGAAGATTCTGCTCATCCCTATGACCGTCAACCGAGTTTCTCCTCGTCAACACAAGTGGTCAGACTACCAGCGCTATCAAGTTCACTGGATCATCTCCAGCAATAAACTGCTACCAAGAAATATGTAAATCAGACGATTAACGCGACTAACTCGACAAGTTCGCTAAACCTTGTCCACTTCGTCCGCAAAGCCAAGCAGCAGGGTACTAACCTGGCGCACCGGAAGTGTTTGATTGACGGTTTGTTCATTAACGAGTAGCGTGGCTAGAGGCGGTAGTGAAAAAGGTTACCTAGTTGTCCACGGCTCTGGAATAATGATCATCCTGGAGGACGAGTCGCGACAAATTATATGGTGCGGGACAGAACACGATGTACCCGGTGCTCCATTGCAAAACGCGCGCGCGTGGTTACGTGCGTGTACGCGCGATTATAGTGAATCGCGTCCCGCGCGTCCTCCTGGCTCCTTTCTCATCGTGAGCCGAGCCGAGCCACGCTTTCGCTTGCCACGATCTACGATCCATGGATCCACTCGTTCCCGGCTGAGAAAATTCCCGTAATCCGCGCGCGTCTTCCTAGCAGCTCGACCTCAAGCTCACAAGCATCTAGGTGAAACCGCTCGAAAATAACACGCCTGCTTCGTTTTCACGGGCGATACGCTCCAACCAGGAAGCCACAGATCAAGATACACCCTGAAGACTTAACCCTCTTAAATTGCCATAAGCGAGTACTCGCGAAGCGATAGGATTCAACCATTCCGAATAGTTCGGATAATCAAGGTGTCGTGTTTGGTCTCATTATAATCAGCGAAATGTCACGAATCTGTCAGTAGAAGCTTCATAATGAAATTACTCGAAACAAAAGAATGTCTATAAACGATACAATTAGTATTTCGGTCCCGAAGTTTCCAGACTGGTGTTTAACCGACTTCGAAAAAGGAGGAGGTTACTCAATTCGATCTCTATGTGCCTTGTTTCGCGTTTTTCTATGTATGTTCACCGATTACGCCGAAATGGATGGACCGATCGGAACGAAACCTTTTGCATCTTGTAGAGTATGTCCCCGGGGTGATCCCGTGAAAAAATGTTGCATTTTTTTTATTCCTTACAATTTTATTTGCGAAAAATGCATTATTTCATGTATGTTCACTGATTACTCCAAGATGGATGGACCAATCGGAATGAAACGTTCTGCATTTTGTAGGATGTCTCCCGATTGGTCCCTTGAAAACAAATTTTTCATTTTTTCATTCTTTGCGGTTTTTATTGCAAATAACCAATGAGACCGAAAACCCACCCTACGGTGTTCTACAAATTCTGCTCGTTCCACTAAAAAGTGTGAAAAAAGTGAAAAAAACGCACTAAAAAGTATGAAATAATTTCTATTTAATTTATGTGAATACACACGAACTTAAATACAATACAATCTTCTCGGAGGCGGCGCAGAATTGAAAATTTTCCAAATGACAGATGTTGCTGATTATGTCTTCATTGGAATATGGTGAACTTGTAAATCAGTAAGTGGGAAGAGAAGATACATTAATATGTGAAAGCATGTAGAAGAACTTAAGGATTTTCGTAATTTCCAGTGTCGAAAATTTTCAATTTTGCGCCACCTCCGACAAGATGGTATTGTATTTATTTTTATGGTATTGTATTTTTAGTGCGCTTTTTCGAAGTTGGTTTAATCAACGGTATACTCTGCGAATTGTAAAGTAACCAGCGGTCAATACAGAGGACAGTGGTAAAAGGTGATGCAATTACTTTTCATACCGAGTTTCCGAAAGTCTCCGGTGGCGAGCGAATGACAGAAGCTTTGTGAAATGACGCCGAACACGGAAATTAAATTTTATTCCGCTTTCGAAATTTCGTAACGAGAACGTTTACTCTCGTTTCATCCATATTTTCTCCGCACATTTCGAATGCCAGCTCGACTTCGAGAGCACGGAGGCAGAAAGTGTGAAGTGCGTACGACAAATCGTCAGAGAGGAATGCGTTCGCGTATCTCCGAGTTAACCAGACGGCTGAGTTTTAATTGGCGCTCGATTTCACGCGAAATCGCCGTCGAAAAACATCGAAAAACGCGATCGCATAACCAACCAGCTGGCAGAGAAGTTAAAAGCGGCGGCCATTTTGCACGGGAACGAGCACGCGCCTAACAGGCTCGAGATAAAGTCGACGCGATACAAAATTTGAAATTTAAATCGCGGCTCCATTTCACGGTCAGTTTTTATCAGTGTTTAAATGTTCCTTCGAGATCATCTCTCGATTCAATTATTTAAATAAACCGACCTGAACAGCGCAAGCTCTCAAAGCTCGAAGTTACATCCATGCATTATCTTGTCGCAAATGCGCAAAACACGGGGTGTAATAATGAGAATGAGAGTGTTCTTGTTGCCTTATATTAGGTTGACTAAGAAAGATGAAAAGTGTAAAATTTGTTTGAATAGCAAATAACTGCCTCGTTGGAAAGCACGCGAAGAAATTGATGAGAATCATCTTGCTTAAGTAAGCTAGTTAAGAAAGCAAACAATGTTTTGTTCTAACTCTTTCGCGTGAAATGGTAATTTCGTGTGCCTAATTAAGTTTACGTAGCCAATTAAAATCCACAACCGGATTGTGGGAGAAATACGAGGGCCATACACAATATTTGGACACAGTTATTTGCAAAACGTACGACTCTTATGAAACATTCTACGTTCACGAAAATCACCCATTATTTACCAATCAAACGTGTTCATTCAGAATCAGTGTATAATTTGTAAAGTCGATGCAAGAACGATGGTTGAAAAGGGTGGTTCGAACAATGACGACCGGAAGCGCACAAAGGCCCACAGTGGGTCATCTTCTGAGCAGAATCTTTGGCGAACGAAGCGGAATGGATGCAGGAAAATAGCCGAGAGAAATCATCGCGAGTCAATGGAACGATATTCTTTCTTTCGGGAACTTTCGAGCACGGTGACTCCGGTGGATCGTCATTGTGCGAGACGCTTTCAAAAGGGGGATTTCACGGGAGGAGGAAGCGAGCAAGTAATTTTGGTCGGTGCGCACACACTCGCCGACATCCTGTCGGTCGACGGCGGATCGAAAAAGAGCAGGATGGTGTGTGACACGTCACGGAAAAGGAAACAACGATGCACACATGCATACGCAGACACCGGGGCCCGGGGTCAGCTCGCATGCAACTCCCGTGTTGTCCGATTCTGTGCAGGTGTGTGTGTGTGTATGCACACGAGTGCATCAAGCGCTGACAAAACGCACAAAGCTGGCGGCGAGCGTGGTATCTCGACTGATAATTACGGAAGGGGCTCGAGCGAACTTCCGCTCAATAAAACCCACCCGATCGACGGCTGCTTAAAACGTGTGCACGATGTCGTGGGCATTTCGTGGCACCTGTGGCGGAAGCGCACGGATTCGAATTTTACGGAAACGCCGCTTAGCCAGATTCGTAAAAACCTGAAGAAACAGCCGCGCACCGAGAACGAAGCGCAACAGCGAGCGACCGCGATGCGCCACGCGTTGAAATCACCGGGCTCGACCGTTGCACGTAGCTGATTTAAAAGGTTCCCAGAATTGCACCGGCTTGAATGTGTTTTGTTACTAGACTGTGTGCAAGTCGTGTGAATCGGACTATTATTACAACAACGCGGATTTTCTGCGTTTCCCATCGAAATACGTGAAATACTGGAGAAGACGTTTGAAGATGTTTAAATATTATGTAATAAATAATTATTTTGGCAAGCCGTGCACCAATTGCTTGAATGGTTAAAGTACCTGTCCGTACTGGGGGACAGCTGCCTGGCAAATTGAGGTAGGCAAGCTTTGTAATTGTCTCTGGAGAAATTACAACTTGTAGTGCAGGTACACGAACCTGATAATCCCCGTTACAAGGATTTCCATATATACACTATGATTTCTTTAAATACATCTTCACAGGAATGGCGATCGCTTAACGACCACTACAGGTATCTACAAGGTTTACGACCGTCACAGGCTGGTTCGGTTTTAATCGCTGACAACTCAGGTAAACGGAGAGAATAAGCGAATGGACTATGAGATTTCAATTACGGTTTCTCAGGTACCCGACTCGACATTCCGCGCATTGTGTAAATGCGAGGACGGATCGAACGTACCGTAGCACCGAAAGTTAGTTTTATTACAGCTGTTCAGTTTGGGAAAAATAATTTTACACCGGTAACGTGCAATATATTATACTTATGCCCTAAACTACGATAACTGCCTAACGGAATAAGTGTCAATCGAATATTTGTAAACAAATCTGCACTGTGTTCTAAAGCCAGGTACACAGCTGTAGCGAAACTATTTGCAGCAAGAAACCCCCGAACGCGATACTAAATCGACCGAAAGTCTCGGCTTAATAACGGGGTCGCGTCGAATTTCCGGCGTTGCGTAATCGCCATAAAGACGATAATAATCCAGACATTCGGGGTTTCTTGGAAACGGAAAACAACGCGTGCTAACAGAGGGACAAGTGTCAAAATAACTGCTGACCCGACTATACGCGCGCGCGAAAATATTCGGCCCGGTGCGGATGGGTTATTTTCAGTGTTGCACGCCGCGGTTAACACTGGTTGTTTTCTTCCCGAGTGTCGATTTCAGCCCGGCCGCGAACAATGCAGCCGATTTCGAATTGTTTCGCAGAACCGATCGAAACGGAACCATCGTGCGAAACAAAAGGGTCGGCCGACCAGTCAGAAAAACGTGGCCGCTCGAATTGCACCTCTAATCCGGCCAGATTTACTACGCACGCGCATACAATTCAGCGTAGACCCTCATTTAAATCCCGGCTTAAACGATTGTTCATTTTCCGGGCGGGTCGGACAACGTCCAAGAAATCCTTGGACTAAATTGGACGACAGGTATACGCTCGCCTAGTGCCCATTAAAATTCGAAATATTATGGTGTGCGAACTCACCTTCTGCAACTTCTCCAGTTCGTTGATGTCCGCGGGTGACTTTATCACCTAAGGAAGCAAACGGAATATCATTAACTACAAGATCCAACTGAAACGTTTCTTTCATGCGAAACAGTTATTCTCTTTTTCTCTTGTTGCTATTTATTTTCACGAATCACCGGCATACTTGTGTATTGAAAAAAAGGGTCCCGTTCGAAACCGGAACCGAAATTCTAGTTTACGAGTGTAACGACGATGTCGATACAGTCGCAGATGCTGAGAGATCTAACGGAATGCTGCGGGCGTGCGATCACCGTTATTACATATAAATAATTGATACACGCAGTACATATGTAACCACAGCTTAAATGGAGGTTATAAGTGAAACTGTATACATATAATATAAAGTAATTGAACAAGAATCAACGAGGATTTCTTTACATGATTTAATTAATTCCAATGACGTTTTATGGCGCGCGATATGTATAGTCCTGTGTACACAACATCCCAAGTCACCCCGAAAAAAGTTCAATTTTATTTACCTCGATCTGCTTCCACACGTTAGCGTTACCCTTGCCGGAAACACGACTGTTCGGCGTGGTGGTTCCATTCCCGAAATTGACGAGTGAGAAATAATTGTTGTTGTCGTTGTTCCCGTTCAGTTTCGGCTCCTCAGAGTTCGCATTGTCGAGAGACTGGTAATCGAGCGACTTCGAGTCACGGCTGTTGGTGACGAAGGCCCGCGCGAAGCTGCTTTTGAAAAACTGCCCCACTGAAACCTCGCTGCCAAGAAGGAACTCCACTTTCGGTGCATCGCCCATGGTTTCCGCTCGAGGAACACGGGAAAAGTGCTCGATTTTCCAGCACGAAACGAGGTTAGCTACCTTGCCAGGCGTGCAACCCGGAAACTAGACGACCAGCGAGAAAAAACGCGCGATATCGTGCATCCCACGAAAACTTGACAGCAGCCACCCGACGTGGAATCGCTTTCTTGTTACTCGTTTCTCACGTGTTTTCCACCGTGGACGCCACGCTCGTCGACACCGGCGTTGTACGAGGACACCGTCCCACGCGAAATCGCCGGTCCTCGTGTTTCAACTCGTTCGTTACTACGAATTTGACTTGAACAGAGTAAACGTTTATCCCGGCCAAGGAACTGGACACATCGCAAACGACCGTAACCGTAACTGACCGTAACACACAGCACGCCACTGCGCGTCAAACTGACAACGGACCACCGCTTGGCAGCGCTAGTTGATGTCCGAAGTGCGGAGAATAGCACACTGCGCAGGCGCGTCTCTATGCACTGAACTCAGCCACTCGCGCGTGGCGGTTTATTTGAATTGTTCGTATATAATCTAATCATCCAATGTATTTTTGGGGCCCATTTTCATTTCGCCTATTTGCATGCAAATGAAGCGATCCAGCACACGAAACAACGGTTCAGAATAGAAATTGATTTATACCTTCATAGGTCACTACGTTCATAGGTCACTAAAAACTACAACATATTTACATTTGAACAAAACCCATTATTTTATACCATTTGCAAATGGATTATATTGTTTAAGAAATTGGATGTTTACTATCACTATCAATAGATGTCACCAATGGTCCCTTCACAAATCGTCCATGAGAGTTTCCGCTCTATGTCCTACTTCATGATTATGGTACTGTAGTATGTGCAGGTTAGCTTAAAAAATATTTTTGTTGTGCATGAGGTACAAGGTTTGAACGAGCCGGTTTATAACAATATACAATAAACAGTTTATATGATTTAGTTTGAATATGTAGAATACACTGCCGCTCTGTCATTTAACGATAGAGAATACTACAGACAAGTAGTAATATCAGTATATACACACATAAGTCTCGAACAGATTATAATTTGGTCGTTGTAAGATATTGAATTAATTGCAAAAATGCCGCGATTACCACTGCATCATGCTTCGGGGACCGGTGTATCGAACAATTTCGCTAAAGTGATACGGTTTGTTCGTTATGGATGCGCAAACAGACCATTCTATCATATTGTCGTAATGAATGTAAGTCAGTAGATGTTCAGTAAGTGTACATATAACTGTAATGTTTATATAAAAGCTCTAGACATATAACAAATGCTCTAGATATATATTAACAAATATTAAAATTCACACACAGTTTTCATTCAAACAATGCGATGAATTCTTTTAGCCAAAACTTGATCAGCGTGCGCCACCGATAGAACAACTTGGCAGTTATGATGCTTTGACAAACAAATTTAATGAGAGATTAATTGCCCTGAATTTGGAACGTATACAGTATTGGCTAGGGCATGGAGTTGAAGTTTCAAAACCTGTTGCTCAAATTTTTGGACTAGCCGGTTTACTTCCAATCCATCCGAAAACATATATGGAAGCATGGAGAAATCGAAGAGATGCTAAAATAGCTGCTGAACAAGCAGAATTAGAAACTGCAGAGGCTGCAAAGTCAACAGGTTAATCTTGTCATGTTTCATTTGTAATTCGTGTAAATATTATGCATATGTTAATAAAGTTATTATAAAAAACACACTGGCTTTGTTCTGTACAATATAAAAGATGTGAATATTTCAATTATAGCATACACTTAAAGTGTAGAGCTGTTTTTAATTCGAAGAGCATTTTTTAATCGTATAGATTGGAATTTCTTATTCAATTCATTGTTTTATACATTTCGTAATATATTCCACACACATAATGACAGAAATATGTGGAAGATTGAAATGAAAAAAAGATATTCCCCAGGTGAGGCTCGAACTCACAACCCCGGCATTGCTCACAGTTATACTGTCTTATAAGTACCGTGCGCTAACCGATTGCGCCACTGGGGAGTTGTAGCTTCCTCTTCCTTATTTGGCAATATAAGGATATATACGAAAAATCTTTAAAAAATGGGTTTTTAATTCGAAAATATTCCTTTCTATGAGGTTTTCAACCAAATAATGCAAAATAACAAAACTGTTTTTGAAAGTTTACACTTTGAAGCGTAACCGGTCGTAACCTATAACTTTATATTTTTTAATGAGGCACACGTATCTTCCATCACAAGTATTTTTACTAATCTGAATAAAAAGTAGTTTTTAAAAAAATAGTCAACCGTCGATCTGTTATACATTTGAATTGTAAACACTTTCAAATCATTTCTCAATAAAGAGTTAAGGTCATCTTCGTATGAGCTTGAATACAAAAATTTAGGTTCAATCAACAAAAACGTTAGTATAAGAAATTTTTTTATTTCAAAACGAAATTGTTATTATTGTAATCTTGATTAATACTTTATGGTAGCTATAAGTTTACAATTAAATTCACACATTAGGAAATTACTTTGTGTTGCTATTAGTATAATGAACAATTTTTAATCCATACTAGCTTCATGTGAATCACTTTCACTCTTATTTTCGTACAAGTCAATTGCATTACATATGTTATGCCATAAGTCTATTAGCTCCTTAACAGTGATACACTTTTTACAGAATTTTCTTAGTAACTCATAGTTTTGCTTTACAAAGTCTGTCCCTAAAAATAATTTGAAAAATATAAGTATACAAAACAAAATGCACAATTTAGATCTAGTACCTTCTGAAGTGGGCTGTATATTGAAACAGTGTTCACTTTTTCCAGACATCTCTAAAAATTTTAGTGACCACTGGAACACTACGTAAACATGGTGTTCTTTTATATTTTTAGAGGAATGTAAGAACAGTGTTACACCTCCATCTTCCTCCGCACATTGTTTCCAAGTACCATAGTTTCTCTCCTTCAGTTGTTCCAATATACTTTTTCTGTCCTTAAATGCTTCACTGTATTGTGAAACAGCTAAAAAGAAAAAACATTAAATGAGCTATTTAATCTGTTACTGTAATTATATGTTGTAAAAACTATGAAATACCAGATGTTAAAAGTGAAAAATTTTTCTTCCTACAAATAGCTTGTACCCATGATTTAATTTCCAACATATAACAATCATCAAGATTTATAAAATGGCATGTTATATCTTGTATTTCAAAATCTTTTTCTCCCTAAAACAGATTTACAGGATTAGTTTCTCTTATGTCTCACATATACGTGAGATGTTCCATGTTTTATACCTTTATTTCTACTGTCAGTTCTACAAAAAATTCAAGGGCTGATGTTACTACGTCAGCAGTATATTTAAAAATATTGTCATTCATCCATTTTCTATCTATATTTTCAAATTTTATTCCTGAGACCTGACGAGTAACTTTACAAAATTTACGTTTCTCGTGTTTATGCAATGCGTTCTCTGTAGTTCTGACATCTTTTATGATATTTGATGCTCTACAATAAAATGAATACATATATTACTCTCTATTATTCATTAACAATAAGAGGCATATTAAATTAAAATCAATTAGATACAATTTGTCAAAAGTAGGAAATTTTCTAGGATTTCCTTCATTGTTTTTTAATTTTTCACATAAATCATGTATCCTGTCAAGCAATTTTTCTTTCAAATCTCTCAATTCAATTAATTCCTGGTTATCCATTATCATTCAAATATCGTAGCGCGCAAACTATTCGAATTCTATTTACTTAAATAAATTTTATTGCAAGTACTACAATTAACGTCTTTTTGCGAACTACATCACGAAATACGTGTACAGATAATATAATTATAATTAATAAACAACTGATTTGACTAAAAAGTTTTCAAATCAAAGAACGCGAAATAACAACGCAGGTGCAGTTGCTTATGATGATAATTTTGTTCACTGCAAGATATGAATATAACCTCAAATTTGTGACTTTAAATATATAACTGTGTTGTGGACGTCAGTGAACAACAGAACAGACTGAACAGACAGAAAATCACGTACTACAATAAATATTGTGACGTAGGTAAGTATACTGCATAAGATTAATTTCTTCTGTATGATGTACAAACGAAATTATTATATATATATATTTTTTGTTTTTTCAACAGAGATAATTTTGTATACGAGTTATGTGTTTTTAAAAACAATACCATACATTTCAACAGAATGTCTTGTAAATACTTAGTAGTTTTAGTACACAACAGTAGTTAAGTACACAATTATATATGTACTTTGATAGAATGGATGACGAAACTTTGAACAGGTAAGTTCAAATATTATAATATAGAATATTTTTAGTATTTATAGATAATTTCTACATACGATCACACATATCATTATCAAATTCTAAATTCTTAAGTAACATTCAAATAATACTTCAATGTATAAAAACAGACTTGCCGTTGAGGCTATATTGGAAGAAGCTAAGCTTGGAGCAAGGAGAGCCGAGATAATGGGTCCAAGTGGTTGGATGAAACCAAAAGAATCTATTAATAAAAGATTTCTAAATTCTACTTTACGTAATGTTGTTCTTTCGAATAAATACCATATAAAAAGGAAAGAAAGAAAAAAAGACAAACAACTGCATAAAGAGGAAAATAGTGTAAAATAGTTAGTATTATAACTTTTCTTGTCATATGTTTATCAAGAATTAATTTATTTTCATTTAATATCTATGAATTTTCTAATGCGACACATATGATAGAAAAAGTTGGGAATCAACTGATCGGTTTAATAAACACAATTATGTATAAGTAAATCGATAGCAGTCTTATTGTGTGAACTACAATGTTTATAACTACAAAAGTAAAAAGATGTAAGTAGTTACTACGAAATGTCAATGTATAAATGTGTATTCTGAATTCTGTAGAAATAAAATATTTAAGAAACATATTTTTAACGTATATTTCATAAAAATTTCAATAAAACGATACATTCCCAGTAAGCAAAAATGCTAGATTCGGGCCATGGCACATAAGTTCGCGTAGACTCGTATTCTTGCCTTGGCATCATCCCGGCACAATCCTGGCCGCTCGGTCCATTTTAAGAGGGCAGCAGTGCCGAGGGCAGAATACGAGCCCACGCTAGCTTTGCTGCCTGGCTAGAATCGAGTCATCGTGTGCTTCGAGCGACGTTCGGCCAGTATAATCAAGTATAATGCAGTGATGCCAGAGCTGTGGTAGTGTGGTACTAAACCATACCCCCACCATAGCCTACTATTGCCCCTCCGTCGTGTTCCAACGCGCCCGCGCGCTACACTCACCAGCGTATCACTCTACTGTATCCGTAGAGGTACGCTGGTGAGTGTAGCGCGCGGGCGAGTTGGAAAACAACGTAGGGGCAATAGTAGGCTATGGTGGGGGTATGGTTTAGTACCACAGTACCACAGCTCTGGCATCACTGGTATAATGCCCGTTAGGTTAACCATAACAGAATTAATTAAATTTCTCTTTCAATAAATTTAACAAGTAAACGAATTTTTTTTCTATTTGTAATTAAATAAATCGATAGATGACACAGTTTTGTATGAATATGTTTTGTGTTATACTTTTGTGTATCAACAAATTAAAAATTTCGATATGAATCAAATGCTATACTTTTTCAAATCAAACATGTCATTAGTGCAGTGTTATTTACGTAAAAAAGAAACGTAAAAATTTAAAACCAGATTTTTTATTATTTCTATTGTTACTTTATGTCTATAAATCATTAAAATCCTTTTCTATGTAATGTACAGTCGTTGTACAAATCGGAAACCACGAGTTTAAATGGCGGCAGCAGAGACTTCCGGTCGAATACCATATCCATCTTTCTTTTACATACATTGGAGCGAATCTAATAGTGCCGTGACCACATTCTTCCAGTAGTAAAAGGGTAATTTATTAAAAATTAAACGTTAATTTATCAC
Source organism: Lasioglossum baleicum (assembly GCF_051020765.1). NCBI lineage: Eukaryota > Metazoa > Arthropoda > Insecta > Hymenoptera > Halictidae > Lasioglossum > Lasioglossum baleicum. The sequence continues at coordinate 9,903,084 of NC_134941.1, forward strand.
TGGAATTATGGCATTGTCAATTAGAGGATTCTGCAGACTAAATCTGGGTCTCGTGAGCAATGTATTCTCAAAAAATAATATACTTAATGGTACGTAATCTTACTAACCTAAATGTTTGTATTTTAAATTCAATTGTCGAAGTTTTAGAAATCTATGGGAAAGGTTATATAATGCAGCATTTTAAAGAGAAATAAACAGAATGTTAAAGACGCGATCATTATTCGTATTTGTCCTTTAAATGTAATACATATTTTTCGTTTTTTAGTCGGTGTCCGGTATATGTATACAGAAAAAGCTTTAGGTATAACCTCGTACGAGAGTACAAGGCAGATTTACCGGAATCAGTTTATATCGATAGAGAGTACTTTCCGCTCGAAAATGAAAGAAGTTTGTGACTCGACAGACGGCGTAATCTTTACAGAAGACTTGAAAGCAATGTTGCATTTAATACAAAAGAATGAAGATGATCTGGTATTAATAAGAAAAATGATTGAAAAGTATCAAGCATCAAACAAAGATTTGAAATTTGGTTCATATGTCTTTGGTACAGTGGTGATGAGAATGTACTATTATTTAAACGAACCAAAGACTGCATTAGATACTTTTAATGAAGTTTCCCAGACATCACTCTTTAATCAGAGGACATCGGTAAACATATTAATGTGCCTCTTGTATAAAAATAATATGTATGCGGAAATTAGGGAATTGTTCAATTTTGCAATAAATAATGAGGAATGGAAAGAGGTTACCAAGAACTGTCTTCTTGTGCTGTGTAGTGCATGTTATAAAGAGGTAATAATTTCATTGTCTTTACAATAGTATTAGTGTTTATTAATATGCTAAATGGTTTGAACTATTTTTTTTAGAATACACCAGAATCGTTTGAATGCGCACTAAATTCTTGGAGGAAAGTGTCCGATATAGTATATAGACCACCTGCTAGGAGTACTGCAATTACATCGGCATTGGCAATTAAACAAAATGCACCTGATGTAGCATTAGAATTGATAGCTGCAATCCAGAAACAGCAGTACATCACTGTTAGATGTCTTAAAGTACTGGCATATATGAATCTGCAGAAATATGTACAAATAATTCCCCTATTCAAGCATTTATTGGAAACGGATAACTCAAGCCCATTCAAACACACATTTTATTCCCATGTGGTATGTAAAATGAAACTTTTATTAACAGAGTTTATTAAGTTTTGTAACATAATTTCATCCAATGTATGTCCGTCTCGTGTACCAGATCGATGAATTAGAAGAAAATATTAAAAATACAAATGTAGAAGGATCCGAAGAATTGTTACAGCTAATAAATGAAATCAGGAGGCGAGATCAAGTTACACCTGGTGTAAGTTAGCCTGTCAAAAATATTGATGCTTGTAACTCAATCTTTTATTAATGCAATGTTTTGTTTTTCGTCTTTTTCAGATGCGTTTAGAGGAGAGTTTGTTGAGACCCAAAACATTTATGTTTGCCAGACAACAAGAACCTTTGACAGTGAACCGTAATAATATGAGGAACAGAAATATGTCAGGAATGCGCTCTAATATTCGTCTCTAATGCATTTCTTAATAATTTTTTAGCTCGTATAAGTATTAAATTTATCATTAATTAGATTAAGAAATATACACTATACATAAATTAATGTTATAGCCAGTTTGTGCGATTGTAAAACGAACAAATAGACTGGACATTAGTGTATTATAGTAATTGTATATTCTATTGTACACTAAAGCAACCTGATACCAAAATATTGTAGAAATGCCTCAGTTATTTATGCATACCGAGCCATCCACAGGACCTCTAAGAAGGATTACAGTAGTAGATTACAGTAATTAATTACCGATCATTGTCAATTCGATTAACTATTAAAACTCTTTTTGTCGTGAAATCAATATAGTAGGACTCCCGTATCAGTGGGGAATTGGTTCCAAGACCATCTGCGGATAAAGAAATCGGCGAATAGAAGCGGACCCTGTCATTTACACATGACTATCAGATATACATATATTCATTTGACGTCAATATTGGAAACTTAAATATTTATCAAAACGACAGGATCGAGGAAAATAATTATCGTACAGTTTACTGAAAGCGTACTATTAACGTACGATTAATATTTATAATTTTTAATCAACGATTAACATTTACATCCGGTAATCAACATGAATCAATTTCAATCTTTGACATTCATATTATTCGACCATTTAAATTCAAAGTGATCGTTGATCGATACGGAAACAATAAATTCTCCCATCGATCGAGAATCGAATGCTTCTCGAGATCGATCGAGTTCCTACTCGATCCCGGCGTCATCGTGCGCAAATTAGGGCATTCGGAAAACTCGATCAACCTGGTTATTGATCGAGCATCCGGGAAAACTGGTCTCCCGGTGAAATCATTAACAATCGAATCCGGTCGCAATTAACCAGAAACAAGGTATCATACGAGCAGGGGTATCGTACTATCGGTTCACCGAATAGGATCGCGGGAGAAGTTCACGTGGCTGAACAACAAGGTTATAATTCCGTGTAAATACACGGCGGTTGTGATGGGGAATTTAGTTATTTTCAAGGACCGGTAGCTACTAGTTACACACTTTGAGTAACTAACTAGCTGCTACCTAAATACATAAATTGCTCGGATGTAACTAAAGCAACAATAACAGACAGGATCCTCTCTGACAATATATAACTTCCTTTAGTTATTTGAGAACAGTTAGAGCGAACGACTCAAGAATTGTTATTTATTGCAAAGTAAAACACGAACATAATTACATTACATAACAATAATAATTTATGTATAGTGTATATAATAATTATATCAACAACATATAAAGCAATCTAAGTATATATTATTTTCTAAGCTGTGGCTCATTAAATGAAATGCTTATATTGCCCTGTTAAACTTGTCGATTTCCGTTTAAGAAAACAATTTCGCTCGCATTCTTTGGATCGAATCAAAATTTCTCCTGCTTTTGGGAATTGTGTTTCACTTGCACAACGGACGTTGCTCGCACTGATAATATTTTTCAGCTAAAATCGTCAAGTGTGGGCAAATACCGATGCATGCAGCAGTTCTGCTTTCCCAACTTATATATTGGTTTCGAGTAGTTAGTTTTGTGGTAACCAGTTAGTTGCTTCTCAAAAAACGATTAGTTATAGTTGGTTACATTTCCCCCGATCACTACACGGCGTTGCTTGGTCGCTTGTGTGCACAGGTACACATAAATCCGTGCATGCGTGTACGTGTGCGTGTGCTTGCAGGGATTGATACGGTCACGGTGAAAATCGCGATATTTGTAAGCAAAAGGTAAATCGGGCGGGTAGGTGGGACACACGATAGGAGTGTCAGGGCGCTAGGTAACCTAACGAAACGAAGCGAAGCGAAGGAAGAAAAGGACGAAGCGCGGAAGGTTCGCGGGGCGGGTGTGGGGGGTGGTCCGGGGCGCGGAATGACGTCATGTTGCTAAAGCGACGCGGCAACGCTGAGCGTCTGCGTGGGTCGGCGGATGTCTGGGCAAGGATCAATAGCGTGCCAGCAACCAGGTAGTAGGTGTGAGTGTATGTAGGTTTCTGAACGGTGGCAGTCCAGGAGACGAACCTTCCGAGGCAGGACACTTGACGAGTCGAGTTCAGCTCCAGTGTCGTACCGGAGAGCACCATGCCAGTATCATTGCATCACGGAACCCTCACTGCCTAGGATTATCAGCTTCTCCAGGTAACGTCTCCTATTTCTCGTATCACGATTGCTTTTGTCCGATCTAGTCCGAAATCGAAACACGATTTAACGCGCCTCCGCGGATTCGAATCTGGGCACCACCCACGCCAACGTACGTCGTCGCATCTCGGGGTACAGAGGGGTCCTATGTATCGTTGCACGCCGCGAATCGAGTATTACCGATCGATCATGTTGCCGCTCGAACGCCTCGAAATAGGGAATAACCGTGTACCTATCGCTGGTCCAGCAGTGGAAAAATCGGGAATGGAATCGGAATCGATAGGGGAACGAAGTAGTCCGGTTTAAAATTCGGGGAACGGAGCCGTTCCACTGAGCCAGTGACGAGCTCGATGCATAGCTCGCCAGAGACAGAGATATACACACGCACACACACGGGGCTGCATCGCGGTTTAGAGAGAAGATAGAACAACGAAATGAGACTGAGACCGTGGTGGGGACACTGTGTGTAACGAGAGATATGGATCCCTCGACTTCCGCATGAAACTTGGTTACCCAGTTGTGAGAAGAGCGAGCGGATCGCTGCTTATGGTTTCTCGTTCCCCGGGATACCTGATGAACTGTGCGCGTTATCAGCCGACCATACTCTCGGAGTAGCCACGGTATGGTCTCATAAATGCTAACGTCAAAATACGAAGCGTAACGGCCGAGATGACACCGTGACCTTTTCGGGACGGTCTCCCCGTTTATCTTATCGCTGGCGTGCGCTGTGTCGGCTGAACGTTTTCCTTGCGGTGGGAGAGCCTGGGAACTATTTTATTTTCCATGTTTCGTAATATATTCGTAATGTTATAAGTTCGTAATGTTATTAATGGTACTGTGCATGCAGGTAGACGTTAGGTGGTGACGAATAAACAGTCAGAAAAAATTAATTGCCCGATCGATTCAGAATATAGGAAGCACATTTCTCTCGCACGTATAGGGGACGTTTTTTTTGCCGATAGCTCTCGTAGGATATTTACGGGAAACGAATTGACGAAACTTTCCAGAGTATCCGCAGCCATTTTAGCCCCCTCCCACCGCACTCGGTAACGGTTTCGAATGTTGTTTACCGGACGGGATAAAACGATAATTTAGTTCGGAGGGGGAGGGGGCTGTTTCCTAGCGAAATTAGGAACGGTCCCCGTGCACATGTAGCGACGGGTACGAATTCAACGTTATTTCGCTTGATTAAAATTAATGGTAGAGGCCGTTCGGCTGGGTTCGGGGGGTTGATGGCGTCGGCCGGGTGAAACGGGGGTTGAAGGGGGAGGACGAGGGGGGTTGTAGGCGCGGGAGGGAGCGAAAGCAATTACTTAAAAACACGTTTGTACATCGAGGATTTGTTTGCCGAAGAAATTTGTTCGCCCTTTGCTTGAGCACTCTCGAGGAATCGGAACACAAACACGGATCTCCCACGTACACACCAACACTGACCTAATTCGCGGCACTGTCCGGACGCAGCCAATCATTCGCCTTTTCGGTCCTGTCGACGCTGTTAGCGTCTCGTGTACAGTCCACGGCAAAACCGATACAACGTATGCGTCCTGTCGCTTGACCCTTTGATCCCCGTTTTGGGTCTGTTAACTCTCCAGCACCTCCAGCGCTGTTCGAATCTTTTGTAGATTCACTAGTAAGTAGCTATTCAATGAAAAAACTAATACTTTTGACCTGTGCACTAACGGGGTCAACCCTTTGGCGATAGGGTACAAGCGGCCCTTCCGGGAGGCTGGTAAAAAGATATTTGCTGTTTCCAAGTTACATCAATTTTTTTAGTTCAAGCCATACAGCGTCAAAGGCAAAATCGTGTGAGATCTTGAGAAATATGTTCTTAGAATATTTATAGGAGGTTACAAAGCGGTTATTTTCAGTGCTCATTTTGAGTGCTTCGGCGACAAACGTTTAACCATCTGCCAAGACCGTTCCCTTTGGAAAGCGCTGTTTTAGAGGAATATTTGTTTGGTATTCTGCCAAATTGAAATTTATGAGGCGATAAAATAATGATACATCAGAAGAACAATATTAAAGATAATGTGAAACGTGCTATATATTACCAGATAGCGTATTTTATGCTACGTTCGAGTAACTATTAAAATTATTAGTTGAAGAAACAAAATCCCCAATTGATTAAAAATTATTAGTACACAAACGTACTTCGAGCAGTCACTCCGCAGAAACCAGAAAAGATCGAAATTCTCCTCGCGAATCAGATTCCGCCCAGTTGATAATTTGATTGGGGAGTGTACGAACGGATGTTAATCGTTTTCCGGTAAAATTGGCAAAGTAAACGTCGAAGATTGGGTAGGGCAGCTTCGTGCGCGGCAAACCCGATACATATTTTCCGGTGGCTTCCGGGCTGGCGCAATCGGCCGTTCGCTCCCCCTCGATGTTCCTGCGTGTGTGCGCGCTTGTGTGTTTACCCTGTTCGAGATGCAGCGCGTCACGTTATTAATTATTAAGTCAAACGGTCCCATTTGAATAATTATCAAAGGGAATATGCCCGTGTTTATCGAGCAGCGCCGTAGCGATGGCTGTAGCCGTCGCCGCCGTAGCCGTCGGTCGATTCATGGGAGCCAAACGAATCTCTCATTAGCAACGCTTCACACAGTTTCGTTTCCCGATTGATAATTCCCGGACCGGTGTAGATAACAAGCGATATTCGACTTTCGAGGCAGTTTCGGCTCCGATAACGCGCGAATTTCTACGCGGCCATTGTGCTGGCCGCGGACGCCGCAAGTAGAACAGGTCAACGCATTCTAACAACAATGAAACATTTTTTATACAAATCGCCGGACTTATCCGAATCAAACAATTCATCGATGTAGTATTATTTTCGCGAGAAACGTAAAAATTAGACGTTTATTTCTTCCCATAATTTTAAGGCGGCTGTAACCACTTTTGATAATGTTATGGGACATCGCTCTTTAATCGAGGGATACACATGTCAACGTGCTTCTTCTATAAAAATATCGTGTACACGGAAATTAGAGAATTGTTCGATAATACGATAGATAGCGATGCACGGCGAGATGCGGCAAGTAGAACAGGTCAACGCATCGCCAGCCGCATCTGGAGCCCGGTACATCGAACGGCTTTTGTTTCTCTCTCTCCCTATCTCTCTCTCTCTCTCTTTCTCTGTTGCGGGGAGCGAGAAAGAGATGAACAACGTGAACGAAATAAAAAAATAATAAGGCGGCCAGAGAATATTCTCTCTGGCCGGGGGAACTTCGGCCGAGAAAATGTTTACAGGTATTATGCAAATTGAACGAACTCTCGCCCCCTTTTGTCGCCGCACGGACAGAAATTAGTTCGAGCTTTAAATACCGCGCGGGTCACCGCTTCTTCTTCACTATACGATGGTTATTTGTTCCCCCCGGGGATAATACGCGAGTGTGGAATTATTAATCGCACGATAACATCGCGCGCTAGCGGAAATTATTCTAGAAATTGTTCGCCGTCCCCGCGGTTTTTCTGATATTTTGTGTTAATTGCGCGGAAACGAGATAGATACGCGACGGATACGCGTTCTGATAGAAATTTACGTTGTACGTGGTTAGCGATAACCGATCGTCCTGCACTCGAACGGTTGATTTTTATGTTAACTCTCGACGAGCCGAACGTTCGTTACGAAAACGTTCGTGTTACTTGAAAACAGCAAATACCATTTTCTAGATACAAGTTAACATACACAGTTCGGACAGAAATTTAATTTACTCAGATGCGTGAATTGATAATCGACAATAGCGATGTTTAATATAATTGGATTAAAAAGTATTGATATTATGTGACTTCAATGTTATTTTACCGCAGGGGAATTAACAGTAGTCTGGTTTGCGCAAAGTCGAATAAATAGGCCTTGACCGGCGAGGTTAATTATTTATCGCGATGGTAATCGAATTTGTAATTGACTGTTAAGCTGCGCTTGACACGAGAGGAATTCGCTTTAACCGGTGATTTTATTGTTGATAATATATGTTCGAGGAAAAGAATTATGCGAGGTATGCATTGAAAAGCAAATAGAATTTGTTAATTTCACTTTAACACGTTGATTGACGCATTGTGTCCGCGAGCGACACATTCCATCGTTCCCCGAACCCGAAACTCATTATTTATAGAGGAACATTTAATGAATTTTTGGCCAAAGTCCACGCGAACGCGAGTTCGCAAGGGACGGGGATTGCGACGAAGTGTCGTGCAATTTTCATTTCGTTAATGATCCGGTGACCACGCGGATGTTTAATCGCCGACGAAATTTGTCATAAAATACATGCGGCTACCGTCGCAGACTTTTTCCGATATTTGTTAATGCTTGATTAAAAAAGGCAGGGCCGAACTATGCGTAACACGGCGGAGGCGCACTAATTAACGTTAATGCGGAATACGCTTCGACAATCGCCGATACCTTTCATGAACATATTTCTTATAATTACGAAGGGAAAGCAGCTAGGCTGTCACCGCTGGCAAAAAGTGCTCGATGAAAATGAGTTTAATCAGTGCAGAAATTATTTGCATATAAATTAAAAGCGAACGCGTCGCCTGTGTATTGAAGAAGTAAATTAATATAAGCGTGGAACGCTGGCGATGTGTTTCGAGAGAATGGACAAAAATAATACGGGCCGAAGAGAGAAAAAATTTATAAAATTCATGCGACTCTCATTTATCTTTATTGTTTTTATAACTTACCACTGTTTTATGGAGGTTATGGTATGGAGTTATGGAGTTTTGTAAACCTCGAAATTTTCTATGCAATTTGGTCAAACGAATGCGCATACACGAGTTATTATGATTCAAATGGTGTCGTGTCCGGTATCATTTTAGTCAGAAAAAAGTCGCAACTACGTTAATAAAAGTTTCATAGAAGAATAGTTAACAACAAAAGTTTCTAAATTCCATTCTAGCGGTACGAGGGTAAAGAGTAGCGTTTGTACACGATATAAGTGGCATTTCGGTCCCTAAAATTTCACAATAAAAATCTTCGACCCATGTTTCCACGCAACGGCGTAATTTTTCGGCGTTCCCCGGGCAAATTACAGTTTCGTGAACGGGCACTAATAAAGATCAAGGATTAATGAAAAATTCATTAACGACGGTGTGGGGAAAAACGCGGAAACGGTTCGTTATGGTTGGCGAGCGTTTACAACGGGCATTGTTCTGTCGCGAGCGCGGTCGTTCCCGTCTAATTTCGTTGGCCGCCGCTGAAAAACGATAGGTATTCCGTTGTCGCATTTTCTGGTTGTTTATGACTGGACAATTGAAATTCCTTCGGCGGACGTTCGTTATCCTCGGATCGCATCTGCGCTTTTGGCGTCGCTTCAAACACGCGACGACGCGCTCCGCGTTCGATCACTCCGAAGGTTGCTCGCGTGATCGCAGCGACGCCGGATTGCAGATATTTATAAAGCGGACGCGCGAATTCAGTTTCACCACGGAAAAATGGCTAAACGCACGTGCCCGTTCCGTTCGATCACCATCGCACTTTAATTAACGCTCCGATAAAACTTTCCCGGGCAAACGTTGTTCGACGGATCTCGTCGAACGCTGTATTGCGAAATTGCCTCGGCCCCTCGTTTTGCATAGCTCTTTTTGCCGCCGTTCGACTCGTGCTCCGACGGTACCTGCAAAATGTAGAACCGCTTATACCATTAATCTCCCCGGGAATATCCACGCGCTAAAAGTTTGGAGAACGTTCGACTTCCGTAGGGAATAACTTCATTAACATGTTCGAATTGTTTCATCAGACTTGAAAATTTATTTCCGCGGTGATAGAACTCGCGTATGCTCCGTGAAATATGAGAGAATTGAAAATCCAACAGCGTTAATAGATATCGAGGTTCAGGTAATCGAGGCTCGATTGTGTCACGGGTTGCACGAGTAATTATAAATAAAAATATCACGAATACGTTGGTAACAAAATCGTAAAAATTTCAACAATAAAATGCTGTATACTATTACAGAGATGTAATCATGAAAATTCAAGCATGTGCTCCGAACTTTCGAGCGTTCGTGTATTTAATTTTGAGTAGATATTATTAACCGTTTGCAACTGTCAGACTCTCCGCAATTAAAAATTAAGTTTAACTAACCGGAAGAGATCGCCGACTGATCCTCGGAACGTTCGTTCTCGTATCCCGTTTCAGTCGCAGAGAGGTTAATACGTTTGTAACAATAATGAGGTGAAAATATTTTTTGCTTTCGTACGCAATAAACTGGGGCACGGTTTTAGCGACATAAACGTAGCGAGTAAAAATTCGACCCGGACCGAGCTTGTAATTAAGAAGGTTTTTATTTATGCATTACAGGCTACCGCAATGTGGCCTGGAGCATTGAAGTTGTTCGTGTTAATAACGGCCCTGCTAAATGCAACAAGGTATGTTCCTCTTCATTTTATTATTCTTCACGGACCAATAATTATCTACAGCCGGATATTGTACGTTTTTCCGCGATTTGAGACAGCGTTGTTCATTGACAAATAAACGTATAAACGTTCTACATGCATACATACGATTATTACAATATCGTATTTCATAAACGGTAATTGCAATTCTCGAAAGACTTTTACTTTTATTCTTTCGAATTTTTCCAATAACATATCGAATAATCGAGTTTCGATTTTATCGCGAAACGGTATCGTAAACATGTATGTACGTGTAAAATCGGTCACTTTAAGTGAAATAATTTTACGAAGGGTGTCTTGTAACAAACATATACATAAAATGGTGGTTCTACATGACAAGATATTCAATAAAATTTTGTTGTACACAGCATCGTTTTCGAGAAAGTCAAACTTTATACGGAAGTAGGTGGTGTAACTCGAAAACGAAGTTAGCTACGAAAAAATTTCATTCGACATTTTCGATCAGTTATCTCTCGAAGAACCGCCATGTTTTTTCTCGCGGTCGCAAGTTGCAAGACACCGAGTGTATCGATCGATAACAAGTCCCGGCGTCGTATACACCTTTTCGCACGAATCCCTCGCACCTGGTTGCAGATGTATGTCGAAGGAGAAGAACTTTCGGGAGAAGGAGAAGGCGGTGTTAGACAACATTCTCGGACCAGGATTGTACGATGCCCGTATCCGGCCCAGCGGCGAAAACGCAACAGGTGAATACATCGATATTTTCGTTTTTCTGTTTTACATCCACCAGTTCCTTCCAGTCTCCCTCGACCAACAGAAAGAAAAGAGAAAAAAATATATGAAAGAACCGAAACCGACCAGTAAAAGAAAAGAGAAAAACGATAACACGGTCGGCCACGATTAGGAGACACCGACATGTCCGACACCATGCTCGATACCCCGGAGAAAGATAGTCCATTTGTCAGTCGTGCTGTCGACGAGAGAAACACCGCGCGATTTTCGCAGACTTTTCCGCGACCGGAACCCACTTTAATCTTCGGTGCGCTACAAAACCGAAATTACAGGTCTCTGTTTCGCAGGCGCGCGCGCGTGTATGCAGCAATACGCCGAGCGATCTACGCAATTTTTGGTTCGCGGGTTCTCCGTCTATTCAGAGGTCTCCGTTTCACGCGCGTTAAGCGCACATATTCCGCAATTTTCAGTATCTAAAGGTCTCTATTTTATATGTAAATAGAAGTGGGTTAATACAGTCGTGTTTTCATTTGTATAATGGCGGGAGACGCCGGGAATCAAGTGCTCGAGCTCTTAATTAAACTGCGAACATTTTCATCTGGCGAGAAGCGCCACCAGAAAATGGAAGTTTTCTAGTGTTGTTGCAAATAGGTCAGTTTTCGGAATTTATTACGGAGAAGCCGCGCGATGTAGACCCGAAAGACTTGGCGCGTTGTTTTCGGACATGCTTTAGTACTGCAGACGAATTTTGTTAAAAATAGATACTGCAGAATGTATATCGAGATTCATATAAACCCACGAGCTAAACATCGAGGAGATCGCACCGCGTTGAACAGATGCGAAACTAAGGCTGGTAATTAAGCGCAGATACTTAAATTTGTCGGAATGGGGATTTTGAATTGCCGTACACGACCAATAATGTGATTTACACGAAAGTCAAGACCTCCATTCTACGATCTAGAAACGAGAATCGAGCGTTTTGGCCCTTGACCAGCAAAGTTTGACGCTCGACAGCACCTCGAGAGGTCAAGCTTCGAAAAAGCTGGCTTCCCAGATTCTAAACTCCTTCCTCCGTCGACGAGATTCGAATTCTTCCCTGCATCGTCCACTAATCGACTTATTTTCAGAGAGAATAGACAGCGTCGAAGAACGCTGTCGACGAACACCGTGTTCAATTTATCTCTTCGGGATGCGAAGAGTCCGAGGGTCTTGATTTCGATCGGTTAACCCTCTATGACACTGTCCTTTCGAGTCTGGTCAAACGCAGTTCAATATACATTGAAGCAATGAGAACCCTAATTCATTGGTATGAAAAGATATACTGTGTTCGAAGAAGCTTCGAAGATTTATCTTCAGATTCAGACAGTTCCCTTTGTAGATAGGTGTCTGGAGAAGAAGGTCAACTTCTCGTTTCTAACTAGAGCGATCGTGGCCCTGCCTACCTGGAATATTTCAATTTAAATTTCTAATGGAGTATTTTGAACAGCGCACTGTTGATTAAAGGTCCTCGCGAGGTTTGGTTAAAGGTCAGTCAAGGCAGTCGAAGGTCAACTGTCAGAGAATATGATACGCTAGTCGAACGAATAGGTCAACGGCTGATGATTCGCGTGGTTTGATATTTCGCCATAAATGCGAACTGTGTCAACTCGATCAGATCCATTGTTTGCATTTTGCGATATTTGGAAGCGATCGTATGGGGACGATGTGTAGACAATCGAGCTGGGAAGATGGGAAAACGTTGTTCGAGGTGAATTACTTTTCGTAGTCAATTATCGAGGTAAAGTAATATTTAAATAGAGAACTGACTTCCTCATGATTTTCGCTAAAATTGACTCGCCTTCCTGACATTGAAACCAGGCACTTAAACATTTTATGTTCTGGTTAGAGATTACAAATCGCGGTGAACAAAAGTTATACAGAAAAATAAATCGTACCACTCGAAAGTCAGCTTGCAAAGGGTTAACCGATCCCGGATTTCGTTCGCTTCTTTATGTTTAGGGCCTTTTATTTTCCCCGGAGGCCTTTTGGCTGCCAAGTAGACTGTCGATCGTCGATTCCGAGGCACACGAAACAGAACAAGTCTAGACCAAAGTACAAGTGAAAAGTTCCGCATAGTCTCCCCTCGGAGACGGCGAGGAAGCACATGTGGTTAGGCGGATTCGTCGTCGGGCATAAACGTTCCGGTTGATGGAACGTTCGACGAATCCTCGATGGCACGTTTCCGATAGCGATGACGAACAACAGCGCGATACGTTGGCAACGGTGACGGTCGCGATTTGTTTCGCCGCGGATCTAGCATCTATTGCGTACGCCCACGCACACGCACACTGTCGATTGTACACAGATGATACCGACACTGTTACGCGGCAGACACTGTTATCTACCTGTCACGTCTCCCGGAGACTGATTGGCCGAGTCCCCGATAAGACGGAATTGTTCCAATTGTTAATTGGTCCGAAAGACAACGCTACTTCTGTGATCGAGCTACACTACGTTGCTAGCTATTCGCTCGTTTATGCGAGTCTTCGATAACGATTCTCGACCAATACTGCTCTAAAACGTGGTATACATAGAGTACCAGAGATGGGCTAGTTGTTCATGACCATTTAGGGTGTGACCAATGAAAAATTAAGGTCCTCGAGATCGTGAGATTTGGTCTGTGACTTTTGTTGCTGGATTATTTGGGAATGTAGATTTTGATCGCCAGGTTGATCCCCTGGAACTGATTAAAAGTATGTGTATTCTTCTAGACTGCGGATTTTATGCATTTATAACAGTGATGATCAACTAGAACTCATTAAAAGTGCTGCGAAGGTTCCATAAGATATGTATCTTTCTGTAGATTGTATAATAGCGTTGATCACCTGTGAAACTCTCATTAAAAGTGTTTAAACAAATTTAATAAGATACGTATCTTGTTCTAGATAAATTTCATACATTTATCTTTTGAAAAGACACTAATGAAAATCATATTAAATGGTAACTTAACACATATTCTGACAATTAAATCTGTCGATACTTAAGTCTCCAGAATATCATTCAAGTATTTCATTAGGTAAAGACATTTCTCCGAGACTCTTTTCTCTATGAATTCGCACACGAACATTTCTATTCGCATAATGGTCCAGTAATAGAATCTATAAATATTTTAGAGGTATCAATTTTTATAGGTACGTTCGTAAAATTGTATATCTGCATGGAGATCCGCAGTCTCATTATTACTCGTCCATCTTATTGGCATAGCACGTGTGCCAGTGAACTATAAAAGGTTAATCTCCTTAATGCAAGCATTGGTGATAGTTGGCAGCTGCTATCGGGTCAATCCACGAGTTGGCACTAACTTTCAGCATACAGTATTAGTACTTGCATCCATTTTTAAGTATTGCAGGCTTTCTATGAGCTTTTTACGATTTAATGATGTTTTTCAACTCAAAATTGTTTTCTTCATTTTGTAGATTCTTTTGATAAAATTAGGCTTCAAAGTGCCAAAACAACAGATATATTCGAAAACAGACCAAAACTCCTGAACTCGAGTGTAGTGGACCTTTCACCACCAATTAACCAAGAGAAATCGAATTGATTGTTCGACCATCAAAAACGGAGCACTCAGACTTCTTTCTCTCCACCGATCACTATGCTCCGGAAAAATGACGCCCACCTCTGTAAAACAAAGAGATCGTAGCAGTGGATCGTAGATTGTATTTTTATCTATTTTTTTTGTTTCTGGAAAACGTTGCCCAAAATGGACAGGGAAGAAGGGGGAGGATGCTACATCGTCGAGGGGGTAGCGAACAAACGTTTTCATTTTTGCTTTTGTGGAGTGTTCAGTAGAATCGTTCGGTCAGAAATTGGATATTGTCAACAATTTCTGAATCGACGAATTTCCAGTTGTTTCTCAGGTGTGTCGCTTTTTTGCTTTTTGTTTCGAGTTGAGAGGAATCTTGTAGTCATTCAAACCATTTCAGGACGATGGTTCTGAAGACGTTCCTGTGTCTGTGTACTAGGTGAATTAGGTCGTTGATGTAATTGTTAACTTGAGCGATTTTCAATTGGCCACTGCTTCGTTTTATTAAAAATTCCCACAATTAGCACGCTTAATGCTGCGCGAAGTTCGCCCATACGATAAACGTTCTTCATGACGGCTGTTATTTAGTTACTTGATAAAAGAGTTTACATTTGATATTGCAATCTAGTCAATTTCAATATTGATAAATTGGCCCTTCACACTCGAGTAGCGCCAGTAAATATTATAGTAACGTAAATCAAAACGATTTTCACAGAATTAAATTTATTTTCCCCACTCGCAATAAATTCCTAAATATCCAACTGTTGCTTCTGAAAATTACATAATTGACATACTAACATATTAATAATTTTTCTGCCGGCATTCAGCGTGTTAATTTTCATTTTTTAGTGACACAGGCGTCGGTAGACTTTTTTAGGAGTCCAGACTGCTCGAATGAATCTTGCCACTTATGGCAGGCAGCCTTATGGCTCGACTGGCACGAATCATTGAATTCCCAGGCGTGCGTCTGACATAAACGGCACTTATACTACTTGATGCGAGTGCCGTAGCCAGACTACGCCTGTATTTTACCGCGATTGTTCAGTTCATTGTTCCGCCAGTTTATTCAGTCGACGCCTGCCGCGATGTTAACATTATTGCCGTTATTATTCCCATTATAAATAAACGACACGAATAATTACAGGCCGAGGAAAGGGCCGATTGATCATATTCGCGGCATTGATGCCAAACAATCGTGAAATATATTTGCAAACCGTTCCGTCGATTTCCTGTCATTTGTTGCCAGTCTTTTGACACGCTCGGATATCAATCCCATGGGATTACAGTAAAATTGCGATTAAAATAAATTGAGATCAATTGTTATTACGGCACACAATTTGGTAAAAACGTTTCGTTATTGCGTTATTGTACCGAGTGGAGTTTAAACATGGCTGTCTTTCTATTTGTTTAATTCCCTGCGGCGTTATAAGTCGTTAGCAAAATGTTATTATTGCAGTCGACGGTCACAGGCAGTGTTTGCGTAGCTACAGAAAATTAAAATATTTTTAATCCCGCCCGGAGTCGATTTTTGTTTATTTAATTCTCTACAGAGTGTAATTCGCGAACAAGATTTCGCCATTGTAGTCAACGTGTTAATGGTTTAAACGATCTATCGAAAAGTGCAATTTGTTTGATTCGACCGCGTGTGTCAGTAGAGAAATGTTTAAATGTCTGCAGAAAATATTTTCCATTCCCCGCGGCGGGTGTCGATTCTTTAACGCTGCACACAATGTAATTTGTTGAAAAATATTTTACCATTGTAATCAACGTGTCGGTGCTTAAATGGCTGTGAAAAATTCCGAATTTGTTTAATTCCACCGCGCATCGACGTGCCGGTAGAACAATGGGTGCCGAGACAATGAAATATGTATTCGACGCCTGTGTCCAATTCGCGAAAATCCTTTTCGCGCGTTGTGCGAGTTGTTTCGCGGGGATCGGCACGTTATATCGACCGGTTTTCTGTTGGTTTCGGTGTTGTGCTCTCGGCACAGTTTTCCATCGCATTTAACCCGGCAGCGTTGACGTGTCCGCGGCAAGAAAATTATGCGACGACATTGAACGCCTCGGAAAATTGGACTGCGAGCGTCCCCTATTGTTTCGATAGGGTCAGACACACGGACTGCGCATCGCCGATAATTACAGTCGACCATATGTTGTAGTATACCGCCTGGAGATCATGCTGCGGGCGACGTTGCGCGACAATTTTTAACACGTACATATATTTTGTATGTACATTTCTATATATTCGGACACTCCGTGTTGCCGTGTTGCCCCTAATTATCGTGGAACAAGTGACGTGTCCCCCAGCCTAGGCTAATTTGAAAGCAAACAAATGAGAAAGTCGCCTGGCATCACGTGCCCGACATTAGCTTCTCTTTCTGCAATACTCAGCCGCAGTCCTCTAGCACATAATCTCGGTACCGGCTGAAAGAAATACAACAATCCGGTCGGAGCTCGTTAATTACTCCGACAAAATATTCTCACTATATGTACATTGACGTCTCGGTAATTATTACAATTTGTCAGGAATTTATCGATCGCTTTGAAACAACTGCATTTCATTTCGACGAGATTTAACTGCAGTTTTGAACAAAGAATCTCGGCGCATGCATCGAAAGCTTAATTAATACTAATTTATAAGAAGTTTATACGGAACGATTATTACACGAGTACATTTTCCAGTTTATTAGAAACATTTCGATATTCCTTTGTTTTCGGACAAACATTCTCACATACAAATCGAAACTTAAACGAATGCTTTAATCTCGATGAAACATTTTTCACGTTTTCAAGTGCAGTACTTTTTTCAGCAAATAGTTTCGCTACACAAATCGACAGATAAAGAAGCGCTCCACTTTATTAGAACTTGATGAATTACTTTGAAAGAGCAACGTTATGTTTCGAACATGTTTTTCTGCAATTTTTATCCGCAGTGTTTTAATAAATAATTTTAGTTGGAGCTTATTAATTAGCTTGAGAAAATAATGCCATGTTCCAAAGGAGCTTTCTTACAACCTTTAATCACAGATTCTCCCCTACGATGTTTATCTCGACTGAATAAAAAATTTCAATTTCAATGTTGGAACAATTCTCCATTTGCCAGGAACATTAAAATACAGGATTTTGACCAATCTCTAATGCGAACTTTGTCAAACTAAATTGATTACAACACGTTCTACAACTGGGCTCGCTTTTTCCCAAAAAATTGATAGTCGTTCTCTCGATTACGATAAGAGGGAGAATCGATTTATCGGTTTGGCAAAAGCACGAATTAATATTTGATGTGGTTGAAAAATTCATAGGGATGATTTTCGAAGCGCAGGTAAGACAGTAATCCTTTCTAAGCAGCTTGTTAACGAACATATACGAGACCACGTAAATAGGACAAGACACCGGAAGTAAAAGGAATTATTCGCCTCGTGCACGTCCAAGCACAGTCGCCTTAATGTTCGTACAGCTGCAAACGTGTAAAGACCAACTGCACCGTTTCCGTCTCTCAGTATATTAGTCACATATCTTGCAAATACGTGTTTCTTTGACGATTACAACACCTAATCGATAGGTCTCCCGGTGTATGCGTCACGTACGAAACCCGGTTTAAAGTATCCGTGGTCACAGCACTTTGCCTCTAGCTTCCGAATTTGCTTTTAGCCCATTTTCTTTCAGTGACGTACATCGCGTGACGTGGAATCGAGTTTAGCCCATCTACATCGTTTATCCGTTTACTATATATTTATACAGTTGCCATTAATAGTCCACCAATTCCCATTACTCGACACTTATTTCTGAAGACGTGTCAGCTCCTGCTAATCGCTTTACCATATATTTAGAAAATTGGCAGTAGACAGACAGATTTCGGCGGAAATCTATTTTCAATTACGAACCGCTTGATTAATAGCATTTTCGGAATATCAGCAAACATTTGTACTCTGAATCACGTTCTATATTTTTCCGAGGTGAAGTTTTGTTATAGTTCTACTTTTCGTAACTTAGGAGGCAACATTATTGTTGCAGTTACGTTATGCACGAATTATGCTCGATTCCTCGTCACGTGTCGTACGATTCTCAGATTCTTACATACGAGGCTCTTCGCAATCGCAATCACAATAAACAAATAACGAATCGTAAAGGCGAGCTACATCTTTCATGAAAAGTATTTGCAAACATTTTTTTTTGTCTATTATCAATTATTTTGTGTACTGTCTGATCATCACTCGCTGTTTCTACTTACAACGAACAACAACAAAATATTATTTTTCGCGACTCAATTATTTTTTAATGTATCAATATACGCAAAGAAACGTATTGACAATACATTCCTGAAAATACTACCGTGTTTTATTACACATTCTGAATTTTATTTCTGGCATAAAGGGTAAACTTCACTTTACCGGACTCAAAATTAGTACCTTTCTCCTACGTATTATGATGTATTTGGTATGTAATCCAGTAGATTTGTACCTGGGGAACCTGGAGATCGAAGTTTCGATCCTGTAGGATCAATGGTTCAGGAGCTATGCTTGCTTAAAGTTGAGCAATCTGCAGTGTTTTTGACAGCTAGGGGCGCCGCCATATTGGTTTGTAGTGACGACCGCGAGCCGCTTACCTTGCCACCCCTTCCTCGACCTAATCCTAACCAACTCAGTAACCGGCGTGCGATCGTCACAAACCAATATGGCGGCGCCTTACCTGTCAAAGAACTGGAAATATGCTCAACGTTAAGCGACCATATGTCCTCAATTATTGATCCTAGAGGTTCGAAACTTCGATCTGCATCCGCGCCGGGTACAAATCTACTGGATTACATACCAAATACATGATAATTCGTAGGAGGAAGACACAAATTTTGAGTCCGGTAAAGCAAAGAGCAGCCCTTATCTTAATTGTAACACGCGATCGAAGTGTTCCTAAAATGTCTGTCGCACCATTTAACTGAACGCAACCATAAGTAGAAACAATCAGCACTGGTCAGGCACGCGAGCCGAGTTAACTCAACCGTACGCGACGTTAATTTTCCTTACTATTTCTCCGAGACACTGTTTCTTCGCCCTTTCGACTCGCACGTACTGGGTCATCCAACAAATAACGCAAATTTCCTTACATACTTTTAAAATGTAATCACACCCACTAGCTTTCTGCATATAATTCTGTACCTTGCGTAAAGCAAGAAATAAACGTGCAGGAGCTGAACATATCAGAATTGAAAATTTGCAGAAAGTGAGAGAAGCGAATTAAAAGAAAAATAATAAAGGAGAATTTCATGTGCTTTTTGGTATTATGATCGACATAGGAAATTTATGTAGATTATAAACAAAAGTCCACTGTTTAGTGATCACATTTTTCCGTTTAATTTTCGAAAAGTGTGTGGAAATTCTTGTTCGTCGGATGACCCGACGTGTTCGATTCAGGTTGGAATTGCGAGAGCCTCTGTACACAAGATCCTCTAGCAAGAATCACTGTCCGACAGTGTACACCACGAACATCCCACTTGACGTGCGCACAACCGTTCCCTTTGACAAAGAAACTAGTTCGTGACGATCGTACCGGATCGACGCGTGTGTCACCGTGTGTCCCAGACGACAGCCGGCAAAAGTACAGCAGCCCTCAAACAAAACTCAATGTCCAACTTCGATTCAAATCCTCCTTCGTCGGATTGGCTGGGTTCGACGATCCCCTGGGGGACGCAAAACAATTTTTCAAACGGCTCTCGATCACCGATTCAATTCGCTCTTTTGTCTATTTTCACTCGATTCCCCCATCCGCAAAACGGAACAGAAAGAACCTATAAAAATCGGCCGCTGTTACGAAACAGAAGCCAAATGGAACAGCACACGAGAGAAAGGTTCGAGGACAGAGAATAACACCAAAAAAACAATCGGAAATTCATATTCAAGTAGAGTACCGCAAGACACACGGCCGCTGTTACCAGAACAGAAATCGAATAGGGAAAGCACACCAGTTGGAGGAAAAAGCTTCGAACACAGACAAAACATTTTTTAAATTCATATCTGAGGCGTTGTACGACACGGCCGCTGTTTAAAAAGAAAATCGATAGGGAGAGCATATACGATCACGGAGTTAGAAAAAAAATCTTGGAAAATGAAAGATTTGAAAATTCATATTTAAATAGTGACTCAAGGCGGTTGTTTTGAAAACTTAAATAGGGAACGCATACGACCGCGGAGTTTTAGAAAGAAACTTCGAAAGCTGATAATAACGAAAAAGAAAATATCTAAAATTCATATCTAAATCAATTAGGGAAAGCACAGGATCACGGAGTTAGAGAAAAACGCTTCAGAGAGTAAAGCGAACACAAATTCTGAAATTCATGTCGAAGTAGAGTATTGTAAGACACGGAAAAAGACTGACTGACTAAAAAGGGGCTCTGTTGTTTTTGCCCTTAGATGGGCCGGCCATTGTCCGGGTAAACCTGTTTGTGCGAAGCATTGCGACAATTAGTGACATCAAGATGGTAAGTATAACCAATTAAACCAGTCCAAGAATCTTTAACTGCGGCGCAACGCCATTTCTCTCTTGGCCGGGTACTTTTTCCTTATTTTTCTGTTGCTTGCAAGACTTGAACGTAGCCGCAACCATAGGTTTAGAGCGTTCGGTGGGAGACTATAATTATGTGCGACAGAACGGATGTCGACGACGAGAACCGACTACCGCACAGTGGTCGGAATCGCGAATCTAGCGGGTCGAAAGTCAGAAAATAATCTTTAGAGGTAAACGAAGGTATAAATGGACATCAGAAATAAAAAGAGCACAAAAAGAAACAACGAATCGAGAGGTTTCTCGACGCTCTGAGGTAAGTCAGTATACTTGTGATCTGTGTGCTGTTCTAATCATTCTCGCAGTTGAGTTGTTGTGTAAAAATGTTTTTTTGAGTGAATATGGA
Organism: Lasioglossum baleicum; assembly: GCF_051020765.1. NCBI lineage: Eukaryota > Metazoa > Arthropoda > Insecta > Hymenoptera > Halictidae > Lasioglossum > Lasioglossum baleicum. Next base: position 9,924,362 of record NC_134941.1, read on the forward strand.
TGATAATCGAGAAGGTAAGTTTTCATATATCATTTGTCGTTAGATGTCCTTCCAGTTGAGCAAGAAACATTTGCAACATATCATATATTTATTACTTTCATATCTAGATCGTCGTATTAATAATATCTCTTACTTTCTTGCATTTCGAGGCATCAAAAATTCACGAACACGTTCTTGCCCGTTTGGAAGTGATAATAAAGATTATATTAATCTAATATCTTATCGAGACTCGACAAGGATAAACATTTTCTGACACAAGCAACAAATTGCTTCCTTTATTTCGTCAGTGTTCAATTTCGACGTCAAGACGAAAATAGAAAAAAAACTGCAAAACTTCGTTTTTTGATAATATTGAAATTTTTATTACACATTGTCGTAGCTTACGTCAAGATTCAAGTCTTAAAGAAATGCTAAAATAGTTTTGACCCGCCAGATTCGCGATTCCGACCACTGTGTGCACCGCAACGATGGCAGCCAGGCTAGCATCGTGTTCCTTCCCCGTTATTATTGTTACATTACCGTAGCTTGACCACCCACAAACCTAACCCTACTGTCGCACCAGATCAAATCGCGATTTTCGCACGAACGCGCCATCGGAAACCACTATGCATAGAACGAGGTCTCTAGAAGCTGTACTCAATCTTCGGCGAAAATAAGCGAACTTATTTTCCGTGGCGGACACTATGTTTTCCAGAAAATTTCATCCAATTATGTAGAAAGAATACCTTGATCAAACTTTTCAATCAAAGTTTTATTTAAGGGATACAGCGTTGAAAATGTTCGATCGCACAATTTATCGTCTGAAACGTTAATGCATTCCTCACTATGAAAATTCAAGATTTCTTTGTTTGATAAGATTCAGTTAATTTTTTACTGGAATCGATTAATTATTTTTCACCACTTTTCCTCAAGAATTTTGAGATACAATTTCCAAGCATACTTTGATAGTGTTTATCTGACCTCCAGCAAGGTTCATTACCGTTTTTACAACGTCATATAAAAAATTGCGAGGACACGAACAAAGAAAACAGAATAAAATCATAATAAAACGAGAAAGAGAGAGAGAGAGAGAGTAAAAGGTTTCATCTGGTATAAAATTTAGGAACGATAAAACACGCTGAATCTCGGAAATAAAGCATTTACGGACGCGTGTTTGTGAACGAGCTGTTTTCTTTTTTATCACGGCGATAGGTAGAATGCACTCGTATAAAATTTTATCCGTTGTGGGAACAGCCAGTTTAATATCGCGGCACCGTGAACCGTCCGCGGCAAGTAGAAAGAGCGTGTAATAGCCAGACGCGCTGCCGCCCAGGCATGACCAATAACAAGCGTGTTTGACAAATTTTCGAAATGAATTTTCTGGAAAACGAAGTCTCGTGACCCGGGAAACGTCGAGCCTTGCCTGTTCTTTCATCTATTTTTACCCCTTGAAATTCACCCCTTGTCTCCCCTTTCGCGGAATCGTTCGAATTATTCTGTTAACGACTCGAGTACAGAAAAAAAGAACTATTAATTTAATTAATCAGATATTAAATATTAATACACTTATTTAGCTTTTTTGCAAGTTTTTCTTAAAAGCAATCATTCAGAACTTTGTTAGCAAACACAGAAAATTCATTAAAGATGGTTTCTTGTTTCTAACCAATTTTAGCGTACAACGACGTGTTTTATGAAGTCAATTTCTGCGAACGATTCCATTTCAAATATTCGAGCACTCGCGAAGCTCATATGGAAATCTTCGCTCGGAGTTAGCGTTTGGAAGGCAAGGGGTCCCGGAAGGTGAGAAATAGAGGATCACGGAACGGCGAGGCTGAAAAGAACGAGAGATTCGATATGCATACGAGATTTCAGTCGGCGCGAATCGTGCGGGGCTGCAATCAATCGCAGACGGAATCGATCGCAATCTGCATGCGTTGATCCCATTGCGGACTAGAAAGCATCCGGCGCACAATTCCGCGGGAGTATTGCTCTATCCGGCTCCTTTGATCTCGGAACATTGTGTTTCGCGACGCCATAGACCGGGTCATGTAGTTCCGAAAAAGCCCCGTACTGAACCCCCATCGATTCTATCACACCGTCTAACCCCTCTACTTACTATACCACAAGAACCCCACCCAGCTCAGTTTCATCTGTGTCTACCATGATACACCTCCATCTTAGACTGCGAAACGCCACACAAACAAAACTAGCATTCTAGCATAGACACAGGCATGCGGCATTATTCTAGCTTCTATGTTCCACGTATGTACAATACAATACACGTTTCTATATACGCCCACGTAGGACATTGCACAGTGCCGAGGAAAACAAAGGAAAAAGAATGAAAAAGAGAGATTGATAAAGAAAGTGAAAAGCCGGAGGGAGGGAAGAGGCGAACGATGAAGGACAACGATGAGGAAGGAGGAGGAGGAGGAGGAGGAGAGAGGATTATATTGGCTGTCGTTCTTACTTAGGGTATCCGTGCGAGATCCTTCTCCGACACCGTCTGGCAACTAACCCAGACCTAACCCCCATAGTGCTTGACGATTAGTTAATGAGCCCGTTGATACGGTCCCCATGAAACGCTCGTTACCCTTTGCACCTTGAAGCGAGCATGCCGGGGATCGTCGAAGCGGATTGTCGCCTATCGACCTGGTCGCTTTAAACGACGAGACGTGCGATACGATGGGTTGAATCGCTGCGGGTCACGATCAGGGTTGCGTGAGTGTTGCTCCTTCTTCATGGTTGGAAGCGAGAATGGTGACGGCGCTTCGAGGTTCTCCGCATGCTCCTCTGCAATTGTGAGAGATCTGCTCGCGAACGTAGAGAAACCGAGCACAGCAGGTTCTTCGGAGGTAGTGTGCTAAGTCTCACGGTTGATCTATGGCTGTTTTAGCGAGGATAGATGTGTGAAGAAGGATTACTGTTGATAGCGGAGTGTTTTATATGATTTGCTCTGGGGAATTGTTGTTGTGGGATGATTTTAGTGGGTGTTTGGGGATTCGAGGATGATACAGTGCTCCCTCGGTGTGCTCAGTGTTCGCTGGTTTTAGAGGATTCGATGAATTGTCTTTCCGTGGAAAGGAAGACTTTTCGTTCGATCCGAATTGGGTTCGGCGAGTGGTTAAATCGAGGATAGGAAAGACCCTGCTAGATCTAATTAATGTTGAGGTTACACGCGGGATTAACCTAGATTCAGGTAGATCGAAATGGGAAGAACTCACGTCTATATCTACTGCAGATATGATGTAGGTCTGATAAGGCTTAATCTGGAATCAAGTGAGATTAATCCAGGTCTTGTAAGGCCTAATCCAAGCGAAAGATAATTTGGATGTAATCCAGAACCGATGTAATTAACCCTGGGTAAACGTAGGTCTAGCAGAACCTAGTCAAAGTCATCCAGACTTGGCCTAGGATCTTATTCGGACCTAATTAATGATTTACCGAATGTGATCTTCTCATGAATCCCACTATGTTACTTCGTTAGCTGTCTGTAGGCGTGGCTTGCTTCAATCTAGCCAATAGGCACTGAACATTGCAAAACAAGGTGGAAGCAAGTCACTAACTTATAGAACCATTAGAAGATCCTAATCAACGTTCTATACGATCACAAATTAACCTCGGATCTAATCCACCCTGTCATTAGTGCGACCTTCAGTGGGCGTGGCTTGCTTCAATCTTGGCAATACGAACGAAAAATTACATAGTAAGATAGAAGTAAAATAAAAGTCACTAACCTTCCTTCTTTACTCCTATAAATTCAACATAGTTCTAAATCTGACCAATGACCTTGTCACTGTGTCATTCTAGTAACTACCAGTGGGCGTGGCTTGCTTCAGTCAATCAATAGAACACAGCAGAACCAGACAGAAGCAAGGTACGAACCAATGAATGGTTAACCGAATCGTGACTACCAACCACACACCCAATTAATACAGTCAGGTTACTAATCTTCATTATGTCATTTTGCCACTAGTGGGCGTGGCTTGCCTGCTCGTCGATAAAGACAGAAGCGAGTCAATGGAATTGTCGCAAAATCGTGACCACACTTCTCTCTGCAAGGAAGCCACAAAACTAAAAGCCAATGATCTCCCCTGTCAGCGGGCGTGGCTTGCTTTGGTCCAACATCCATAAGAATCGCCAACAAAGACAGAAGCAAGCTATTACCCAACGAAACAAAAATCGCGACCACCTCTCGCTATAAGCTCGTCTCCGGTCCCGAAGCCAAACAAAGGAGGGAACACTGTATCTCTTAAAATAAACCAACGATTCTCATTTCGATGCATCGAGCGCGGCGTCGTCGTCTCATATTTTAGTCTCTGTCGCGTATGACGTTGTCGAGTAGTTCCTTGAAATACTTCTCAAAGAAAAGAGGTGAGGAGAATCATGCATACGAGATAGCACTTGAATATTCATTTTTTCGCGTGAATTGAATCTGATTTGTCGTTGAACGCGTCAGCCTCGGGTCGCGGTGCTCGCGCGTTCACGCGTTCGCGCAAAAACAGTTTCTTTGTTTTGTGCTCGGTTGGAAAAAGTAGACACGATGATACAGAGAGTAGCATATCCGCGCTTGTACAATGAGGATCAGTTGACGAGCGACGCCGTTGACGGGAGCAACGTGTCCGACGTCTTGTCCTGGTTCATGTAGGGCGGAATGGTACGCAGACACTCTGTATGGCTCAGGACGATACGCCTGGCTCGTGCAGCCTGCGATTAGCTTACGAATCTTTCGATCAGAGATCAGAATTCACACGCGAACGCGACTGAACGAGTAGCTCTCGGAACATATCAAGTTGCAAAACACGCGAAATCCTAGTTTCGAGTCTCCCGAGAGTTTCCCGAATTTTCAAAGCCTTCTCTGATTTTTCTTTGAATTTTCTCGAACGAAATTTTTGCGACTTCAGTGATTTTTATTGACATTGACAAAATACACAAAATTGTTCTTAAGCGTCGTGTCTGACCATCGCCGACTATTTCTACTTGCAATTTACGATGAATCTACACGAATTCATAATAGACAGTGATCAAAATCATACAGCCAAGAACATTTGCAAGTAGAAACGTCCAGGACAGGTCAGACAGATTCAAACAATTACGCTATAAATGATCAAGACGCAAGAAAATATGGATTTATTTCTCGATTATTTTTCCAACAATTTTTTCCAGAGTGAACCACATTCTGGCGAAATTGTACGCAAAATTAAGTTCCCTAATCAAGCAACACGAGCAGGAAACGGAAAAAAAAGGAAAGCAGGAACATGCTCGTTAATTACTGTTAAACCGAGGAACATCGTTTTGCATTAATTGAACAGAAAAGTGCACAGGTCAAAAAACGTTAACGACGACGAGTCACGTTACACGGTCTGCTCGTTCAATGTATACGAAAGTTCTTCCCACCGGAAGTGAAGCAATTACGCCGCAAGCTCGTCGCACGGCGTGTACTCGCTCCACCTAAAATTGATTACGATAATTACGTTGCTTCTTGGTTTCCCTTTTTCTCCTGTAAACTGGCGGATGTTCTGAATACGTTCGAAACTTTTCGATCACGTACAATAGAGTCGACTTTACATTATGTTGACCGCGACGTCGTTTTGCTTTTTATAAAGCGATCGCATATAAATGCGGGATGAATATCGCGAGCAATTAGGCTCGCTGAAAAATAGAATTCCTTGGAATGCAATTAGTGATGTTGATGTTCTACAATTGATTGAATTAAATTCGACGTTGGCCAGGCAGTTTCGTTAAGATTTTTTAGTCGACGCGGAAAACAGGCGAGAAACGATTCGGCGAAAGTAAAAAAAGCTCTGTGAACCGCGATGAACGTTCAGAATAATAAATCGACGTTTTAATTACGGCTGGAGGAAAAGTCGAACGGGGAGCACGATTTTCGCGGGTGCATCGATGCATCATTAAAATGCAATTTCGTTCTCCTCGAACCGTCCGCGCCCGGGCCGCGTGTAAAAACGCGAGTCAATTACAAAAAGAACCGGGCACAGGTATACCTTTAATTTGGCGAATCAATATTTTTACACTACATCATCTCTCGGTTCCTCGTCTACACTTCTTTTTTTTTTTTTTCGCGTGCTCCGACGAACATTCCCGCACTAGTCACAAATATTTGCAGTTGCATAAAATACGAGGCACATGTACACCGTGCCAACTATATTTGCAGTTGCACGAAATACGTGGTATCAGCGCATTTCGCTGGTTAAAATGCATAAAATGCATCGGATCTTTTATATTCATCCTCGATCTGCATACACGAGTGTTTATGATCGGCGAGCTAGGCGCACGGGCTGCTGGGATCGCGTTTTGTTTACTGCCGAATTGGTTAACCGAATGAACTGATAGAAAAAGTATTCGAGTATATTGTCAAATCACGGAAAATATGAAAGTCAGGAAAGCTTTATTCGACTGTTGCTTCAAGATTGACGAATTATTCCAGGCGATATAAATTAAATATTTATTAACAACGGGACAGAATTCACCATAACACTATTCTTATAAAACTGGCATCTTAATTAAGTCGTTAGAGAATAATTATTTATTTTATTAAATTGATATACCATTTTTATTATACTATATGCCAAAGAATTTATTTGATCACACGAAACGCACTGATTCTCATCTGATTTTCGATTGGTTTGATCATGGATTTCTTTTCACCGTTGCTCTCACGCTTCAGTTTTTCCAGCGACGAATTACCAAAGAGCCAGGTAGAAATCGGCGAAACGGCAGCGTCGGTGACGTTGCCAAAGACACAAAAGTCGAACACCCAGAGGCATTCGTAGGCGACGCGGTGCAAAAGAAAAAAAAAGAAAGAAAGAAACGAAAAGAGAACGAAAGAGATAATAATAAGACGGGGGAAACAGAACCAATTGTCTTCTCCCCGAATCGTCGTTTTAAGCGAAAGCGAACGAAAACGAGAAAGAGCAAAAACTACGAGAAGCGTTTCTATCTTTTCATTACACACAACCACTCGATTCGTTTCATGTTTGCTCAACGATTAATTAATTTTATTTATTCTGTTTGCTATGTTAGATGGGCCCGCGATTGTCCGCGTCAACATATTTGTTCGAAGTATCTCAAAAATAAATGACGTTACTATGGTAAGTTAAAAATCTAATGCCCCGAAATCACAGACACACGTACTCAGGCCTCGAGACCACACACCCGTATATACCACCAGATACATCACACACAGAAACATTTCAGTGTTCGTTCTGTCGTTGTGTACAATCTGTATGTATTATAAATACAGAGTAACTTCATAGATCTGCAAAAAATAGAGGAAACGAGTGACCGAGAATAAATCACACCGCGCGCAGAGATGATAGACAGGTGAAAATTGTTTTGCGACACAATCCGAAACGAGACGAGATAGATTTTTCGTTTAGAGCTAGTGGGCGGTGGTCTCCTACCACCGGACACGAAACATTTTCTTTACGTTCCGTTTGTACATGCTTTCCCGATTTTTTCTTTACATCAAGCAGCCTTGAAGGGTAAACTTTACTTCACCGGACTCAAAATTAGTACCTTTCTCCTACGAATTATGATGTGTTTGGTATGTAATCCAGTAGATTTGTACCCGGGGAACCTGCAGATCGAAGTTTCCATCCTCTAGGATCAATAGTTGATCGAAACTTCGATCTGTATCCGCGCCAGGTACAAATCTACTAGATTACATACGAAATACATCATAATTCGTAGGGGAAAGGCACAAATTTTGAGTCCGGTAAAGTAAAGAGCAGTCGATTTAAATATTGTCCATCAGAAATTTTCTCTAAACCTCGATTCACGATTTTAAAGAATACAGTGGAAATTCAAATACAAACTATAAAATTACGAAAACCGAATTTTTTACACATTTTTTCAAAATAAAGTACGACCAAATAAATCATCATTTTCCAAAGATATTACAAATTCCGCATTTTCTTGCAACTTCTGGGGCCTTTTAGTTACATTGTCATTAATTTTTACTCGAAGTAACGTTTTTTTTCCGTTTCGTACCGAAGCGCAAGTGTCCGGCGTTAGGCGACTCCCCCCTAATCTCCGTCAACATTGTGATTGTCGTCCTATCGATTCCGATCGACCGTTTAGTCCTAGATCACCGAGATCGAGCATAGAATGAAAGAATTCGTAGATAGAACTGTTGACGATTATGCGTCGTGCTATGTGGTTGTATGATAATACATACACATTAATCGATGTATTATATATACACACACATTGTTTACTGTTAATTCGCTACTTATAGTGTCCTATAATGCTGTTCTTTGTCTCACGATATGCAGAGTGTCACGTAAATATGCGCACATACAGAAACACGCACATATCAAACAGAATAATACAATAAACGGATAAATTTTACCGGACTCAAAATTAGCAACTTTCTCCTACGAATTACGATGTATTTGGTATGTTATCCAGTAGATATGTACCCGGGGAGCCTGCAGATCGAAGCTTCGATCCTGTAGGATCAATAGTTGAGGAGTTACAGTCGCTTAAAGTTGAGCATTTTTGACCATATCTCCTCAACTATTGATCCTAGAAGTTCGAAACTCCGATCTGCATCCGCGCCGGGTATAGATCTACTGGATTACATACCAAATACATCATAATTCGTAGGAGAAGGCACAAATTTTCAGTCCGTTAAAGTAAACAGCAGCCCAATAAACTGACACACACACACACACGAATTTTCTCTTTACCTCTTTGTGTTGTTCTTTCCCTTTTGTAAAACAGGCTCTCGTGCGTATTTAAGGCCCACTATCATAAGTTTTTTGATTCCACTACTGAAGTATGTTACATGCTCATTTGTTTTTGTATGCCTATACGAAGATACTTTGAACGTTGCGAACAGCACGACGCTCGAGAAGGAAAAATGGAGAAAGACATTCGATGGAGGCGAGAAAGAAAGCGAAAATTAAGTCGGAAAATAAAATTTCAGTGACGTCTGCCAGTCTAAAACACTCGAATCCCGAGAAACGGGGGGTACGAGGCTAACAGACTTCGGGAACTCGGGAATTTAATCAAACTCCGAGACGAACGTCGCGAGAAACCGAATTCGGCGATTCCGCAAACAAGATCAAACCAAATTCTAAGGCTTGGAAAATCTAATCGGCTGATTCTCAAATTCCGCCGGCGGGAAACCGTTTCCGGGATTCCGGAAATCTAATCGAGATTCGAAGCATCCTGGAGCCACTGAAATGGAATTTTAAATTTGCCAAGACAAAGTTTGCGCAAACTCGAAAATTCCCAGATCAATTCTAAGCTTTTGGATATTGATTGAAATGTAATTTCAGGGCTTCGAATTGAAACAGAGCTTCACATTCGTGCAGGCGAGATCAAACCTGAGCCTCCGAAGCTCCCTGTAGCCACTGAAATCGAAATATAAATTTGCCAAGACAAAGTTCGCGCAAACTCGAAAATTCCCAGATCAGTTCTAAGCTTTTGGGTATTGATTGAAATGAAATTTCAGGGCTTCGAATTGAAACAGAGTGTTCAGATCTATTCAAATTCTAAGACTCTCGGGCTAATTACAGGTTTGAAAATGTCACGGACTGACTGTAATGAGCTCCTTAAGCTTCCTCGTGCGACTGTAACTTTGAAGCACCAGAGACCAACTTCACTGATGTTTCAAATCTTCAGAGGTCGCACTGAAATTATAAATTTGCAACAACGTGAAGTCGAGCTAAACGAGAAATCGGCTGAGACAAGTCGATCCTTTGCAAGCGTAATCAAACAAAATTCTATTATCCATGAGCCCCAAATGGATGCAGTGTGCGAACACAGACCGCGCGAAACGATCAAAGCCATGAAAAGCGAACCCCATAGCATCGTGCTGCTCGTAATCGTAAAACTACACCATACACTGTCGCCTCACGCTATTGTGTCGTAGATGATTTAATGGAATTTGACGTTTTTTACCATATATATCTATCTATCTATATATACGTATACATATATATATTTTTACTACGTCTACATGTGAACTATTAAGGCGATCAGGATTTTATCGCCTTATGGCTGACGCAACCACACAAATCACCACAATGTTCTCTCCGAATCTTGTACATTTTCTCTCCTTTGTTATTTATGGCGCACACACAAGCATATAAATCGATACTCACGTACACACACAGACGGATTGTGTTTTTACAGAATCGACCGCCGACGCGTTCTTTAATCCCTTATTGCATAATCGATCATTCACACGGTGAATTTCTTCCATTTCCGTGTGCTCCGACTGCGTTCGATCCGAACGCGACTTTCTCCATTATGCAAACGCACTAATGCACCCACGTTACTATGTTTCCGATTCTGGGCTGCGATACGCGTTTTTTCACCCCTTTTATTTCGATCGGACATTTATCCTGGCTGTTACTCGCATAAACATTTGTCAAAACAGCGATTCTACCGTTGTCCCCGCGGGCAGGGTAATTTCCTTTAGGCTCGAGGAAAACGAGCGACGTAATCTTTAGATTAGAGTAGACGGTGCTTTAACCAATTTAGGGGAGGATTATATTTTTGTCTTAATCTTTAGATTGAGGTCGACGAGCTTCGGATAATCTTTAGATCAGGGTCGACGGTGTTTTAATTAATTTAGGGGAGGATTATATTTCTGTCTTCTTAACTCGTCAGCCTTTTAACCGGATGATGAGATCAGTTTGATATCGACTTTCTACAACTTTTCGTCTTTGTTGGTACAACCCTTCAGTGAACCATCGGGGCCCCACTCGAATTTATGATAATAATTATTTAGTGTGTAAGTACTGATAATATATAAGTATTTGTGGATTTAGATGTTAGTTTTTAAGGAACTAGGTCCCGTGTGCATAACAAATTCGAAGCAGGGTTAAATACTGAAACAATGGCGTTGATATTTCCACCAATTGTAGCTACAGAACGACGACAATATCGCCTATGGACTTTCGAACACTTTTTCACTCGCTAACTCTTGATCATTTCGAAAATGTCCTGTACGAATCATTAATCAAAAGTTAATAAAACAATGAAAATAAAGAATTCATAAATTCTACAAAACTATAAAGGAAAACAATTGTTAGTCTGTTAGCTTGTTACTTTCATCGAATCAGATGCATTAATTGGTCAGAGAAGAACTGTAGCAGGACAGGCCAACAAAATAAAAGGAAGTGAAAATTGTACGAGTCCTCGGTTCTCCGTCGCCAGACACATCGCTTTTTAATTTTCGACTTTTTCCAGCGAGCCTCAGTTTCCAAAAAGATGCGTCCATAATAAATCTGTTCGCTTCGCAGCCTACCACCTTTTGACCGACAAACATGTGTTTACATCTTCTTGTGTAGCATTTTAATTGTCTCGTTGTTTCTTGCTCGAATAAAACAAGCTCCCTTTCCTCTCTCTCTCGCTCTCTCTCTCCCGCCTCTCCCTCGATTACCATAGCTAGAGTGCGTGTGTGCGTTCTCTCTCTCTGCAATTGCCCGGGACCGCGTTGGAACCGGTGAGTGATTTTCCTTCTGATTGTTTTCTTTTTTACTCTGCATGCGTTCAGAGTCTGACTGTGTAGAGCCTCTCTTATTATAAATAGTGTTTTCATTCTTCCCTTCTCCCTCTCGCTCCAATCGTAATTTTGCCTTGGTCGCACGCCTCGTTGTCACTCTCTTTTACAGCAATACTACTTAGACAACTTAATATTGTACTCTCCAGACAACGAAGTCGCATTTTTTCGACTCACGAGACCGTCCACAAAATCGTATACATACATTACTGTATACGCTACCGCCATTCGTGAAAATCGCTGAAATTGTTTTTCCAACCCCTTGCTGTTTTACATCGAGTCAATTGTTACATAAAGTCTGCTAAATTATCGAACCTCATTTTCTGCATCAATTTTTCTTTACATATTTTTCGACCTACTTCGTTGAGATTAATATTAATTTTCCTGTTGGATCTGATGAAAAGAGACAAATTAATCTCCATACAGTACAACAGAGTCACCAGATCGAGACTTGTTCCCCCACTTTGTCCCACCGTTCCCCTTCTGCGACGCTATTCCCCCACGCTTCCGCCACGGGTCACGTGATGCGTTTCGTCTCTGTCGTGCATGCGTCACAATGTCACGTGACTAATTCGTTACTGTCAGAGAGAGGGTAAAACTCTTTCCCCTCGATTCAAGTCAATTCCGCTAATCTGGCGACTCTGAGTACCAAATCGATTTCGCTAATAACGAGAAGTCCTTCGCCGACGATCGAAAAGCAAACTTCCAGAGACACGGTGCAATAAGGGATTAAAGATTAGCGGGGCATGCACGGCATGTTGTACAGATGTATGTACAATCCGGAACTGTTCGAGACAACAACCATAAATAGGGGAAAAGCTGCGGGAACGCAATGCAAAATGTAAAATCGTTCGCGATAAACCCGATCGATAAGAGGAGTTCGTACACCACAGACCTCGTCGCGAGAAGAATGGTAAGGCTTTCACCTCTCGATCTCGATTCGAATACCAATATCACGATCTCTGTTTGCCTTCTCTTTCTTCTTCATACTCCAATCAATCGACTGTCTCCTCTGTTTATCGTTTATTCTATCTTCTACAAGATTCTCCGTATCGTCTTTGAACCGATCATACTTGTTGCTCGAATGATCTTTGAGGCTTGAAGAATCGCTATCATCGTCTCGAAGACACCGGATCATCGTCATCGCATATTCTTCCCTTTCTGTCTTTGAATCATGTTTGCTACTTTGAAAATAAAATTTGTCTTGTTCGGTAACAAAACTTGCCAACAAATCGTTTCCAAATGGTGAGACGATTTTCGGATCGATTTTATACAGGGTGTTTCGTGAAGATAAACTTTTCTGAATCAAAATCTCTGTTGCTAATGGTTTCAAAAGTTTGTCTATTGTTGGTTTCATTGTATGAAACATCGGTATGATTTGTTCGTTTAAGTAACGAGGGAAAGACATTCTTTAAGATATTTTTTAAGACATTTTCAGATTGTCGATCAAAAGACAATAACGTAGACTCGCGTTAGTCCGCAATTAAAATCGCGTGTCTATTAAACGCGATAAACCGCAACAACTCGTTGCATAAAGAATGAACTGCGATTTCTTCGAAGGTAGCAGCAATTTGCAGCTCGATGTTGCAACGAAGAGTGAAACGAGTCACAGGGGTGGAAAACTACCCAGTGAATATGAACGTATCGATCATCTCATTAGAATCATTAAACAAAGTCACGAAGCGGAGGCTCAGTGTTCGAGTTTACCATGGCATACCACTTTTTACAATTTTCCTGACGGCTTATCTCGCGACCATTATCCCACGAATTTCTGTAGACTAATTCGCGGTTGAAACTGCACGAAAAGGTTAATTTTGTGTTAGCTGTTTTATTTCGCGAGCTGATAAAACGGTCTGAATTTCATTTCTTTATCTTTCTGTTAAAAGTAGCGAATGCTGCAAGCTTCGAATATATTAGCGACTGTACTGTGTACAGGAAATGATAGTGTTAAGACTTTTCCTGAAATAATCAAAAGAGCCAAATTGAAAATAATAGGTTCAAGACTTTTCCTGAATGAAAGAAGCAAAGTTGATCGCTGCAATTTTTCTATCGTAAGTTCAAAGTTCAGTTATTGTGGTTCGGTGCACGATGACTGGCCAGTGAGTTTAGGAAAATGTAGAAAAAGGTCGTATGCCACTTTCGTCAGTGGTCAGAAGCGAAGCGCTGCCGAACTCGACAGCGAATCGCCTCGAGTCGCCGCATAATAGTCGATTGCGCGCCATTTGCATCGGAATCCGATTCAATCTCTCTTGGAACTCCCATCTTGGATGTTCACCAGACTTCCGAATCATTTCACCGTCAGACATCACTAGACTGCGGATGTTTATGCATTTGTAGCACACTCGACCGCTCGAATCTAGAATTCCATGTTGCTTCAAATATTCTGCAACAATTCTGATTCAATTGTTATCCAGCATAAACATCGGCAGTCGAATTTAATGTCATCATTTTAATTTTTCCGATATCAGTGAAAAATGTTTTCTTTTTTAAATTCGCGTGAAAAAGGCTCAGCATTAGTGACAGCATGACGGAATCTCTCATTTCTCAACGTCATCCGCCATGTTTCGAAGATGGCGCGCCACGGTGGCCAACAAATCGATGTTTCGAAACTTTTAATCATATTCAGGAGGCAAGCAAGCTCGAGGTGAAACAGCAAAGCGAGCAGCAGCAACATACGGAGACACTTTTCTCACGTACTCCCTTCGATCAATCGATCTCTCCTCGTTCACGATCCTGCTCTGTCTATTTCTCAACCTCTTGTCAATTCTCATTGCATCAATCCCCGGTTTCTTTAAATAATGAAAGCACAGGGTGTGGCAGAAGTGATAATCGTTGATTTCCGGGATGCATTTACCCTCTTAAATCGGTGGACGTTCTTGGAGAAAATTCGCCGCAAAATTGTACTAGTTCGTTGCATCTTGTGATCATTTTCTGCATCTATTTTAAATTGATTAATTGGTTAACTAAAACATTCAGAACAATTTTTTTGTGGGTGGTTGTTGAGACTGCGGATTTTTGTGCATTTATAGCTTACAAATATTTTTCATTTTTCTTTTCATTATTCATTGAACCTGTCGCTGCAAAATTTGAAGAACCACAGTTTCATAAAAAGCCATGTAATTGGTGCTTCGAAATAGAGAATGGGTGGTTCTACATGAAGAAAATGACAGAGAATTTTGTCTTTCGATGCTTCGTTCCCAAGTTTATTTACAAGGAAGGCTTTCATTTAAAAATTTCATTTGCATCGACATAGCACACCTCTGTGAATTTTGAATACGTGGGATATTTAATTTGAGCACTGACGTTAGAAGGCTCTCTCCAACAATCTTGCTTGGCTTCTTGCTTCATCATAATCATCTTTCTAAACTCAATCTTTCCTTTGAGCTCTGGTGTTTCTTTATCTCTAATTACTTCAAACGCCCAACCAGTTCCACGACACACTGACTGCCGATTCATTGAATTATATCCTGCAAAGTAAAAATTTCTTCAAAACGATGAAATCTCCTGGTTTTTGTTGAATAAATTACTACGATCGTACCTAATTTTTGTGGTTGCTGAGTCGGCAGTCAACACACGAAATCATCCGTTTCCATTTACACGGCTGGTCTAATAACAACATTTCTCACTGCTCCCCTAAAGTAGAAACATGACGCGTGGAAAACATAAATCCAGCGAACGTGGAGGCGGAATGCGAGGAGCATAATCTCATTAGAGCATGATTTCTGGCGGGCATTCTGAAACGCGACGGGCCGCCATCATTCACGACACGAATACAGCTCCAAGTGTACCATATAAGTATACTCTGTAAAACAGTTTTACAATTTTATCGACGTGATTTGCTATAGTTCTGTTATATTTTCCTTTCGTCGTTTAAATGTTGTGACGTTCGAGAAATTATTCGCGAGCTTGTTCTCTTCTTCCATCGAACGGAACACGTCGCTGCAAAGAAGTACAATTTTATTTTATCACGAACAAATTTTGTGGTGAATTTTCTAAAAAAAAAAAGTCCATCCGATTCGCCTCGGAAATCGGCGAGCATCGCTTTCGTCGCGCGCGAAAGCAGAAAAAAGAAACGAGATTAACTGTGAACAAAGAAAAAATGCTGAGAGAAAAAAGCGAATGCTACAAAAAAAAAAATAATAAAATTACCTACCACACGCAAAAATCTCGGCGCACGGTGGACTGATTTAATTAATCGATTTGTTTTGTTCTGTTCCGGTCGACGTGATCAGATGAGCCGACATATGTGATCGTCAACATCTTTCTCCGCTCAATCAGCAAAATAAATGATATTAATATGGTGAGTGCAATATAAAGTAATCATGAGCCAAGGCCTATATAATACAATCTGTATATCCACACATTGTGTATATCTATTAACGTCACGTGTATATGATGCCGTAAGACTTGCACTTGTCTGTACTTGTATTACTTGTATTACGTATCTCTGTGTATATGTATATACGTATGCGACGTATGCGGAAGAAAGTGAAATAATATAAAAACGGGATCGAATAAAAAACAGAGCATAGAACACGCACACAAGGGAAACACACCGACGCGACACCGTACGTATATAAATATACACGTTCTCCGTTTTTGAGCCGCGCTGAACAGTGGATGTGTGCCTATCAGTCGCACCTCGTTGATTTTCTCGATGTCGTGACTGTCATGTTACTATTCTACATAATCGGCATATGTCTCTCAATCTCCTCTCTCTCTCTCTCTCTCATTCTTTCTCTCTACATCTACCTCTGCAGGGTCCTCCAAAAATATGGGGCCTCGCGACGTCTGATTATTCTCGACGCAAACACGAATCGAAAAGTTCTTCAGCGTTCTGCAAAATAACCCCTTGTTTTCGAGATTCAGGAGAGTTTAGTCAACTTTATTATTCCTGAACTTGCTGCTGAAGGGAAGGGATTTTAAAAAGCACACGTGTTAAATCGGGACAGTGATTAATTGTTATTTTTCATTAAAAATGAAAGTTGTCCCCGCGTCGCCTCGCAAATGTACAAACGAGAATGGATGGATATCAGAGATGGATTGTTATTTTTCATTTAAAATGAAAGTCAGAGGTGGAAATGAATTTCCTTTAGAGATAAATTGTTGTTTTTCTCGAGCCAAATTTTTTTATATTACAATAAAATGAAACAGCAGCAAACACGGACAAAATGGTGAAGGACTTTTAGTATTTGCAGTCAGAATTCTAGCGGTTTCGAGGCCCAAGATTTTCGGTGTCGCCCCGTAGATCTCTCTCACTCTCTCTCTCTCCCTATCTGTCTCTTTGTTATGTTACTTTGATTGTTCGAACGTTCGATTGACTGTGCGTCTGCAACCACGTCTCTCTGTGCCTTGTTGGAACGCGATCCGTTTTCTGCCTCGAGAGAAGCGCGGTGAAAATGAGAAGCCGAGAAACGACGGGGAGAAACGGGCGACAGGAAAGAAACGGAGGGGAGGAACAAAAAGAAAGAACGAAATAATAGATACACGGAGAGTAAGAGGTGGAAAAAAAAATAGAAAGAAAGAAAGAAAAAGGAAACGAAGGGTAAAGAGGAACGAAGCCGAAAGTAGACGGGAAAAAGAGAGGCGCGACATAATCAAACGGCGCGCGTTCGCAGACTCGACCCGGTGTGTGGACGCTTTTCTTGTTTCCGTCGACGACGACGATGACGCTTTCTTTTGATCATGCGTGCGAGCGATCGTGTCGGACCCGCGTTTCACTGTCCCTCTGTCATCCATTGACACACATCCACGGGACACAAACACGGCCACGCTCGGCACACACACACACACGCGGATATCCAGAACACACAAAAGCACACGTTGATCCCACTGTTAAACAGAGCCCCCTGTCTCCGGCGAGATAATATTTGCCCAGGAAGACAATCGATATCGGGGCACGATCGAACATTTTGTGTGGACCAACCTCTAGGGACGCTCATTGTCATGCCGCCATTCTTTTCTGACGTCTAGTTCTCTTTTGTTTTCGGCAATAACGATTTTCGGCCGCTCTATTAGGTCACCGGGGACACTATCGCGCGTTTCGACACGTTCTCGATCGTCCCTCGCTGATTTTTCCTTACTTCTGGCGACGAATCAAGAGAAATCGTGGATTATCGTGACGGTTTCTAACTGTTTTTAGGGGTACGTGTACGTTAGTGTCTCGATACAGTTACTCGAATTAATGTTCGAACGCTCTAAAGAAGACGATAACTTTTTAAATATTGTACTATACGCTTTTGAACTTTTTTGGGAAGCTAGAGCAATTAGTTTACTACAGGATATGAAAAGAAATTTTTTCAAAAATTACATTTGATCGGAATTGTAGAGAAAATACTAGAAGTTGCATTTCACAACTTTTTTATGTGGGCCTGTATCGAAAATTTAAAAAATACGTTTTGTAGATTTGTGTGGATTAAACATACTTCGAAAATTTCGTCAAAATTGGTCGACGTTGCAATGAGCTACAAACGTTTAAAGATGGCAGATTTTCACGATTTTCGATATCTATGAATTCTTACAGCTTTCCATGCCTGTCGTTTTTTCCCGCATCAAACGATTTCGATGAAACTTTCACAGTGCATATAATTGACACATATCTACAAAATGTACTTTTTAAATTTTCAATATAGGTCCACATAAAAAAACCATGCGCGGCAGAAGTGAAGTCTAGTAATGTTTAGAAGTAAATTAAGATTGGAAATGGTAAATAATCCTAATGAAACGACAATGAGATCAGGAACAACTCTCGATGCAGTATTTGCGAGACATTTAGACGAAATTGAATCAAGAATATTTATATCATATCTTAGCTATCACAAGCCAATTGTTTCACTGATAGAATCACAGAAAATCATAGAAAGAATAATGAACAATCAAAATTCGCAACACAAAGAAGGAGAGCGTATGGGAAATGCTATGAACTATGTCTCTTTCTTTCCCAACAATGTACAAACAAGAATCTCGAGAGAGCCCGTTGAAATAAGTAATTGTCGCACAGCGTATTGCAGTATTAATCAAATTGAACGTGGTGCTTTCATAAAGAGGAGAGAAAAGCATATTACGTGAAAATGTATAATATTGTAATCGGCCCCGGCAAGAAACTTTTGAAAGGCAGCGCGATTTCAGAGTTTGATTAAAAAAAGAGCGAAAAATCCGCGCGGAGAGGCACGGAGCCTTTGTAGTTTGATTGAAAAGAACATTTCATGTGCAACGAGTTGATACTCTAATTCATACAAGGTTGGTCACGCAACTGGAACCACTTCGCCAACTCCGTAACTATTGATTTTACGCGAAAGTTCGTTCAAATAATTATTCGAGAGGATATGAGGCCCTATTCACGCTTTTGTACCGTTTGTTATTTGAAAAACTTCGAGGAGGTTCTTATTTTTTCCACATAGAACGCGAAGTTTCCATTCCCGAAGAACGGATGACACTCGAAACCATTCAAAGAACATTCTCCCGAGTCTCTTCTTCAAGATTCATAGAACTTTTATGAAACGTAATTGTCACAATCTTTTTCACAGTGTCTGCTAATATTTGAAATTTCTTGTACAGTTTGGGGCATTGGAAACAGGTCATCTGAACAACTCGTTTGCTTTTGAAGATAGAAGAAAATGGTCATGCAATTTTCTTCTATCTTCAAAAGCTAGCGAGTTATATTCAGGCGACCTGTTTATAATGCCACATCCTGTATATAGAATTGTCATTTATTATATTGTTTATGTCGCAGCTATAAACTTTTAGAAGCTCGCAGAATTTTCGATATATTTTTAAGAAATTGCAACAGCTGTACGTTTATTTTTCCACGACCGAGGAATATCGCTAGAATCGAAAGCGGTGCTTCTCGTTCCAACATTGTTCCGAATCGGTCTGAATGTTTCATGCTGGGCTATATTATCTCAGAAAATAATCTCCGAGACATTTCCCGTTTTCCACCGCCACGCCGTCGATAGCAAATAAAAAGTCGCGAAGTTCGCGCAAAGTAAATACGATCCTTCGTACGCAGGATGTCGGAGTCGAAAGTCGAGAGTTTCAAAACCCTTGTCTTCCTTCTACACCGTGTTCCCGTTCCCCTTCGTTCGTGTGTTATCACTGGGCCGCGGATGTTTATGCATATTCATAGTTTCACGAAGAAATCCACGGAACACTCTGCATTTAAAACAAGAATTTGTCGCCTCGTTTTGTTCCTCTGAATTTGTGTACAGTCTCGGCCGCAAAACTCTCAGTTTGCACATTTCGCAGACATTAAATCGTCCGTTCTCACTGATAAATATTAATTTAATTTTAATTCAACCAACTCAGTCTATATGAATTACGCAAAACATTAATTTATTAAATTTAGCATTCAATTCCAAATGTTATTTGAAATATCGATCGCAAGGAGTGAAATGTATAATATTCAATTCCAAAATAGGTCATGCACGGTTTAATAAAACATGCAAAATATTTAATGCTGAATGCTTTACAGATATATCAAACCATTGATTTGAGTAATAAGTCGATCATCGTCCATAAAGTCCATAATTTGAACATTTCGGGCATTTTATGGATATTGAAGTATTTATTCGGACCTGCAATTTAAATCGTGAAATGTGAAAGGACTTCTTGTTTTTAAATTTCACTTTGGAAGAAAAATAGTCAGCACGTTTTACGAACGTTGAAATAAATCGCTGAAATTTCCAATGGTTTCCATGCGTCGATTTTTGCGAGAGATTGTACACGAAGGTATCCAAGTAAAGCGTCTAGAAACGCATAAAATCCGCAGGCTAGTTATTACTAGAGTCCGGACAGAAGAATCGATCACTCTTTTGAACCAATTCAGTCTATTCACGGTCTTCTTCATCGAGAACAGTATTCATCCCGTTGAATCGGATAAATAAATTGAAAACCGCGAGCGATCCCTCTTATGCCGGCTCTGGTGATGATGTACAGGATGATCTAAGGAAGAGGATCGACGAGAGTAGGTGCGGCTTGGCAACTCGTACAAACCTGAGCGAGAGATATCTCATTAACGGAGTCGATTATTTAAACTATTATATAATATAATATATATATATATATCTCACAATACAATCGTCACAATCGCACAGCTGATTATTAATAGTCACCAATAATTTATATCTGCACATAACGATCGATGGTCGATCAAGAACAACCACGCTTCGCTTATCACCTGAACTAAATCGCTGACTCAGCTGACAGGATTTAAGGTTCGGTCTTGATTCTTCGGATCATTCTGTATGTACACCTAATCGTATCGCTTGTGCTTTGGAGGAGTGACGAAACTGATACTATTAATCAGTGTCACTGAGGAGGCACCCTTCTATTTCGATTAGAATCGATTGCCAGCCGAGGAGGACGAAGAACAACTGTTACTCAACTGCCAGAAATGTTTCGATGGCAATGGTCACCCCGTATAAGGTTTGAATCCTTTAGTGATCAAGTCCTCGTCAGGCAAGAGGCGAAACAAGAGCGATATTTCTTGCATTGATCCAAGAATGATCCATGAAACTTGCATAGAATCCTTAAAATTCGAATAATCGTTTGTGATCTATTACATAAAATCATTGTAGTTTTAATAGTCGGTAAAGAGAGAAGAGAACTAGGGATGGGATCAAATTAAATATGTACTCAGGAATCCGAGTCAATTTCAATAACCAAGTTTCATTTCATTTCATAAAAGCAATAATGTTTCAATGATTATATTTGGAAAGTATTCGTTTTATACAAACTGATATCGAACCTCGGAATGAGCACTTACAAGTTTCGAAAAGACACTTCGATGTTGAAAGGAATCGAATCTTTCACAAGTATTACTCGAATCTTGGAAATCAGAACTACAGAGTAGGTTTTAAGCACTTTCTTTATTAAATTCGTAACTATTTAAGAATAATATTTCATTTACAATGCTTGGTTTCATCCTATTTCTTTTTTTATCCATGATATTTCCTGCTTTTGAAAGCACTCTTTTCGAAGGTACAGGAGTGGCCATTATACAAAGATGATCACGTGCACTTTTTGATAAAATGGGCTACTTCATTGAATTTTCACACCGAAATAGCAACGGGTCTTCTTTGCGTTCTAAATATTGTGATTTTAGATAATTTTCCATTTCTAACACAGCAGACGATGAAAAAATAATGATTAGAAAAATCAGAGAATTTCCGGTACGATATTCATGAAAGTTTCGAACCTGTTCGACCAAGATATACTTGCAAGTATTATTTCCGTTTACCAAAGTGCTTGTAAAAGGTTCGAAACTGTTCTTCGAAGTACTTATAGAAAGTTCGAATTCAATCAATCAAAGTTCGAACCTGTTTGCGAGGTACTTGATCCCATCGCTAAAGAAGACCTTCTTTACTTAAACTACAATATTATTCGTTAGGTTTGTCAAGCAACAGCCTAACATACAGTTAAACAATTTTTAAGGAAATGGTAAGCCGGAGCACATTACAGTACTCGATTTGTCTATTCCGTCACTTGGCCGTCGATTAATCCAACGGGCGAGCGTTAATCGTGTATCCGAGTGATCGAACGACTTTCGACTCCGTCGAGAAAGCTCGATAAGATCTGAAGCGTCTCTCTGTTGTCCCGTGAAGGATCCAACACTTGTCGAGAACGCGGCCCGTCGGGAAACACGTGGTTCAGTGTAATGGCGGCGACGATAAAATCGAGTTCTCGCCGACGACGACGATGGCGACGACGACGACGTCGACGACGAAGGTGTGCGCCTTTTCAGTACGCGATTCAATCTTTCGCCCTCGCCCCTCTCCAACGCCGTGTCACGCGGAGCATGATGGAACAGTGATTTCTCGCGCCGAGCTATTTTTCGTTCCTTTTTTCCCCCCTTCTCGTTTCCGGGCAGCCGCGTGCACCGGCTGCCGTTAACGACCTGCTATACAGAGTGTTCGAAATATGGCAACGATGAAAAGCCGGGCAATCCTACGAGGAAAAGCAGATGAAAAACCGTAGAATAACATTTCTCTGTATGGGGCTTCGTTCGCGGAAAAAAAGACCGATTCAGAGATTCGTTCTCCGCGCGGGTCCTTTAATCCTGTTTCTGACTAGGCGCCGAGGGTTTCTACTGGCGTGATGCTAGTGGTGTAACGGTGGAATATACTTGATTCATTATAAACCACAAATATTGTGGAATTTTTTTTGGAGAACACATTTTATTAGTGTATGAAGAAATCACACAAGTCCTCCAAAGTTCCAATTATTCCTGTCTGACTATTGCTCGCTCTAATTCTACTTATGCCAGTAAAATATTACCCACTTCTACCCAATCAAGATAATTGTTTAATTATTCCCTTTGTTAAAGTATTCGCGCTTCAAAATAATGAGAAATAACACTCTTAACAGAATTGTATTGACTGAAGTAGAATGAACTACTGATAGTCAGACGGACGAGGGGAATAAAATTGTCAAGTGTGCAGACTCTCTCAATTTCCCCGACATGAAAGACAAATAAAATTTGATAAGAGTGGTTTATTAATAACACTGGTTGTATAGACATCAATCACGGTAGAATTACTCCGACTGCGGATTTTATGCATTCGTGACAAAACTGAGTAGATGGAATTAAGATGGAATTAAATGTTATTTTATTTTCATTTTAACCCCTTGCCTTACAATATCGTGTCTGACTCGTGTGAAAATTCTGAACAGATTCTAATAAAACTGTATGTCAATAATTTCCTATAACCGAAATAGAAATCTATTTTGAAATAGTTTAAGCTTCTTTCAAATTGCAGGTGAGTATGATAAATTGCGAGATAGAGATGTGACGCTTTGGGGCACTTCATACATATTTTTCAATGACATAACCTTAAAATTGCCATTTTTTGACTTGTGCCACTTTCCTTGTGGGGGTGCGATTTAGGCATACAATGGATATAAGTTTTCTCCTTTTTCAAGAAATTACAATCTACGTAAAAGTTCTAATCACTGAAACTGTAAAATAAATCGTAGGGCAAGGCGTTAATGTGAAAATTGACCGAAGTAGAAATAACCAGCGATGGTCAGACACAGGAACAAAATACGATAGAAGTCCCGTACAGTATTTGAAAACGTTCTCATTGAATCACGGTTTATGGAGCACTATGTACATTCTCGGATGACAATGACTGTTAAGCGGATAATGTTTTATCGTCACGGATCATGCATATTTGTGTTTATTTTCTATGAGTGCATGCTACATATGCATGTTCGTCCCGGCCAAACTAGTCCCGTTCCCGAGTCCGTTCGTCTCTGTCTCCACACCCTCATCGTCTGTCTCTTCTGACCCTCTCTCTCTTTCTCTCTTTCTCTCTCTATCTATCTGTCTGTCTCTGTTTCGCTGTGATCCATCAATCATTGAATCATACCTGGAGCACGCTCGCTACCACGAAAAACGAGTTTCATCGAGTCATCAATTCACTCAGGCCGACCACACGTTCGTCCGATCGATCGTGAACATTCGGAGAGGATGCCACTTAGGAATCTTTCGTCACAATGAACAAACATTTTGTCACACATATTATTCACTTTGTATGTTAATGAAACTTTAAATGAAGTTAGGGACATCAATAAACCCGACATTTATTTTACTATTTTCTACTACGGACTTTTTGAATGGTTGAAAATTAATAAGCGAATTGGGGTAAGGTTAATGGAAATGACGCGACAGTAGTTCCTGATTTTCGTGGTCATTTTTCAAGGCGATTTCACTGGCCGGCGAATTGGAGTTGGCATCGTTCGATTCATCGTGACGAGAGTTTTCTATAATGTTCCCTTACGGTTTCAAATGGTCCTTTCATTGGGTTGAGTGACACGAGCAGTTCCGATCTCGATGATTTATGGTCCTGCAAGAGGTCCATTGAACAGCAAAACTTATCGATCGATTTTCTTTTTAAATCTTCAATTTCCTCATTCGTAAGAGTAGAGACACAATGTCTGTTCGAACGATTGAAAAATTGAAAGATAATTTCACGGTTCCACGGAATCGTCGATACCGTGCGCACAACAATGGTCCAAAGAACATGTTCCGCGGGATGATTTCCGCTTCACTTTCGAAACGGCTTTCCTAGGGAGAGACGAAGTGGAAAGCGTCGGATCGGAATTTTTCCCGAGCGAGAGCTGTCTGTGCAACGGTAATTGAAAAGCGGGTAAAGTGGGACAGAAAAATTCGAATTGCGTATAAATGATTCCGCGGAAATCGGGCTTGTATTATACGTGAACTGGGGGATCCGAACGGACTCGTTACTCAACCCAATAAAATATGGATCGTCTGCCATTCATATCCTGGTAGAGGGATTTCTCTTCGATGTTGCGTACAAAAGCCATTGTACGGGGCAAAATGATTACCTGATGAGCTAATACCAGCTCGTACAATGCGTTCCGCGCGATTACGAAGCTCGAGAATGTCTTCGCCGAGGAGAAAGACGTGTCGAACTATAGTCCGATCGCGCGCCGACTTCTACTACTCGGCAGAGCCTGGTTTTGCAAGTGCGAAACGCAGGATGAGACATTCTGACGAGGCTCGGCGCACAATTATAATTTTTAATAATCTTATTAGTCTGCTTTGGAAATATAATATATTCGGTGTAAAGTGGCCCCTACACGATCAATAATATCGTCAATATTCGCGTCAATATTAACGGAGGACTATATTGATGGAAATATTGATCGTCTAGGAGCGTATTGAAGCGTCCTATCAATATTGACGGATATTGATAGAAAATTATATTTTCTGTCAATATTGAAGAACCGTTTGAACGCCTAGCAGAGGTTTATTGTCAATATTTCCTTCAATATCAGCTGCTTGTGAGTACGTGACGGCAGAGTTGGCCAGTAATTAATTACATCTTCAATTACATGTGCAAAAGTGGACTATAATTACAATAAGGAAACGGTTAAATGGTCCAAAACATAAAAATTAGTGGTTTAAAAGAACAATTACAGTGAAGTAATTGTTAGACTCAATTACAATTACTGTAATCGTATTAAGTAATTGCAATTACTCCTTTCACAATTACTGTAATTGTAATTGTGGTCCACAATTGTAAGTGAAACAAACTAATTTTCTATGACAGCGTTATTAGACTCGGATAACCCTGTAAGTTTTGTTAAAGAAAATTTTGTACCGAGAGATATCCCTAGATATTCCAAATCCATTCCAGACGCTAGGTATCTCAATGTTATAGAAAGTCTTTGGTTTGCAGAGATAGCTTCGCGCAATAACAGTGTCTTTTCTTCTGGATGTTGGGCCTAACTAGCTCTAATAAAGTTTGAAAGACTTCTTCGTCCGTTCGAAGAAAATTTTTGTAGTCGTCCGATTCTGTAGAACGCAAAAAATTCAGGAAATGTTCGTGTGTAAAGCGGCTTCTCAGCTTGTACCACTCTTTGGACCAGCGTCTATTTCTCTTTCTCTTTGATGTTTTTTGTTCGCAGTGAAAGAGTCAATGCTAGAAAACCCAAATCCGAACTGGAGAACATTTCGGAATTCACAAGAAAAACACCTCTGAAACAGCACCGACCATGCTGCACGAATAATTTTGCCAGAATGAGTATTGGTGAGAATATTGATGCGCGCTTCATTATACAGGGTGTCCCAAAATTCCTTCAACAGCCGAAAATGGCTGGTTCCTGAGATCATTTGAAGCAACATTTTTGCAAAGGAAAATGTCGCTTGAAATGGTTTCTGGAACCACCCCCTTTCGGGATTTTCACGAATTTTGGGACACCCTGTAGAGCGTCAATATTTACGCGAATGTTGACAATATTATTGATCGTGTATGGGCCGCTTAATAATACCAAAGCAAAAGATAAAACACGTACGACGAAAAGTCATGCAAATATGCTTAGCTAGAAGCTTGACCGTAACTATGTATAGACAAATGTTCACTTTTTCCATGCAGGAACATTTGGTTTTCCCCGACGTTTAAAAGGACCACATGGTATGTACCGTCGACTGCAGTGGGACTGTTACTTTTCTTTTCTTCTCTGTCAATGTTCGATTCACGATTGATTTCGTTCGTTTCTTCTCCTATCATTTCCTTCGCCTTTTGTTCGCAGCTCGTTTCTCATAGCCACACTGACATAAACCAGCTCTCGTTTATCCGACCGGCAGCGAGACACGTTTCCCACTGTACTACGATTGCGAAATTGCGTTTATCGCAAGCCCCGTTGGGTATCGTTCTGCTGGAATCATTCATTAAGTAGTTCCCAAGCCGTTAGTAGCGAACCCTTTCTCCATTCTCGATTAACTCTAATTAATTGTAGGCCCTGGGAGTATCGCGTTCTGGGGTTTCAGCACAAGTTCTCGAATAACAGGGAGAGGTGACGATTCATTTAACACGATGGAAATGTTGTGTTAACCTTCGTAAAAATCGTAGAATATACATAATTTCTAAAATGTAGTTTAAAGAATGATCAAAAGGGAGGTACAATTGTTGTGGAGGTTGAAATAATTTCTCTATGAAAATGTAGTTCCAGAACGTAAAAATTTTGTTATATTTGTGACCCACAGAAAAGAGAAAATATTGCTGCTAGGTTAAATGGTGCATTGAAAAAAGAAAAATTGTTTTTCAAAGGTGTTTTTTAAGAGGAGAGAACCGAAGTGAAACGAGTCGCGCGTGTCGAGCAGAGATCGCGGTGAAAATTGTCGATCGATTTAATTAGAGCAGTGGTATATACGTTATACGTATACAATATCCGCTGAAAACACAGTCCGCGCGGTAGAGGCCGATTATTGGCTGACTCGTACTACTTGCGTGTAATGTATTCATGAAAGTGAAAGGGAAACGGACTGAATGAAGCGGCGGGGAGAGATATCACTTTCGCGGCGCTAAACGGATCGAAGATTTTGAATAATTAAGGATCGTCTGCGAACTAGGTGTTACCCTAGTGAAGTGCCGTTTGTTTTTAGACGAGAGCGGGGGAAGGGGGAATACTCTCGAGACGAAAGCGACGAAAAGAGGACGTGTCACGAAATCTGCGAGAGTTTTCGCTGATCCAACGTTCGGCATCTCTTTAAACAGCATTACAGAATGTTTGGAGAACTCTGCCACGGTAATGTCTCGATCAATTGTGGACCGAGAGAGAAACGTCACTCTTATAACTTATTCGTTTTTAATAATTTTAAAAAATTCGAGATAATCGTAGCACGAATATCGTACACATCTCTCTTGCACATGCATCGAGACATTACCGTACTCCTTGACTCTGCTTTCCAACGACCAACTAGAACCCTAACAACTTGAACGTTCGTTACTTTCCAAGCATCTCACGGAGCACCCTGTATAACGAAGCATCGAAACGCTGCTCAGCATTTCTACTGTGCGACTGTATTAGACTTTGCGCTATCCTTGATCTCCACTAGATGTTCAATGCACAAAACAGGACTCGAACGAACTGCCCTCCAACGAAAGAGACAATATTCTAGCGTTTAGGTTAGGTGACGATCCTGTGCGACGTGTTGCCCACTTTTCAGAGGATTCTGTGCGACCAAATCCCAAACGAAACACAAAGACAAACAGGGAACAACAAGAGGATGTTAGCTAGGTCCAGGTTAGTCTAGGTTAAACCTGGTTCTAGCCTGGGAACGTTTCAGGACGTGCGATCACAGTTTGAACGACTTACCTAACAATAACCACTACCACCACCACCACAACAACAACAACAATTATACGAGAAAATATACAAGCAAAATATGGATGCTCTCTTGCCTTTATCCCCCCTCCCAGAGATAGACACACACACAGGACGCCATCGATGTGGGACAAGTCCGGCCCGGCTGGGAAAGATATGGAACTGTGAGCCAAGATGCATGTTAGTTGTCTATACCTGCTATGTATATATCAACATATATCGTATATCTATATATCTATATATATACATGTACATACTGTCTATATTATATATTTAACCATTAGCCTTGGAAACTAGAATTCTGTTTTAGTACGGACCATTTGGTAGCTAGAGCTTCGATGTTGCTTCTTGCATGACTTCTCTTTACATTGCCTTATATATCCCGCGATGTGTTACACGAGTGTGATCCACTTTGAGCCATCCCGGTACGAGCACACAGAGCCTGAGAATGGCCGGAACAAAACACACCATCCGCGTCCTTCTTTCCAAACGAAAATGGCCGCCCCGCGTCCTTGGGACTCTTTAACGCTCCCGAGAGAAAATTAGAATTAACACCGCGACCTTCCGCGGGTACCGAGTGCTCTTCACTCGGAAAGAGGCTAATCTCCTTTCGCAGACAATCTCCACGGACCTTCGACTGTCCCCGAGAAAGAAGCCGACACTGACCGTGATCGAAATGGCCGACGCGGTCGCCATTTCTTCAACCGGTCGCCAGTCGCGATAAATTAAGCTTAAGAAGGCGAATTTTGTACTTGAAAATTAATCAGAAATGTAGATTTAATTTTACTGTAAACTTCGTTCGAAAGATTTTCTTTGTTCGCAGAAGTTTAATTTTGTTAAATTTCACTGTTCGCGTACTTCGGGAGCGTTGAAAGACCAAGGTGTCTTATTACAGTCGAAACGAAGATTCGAATAGGTAGGAGCATTGCGAGATCACCTAGATCACCGAGAGGTTACGAAAGTATCGTTCCCCTGTTTTTAGAACTGTTTATTTCACCCGTTTTGCGTTGGATTTTACGATTAGCGGCCCCACCCGATCCATTCTGCACGGAAATCTCGATCTCACCCCGACTCTGGATCGTCTCTACGATCCGTATCCTTACGACAGCGCTTCCTTCAATTAGAGAATTCTTTTGAGAATCGAGAACGAACCATTTAGCTTCCCGTTAATCCTTGTTTTCGATCAGCCCGAGCACCAATGATCCCCTCGGCCGTCATCGATTCCGATTCGTAGGCTGATCTCACGATTAGATTCGACCCTAGAGATTTTCTGTCCGACGTTAGAAATTAAATCATCGTCTGAAAGTATCTTGTAGCAATCCTTGTTCGCATCTCGAAAACTGATTTAACTTTGTCGCCACATTGCGGAGTTTGAAGATGTTCGAACACCGAATTCTTATGTGATGTTACTGTAATTGATTTATACGGGAAGGTACAAAATTGATCATTTTTGGAAAGGTACATCGCCTCGCCAGTTGTTCACTTTACTTGCCTGTTTTGCGAAGAAACGTTAAGAGAATATTCTATGAACGCAGTTTTCGAGAATGAAGTGACCGGGCAATTTTTTATTGAGATTAAATTGCAATTTGCGATCGCACGAGACGTGGATCTCGAGATTTGAATTTCTAACGACGACTTGGCAACCCACGATCTTTTCTTTACCGATTTCTAAACGAAGCCCCCCAATCTCCGCATTCGTTTCTTCGTCTAGCGATCCCGAACTTTCATTTTCCGAGCCTAAATGATTTGCTACTTATAGTTAGCGACGCTCGAACGAGACCACATGATTAAATCGCTGCCTTCTCTGTTCGTCTGCAGGAGTATTCTGTACAGTTAACATTCCGGGAACAATGGATGGACGAACGATTAAAGTTTGACGATGCCGATGGTAATTAGACCCGCTCGCAATCCGATCCACAGAACGGAATTCAGTCGAACGGAATTCTTCGGATCTCTGGCATTTGGTCGAACAGAAAGTCGAAACTGCTTCTTTCGATTGAACAGTGAGAAATAACCGAATAAGAAGGATCGATTAGACGTTAACCTTCTCGTGATAACAAATTAATAATATTAATGTATGTTAATCGCATAATAGTGACTGGTGACTAAAGATTGATGACTGATCATCAACTACTAATTCACTAACGATTATTTAGAGCTGTGACTAATTATTTGCCATTTAGTTATCACTAGACTGTGGATCTTTATGCAAAATAAAAATTGTCTGCATCGATTGCAAAAAATAGAAACCAAATTGCATGTTATTATTTCCCTTAATCATGTTAATAGTGGGGAAATAATATATCGGCATCTTCAATTTTCAAAATATTCCAACAATTTTTAATTTCATCTACTCAATTTTGCTATAAATGCATAAAGATCCGCACTCTAGTTATCACTAACTAATCAGAAAGGTTTGACTAATGACTGTTTCGCTATGATTAACATTCAAAAAGACTATTAGTCATTTTTAAATATTAGTTGGTTATTGCCCTACTCTGGTGTTAACTTATCTTTAGAAAATTAATAAAATTTCACTACCTATGCAGACAAATTTTTTCTTTCATTTTACTCGAAAAATGTATGGTGTACAGTACACAGAGAGAGGTTTAATGAAAAGAGATGAATAATCTTTCTGTTCGACCGATCCACGCCGATTTCGTTGCGGTTCGTATCGATTAATGTCTGCATCGTTACAGGTAAATTAAAATATTTAACACTAACGGACGCGGGTCGTGTTTGGATGCCGGATCTGTTCTTTTCGAACGAGAAAGAAGGACATTTTCACAACATTATCATGCCGAATGTGTACATTCGCATTTTCCCCGAGGGTTCCGTACTATACAGTATACGGTAAATGCGAATAAACAATATTAACGAATTAACAATGGTTCTTTCTCTGGTAGTAAATTAATTATGTTGATTAAATCAACTGTGTATCCGAGTACACATGTTCCTGTATTGCAGGATATCCCTAACGTTATCGTGCCCAATGAATTTGAAACTGTACCCCCTGGATCGACAAGTTTGTTCATTGCGTATGGCGAGTTGTAAGTAAACTTTGTTCTGAAACGAATTTCTTCGTAAATGAATTTATGAAGGATATCAATATGTTGCTATATTGTAATTTCATTTTTCCAGACGGCTGGACAACCACAGATTTGGTTTTCCTCTGGAAAGAAGGAGATCCTGTTCAAGTTGTGAAAAATTTACACCTGCCTCGATTCACATTGGAGAAGTTTCTTACTGATTATTGTAATAGCAAAACGAATACCGGTCAGTCGATTCTTTTTCTTTTTGCTTATTATTATTGTATAGAAACATCACTGATTTTTTAAAATGATTATGCTCTGCCAATAGGAGAGTACAGCTGTCTGAAAGTAGACCTGTTCTTCAAGAGAGAATTCAGCTACTATCTTATCCAGATCTACATACCGTGCTGTATGCTTGTCATTGTATCCTGGGTATCATTCTGGCTCGATCAGAGTGCTGTACCTGCTCGAGTCTCGCTAGGTAATGTTTAAACAAATTCAACGGAATGCTAAGCGAACAGTTCGTTTTACTTTCGGAATTTTATCTTCCTCCGGTTGGTCATTCCACCAGTACTTTTTTTTATTACTAAATCATACATTTCTGTCTAAAAAACGAACTCTTCGCTCATTACGATCAGTCAGATTTACTGGAAACTTTAAACGAAAAATATTATCATCTTTGTGACGTGAAAATTTAACACTAACCATACCACGTCCGGTTCAATTTTAGTTCATAATTATTGAACTTGCAAGGACAATTCCATTATTTAAATTTAAATAAATACAACCTTGTAAAATTTTTATAAAAAAAAGAACATATTTGCATTCTGTGCTCGGTGCAGTTAGTGTTAAATAAACAGTATAGTAAACCCTACTAGAAAGAAAGCATTAACCCCTTGGCCTACAATATCGTGTCAGACTCGTGATGAAGATTCTGAACAGAGTCTAATATGTGGGTGTACAAAGTATTCGTACATCTTTTAAAAATTAATAAATTTTTCAAAATTGGACTCAACAGCTTGAGTTTTTTTGAGACGTTCGAAGAGTTAGTTTACTATCTCATGTGTAAATAATTTTTTTTATAATTGTTATTGGTCGCAATTACGAAGGGAACAGTAAAGACCACGATTTTTAAATTTTTATCTGTACCCGCGTAATGAAAATTTAAAACATGCATTTTGTAAATCTAAGTAAGTTATATATCTGTACAAAGTTTCATTGAAATTGGTTGACGGATAAAAAAAGCTATGGGCATTGTAAGATGTAAAAATCTTTGAATTTACGGTTTGCGATTCATTTAAAACTACAAAAAAAGTTCTAATCACTGAAACCATAAAATAGATCGTAGGGCAAGGGGTTAAACATTGAGCAAGTTCTAATGTTTAGAATTGATTTTTCTCGTCAGAGAAATTGACGGAAAAATGTTAATATTAATGTTGTTGTATAAAAATCGATTTTTTTCGGCGCACTAAAAGAGCGATTGTTTGTGACACAGGTGTGACAACTCTGTTGACGATGGCCACGCAGACGTCAGGAATAAATGCCTCACTGCCACCAGTCTCTTATACAAAGGCTATTGATATATGGACAGGCGTATGCCTGACCTTTGTATTCGGCGCTCTCCTCGAGTTCGCCCTAGTAAATTACGCATCGCGCAGCGACATGCACAGTGAAAATATGAGGAAAAATTATCCACCGTCTGAAACCGAACAATCAACGTCGATCGATCTAACCGATCAAGTCGAGCCAGATAATTCGTCGAATTTCGCTATGGTCAGTATAAACCACCACGATCCACGCCGCTTTATCAGAGCCGTCGCCCACTGTCGATAAATCGCCAGCGAAATGCAAAAGCTGTCGACCGAAATTCCGCGATTCAAACATTTTCAGTAGAAAAGGGGGGGGTCGTCAAGGAAAATCACATCGCAGTCATTCACTTATTATCCACATAGAACAAATACGAGAATATTCGATGCATCCCTTATTAGAACTGTTTGTACAATTTTTTGAACGACAGTAGGAAATTCGAAGATCAATTCTTCAATTTTGTAAAGATTTCGATTAAATGGTTCGACGAACTTTTATGTGTAGCATAGTCACTGGTAGACCGCGGATATTTATGCAAAATAATTGGAATTTAGAAGCTAAGAATTTCAGAGAGAAACGTCTGTCTTTAAACGTTCTCGTTCGATTCTTTTAACCTTTCGATTTGATTGCGCATAAAATCCGCGGCCTAGTTATTAATAATTGGCACGGATATGAATTTGAGACCTGCCATCCTTCCCGAAGAAAATCTACACTGCTCCTCAAAATTGAAGTGTCTCCTGCGACTTGGTGTAAGAAAATCTTCAAGCATTCTATATCTGTGCTCATTTCACATAATGTACGAAACAAATCGTTTAGTATCGTAATTTTACAATGATCTCATAAAGGGTAGTTTCGAGGTACATTTTTCATTAAACAAACAATAAAAAACCGTGTAAAATATGAGTGTGAAAAAATTTCGAGAGAGAAGAAGAAACTTAGGTTTCTCATTTTTACATACAACAACAAAAATTGTGGAAAGAATGACTTTGAAACCGTCGAATTCGGAATCACGAACGTAGAGGATTCACTGGCTTGAAATGAGCACGGGCAGAACATTTGAAAATATTTTTACAGGAAGTTATACAGGAGTTGAAAGATCAACAGTGATCGAAGATCCCTCGGTTATGATTCTTTTTAATTTTGCGGGGTAGTGTATTTGTTGCTTTAAGGTAAGTCATCACGCCAGAGAGTTGTTTGTCGTGTGAACGCTTGAATTTTGACCCACCATATTTTCACTGTACTGAGTGTGTCCTCCCGAGCCTAATTGATTCAATGATCCATGACCGCCGGCGACTGGTCGACAGTGCGCAGCGGCTCTTAACGTTCCATTATCTTCTGGCAGCATTCATCTTTGGTCAGTGATAAAAAAGCAGTGTCGATATCGTTTTCTTTTCCTATCCTATACTGTACACACACACGTTGTCGGACGGTACAGATCGCGCAAGAGAGCCAAAAAGTTTTCGAATAGAACAAACAGATAGAAAAAAAAAGAAATACGGAATAGAAGCTCGAGTCATTTCCTCGGATTTCAGTTTGTCAAGCTTCTCGAGATCATCATTTTACTATTTTCATTTAACAATTCGCCGTGCGTAGTCGTAGTAGAATGTGTACTTTTTCATTTCTTTCCCATTGCAAAACGAGAGAGACAGTTATCATAGCCGCCCACCGCCATCGCTAATCAAATGACAACCGCGAGTATCGTCGTCCTCGATTAGTTGCCTGTTGTGACATTATCATTGCAAAATCTCTGCGAATATAGCTATGATTAACGTATACATTCCTTCTATTATTTTACTTTTTATTATTGTAAACCGCTAGAACGGATACGATGGACCACTTCAACCTTCTCTACAGGTAAATAATTTCCACTTTAAAAGTCCAGTATCTTATTATCTTTTAATTTATTATATTCAGTAATATGACTTTCAGCGTTACGATCGAGTCGATTCGATATCTAGAGACTCATTGTGTATATATATATTCTACAATATACTAGGCTCTTGCATATGAAACGTCTGATCTCCAAGTGCAAATCTTGTGAAACCTTCTGATCAAGATATACTATTATAGCCTGAACATTAAATAATACAAATCGGAATAAAATTCTATTTTTTCTTGTTGTGAAAAATACGTGGGGATCCAGTACATATAAATTTTCTTTGTCTTCTAGAAAATACAAATAAATCAGAGCACGTGGGGCTTAATTTGCTGATCCTCAAGGTTCCATCTTCAGTTCTCACATAGATGTATAACTTCTCTTTTAAAGATATTTCCAGGTGAATCAATGTGCTTCTGTCTTTTTTATATGGATGGAAAAAAGAAATGTTCGAAGAAAGAATCGCTGTATGTCGATTATAATAGTAGTACTTGCTGCGATCAGTAGGTATCATTTAGGAGAAAGTTGTTTGCTTAACGTTACCGTTCCAAATCGGACGTTTCGTATTCACGAGCCTACTATACATTATATAGCATACATTACATGGCTAATGGAAGTCTATGTCGTCTACTTCGATATTGTACTTCTTGAACGTTGTCACGGTGAATGCGTAACCGCATCGAGTAGGCGATTATCGTAGACGCTAACTTGAAGACAAAAGCAAAATGTCTGTCGAAAAAAAAAAAGACTAATGTTCAGTGATGGGAACACGCGAGATCCAAGGCCTCGGAGAGAGGGGCCGACGTTGGTTTTCTTTGGAAGAAATATGACTGAATAGAACGATTATATTTATTATAGTAGCCGCCTTTTTCAATTCAGGGACTCGATAGAGTTTCGAGCGTTTTCATAGACCTAACTTTTTCAATTATCGTTGATCAAAGCTGGATGTGCGTGTAGCTACGTTAGGCACTACCAGTGTATCACGTTTTGCATGGTTTTTGACTGTTAACTGTGACAAACGGAAATCTATAAACAACATTTTCTCGTCCATCCAAGGATTGCTCTTAGAATGCTCTCCTGGTGTCTGTCTACACGTTTCCCTTTCGTTCAGAGATCAAATCCACTGTCCACGAGTTATGGCAACGAGACTGTCGAGTTCTATATTATTAATACAATAATAATGCATGCGTTCGACGAACACGTCGGACTTTTCTCTGTCGTGAACTCTCGTGCACCTTAAGTCCGATACACACGTTCGATGTTCTTTCTGTGATGTCTTGTTGTTGACCGATTCCCCTGAAAAGGAATCTCTTTCTGGATCTTCCCCTCTGTTAATACTTCTCCTTCACTTGTTTCGAGAATATCGAGGAACGCTTTGCGAGTCTGTTCAAACAAACGAACGGTCAGATTTTTTGTCGATTGTTATTTTGTCGCCATCGCAAGGTACGAAAGCGACCAGTATCTCGTTTGACAGTAGTGTCGTTTTGAGGATGCACTTTAGCTTGGGGCACAGTGACTCACGGGTTTCACGTTCCTGCTGCTGCTGAATGCTTTTCTCTTTTTTGTTAAGTATACAAACTATTTTCTTGAATCAATTAATTCATTTTTAGAATTTATCATTTTATTGTTAGTAAGCCATTCCAGAAGGTTCAAAGATATTAGAGAAACAGAAGAGAAATATAAACGGAAAATATTTAAATCAATTTGTTAAAAGAACGAATAGTTATTTGGTGGTTTACGAATTTTCACATTTCTTATCTTTAGAACAATTTGGTCTCTGTGAGTCACTGTCCGTCAGAATGATATTGTTACAGTGTAATGTGTTAAAATATATACCGAAAGATTGGCACTTACGTATTGCCATCGTCAAGTCAAAAAATGATTAAGTTTCAAATGTTAAACACAATATAATTGTTGAATGTACTTTTGAGTTGATTGTTATTTGCTAGATTAATTTACAGTGACAAAATCATTCTGTTCTATTTTCAATAATTTTCCGTCCACGATTAAGTCGTGTAGCATAATCGATAAAAGCATGCGTGAGTCTTTGTTTCGATTTAGTTTCGCTTATTTTTATTATATGTAGATTGTTGAATCTCCGTTTTCAGCCTGATACATTTATTTCTACTGATCCGGTTATGAAAATTTTGAACATTTTTTGAGAACGACACGTGTACACTGTTGGCCAGAATTTCGGAACACTTGTTCGCTTTTGAACGAGTCGATTGATGTCCATTTTCTAGAATTCGAGCTCAGGTTTTTTGACCAGCAGAATACACCGCCATTAAAAAGAAATTCGCATGTTTTTGTCTTGGCTAAAATTTTGGTAGATTAATCGTATTCGGTATATGAGAACGGATCGTAATGTCTGGACTGCGGATTTTTGCATAAATTTTTCTGGAGCACAAAAAATGGCAAGTTTCGATCCTTCGAGTCAGTGAAAAAATATTACACTTAGTTACACGAGTTAATCATGCATGCTTAATTGTATAAAAATTCAGAAGTCAGTGTTCGAGACAGCTTATCCGCAGTCTGGTAGACATGCTAGTCCAGAAATGGACCACGGTTGCCCTGTGGGGCACTGGTGTGGCTCCGCGGAGCTCGAGAGCAACGAAACCACGCCCTCTCCGAGTCACTTTTGCCACTTCTTTCGAATGATTGCCATCAGGGGCAAAGCAGAGTGCTCCCAGGGCTCCCGTTGCTCATGTCTGGATTCCCAAGGGAACATATTCGAGTCAGACAAGCCAATTGTGACGAATTCAGTCAGAATTCGGACAGAAATGCGTAAAAATGAACAATAAATGAAATAATGATCAGTAAACTCAGTCAGCTGGCGCAGAACACGTTCCCTTGCCGCCAGCAGCCCTGTACTAAATCCTTTGAAGCTCGCGAATTACAACTACCAGTGTAGCAAATGTTCTCGTAATTCGCTGACTAATGTTGCTCTATCGCCGGGCTCTGCTTTCAGAAACCTCTGGTCCGCCAGCCGGAGGACACCATGTCCGTGGACCGGATGCAACCGTGCGAATTACACATGCAACCACAGAAAAAAAACTGCTGGAGGTCGTGGCTATCCAAGTTCCCGACGAAGTCCAAGCGCATCGACGTGATATCGCGAATTTTCTTCCCCATCGTATTCGCTTTTTTCAACCTCACGTACTGGTCCAGTTACCTGTTCCGGAAGGAGGGGGAGGACGAGTAAACGTCGACGAGGAAGCGCTCGGATTGAGGAACGTGGCACGCAGTCATTCCCACCACCAGTACCACACAACCACGACCACAACAACCACCGCAAACACCAACGCTAGATCACACCATCGTTCACGCCACCGGCAACCGGTTCACCAACACTACCATTACAAGCCTGACCACCACCGCCACCACCACCACCACCATCACCATCACCATCACAACGTACAACGACAGCCGGATGGAGACGAGGAGGAGGACGAGGAAGAGGAGGAGGAAGAAGAAGAGGAGCAACAGCAACAGCAACACCTGGCTCAGTCGGGCCACCGTCAGCTACGGTTCCATAGTCATCCAGGCGAGCCAAGGTCAGCATCGTTCCCGTCGCTGCACAGCGTCGGCAGCGACAGCAGGTGCTTGCAGCCGAGAAGCTCCTTGAGGAACGGACGAACATCCCTGAAGAGCTCGGGTAGATCCTCACCGTCAACGTCCCCATCGCCA
This sequence comes from Lasioglossum baleicum, assembly GCF_051020765.1. Classification (NCBI taxonomy): domain Eukaryota; kingdom Metazoa; phylum Arthropoda; class Insecta; order Hymenoptera; family Halictidae; genus Lasioglossum; species Lasioglossum baleicum. Next base: position 9,962,694 of record NC_134941.1, read on the forward strand.
TCCCCATTCCCGTCGCCCACACCGTCGCCCACCACGTCTCGCAGGGCAACACCATCGCCGCCCACCGCGGCAGGAAACCGGCCATCATTCCCGAAAAGCGAGCGATGCTGCTGGGGCCTGCTACCCCGCAGGTGGTTCACCAGCCGCGACAAGGGCAGCGCGAGGATCGACTTCATCGCGCGACGCGCCTTCCCTCTCACGTTCATCCTCTTCAACCTCGGATATTGGTCCAACTATTTGTTCCAAGGAAAGGATTACGACAACAGGCAGAAGTAGACTGCATCGTCGTGATACGCCGGGGGCTCGGAACGGTTTCAGCCACGATAGCGAAACTTCTGGCTATCTGGTGTGCCGAGACCGGGCTCTCCAACACCTGCGTCCGATGCCGAGTCGCGGGTGAGAGCATTTTTTTTTTTTTCTTTATAGTCTATGATTTTTATTGTCTGTGGGTTGTCTGGGTTTTCGAACGGATCCTAAGGGGTAGGATCTAGTTGCTGACTAGCTTCTCTTCGATTTGAAGTCTATTCACTTGTTAACTTTTTCGCCTGCTACGTATCTTTTATATTTGATCGTATATAGCTTCTCGTATTTCATAGTTCAATGTCACGTTCCGCGCGACGCGTTATAATAATTACTTGTGTGAAGACAGCACTGATAGCTGAACTCTGATGATCGTCCGTTTGTTCTTTGTCTTAACGTCGGTTTGTTCGAAAGATTAGTACACTCGGGTCTCGGTTCACCTCAATCATCCTAGGCAGAACCTCCGCAAAGTGGTTCACCATCAACGTTTCCGGAAGCCGTTTGAACCTCCGGCGACAAATATTTGAATCCCCGAAAGAGGATCGTCAACTGTCTTGAGCTGTATGCTAACGGAGAGGGAACCATCGCGCCTGAAATCGACTCGCAAAGCTTGAGTCTAGCTTTTAAGTCATCCGTTCTGAAACGAATCGTGCTTCTTCCATCTAGAAACTTCGTATGGTCCATGATAGTCGGGGGGAGGGAGGCAGAACGTGTAACATCTGAATGATGTTGTGTAATGCTTCATGGATGCGAGGGGCATGATTCGTTCTGACTGTTCACAACTGTGTGGGGATGTTAAGTTGGTCAGCAAAGTTTTATCTGATAAGAGGCGGAGCTAATGGCGTCTGGAGAGGGGTGGGGGCTGCTAAACACCAATCAGGCTACTATTATGGAGCAACAGATTCATCTTTGATACTCACATTGTCCTGTACTCTTTCTTCATCGTACAATTGGCCATCTAGGACAATTGCGGGAGTAGAGGCGTGTCAAGGGGCGGAGCTAGTGGAGATTAAACGCAAGTAGGGGCTATTGAAGATCAGTCAGTGTTTTGAGGCAACCTTTGACACTTTTGCAGCCCTTAATATGCATCACGCAGTTCAATTTAATGACTATCTTGGCCAATATCGAGAGTAGGCGTGTCAGTGGGTGGAGCTAGTGGGCATAATACACCAATCAGATCGCTTTGCCAAGCCAACTGACCATTCTCACACAACACACTCGCGAGTACAGCGTGTAAGAGGAACGGTAGACTGATCGCAAATTCGAGCCCGAAGTTCGATGACTATTCGAAGACCAAGGTATGCGCAATGATGTAACAACGCTCGGTACAGTAGCAAGTAGTCGACGAGCCTATAGGGTAAGAGCGAACAAACATTCCGAGAAGAGAGGGTAAGAGGGCGGGGCAAACTCGTGTCCGCGAGAGAGGGGGAGCACGTTATCATAAGCGTCCACACTATAAAATCACACACGTCTACACAGACTACACTTGTACGACAAACCACACAGACACACAGAGAAAAACACGTAACTACACACCACCTGTAACATATACATATAAATATATTATATTTGGGAGACTGCGCGCCACTGGATTAAAACCAATGTAGTGGGCCCTGTATAGCCACGGCCTGTTGACGAACTACATGCGAATAAATTTATAAATAATATAACTTAATATAATTGACAAGTAAATTGTTAATGAAACAATGATTCCTGTGTATAAAAGAGGGAGGCAGGGAGATTAGAGGGAGGGAGAGAATAGGAGAGAAGAGAGAAAGATCCTCAGTCTTACAGGCACAGCGAGAGTTTAGGGTGTTTGAGAGCCACACTGTTTTCGATTTCGACAAATTTTCTAACAGCAAAAATCGAACAGAACCAAGCGTGACGAACGAAACCGAGTAGAGATTAAACGAAACACAAGATTACAAACAGAAACAAAAAAGTGTCCAACCGGACATTTCTCGGGGTCCCGGGTCAGTCGGGACCCCTTTCGCATTGCTCATTGACCAGTCGAGACTGAGGATATCGTTCAAGCGTATAGTAGTAGGTCGGGAGGTACGACGAAGAAAGGTGAAAAGGCAAAAAAATCGCAAAAAAGGAGAAAACGAAGGACGGACTGAATGATGATTCACCGACTCGTTAGGCGCGCGGGATGCTTTACATCTCCCGCGCGAGAGAGCAAGCGTATTGCGAGTGTGTTGTCGATACCCTTGAAAATCCAAAACAAAACCGTAAAAAAATGCAAAACGACGAGAAAATCCCGGAAAAAAAGAGTGTGTCGCAATTTAACGAAGACGGGAGAGTCAGAGGAGAAAAAAAGGGAGAGAGAGAGAGAGCGAAAAAGAGAGCAAGAGCGAGAGAGTGAGGGAGGAAAAGAACGAGGGGAGGAATTTAAAAAAAAGGGAATGAATTTTCGTTTCCGCATGCGTGCTATGTTTCATTGTTTGTTGCCATTGTACAACCGAGAGACCCGCCGCGACGAGTCGAGTCCATCGAGAGAAACGAATCTTCCATCTTCGCGGTTGTGCGTGTATGTGTGAGAGTGTGTGCATGTATGTAATATGTGACGTTGTATTATCATTTTCGCGGGTCTCCAGAGACCCATTCTTCCGTTTGGTTCTGGCACGCGGATATTTGTTCGTTTTCTTGTTTTCCCGTTTTCTTTTTTATTCTCGGCGAACGAATTTCTCGTTTATCTGTACTGTTTGTCCTCGGTTGTTCGCCACCGATTCTAGTTCGATAAGGTTTAGAGGAATGATTCAAAAGAATTACAAAAAAAAAAGAGAGAGGCAGAGTAAGGAAGAAGGGTACATAATTATAATGATGAAGCGCGTGTTCGCGGACGAAACGCCGCCGTTCGTTTTGCGAGCGCCGCGTTTTCGGGGGGAGGACGATGAGAAAAGAGTTCTCAAACAGCATCGGTTTTTGAACGCCGCGTACGCACGCCTTTGATTTTGCTCATTCGTCAGATTCGTTCGTATAGCGCAATGTCGGATCAGTATAACGTCCTGCTCAATAACGACTGACATAAAACCACTTTAATGCTGATTAATTATATATATGTATTCTTATCGTGAAATAAAACGGAGGTGTAGCCGCGCCGAGATCGATTTTTCGCCGGGCTCGCGAGAAGTTTTTACGTGCGTTGCGTGCCGTCACCGCAGAGGATGTTGCCTAGACTGCGGATGTTTGTGCGAGTCCCACACAATCTTTTTCTAGGCGAAACTTGTAGAGGAGAACGGTGCGTCGAGTGGAGGGTTCGTTCAATCATGTTCCCCGTAGACGTAGAATCTGTAGATCGCGAACTCGAAAGGCCGCCGTCGAAAATAACCACTTTGGGACACGATCGCGCCGATAGTGTTGCATTTAGGGAAAATGGAAGTTACGGGTTAGAGGATCGAAAGTAATTATTTCACCTTGGACTACGGTCAACCGAAAATTGTTACATCTACGACCGAAATTTTGATCTCGAAATTTTTGCATAAATTTCCCTTTAGCATTGGATTACATACAATTCAGTTTCTATTTTGTTTTCCTACGTATTTCCACTACTCTTCAATTTTCTTTATTTAAATCTTTCCAAGATGGTTTCACTAATGTTTTGTTAACTCTTCATACTTCATTGTCCGCGAAAGCAACATTACTTTCGATCCCAACTGTGCTACATCACGATCACCATCCAACCATGTTTTTGACATCGGGTTACTAACAGACTCGCTAGGGCTGTTAACACTAATTGTAAGAAGACTCTTGAAAAACGGAGCAGTTGCTTGCATAAAGAATATTTACATCACAAGTTCGAGGATTGACCATACCCTAAGAGCTTCAGGATACGGAAAAGTAGTTTTGCTCGATGATGCGTATCAATGGCGTACTTCCATTTGGATATCGACTTCGCAAATTACGTTTGCAACGTAATTTTGCGATTTGACAGATGTTTGTTCCCACAGTTATTTTCGCCTGCGGTTCTTCCAAAGTCGTAAGAAGAAATTGTATCTACCCATTGCACTCTGTGTCTTCGTTTCGATCGACGATTTCCCATTAGCCGACGCATCGGGATCCGCAGTCTAATGATAACAGCACGCGCGAAACACGACCCCGATTGTATAAACGTTAATTAGCTGCGCGTGTACACTTATCCGGGGATGTGACAAGTTCGACAGGAACCGGAAATCGTCGCGATTTTAACCCACCCGAGTATTGTACCTACGCCGCCACCATCCCCCACAAAAAAACCCCTAAGAATTGTAAACGTTGTGTCACTGTTAGAGAGAGAGACGGAGTGAGAGCGAGAGTGAGCAAGAGAGAAATATATATAGAGAGAGAGAGAGCGAGAGTGACGTCGACGGAATGGTAAAGAGGAAACGAGTCGCCGGACTGGTCGCGTAAACGACACCCGTAAACTTAATTAATTCGCGACGATATATGCGTATCACGTTCATTCTTCGTAATTCAGAACCAGGCAATCACCTTCATGTTTTTATATGTTGTTGGTACACGGGAAGGTACCGTTCCGGGATCGGGCACCGCCTCGAGGTTGTCTCAGAACGCTATTGTGAAAAACGAAGGGGGGAACGACGAGATCCCGAATTTACGGAATTTCTTCTTTCCTGTTATTCCCATTAATTGGATAAAATTATCACAGTGATAGAATTGCACCAACGGCTTCGATAAAACCGAAAGTGTCGTTCTAGATTATCCACATTTCAATCCCGATCGGATAAAATTGTCACAGTGAATTGTACCTGATGATTGTTTTCAAAATTCTCTCGCGAAATGTAACGGGGAGATTTCCCTAGAATTCTTTTTATTTATCGAGACAAGTATTTTAGCTCACGAAGAAACTAAACGAAATTACGAAGTTGTATTGGATTTATCAATTGAAAGATTTCGTACAATCGGCACAAGGGTTCAATCCTTGCATATTAGTTTCCTTTTACTTATTTCTGAACACACACAACTTCTTCGAGATCAGTATTGATCCTTTTGTTGGGTCTAGTATTTCATTCTGGCTGCTAGAAAACTGGAATTTAGACAGAATGTTTATAATTCTATGTCAAAATGCATGTCCATCTTAATGCTTCTAAAAGGATGCCATAACATATTCCGAAGAAAATGAAATTTTACTGGAGAGCAGTGCTGAACACGAATGATGATTAACGAGTTAGAAAATATTTAATGTATTCGAGACTTCTTTTCTTGCAACTAGACAAAAGTTGTTGTGGGAATTATAGAACTGCATTTGTCATTCCGACGAGTTCTGTTGTTTCTCAATTTGGAATCAGTTTCTAGAAAATGCTCCTGTAAAATTCGCAGGCTTATCACATTAGAGAAGAACGATACGAAACAAAAACATAATGATCAGGTTCAAGAACAAGGGGTTAATCATCAAGCAATTCTGACCTGCCGTTCCCGTGAGACTTCGTATTCTTCAATTAGAAAATTCCGTACTTCGTTGTCTCTTGACTCTTCCCACGTTCTTGAAAATTGAGTCAACTGAACATTTTTACAATATATTCAATGAGCAGGCCTCCACGAAATTGCTTAGAGAAACCTTGAAAAATTCGATAGAATGATCACACAGTGATCGATCGAGATCGTAGATAAACAAGATCAACTTGCGCAACGATTTGCAATGAAACAAGCCTGGCGCGGACCCCAATCCCACCGTTATCATCTTACGAAATCTAGCCGAAGTAACGAACAAAAAAAAAAAGGTGAATAAAAAGCGAAAAGAACAAAAAAAACAAAGGATCTAACGAATCGAAGATGATATATATCCGTATAACTTTGTTTCTTCCGTTTTTGGTGTCCACGACACACCGTGGGGACGTGAGAACGGCGATTTTGAAGTATAGAAATACAAACCGTCGGGGCTGGGACGCCGGGGATTTTTTAAATTGTAGAAAATGAAAAGCAAACAGAAGAGAGAGAGAGATTGGAACAACCGTGTTGTTGTGCTTTGCCGTGGGCCAATTGTGTCGAGGACGGAGAGACGCGCGGAACGCAGATTAATTCTAATGATTCTAGGGTTTAGTCGTTACGAGATCGTAAGAGAGATTTTAACCTCGGGAACCATATTTCACACGGGATAATCAAAAGCATTCGTTTACGCCGTCGGCGGCCATTTTTGCGCGTACGACCCCGTAGATCGATTACGTTTCGCCTCGGAAAATGAACGATCTGATTTAAAAGAAAAAAAAAGGAAAATGTTGATTCTTTGATGAATTCTTGAATCTCGTTGATGTTTATTATAATTTTTCTGTTGTAACTTACAACCGCTGTTTCTAGCGCGCTTCGATTCGTTACAGCCTGAGCTGGGTGAAATCGATACGAAACACATTTGAAATATTGTTTTACGAGAAACGATATGGAATAGTATTTCAAGTATGCAACGTGCACAACTTATCAGTTATTATTTCCATTCGGAGCGATGGAGTTGAATATAGAAGTGACCACTTTCAGTTTATACCCTCGAATTGTCAAATAAAAAGTATTTTCTGTTCGACATTGAACTGTTGAAGATGTTTGATGGAGTACATATTTCGAAAAATAAAGTGACCCGTTTATTATTCACCGTGCTCGTATTATGCAACAAATTGTATCAAAAATAGTGGAACTGATGGAATTATTCCAAGAAAAACAAAGAAAGAGAAAAAAGAAAAGAAAGAAGCTTGCGATAGAGAGGATGGCTTGTGTTCCTTAATTTTCTTGCAGATCGTTTCTGTAATCTTGGAACAGAAGGATTCGATTTAACGTCCAGTGCTGATTGGCTACACTTGTTCTACTCGACGATTTGCACGTACTTTTTCAAAAAACAATGAAAATTCTGAGACTCGATTTGACCAAGTGCACGAGGGCTGACAGAAAAGTATTTCTCTTTTTCAATTCCATTGTTCAGTATTTATATTACTAGCATTTACAATGTATTCTAAACAAATGATGAGATTAAATAGTTGAAATTATTGTTACCAAAAAATATGTATTATGCAATCCTTAGCGCGTCTAGTACGAGTTACGTTTTATTTATTTCAAATCCAGCGAGAAATCTGTGAGATTATTATTACTGAAAATGTTCGAAAAGTTAAAGAACTAAGGAAGAGTCATTATTAGAACGCAGATCTTTATGCAATTATGGCTTTTGAAAATTTTCAAATACGACAGAATCCAGTACGATTTTAATTTATTTCAGATCTAAAATTTTATATGATTCGAGTTCCTTAAAATTCGTCTACAAAAATTGCAAAAGCATTCGCAGTCTAGTCATTATGTTAGTGAATTTTCGGAATAAAATTGAAATGGTTGTTACTGAAAATTTGATCAAGAATAACGCGTTGAGAATTTATGTTAGATTTTTGTTTGCACTGTTAGCCCTCGCGACTTTGTTCGAACAAAAGAAGAAGATTTGCACTGGAATCGGTCGATTAGGGGCGTGTGAGAGAGAGAGAGAGAGAGAGTTTCTAGAGAAACGCTTTATTAAAAAAAGAATTAAGCTGTGGCACCACGTTGTAGCACGTGTCGATGATTTTTAGGTCTTTTTTTTTAAGAAGCGTACACGACACTCGACGATTAGCGGATCGCTACGAACGCATCGTTAGACACTACTTACATAATACGCCATTCACATGTAACAATGTAGTTGCGAGTTGCTATTTATTGATTCGATACGGTTTCTCTAAAGCTACGATTTGCGGCTTCGCAATTTTTCCAAAAAGAGAAACGAACAGCACCAAAAAAAAAAAAAGAATGGAAGCATATTGTTGTTTCGAGACGCGCTTAAAAGTATAGTTTCCTTCGACCGCTGTTTCTTGTTTCGTTTTTAAGTCGGATTCTCCTAATAAGAAGCACCGATAGGAGAGACACGAATATTGCGTGAAACACTATACACGTCGCTGTGAAATCTTAGCAGGGTGAATTTAATTAAGAAATAAAACTCGATCGATGGAGATTCTTTTTTCAAAGAATACATTATACGTATAAAAGAACTATCGAAACGCGATATAAGAGAATGTACACGCACGCATACAAATACACTGACACACGTGTAAATGTGTATGTATGTATATTCCATGGATATTACACGTTAAATATACATGTAATATGTATACATGTATAAATACCGAATCTGCTCTATGACTTCAAAATCGCAACGTTAACAGGAAAGGTAAGAATATTTTCAATTCCCGAATACTCTCGGACCGATATTATATGATTTTTAGTAATTTTTTAGTGTGTTCACTGTGTAATATTATTATAAGTACAAAATGTTTCTCTATGTAGTTTAAGATATGTAATAAGTTGAAACAGGAAAGGAATATATCTATCAGAGAATCACGAGTGTTGAGTTCTTTATCAAAAGGTTTATACGTAGAAAAATTGAACGAAGCGACCCGGTATAAATAGTCGAAATGAAACTTGCTCGAATAATCATTCATTTATGTTTGTTAATCGGGAGCGCCCCCAACACGAAACAGATTGTCAACACGTTTCATGAATAAGAGATTCTTGATTTGTAAATATAACACTTTATTTTCCGTATTACCCCCTTATTGTATTTTAATGCTTGAACGTTGACAGCAATTTTATGTTTCCTGATTTCTGCTAATTGATTCAATGTAATAATGGAACGTCGACGAGATAGATCTTTATTTCGAACCACCCACGGGCTGTTTTTCGAGTAACTATTATTTCGTTTGTAATATTGAAAATATTATTCACTGGAAGAAATAAAAAATTTAATAAACTTAACGTATTATAATAGGAAACAAAAGAAAAATGATATTTACAAATACATATACGAATGAAGACAGATTGAGGCAGATCACTTGCATAAGGTAATGTCATTCGAAGTACATGTAATTTATTTATTAATTTTTTTTATTTTGACCATGAATATGCACCATGTATTTAATTAAATGTAATAATTTGTTTCAGGTCTCCTTCCAGGTGAATGATTATACATATTATACATACAAAGTTCACATCTAACAATTAAAGGTTTACACAGATTTTATAACACAATATCTAGAAATACTGTGGTGTCGTCATGAAATGCACATCACAACAATTGTAGCAAAAATAAAATAAACGTTTTTATTGCAACTCGAACGTGTTTCGTTTATTCCAAGTCCCACGAGAAACCTTCGAAATTATTATTAGTATTTAGTGGTTTAATTGACGGTATGTTATTATATATTATTTCTGAATTTCGAATTGTTCGCTTCGGAACTTTCACAAGTCCCTCTTCTAAAAATTTTTTAAATTTAAAAAAGGCAACATATTCACACAAGTCAGACAAGCCAATTGTGACGAATTCAGTCAGAATTCGGACAGAAATACCTAAAATTGTTGAACAATTAATGAAACAATGATCAATAAACTCAGTCAGCTGGCGCAGAACACGTTCCCTTGCCGTCAGCAGCCCTGTACTAAATCCTTCGAAGCTCGCGAACTACAACTACCGGTGTAGCAAATGTTCTCGTAATTCGCCGACTAATGTTGTCTATCGCCGGGCTCTGCTTTCAGAAACCTCTGGTCCGCCAGCCGGAGGACACCATGTCCGTGGACCGGATGCAACCGTGCGAATTACACATGCAACCACGGAAAAAAACGGTGGCTATCCAAGTTCCCGACGAAGTCCAAGCGCATCAACGTGATATCGCGGATATTCTTCCCTATCGTATTCGCTTTCTTCAACCTCACGTACTGGTCGAGTTACCTGTTCCGGAAGGAGGGGGAGGACGAGTAAACGTCGACGAGGAAGCGCTCGGATTGAGGAACGTGGAACGCAGTCATTCCCACCACCAGTACCCCACAACTACGACCACAACAACCACCCCAAACACCAACGCTAGATCACACCATCCTTCACGCCACCGGCAACCGGTTCACCAACACTATCATTACAAGCCTGACCACCGTCACCACCATCACAACGTACAACGACAGCCGGAAGAGGAGGAGGAAGAAGAGGAAGAGAAACAGCAACAGCAACACCTGGCTCAGTCGGGCCACCGTCAGCTACGATTCCATAGTCATCCAGGCGAACCTGGGTCAGCATCGTTTCCGTCGCTGCACAACGTCGGCAGCTTGCAGCCGAGAAGCTCCTTGAGGAACGGACGAACATACCTGAAGAGCTCGGGAAGATCCTCACCGTCAACGTCCCCATCGCCATCCCCATTCCCGTCGCCCACACCGTCGCCCATCACATCTCGCAGGGCAACACCATCGCTGCCCACCTCGGCGGAAAATCGACCATCATTCCCGAATAACGAGCGATGCTGCTGGGGTCTGCTACCCCGCAGCTGTTTCACCTGCCCCGAAACGCGCAGCGCGAGGATCGACTTCATCGCACGACGCGCCTTCCCTCTCGCGTTCATCCTCTTCAACCTCGTATATTGGTCCAACTATTTTTTCCAAGGACAGGATTACGACAACAGGCAGCAGTAGACTGCATCGTCGTGATACGTCGGGAGCCCGGAACGGTTTCGGCCACGATAGCGAAACAGAGAGAGAGATCGAAAGTAATTACTTTACCTTGGACTACGGTCAACCGAAAATTGTTACATCTACGATCGAAATTTTGATCTCGAAATTTTTGCATTCATTTCCCTTTAGCATTGGATTACATAGAATTCATTTTCTATTTTGTTTTCCTACATATTTCTACTACTCTTCAATTTTCTTTATCTAAATCTTTCCAAGATGGTTTCACTAATATTTTGTTAACTCTTCATACTGATTGGCCGCGAGAGCAACATTACTTTCGATCCCAACTGTGCTGCATCACGATCACCATCCAACCATGTTTTTGACATTCGGTTACTAACAGACTCGCTAGGGCTGTTAACACTAATTGTAAGAAGACTCTTGAAAAACGGAGCAGTAGCTTGCATAAAGAATAATTACATCACAAGTTCGAGGATTGATCGCGCCCTAAGAGCTTCAGGATATGGAAAAATAGTTTTGCACGATGATGCGTATCAATGGCGTACTTCCATTTGAATATCAACTTCGCAAATTATGTTTGCAACGTAATTTTGCGATTTGACAGATGTTTGTTCGCACAGTTATTTTCGCCTGCGGTTCTTCCAAAGTCGGAAGAAGAAATTGTATCTACCCATTGCACTCTGTGTCTCCGTTTCGATCGACGATTTCCCATTAGCCGACGCATCGGGATCCGCAGTCTAATGAAACAGCACGCGCGAAACACGACCCCGATTGTATAAACGTTAATTAGCTGCGCGTGTACACTTATCCGGGGATGTGACAAGTTCGACAGGAACCGGAAATCGTCGCGATTTTAACCCACCCGAGTATTGTACATACGCCGCCACCACCCCCCACAAAAAACCCCTAAGAATTGTAAATATTGTGTCACTGTTAGAGAAAGAGAGAGACGGAGTGAGAGCAAGAGTGAGCGAGAGTGAGCAAGAGAGAAATATGTATAGTAAGGGTGAGCGCATACTAGATGGTCGCGGGAAGGCCGCGGACCGCAGGGGCCTTGGAGGAAGGGAGCAAGGAGTCCATGCGGCAACAAATCTCTAGCAGGTAGACGGAGAGCAAAGCTCCGCGGCCTTCTCGAGACCCTCTAGTATGCGCTCACCCTAAAGGGATTTCCCTAGTGTGGAGATAGGAGCTGGTCGAAGAGGAGACCAGTGAGAGGGGGAAGGACCCTATCGGCGAGAATGGGGTAGGCGACCGCGGGTCGAACGCCAGACCCCGAGAGTAGGCGATCACCGAGGAGGAAGGTAGTCGTGAATTGTAACGATAAATGTTTATATGTACCATAAATAAAGTATTATAATCCAGCCTACCTGTCACCCGAATATAATTCAAAGAACCTATCCAGCGATAAATCTCCGGGTAGCACACCTAGAATACTTTTTATTTATCGAGACAAGTATTTTAGCTCACGAAGAAACTAAACAAAATTGCAAAGTTTTGTATTGGATTTATCAATTGACAGATTTCGAACAATCGGCACAAGGGTTCAATCCTTACCTATTAGTTTCCTTTTACTTATTTCTGAACACACACAAATTCTTCGAGATCAATATTGATCCTTTTGTTAGATCCAGTATTTTATTCTGGCTGCTAGAAAACTGGAATTTAGACAGAATGTTTATAATTCTATGTCAAAATGCATGTCCATCTTAATGCTTCTAAAAAGATGCCGTAACATATTTCGAAGAAAATGAAATTTTACTGGAAAGCAGTGCTGAACACGAATGATGATTAAGGAGTTAGAAAATATTTAAAATAAAATGCTAGGGGTCTAGCAACAATCCAGTAGCAATTTTCTGTCGATCCGACCCGTATTTAATTAGTTATTAACATTTGTTGCGGAAGGTACTTGTTTCTCCTATGCCCGTAATGTGTAAGACAAGGAGAGGTTGAATGTGCGACAAGGATAGAGAGAGTGGCGCGACAGTCGCCATCTCTGGGACGAGTTGTGAACTAATTTTCCCGATGTGTAAAACGCTTCTTCGGCGCTTAGAATCTCCTGGTATTACCAGGAGCACATGATATGTGAGGAGGTATCCGACAACGGCAGCAATGGCCGACTTCACCAGCCCATCAATTTAATCGATGATTCATTAATTATTCGCTTCACAGCAACAATTTATAAACTTTAGCAATTGGAGAATACAAGGTGGACCTCCTGCTACTTTCACAAATAGTTTTTCAATGGATGTTGTTAGTTTTTAAATAGTTATTAACAATTTTCCGGACCTCTGTCCAGAAATGAGGTGAAAAATATTGACACCATCTTAATAATAAATTATTTTCTCACTCTCCGGACCTAATTTGTGAAGATTTATGATGGAATAAACTAAAACAGACCTGTAGCAACGATCCAGTAGCAATTTTTTGTAGATCCGGCTCGTATTTAATTAGTTATTAACAATTATTGCGGAGAGTGCTTCTTTTTCCTATGCCCATAATGTGTAAGACAAGGAGAGGTTGAATGTGCGACAAGGATAGAGAGAGTGGCGCGACAGTGTCGCCATCTCTGGGACGAGTTGTGAACTAATTTTCCGTATGTGTAAACGCTTCTGCGGCGCTTAGAATCTCCTGGTATTACCAGGAGCACCTGATATGCGAGGAGGTATCAGACAACGGCAGCAATGGCCGGCCTCACCAGCCCATCAATTTAATCGATGATTCATTAATTATTCGCTTCACAGCAACAATTTATAAACTTTAGCGATTGGGGAATACAAGGTGGACCTCCTGCTACTTTCACAAATAGTTTTTCAATGGATGTTGTTAGTTGTTAAATAGTTATTAATAATTTTCCGGACCTCTGTCCACAAATGAGGTGAAAAATATTGACACCATCTTATAAATAAATTGTTTTCTCAGTCTGTAGACATAATGTCTGAATATTTATGATCGAAAAGATTAGAATAGATCTCTAGAAACGATCCAGTAGCAATTTTTTGTAGATCAGGCACGTATTTAATTAGTTATTAACAATTTTTGCAGAGGCTACTTGTTTTTCCTATGTCCGTAATGTGTAAGACAAGGAGAGGCTGAGTATGGGAAAAGGACAGAGCGAGACTCACTCGTGCCACTTGAGAGTGAGAGCGGTCTATATCTGTCCTTGTCGCTCTCCGTAAATCGCATAAGTCTGTCCTTGTCGGATACCTCCTTATTTTCGTATACTCCTACTACTACGCCCTGGTGAGTACCAGGAGATTAGAACCCGCGAAGAAGGAGGTGGCACGAGCGAGGCCTCTTCTGTCCTTGTCGCACATCATCGCCGTCCTTGTCTTACACATGGGAGGGATAGGGGAAATTAGTTCCCAATCCTGCCTCACAGATGGCGCCACTGTTCCTCTATCTGTCCTTGTCTTACACATGGAAGGATTGGGAACATTAGTTCACAATCCGTCCCACAGATGGCGCCACTGTTTCTCTATCTATCCTTGTCGCACACTCAACCTCTCCTTGTCTTACACATTACGGGCATTGGAAAAACAAGTACCCTATGCAAAAATTGTTAATAACTAATTAAATACGCGACAGATCTATACAAAATTGCTACTGGATTGTTGCTAGAGGTCTATTCTAGCTTCTTATCTTCACAAGTCATGTCTGGGAAGTCAGAAAATAATTTATTTATAAGGTGGAGTCAATATTTTTGAGTTCATTTCTGAACAGAGGTGCGGAAAATGGTTAATAACTATTTAGCAACTAACAAAATCCAATCAGAACGTATACGTGAAAGTAACAGATGGTCTGTCTCATATCCTCCAATCGCTGTAGTTTATAAATTGTTGCTGAGAAGCTAAAGCGAGTAATTAATAAATAATCGATTGATTTGATAGATGAGTGAGAGCGGAGAAGCTGTCCTTGTCGCTCCCCGTAAATCGCATAAGTCTGTTCTTGTCGGATAACTCCTTGCTTTCATGTGCGTCTGGTACTTACCAGGGGATACAAACCGCCGCGAAAAAGGAGGTGGCGATGCTAAGGCGATAATAAGCGATACGTCTTCTGACCTTGCACTAGTACATTCTTTTTTATTTTAACACCCAACCGGTAATTATTGCATAATTTTGGAAAATCTATGGTTTATGGTTAAACATTTTTTAATGAAGCCTTCAACAGTGACAGCAATTTTCATTTTGAACTAACAAGTCAGCCTCAATAACGTCATCTAATACTTTCATTTAAGATTGTAATGTAAAAGAAAATTTCTATGCTTTCTTTTGGTACAGCACAATTATTGAAAATCCTATTAATAGGTTTCGGTAGGTAAAGTGTTAATATCCATGTCCTTGTTCCCCTCAGCATTATTTATCGCTGAAGTAAGGATCATATAGTAGGATTTAAATTGGGATCAAACTCATTGAAAAACAATAAAAGACAAGATTAAACGATAATCCTTTTTACAATTTCCTTTATTAAACTAACATTATACCACATGATCTATACGACATCCCATTTCATCAAATGAATAGTATGCATGAACAAGAAAGCACCTGATATACAAAACAGAGCAGTTTCACTGGTGACTTTCATCGTACTCCAGTCGTTTTCTCTGTCGTAGAATATCTATACCCAGGTAGTCTTGCTGGAAGTTGAAGTATCTGTAGTCCTGGTTCTCTCGGATTAGTTTCTGAACTTTGTATTCCAATTGTCTCATTTCTCCAAGCTCCCAACCTGTTACCATTACGTGAAGCAGTTTCTCGTACTCCTGTTGCTGGTTCGGGCTGAAGTGCTTCGCAATGAATCTGGTGATAGGCGACTGTAAAATAAACAGGTCATGCTGTAATCATTTCAACTCTCTTATACAGTATAATTAAAATGTCAGCTTTCCTTACCCTATAATATTCGTATTGCTTTGGGATATAGCCTTCTGGAATTGGTTCCAATGTAGCTGGCCCTATAAAAGTATTAACCGTGCTAACAAGAACAGCGATTGGTATTAGTCCAACGAAGAAGTAAAAGTGAAACCAGTCCTTTAGTTTGTGCCATTGGTAATTCGATGGTTCCACAACCATTGTTCGATGCTCGCTCATACATCTTACAGTAACTGCGAAAAAATAAATGAACTTAAGCTGTCTTCTCTAATCACATTACTCTTGGATATATATTTCGCATTAAGCCTCATCATAATTACACAAAAGTCTACATATTTATTTCTATAATTTTAAATTAAATTCAACTATTGATGTCTGAACCAATTTGAAGTCAATTTCTGTCTCGACTGTCCAAATAGAATATAACACTATCACTAATAGAACTACCAAGCACTAAACGGAATCTGCATAATAATAATGATAGAATTTCATTTATATAGATTTCGTACCAGTTTTGTTTTCAGAATAAGCATATTTATAATTTTAATATTTCTAAAAGAACAAATCAGGAGCAAGTGATTTTGACCCCATTTGGTACATCTAAATAGTGTTAATCGTTTTCAGACAGCAATTACAAATTAATAATCGCAGCTTCTCTCTATATATCTGAAATTGTTTGCTGTTTTTTGACACAAAACCTACCGACTATCAAAAGTAACTGATGTGTATTGTATTATAAAACTAACAAAATTAAATTTATTTATATCTTGTGCGATTTGTATAATAATGCATACTGGAATAAAAAATTGTATTAAATTAATTCCCACGGAAACACGTTTAGAATTTCAATAATTGTAAAATAAAAAATCTAACACCGGTGATTTGGCTGGTGACGGTAGGTTTCGTGTTAACATAATAGATGCTCAACTGTTATATGAATATAAACATTGGACAACGAACGAAGTGGCAAAGATCATCATATTTTTACCAAACTACTGTAAATGTTACCGGTTATTATAACCTATTATGGTTTAGCAATTCATTTCGACGACACTCTCCCCTGAATTTCCTGTTATTATTTGTCGGGTGCTATGAAAAATTCAGGCGAAAGCGTCGTCGCAATACGAGACTGGATAAATATGGCAATTAATGGGGCAACAATACTAAACGAACGATTACTTTGAATAGATCGTATATACAGAGAAAGTTGCATAACAAAACAGCATCGCTTTCGGCGATGATGCTTTGTCCGTGAAACTAACACACGATACCGTAGCGATTTTGTTTCTACGATTCAAAGTTACCGTTTTTTGGCACTGTTTTCAACAATAATCCATTGGGTTTGAAGAACTTTTGTCCAGTAGAAAACAAAAGTCTGCTCCACGTCGCCATGTTTAACCTTCCACTTTATCGTACAGAACTACACATACACATGTGGCCGATAATACGGACGAATATTCTTTCTCCAACGCCAGTTACCGGCTGAGTAGCAGTTCGTTCTAGGCGCGAAAATTTGAATGATGAACAGGAACGCGACTTACAAGTTTTTACTATTTCAATATCAACAGTGTTTAATATTTGATGGGCTAAGAAATAGTACGAAGTGCAGTACCGGACACAGAGATTTCAATGCAATTGTTCTTTCTATATTTCATTGTTCTTTATATTTTTTAGGACTCAAAATATTTCCATCGAATGGATATCGTTTCTCGATTGTTCCACAGTTCGCGTGCGCATTTAAATTCGCGTGTAGCTTTCGCGACGCGATCTAATACGAAGACTAGCGTTAACAGAGTCGGGTCAAGTGAGTAATTGAACCCAGGAAACGATTCTATATTACGAACACTTAAGAAACCTTTTGATTCTGCTTTTTAGAAGGAAGAGGGAAATAATATCAGCTGGTGAAACAAGAATTAATTACATACAGAGTCGAACTAAACTGATCGCTTACTTTTAAAAAGTGATTATGTATAAAATATATTTTTCTTCACTGACTATACACCCAACCAGCACAGATACAGCTCAAAGATAGCAGAAAGATGTCTGCCGCTAGACATTCAAATGTCTGAAAGATGTCTGCGAATGTCTCCGGAAAGTCTCTACAAGGGCTCCGGAAGGTCGTTTGTTACAAAGTTGCCTGTCTTAAAGTGGTCTTGAGAATGACTGTTAGTCGTGTTTCAGGCATTGTAGAGACATGTTCCACGACTCTGTCGGGCATCTTTTAGGCGACTTTCAGAAGTCTCTTGAGCTTGTTAGAGAGACGTATTTATGCGAAAAGGGAGTGGGAGGGAAAAATCAATTTACGATAATAGTTTAAAGTAAACGAACAAATAGTTTATTATAATAATATATGTACTATTTATAAAATAAAAATATATATAAAATAATATATATAAAACATTAAAATTAATATATTAAATTCTAATATATATTAGAAATAAAGTATTAAAATTAAAATACAATATCACGCACTTAAAACATTAAAATTAATTTACTTAAATTAAAATATAAAAATTGAAAAGAAATATACAGTTGAAACATCAGAATCAGTATACAGGGTGGTCCACGCAACTTGCACACCAATAAATAACTTCCAAAGTATGCGTAAAATAAAATACTACATTCAGAATAAAATATCACGCACTTAAAACATTAGAATTAATATATTAGAAATAAAGTATTAAAATTAAAATACAATATCACGCACTTAAAACATTAAAATTAATACACTTAAATTAAAATATAAAAATTGAAATAAAATATACAGTTGAAACATCAGAATCAGTATACAGGGTGGTCCACGCAACTTGCACACCAATAAATAACTTCCAAAGTATGCGTAAAATAAAATACTACATTCAGAATAAAATATCACGCACTTAAAACATTAGAATTAATATATTAGAAATAAAGTATTAAAATTAAAATACAATATCACGCACTTAAAACATTAAAATTAATACACTTAAATTAAAATATAAAAATTGAATAAAATATACAGTTGAAACATCAGAATCAGTATACAGGGTGGTCCACGCAACTTGCACACCTATAATAACTTCCAAAGTATGCGTTGCACGAAAAAGTTTTGTATACAGAAGTTGCATGGTCTGAAGGGGTACATTATGTAGTGTATTATTTTTTTACAGGTGGACGCGTAAAGGACATGTGAAGGTCAACTTAATTTTTTTAAATGGAATGAGGTATTTTTTAATACATCAATGCTGCAGCTGGACATTCGTTATAAAAAAGTACTAACCTATGTATGTCGAAAAATTAGTAGTTCAGGGGATATTTCAATTTAAATAACTCTAAAATACCATTACTGTCGTACTAAGACGTTAGTGTTTACTTACTTATGTAACGTCTTAGTACGACAGTAATGGTATTTTAGAGTTATTTAAATTGAAATATCTCCTGAACTATTAACTTTTCGACATACATAGGTCCAGCTGCATCATTGATGTATTAAAAAATACCTCATTCCATTTAAAAAAATTAAGTTGACCTTCACATGTCCTTTACGCGTCCATCTACAAAAAAGCTACTAATATCTGATTAATGCTTATTCAGGGGGCCTGTTTCTGGCGCCTCACCCTGTATACTAAAATTAAAAAATATAAAAATTAAAATAAAATATTACTGATAATGTCTGTGGTTGTAAGGAAAAACGCCGCATGTCACAATTTCAAAAATTCAAGTTTATGCATTCATTGAGCTTTAGACTTTAGAGTATAGGATTTACAGTAGCGGACAAAAGTTTAAGACCGCTCTAAAGAAGACGATAACTTTTTTAACATTGTACTATACGATTTGAACTTTTTTGGGAAGCTAGAGCAATTAGTTTACTAAAGGATGTGAAAAGAAATTTTTTCAAAAATTGCAATTGATCGGAATTGTTGAAAAAATACTAAAAGTTGATTTTTTAATTATTTTATGTGGACCTATATTGAAAATTTAAAAAACACGTTTTGTGTAGATCTGTGTCAATCAAACATATCCTAAAAATTTCGTAAAAATCGGTCGACGTTGCAATGAGCTACAAACGTTTAAAGATGGTAGAAATTGCAGATTTTCACGATTTATTGCCGAAAATCTGCAATTTTTACCATCTTTAAACGTTTGTAGCTCATTGCAACGTCGACCGATTTTGACGAAATTTTCAGGATATGTTTAAATAAACAATCAACTTTTAGTATTTTTTCAACAATTCCGATCAATTGCAATTTTTGAAAAAATTTCTTTTCGCGTCCTTTAGTAAACTAATTGCTCTAGTTTCCCAAAAAAGTTCAAATCGTATAGTAAAATATTAAAAAAGTTATCGTCTTCTTTAGAGCGGTCTTACACTTTTGTCCGCTACTGTACATATTTACCAGAAAAAAAGTCATGGAAACACGTTTGGAAGGCTCAGACAACAATGCAATTTAACCAACCTCCTATGTCAAAGTATTAGTGATCGAAAGTGGAAGTATATGTGACATGCGGCGTTCTTCCTGATAACCACAGATATATTGAAATTAAAATCACTTGGTCACACTCGCTTTGTTCATGTTTCTTGCGGCTGCCGTCCACTTTGGCTTTCTCCGCTGCACCTTGAATAAGAATATCTTTGTTTATTAATTTGCACATGAATAATCATTATAATAATAATATTAAAATAAGGGTGATAATTACATATAACAAGGCTGGCCGTTCGATAATTTGCAAACGGTTTTTTGCCCTTCCGGCCCAATCAGCTATAGCAGACTGCCATGCCAGCACGTCAGTCATAATGATACCTAGACTTTCCTGGCAAAGTTGTAGCTGTTGTGCCCCCCGTATTGTGCACTTCTGCTGCCTAAAATAAAAAATTGTTATGTAGCATATCACATTCTGTTAATTTAATGAAAATGAAAGATAAACGTCAGCTACTTTAAGTGTATTTATTAAACAAGTCATTGGTCTCTTCGGCCTCCTTTGCTTTTCTTCTAGTCTTCGTGTAGCCGTCTAGAAGCATTATATAATTATTATTTTAATTATACATGTATGGTGTGTAACTACTTTAACTTACCAAAGGTACTGTTTTTGAAGATCTTTACAGAAAAGTGCTCCCACGAAGGTTGAGGCAGTTCACATTGTTGGATTGCGTTGCTCAATTTTGATTTGTGTACCGGTGGCCAATAACATTTGTCGCCTTCCAGCCAACTATTTAGCACCGCTTCTACCGTTCCGTCCGCCAAAAATTGGACAACGGTCCATGTATTTGTAGGCATCTCCATTTGTGTGTATATATTCTAAGAATTGAAAAGTATGGTAAAATTTAGAGACTAATTTAAACATATATGTAATTACGACGTAAATATATTTAATTAAAGAATATATTTAGAAAAATAGCAAATAGAATGAAGGAATGGAAATATGACCAATTTTTGTTCATTTTTTGACTTCACACTTATTTACACATTAGGGCGGTAGACTCGTTTCCAGGATTGCAATCAATTGCAATCCCGCACCCTTGCAATCCTGGAAAAAGCAGTCTACCCCCTTACAATACCGAAAGTACTTTCTTTGACTTTCTTGCCAACCCCATAGTAAACTTCGAATATAGCGCAATATAGCGGAAGGGCATCAGCAAAAGACACTAACGGTAACAAATAACAGCAATGGAAGTACTTACTTTTGTAAATATACACTCGTCGGATAAATTATCACTATTACAATACACTAATACAATTAGACACTTCTCTAAACCTGGTGTCGACCGGTGTCGACCATGTGCGCCGGACCAAAAATAGTAACTTCAACAGCGCCACTCGGGGTGAACTACGAAGACAGAGAAGCAGATATGTTTCTCGCAGGAAAGACACTGACAGAGAATATATGAAACAGCTTGATTTTTTCGATCACGCGGGTAAGACGCATTTCGCGAAGAAGCAATATTTTTTTATGCTCTTTGTGTTGAAATATTCTCTGCATTATTGCGGGGTCCCGTACAGAGCCCTTTTTTGGATTTGGCTCTTGGAACTTTGTAAACAACAAAAGTGTACATTTTTATGGAAGAACTTTTTTTCTGTACACTTTTTCCAAATGCTCTTTGCGTTGAAATACTCTCTGTATTATTGCGGATTAGCATGCAGAGCTCTTTTTTCGAAAAAGTGCACAGAAAAAAGTTCTTCCTTAGAAGCTGTATCCCCCTACTCCACCCCACTCTTTACCGGCGGCGTAGGAAAAACAACGTCTCCGGAAAATGTCTCTCAGTCGCCAAAAAGATATCCTTTATGGAGACGTTGCATTTACGACTGAAATGAGACAGCTGAAAGACGTTCACCCTCTGCTGTGAAAACAACGTCTCCATAAAGATATCTTTTTGGCGACTAAAAGACGTATCTTTGGGACATAGACGTTCAGACGGGACGACGACATGAAACAGACATCTATGAGACGATGTGTGCTGGTTGGGCATATATTCTTCTTGTAATCATGAATGTGTAGGTATAAAATAAATATAAATCTTCTGTTAGTTTTAGGAAATTCTAGACAATAGATTTCACATACCAGATAGCACCCGACATCTCATAGACGTCTGTTTTACGTCGTTTTTAGGTCTGAACGTCTTACGTCTTAAAAAGACGTCTATTTGGAGACGTCATTTTTACGTCTGATAAATAAAAGACGTCTTATTGGAGAGTCGTCTAAAAAAACGCCTAAAATACGTCTAAAATACATCTGAAGACGTCTTTAAGACGTACTGTTTTGTAACACAAGATATTCAGTGCTATCTGGGATTGTTCCAGCTTTAAAAGAAACTTTAAGTGGTCTTTTGTACAAACGACCAGAGTTATATTAATCATTATTATTAATTACTTGATAATATGAAGTTTACACCTTACATCAGCGGTTTCTAACCTGGGAGGCGCCGAAACTTTTTAATAAAAAATTAATTTGTTGTATTCAGTTTTTTTTGTAATAAAGTTTTTATTATTTAAAACGTGTGCATATTATTAAAAAAACCTTTTCTGGGAGGCGTAAGTAGCATAAAGGTAAATTGATGATCAATTACTTTTATGACAATTGTTTTTAAGCTGTTGATTGTATGAGACCAATAATCTGAAAAATTCTGAATGTGTTGACATGTTGTGATTGCATATGTTAAATCGTATATTTTGATCTATTCCGCTGACGAAAATGTACGAAATCCGCTGATAATGAAAGCGTTTGTCGGCCACTCCCAGCTGTCAATGGATCGTATGATTTCGATAGGGGGGACGGATTAATGGAAGCTAATAATTTCCGAGAGACCCTTTAATGATCGATCATACAGAAGCGATCGAAGAATATTTTGATGGTAGATAGCGATCGATCGATTGAATCGATAGTGAGAATCTAGGTTCAACCGGTTAACAACGAGGACGAGTTGATTCGCCCGACTCTCGAATGAAGTTTCGCTCGAAGCACTCTTATTCGTATCGTCATACTTCATTCGCCTAATTGTTATTAATATATATTGCTATTCAAACTACCGAACTATTCATTAATTACCAAATTAATATTTTTTCTTTTCGAATCTGCTGTTTCTTTACGTTATACCTGGACTACGGATTTTTATGCATTTACATGTAAGATTGAGTAGATGATATTCGAAATTGTTGAAAAATTTAAAAAGTTGAAGATGTCAGATTTCTCCTCTATTAAAATCATTAAGGGAAGAAATAACTGTTTCTTGCAATCGATGCAGACAATTTTCATTTTGCATAAAGATCCGCAGTCTACTTATATCATTCTTACATGATCACTCTTAGCATTTTTATGAACTCAACGCCGCCATCGTATTGTTTTATTATAATTGATAAAGAGATTATTGTTATTATATAATATCAAGATAGATTTATTGGCGGAGACATTATCTTCGCGCGTGCTCTCACCAATCAACAAGATAATAAAGATAATATCGAGTCCACGGAGAATGAAGTTCTGCATCGAATAACAGAAAAAATGTTTTAGAACACGATTTTCCGTGCAGGAGTTCAGTATGTTGCTATCTATGTTTAGTATGGTGAGTCGGCGACAGTGCGAAGTGATCTGTCATTAAAAAATTCGCCACTTCACTTGCGCTAATCTATTAATCATCCTCTTACGGCGCTACGTTATCAGATATGCTTGCGTGCAATAAATCGATACGGCTCTCGACAATTAAAATCGTAAAAAGATACTGTAAACTTGGCGTAACCGAGACACAAAAAAAGGAGGACCGGATGATACAGATAAATCATACTAAACCGCTCCGGTATTTTCTGGATTATTGCCTATAACTTCTCTAGCTTTATTACCTTCATAAACGCCGACGAACAATTTTTTATTTTCTTACCGACAGTCTAATGCTATGTCCACACTGGAGCAACGTCGAGCAACTTTTTGTCGCCTTCTTGTTTTTTTAACGAATAAACAAACACTCTGCTTCGATACGGACATAGCGTAATTTACATTCTAGAATACACCAGAATATAATAGAATATAATAAATGTTCATTGAAATTCGGAATATAATAACAATATACCAGGATATTCAAGACGATACAAGAATATACCAGAATATACAACAATATTCGAGAATATACATTCTGGATTATATCGAGGCATAAAAATATTCGTTCAAACTATAAAGTACATCGAACATTTTCGAAAATTTTGCTGATTGGCATAACGGTTACTATGAAGGAGTTAACACTAAACCTACCGAGCCTTAAAAGTAACTGTTACATGTTCCCTTATAAAAATGACAAGATTGATTTTATTTATGCAGCTCCTATTGTAATATATGCTCTACTAAAGATACCTATACAGTCATATCTTATGAAATTATTTTTATTAAATCAATAATCGTAAAATAAAAAATCTGAAACCGGTCATTTTGACCGGTGATAGGTTTAGTGTTAATAGCCCTTGATTTTTCGCGTTGCAAAAAAATAATTATTGATAGTCACGCAGATCTACGCAAGTCTCCGCAGTTCCTGTTCCCCATTAGTTGCACGGATCATACACCTACCTACCTACACCGCTAACAAGGCGACCCTGAAGAAATGGGTTAAAGACCGCTAGCCTTTCCCCGTTCGTTTCCCGAGTGATCTCATTGTCAGCTGCGATGCAACGCGTATCGTCCGGCTCTTGTTGCACCGCGTTGCATCGCGTTGCATCGTGTTCGCGGGACACGAGCCTCCGATAATGTAAAGGCGTATGTAGAGTGTATCGTGCGTTACACGATGCTCCGTGGAATCGGTCGCCGATCGTCCACGTGATTCTCACGCCTTCGTCCCCGATGTCGTTTTCGTAACGCCGGCCGGTGTGCACGTGAACCTCTACGTGCTCTTACGTCCGACATCTGTGAATCACACGCTGCCATGTCATCTACCTCGATGAACGAAAGCTGGACAACGTTAATTTAAAGCTTCTTAGGTCGGGATTTATTTACGGACTGGTACTTGTAGGATTAACTGGCCGGTTCGATGCCTGCTGTCTATTTTCATGGCTCTGACAACGGGGTTTGTCCCGTGCTCTACTGAGATAGATTCATCTCCTTCATAGAAAGGTTTCCTTGTTTCTACCGGCACCGATTCATTTCTTCATAAAATTGTTTAGAGTCCTGGTAGAACACCGACGAAATATCTTCAATTTGTTTCGCTCCAAGCCATTGCTTGATAAAATGTCTCCACTTTATTCCAAATGCTCCGCTTTTGAAGTATCCCTCCTGGAAAAAAATGGAAAGGTAGTGATATGTTCGGAAGAATATTCTTTAAATTATTTTCTATAGAAAAGACAATTGAGAGAAGACCTAAATATCTCCTTTATTTTTGATGACATAACAAATGTTTTAAAACATAAATGGTACCACAAGATGCGAATGCTTTGCAAATATTATTTTTAATATCTCTGAATGCATTTTAATGTCAACTAGAATATGTAAAGAAAAAAAATATACATTTATTTTTACATTTTTTCTCTTGTAAATTGTGTAATTCTTATAAATGTTAATATCTCTGAATGCATTTTAATGTCAACTAGAATATGTAAAGAAAGAAAATATACATTTGCAAAAATGACCTTGAGAAAAAAATAAAATTTACAAAGCACTCACCCTGTGATACCATTTACGTTGCATTAAAAATATTTGTTATATCATCATAAAATTTTAATATTGAACAAATTAGTATTGGATCTTACTGTACTCACTCAAAAGGTAGTATACCAGATTATGCAGACAATTTTTGAGTTAATTGAGAGGTTCGTTTCAAAGTTTCGCGATAAGATAATCAAATCGAATGTTCGGAATTTTGATGGATTATTATCTGTCATCGCGTGTCATATGTATTAGATTACTTTGTCGGTGTAAAATTTCGATGGCTACCAGTGATGGGCTTCAACAAGGTCTAACATTGTTTTTATAGAATTTGGTATATTTAATTGCCTTCTCTAATTTTTAACGAAGTTTTTTCGGTTAAAGTTTCTTTGACTTCTTTCTGCTCGTTTGCAACTTTATAGTGAGTTAATGATCGAGCGATGATTCTCGCGACAGCTCCCGTTTCTTGTTGTCGTAGCGGCCGGATGAATATGGATTAACTGTCGATGTTCTTGACATATGGAGATTCATGGTAGCGGCTCCCTTTTGCGATCGTAGGTGTCACCTATGTGTTAAACATTCTTGGAACTCTTCCAGGAACCACGTAGATCTGATATGTAGAAGCCGGGGATCAAGTGACATTTTGATGAAGTGCGAATCCCAGATGCTTGCGAAACGATAGGATATCTTTCTCGGACTACAACTTTAAAAACTAATCATCCAATTCACTTGATACTTGACAGGCATCTTCCAAGTGTCTTCTTCCTGGCTTCATTAAAATGACATCGGAATTCACGAAATTAATTCGATTGTTTCGTACGCCCTATATTCTCCATACAGTTCACAGACTGGACTACCATAACTGTGAATAAAATTACAACTCCTACATAATAAAACTAGCTATACATTCTCTGAAAACTGATAAATACATCAACAAAATGTATAATAAAGCTGCTAAGCTTTTCGTATTCGTTTCAAATAAATCCCAAAATCGTGACATTTTAAAACCCTATAGTAATTTTGAACCACTACAACCCCGTGCAGAAATTACAATTTCCACATAATAAAAATAGTCGCAGGGCCTCCAAGGATTGCTCAACACGCCCACAGGCTTCCAAATCAATATCTCTACTAGATACTTTAAAAGAAAATTCCAAAAGAATTGCTTTTCAAAATTAGCTAGACTTCGGTAACCCTCACGCCAGGGGATGCGGCGAAACAGAAATTGAAAATTTCAGTCAGGAGGGGTAAAAACGGTTCGGCCATCGTACGGAGGGTTAAATCGATCTCTTTGTGAGCACCGCCACGGCGGCATGGCGCGAGGCAGCAGACGTCGGATCGACCGAAGCGGCTTGCCTGCCTGTTTTCATTTTCAGGCTCCAGTTGCGAACCGACCATCGCGGGTAGAACGTCGTGACGCGCTGCCAACCGATCTAGCAAGGCCCCTGTACCTTTCTTAGTATCGGAGGAAGGCAGAGAGCTCGAGAAGGCCTGAAATCATCCAGCAGAGCCTGAAGGAGCAGCCATTGTCCGCCTTGTGCTGGTTTTTTCGAATTTGGAGTCTATCCAGAGACCTTATCGTCTACAGGTCCGAAGAACCACAGACACAGTTCCTGAAGGTGAGTCCCTGCCATTTGCTACCTTATTTATACAGCCGTCCCCGTGTACGCGGAAGCAAACCGGATCGAAGCCGCTCGAAACGTCGCGTCGTGCCGATAATAGGTGACACACAGTCGTTGACTTTCATCGATCCTTCGGACGAGGAATAGATTTCACGGAGTCCCTCGACGGACTCTGAACCTCTTCATCTAGGGATCTTGACCGTGGATCAGGCCGAGGAGTCGTGTTATTATTGATAGACGTTACGCGCGCAACGAATTTTGCAATTTAACGAGACGCCGGTAGTGATTCGCCGAGCTTCCACCGCGATAGCGTTCGAAGTACTTGTATTCCGCTTCCGACTATTTTGAAATGGATGCGAGCCGATGTGTCGTTGGGGAACTGTGGGATTCATCGATGAAGGATTCCGTGTTGTTGTTTGTTATTCTGTGCTCGGCTCCAGGGGAGATTCCGTTCGTCCCGTTTTCGAGCAGATTTTTAATTTCTGTGGAATGGAAAGAGCAAATGTTAGTTGCACTTATGTTGCTGGTTGAAAAGCTACATAAGTTAAGTGATTAATAGTATTCTCGTGGAACAGGATATTTGTCTAATGAATTGGAGTAACAGTGCTGCCTGTTGCGTCGACAAGGACGTTGTATAATCCCTGTACAATTTTCTTGTAACGGACAGACGATCGAGGTACGATGGTGTGGTGAAAGCAATTAACAATCGATGAATAAGCAATAGGAAAACCGCGAGGACAATGGCCTCTAGTGGTTCTGCTCGCAGCTTTTCTAGAGATTGCGGGCTCCGTTTTGAAATTGTGCTCTCGATCCTTGCGAAACGGAAAGGAAAAGTCGGATCGGTCGAAAGTCCGGCGCCGGTTATTTAAACATACATTTAGTATCGAGCAAGTAGCTTTCGAGAACACTCTGCGTCCTGTACGCACCGGAGAACGCGGGCTCTTGCAATTAGTAACGCGCTGGAATACGAGCGACTACCGTTTCAAAAATAGATCCACAGCAATAGAGACTCACGCTGTTTTTGATGGATAGGATAACGCGGCACTTCGAGATCGTTCCACGATTTATTATCACTGCGAGAGCCCGCTTAGGTATACAGGTTGATCCTAAAATAGGTGACCAACCCCTGAAAACGCGTTCTACTTCGAAGACAACAGTACGGAGAATCCTTCATCCGTGAGATTTGTTGTGGTTTTGGGAGCTTGACCGTGGATCTAAAATGACTATGGGTTAGATTTATACTAAAAATAGGAGGCCTTTTAAAAATGGAGGCCAACATATTTGGATTGTTTAAAATAATACACGAGGGTAGAAATGAAGGTCTGAAATTTTTCCAGGTGTTCAGATTATCCCTAACATAGGCAGTCTTCGCAAACGCAGTGTTGATTAATTCCGCGATAAAGACATGCTGGACATTTAAGCTTATAGACTGGTCAAGATAAGAGGAGACGTCTGCGTCGTTGAAGACTCACACGTGTAGTGTTCACATTAATTATACTCGTGTCTTCGCTCGATCTTTAATGAATATGCATCGAATCGGGTTCAATTGTATTGGCATTTGGGATCTTCCACGTTTGCACACATTATTTCTTCTACATGGAATCGTTGGACTGCGAGCCGACAGAAGCGACACGGTGCGTCATCAGACGATTTAATCGCATAAACGATGTGTAATAATACTTGGATCGCACCTCCGGCTGTTGTACGTCAGTACTCTACAAAGCCGTTTTTCCTGAACCTTTCACCCCCTTGGCGCATCTACATAATAGGTCAGACAAGGAAGTTGTATGAATTTCATTGTGTGCGAGCAATTGTTGACTGAAAACGCTGGTTGAAGCCACCAATTTTCGCTTCTTCGAGCAGGCTAATTTTTCCAGCTGCTGAAATCACAGTTCGACAGATTCACAAATTGTAGGATAACAAAGATGTTGACCTTATTGATGAGAATTAAAATTTTTTGGCCTGCTTGTTTCTCTATGAAAAAAATTGTGCCAGCTTCAAGGTGCAAAATATACCGCAATCGTAGCTTTCGAGAGGCGTGTTTCTGTGTTTACGTTCATATGTTTATTAGCGAGTGGCCATATGTTCGGAGAATTTTCAAATCATTCTAATTCGTCACGTCTCAATTCCAGACGATAATGCCTCGCACAATAGTCTCGAGTGCTGGATTAATCTTGTACCGGCTAATCGATACTACAGAGACAAGATAACGAGTTTAATAGTGACACGATGGTCGACCGGCAATTACTGTCGTCAGATTACATTAACTAGAAAAGTATCGACTCACTCGAATGATCGTCTTTTTATAAACCGACGAGTGCAATGACTGTCATTATTAGCGATCTCCGCAATTTCTCGCAAACCAAAAAATAAAGAAAATTTACTCTTATGTCATCATGACTTAAGTAAACAGATAGTGATTAAAACGATTATATTTTCCCAGGAATTGGAATAGAGAGATCAATTTTATAACCGTTTACAGTCGCGATTGTGTCAATACGATCGATACGGTTGATAAGAATAATCCATAGCCCTTGGCGATATTCTTTAACAATTGTTTTGTAATAATTACTACGCCCACTGCGTTTATCCACATACTGACCTACGCCCATACTA
Source organism: Lasioglossum baleicum (assembly GCF_051020765.1). Classification (NCBI taxonomy): domain Eukaryota; kingdom Metazoa; phylum Arthropoda; class Insecta; order Hymenoptera; family Halictidae; genus Lasioglossum; species Lasioglossum baleicum. The sequence continues at coordinate 9,992,632 of NC_134941.1, forward strand.
GATAACAAAAGCCTTAGGCATTTATCGCTCGTAAAATTTGAAAAATAACACTACGAAATGCAAAGTTTAAGAGACTGTTCTGTGTGTTATAGATTATTATTCTGATTCGAAATAATAAATTAATTTTTATCATTTTTATATTATTAATATATTAATTATATATTGCCGAATTAAAGTATTATTTAATAGAAAGGAGTAAAACTGTTCTTCTTCATGAACCAGTGGTCTCAAGATAAATGCAGAAAGCTGCATCTCGTGCGTCGATCGCGACTTATAATCGAATTGTGCCGCGATCGCGGATCGATCTTCGTGTCAAAGATGGTTCTCGATCACCAGCCAATATAAAGGAATAATCGTCGGTGTTTGTCCTTAATTGTAGCTCACGTGACGATTATGCAACCGAGCGCAAAGTCCCCTGTATCGATCGTGATTTATTGCCGAACGATTTCAGGAATTGCGGGCTCGTTAACTGCCTGGTTCTTTCCGTGGAAATTCCTCAGAATTCAGGAAACAGTTGGTTGTCGTGTGGAAATGCAGAAAACGTGCGATTTCCAAAGATCTAGATCAGTTTGTTTCCTTTGTGACGATCGCTATCGCTAACGATGGAAATGAACAACTCGCGAGTACGAACAAAATTGTGAATTGGGCATAAGAAAACTGAAAACGAGTCGAAAATGAATTTACCAGAAGAGTTTGATAGTAATGTTCGAGAATTGGTCATATATTCATTTTGCCATTCATTGGTCATTCATAGAATTTCTTAAACGTTCGTAGTATTTTTCCTGTAGCGAGTAGTAATTAATTTGTTTACGTTCCAACAATTATCTTGCAACGAACCAATCATATTCCACGGCTTTAAATAGATTGGTTGCGTGTTCGAAAGTGGTGACGTTTCCCCGTGTTCTTTGTCTTTAAAGATGACAGCGGTTGCGAAGAAAGAAACACTATAAGTTTGTACCTTATGCAACTAATCACTGCCGTCAGAGATATGTTGATGGTCCGAGACGGAAGTACCAAAAATGTCGGTCAGAGGAGCAAGAAAATCGGACCTGCGCTTCATTCCCGTGTAAACTATAGTTTCTCAGTCAATTAGTGTCTTCGGAGTAAAATTAGAGATCGTAAAAGAGATAATTTGAGAAACTTCACCTGAAAAAATACGGAAACCATCGAACGGACGCGCTGTCTGCAAGATGAAGGAAATCTTTCTAACCAAAACAATGTTCGTTTCAGTTACGAAGAAAAATAAATTGAATTGTAAAAACAAAGTAGTAAAACCGTGATTAAATTTATTTTTCAGCTTTTACGATTCTATTAAGTGTATCAGCGCTTTAATAGCTCGAATGTTATCAAAGTAGAGACAGTGGCTGGGGCGACTTCTTTGTGTCTGTCATTGGTTTCCAGAGTTTCATTTGAACTCATCAACGCGTTAATGTTTTTTATCTTAAATGAAGCAGAATCGATTTAAATTGACTCTAAGACCGTGTCTAGAGGCTTCCGGTCACGGATGAGCTTTGCAGTCGAAACTAACCAGGGCATTTGCGTTTTAATAAAACGAATAAATCCGTCGTCGTTTATCATTAATCTCGAAACGAGACTTTAATGGGTTGTGCGTGAATTTATTACATGTCGACACTTAGAAACGAACATTACAGTAGCCTCTTATAGCTTAAAACTGACTGACTTTTGTGCCATGTGCAGTGTACAACAAACACTCGCAACAGTCATCAGAGCTCCGTATTACAGCGATAGGAATTGAACAATGATTTGTGGATACTGAATGAAGCGGTCTCAATAGAGCTAAAGTGTGTGTACAGGCCCATAAACAATATTCCCCGGCAATGATCGATCAGCGGATAGCGGCGCTCACGTTTCTGCAAAGCGCCTTGTAGAAAGTTAGTGTCCTGCCACAGAGGCGGTCTCAGCTACGAAATTACAGTATCATTAACTATGGTATTCCACAGTCTCCTTCGAAACACATGTTCGTGACCACGGTATCTACCCGCATGGTGAATTATTCAGAGCAGGGATATCTCCGTTCAATTCCGCTACATTATATAAGTTCTGAATCGCATGCTGACACTTATTCAATCTTATCAAACTTATTAGACGTGCATCCCACAGATTGTCTACATACTTCGTACGCACAAAAACTTATACTTCCCGAGATCCTGGACAATTTTCGAAGAATTCTCAATCGTTAGTGTTGCCAGCTCGCGTGCCCCGGCAGAGCAATTTGTGTTTCGTTAAATTGTACGGTCTGACATTGAACGGAAAAAGCAAATGGCAGTAGCAAGCAATCGGCGTGATTACATACGTTGGCTTATTTTTCTGTGCAGAGCGTAAAATGGTGACCAAGTGCTACAGCTTCGTTCTGAGCTGACGAGGTGACCGTTTCGAGGTGAGGTCGGAATTGACTAACACATCCGGCGGAAGAAGAGGAAGCAACGGTTGAAACACCCACGAATTGAGACTGTTGCGGCACGACCAATAGGAAGGAAACATGGATCCCTACTCGTTGAGGTCAGTAGTCACCAGCCTGAGAAAATCATTCAAATTTACAAACAGAATATTTTTGATAATTCCTAGATGTTTAATAAGCACTACAATTTTTCCGTGTGTTTTATAATTTTTTTCGAAATCCTCCAATTTTGTCGGTAAGTTTTATAATCTTTTCATGAATTCTCTCTCTAGGATTTTTTCAAATCTTCTAACTATTTCACGTCGCAAATACAAAGTGTAGAGAATACTTATAACGTCCTCAATTAATGCACCTGTAATTAAATCTGCATTGAAAAATAGCTTCAGATCCTCTAAATCGATCTACGAAATTTTCGTGTACACAAATATCCTCGGCCCAATAACATCAGCTGGCCCACAGCTGCGAGAATCTGGTTTCTGGACCGGTAGTTTAATCTAGAAAGAAATGTTCGAATCACTATAGCTGCTGGTCTCAGGTATACAGCATCGAGGGCCTGCATAGGCTTTCCGAAGACGGTTCTCAAAGATTTTTTCCCTTTTCATTGTCCTTCACGTTGCCTGTAGGCCATCGAATGATCGAGGCCGTCGAAAGATCTCATCGTAACCTCGATCGTCCTACCTTCATCATCTCCGAATGCACATTGTGACCTTTTCTGTGCCAGGGTGCACCATTGTCCCGACGCGGCGTTTGTCACGCTAGAGACACCGGCAATAACCGTATTCAACTAGAAAAATTCACTCCTTTGCTTTCGGCTGGGAACGTCGCTTGGGGTGCATTCAATTCGTCTAACGATCTTTAACAGCGTTTTCGTTGAACCGCCATAGGCTTAATCGAAGTTAAGTATGGTTCCATGGAGTACACCAACTGGCCCTGGACAAAAAAATTTCATAACGAACACTCTGAATGCCATTAAAAGGTTAAACGAATTGGATAAAAGAATCGGGTGAAAGAATGGGGTACAACAATTTTAATTTAAAAGATTCGATAAAAGCATTGGATTAGAAGAATTCCAGTTAAGAGAATCAGAGATGAAAGAATTTTCTTTCCCTCACAGATGTTCAAATGCCAAAAATTATCCAGTCGACAAACTTCGAGTTTTATGTCGAGTTAGCATGGTTAGAACACTAAGAAAACAAGCATTAATTATCAGCGTAATTCGATTAACGACATGCCAACGAGAAAGTTTCAATAAAAGGGAAAACTGGTAGCTAATCGATAGCGCCAGTCCATTCGTCAAGCAAGCGAAACGCTCGGTCGGAGCGCTGTGTCAGCTAGACGACTAATCGTTTTAATTACGTGTTCATTATCGAGCTGTAATTCTAGCCAACCGATCGCGGTATTGTCAAGTGAGAAGCGGTTCTCAAAACTATCGGCATTCGGAACCGGCTGATCGATCGACTCACGTTTCATAACAGCCCCGGGGCCGATCGAGGATTCTGATGATGATGACACTTGATTATTGTGATTCCTTCGCTGTCCTCGAACGAATTTTCGAGTTTTCGAAAGTGTCCTTCGCGTGTGACACTCCTTGCTGGTGAATGTCGCGATCGGAATGGTCTATTCGATTTACCTGTCTCTCTACAATATTAACACCAAAAATACCAATATTTCATAACAATTTTTATCATAGTATGTGTTTCAATAAAGATGATAACACACTACTGTGCTGTTCAGCTTTACTCGTAGTCATCATTCGTCGGCAGACATTGGAGCATCGTCATATTTCATCGCGTTGATACACACTCCGTTAGTGAGAGCGTTTGGCAAACTTGCTGAGGAGCTTGAGCGTTGATAGCCGCACCGGTCACCGGAAACTGGCACTATTAATTTCCCTAGAAACAATTCTCATAAAATTGGTGGCATTGAATACCAATTTATACCAATTAAATCAGGAACAAGTCAATTTGACCTGTCTGGTAATTCTAGTGTTAAAGACGATTAACATCGGAGCGAAACGAATTTTCTGGGGAACTGAGAACGATGATTTGAAGAAATAAGGAATTGTCACGGCTCGGACAATGAACGGGCGTACTCAATTTAATATTAGCCGTGCCCATTTCGTGGTCCCGTGTTTACGAGGGGCCGAAACATTGACCACCAGCAGTCCATTCTGGAAATTAAAGTTTCACTCGGTCACACGTCTTCATACGCGGCTCCGTTCGTTTACTTGGACACGTGTTACCCGAACGACGCAATAATGATGACCCGTGCTCGCGAACGCAAGGTTCCACCGGGTTAACGATTAAAAGTCAGCCACAGATAGCCCTCGTGTCCGATGCAAATTGCTTCGCTAATGGAAGAAACCGAAGCCACTCCAACTCCTTTTTCGATTAAAACTAATTTTTCAAAGCAGCTCGAATCGCTTCCTCCAGTCTTTTTATGCAAATCATTCTGTCTCGTTATAGTTGCTCTATCTCTGTTTTCATATTCTCGGCGATATAAACAGTGACGTCAACTTTTTACGACAGATTCGGTTGACTTTTTCCTGCTGTCGATACCAACGTCTGACATCAGCTAGCGTTTCTTGTTCAAAGTAGCACGTGACAGCGAGTTTCGAACGCTGGAGATTCTTCGAGTGGTCTGTGAAAATTTCGCTTCGAGATTCAGGCTGCAGGACCTGGAATTTTTTAAAAAATTTTCGAACCACTTTCATTGTTCTAAGACGCACTTAAAATCCTCGTTATTGTACATTCAGGTAAAAATTGCAAAAATTAGAGATTTTTTATCGAAAATTTCTGATAACATTGCTAAAACTACTATGCTTTTGAATACCGGTAAAAATTCTCTTCTGTATTTCTTATTTTCACGAAACACTATGAGGGATCATATAACCGACCTAGATTGCACTCTTCCCTCTGCAATATAGCAAATACATGTACACCAGTAGGTGTTCCACTTCCCGAACCGTTAAAAATCTCAGTGAATGGGTGAGTCACCATAAAGCGTCACTTGATAAAAATAATCGCAGACAAAATCACACATACCGAAATTCCACAGCTGACAGATTATTCTGCTTCCTATTGACTTGATACAAGATCGAGGTCACCTTCCACTTGCTATTCTGGCGATTTCGAGTAGGCACGTGTTGTTGGTTAGGCGACTATTTCGCTTTCGTAAGTGCTCAGTATTCTGGTAGAGATTTTATTGTGCCAGAGTAACAAAATGCAGTAAATGTTATGGGCATAAGCCTCATTCCTAATGTATTCACTGATCTTTGACAGGAGGTTACAAAATTGTTAAAAAATAAATTTGCCTTTAACAGAGCAGAAGTTTGTATTGCATATGTATAAAAATGTACATTGACAGATGCCACGAATAGAGCCATCGCTTTGCTTATCTGAGATAAAGAAATCCAGTCGATTATTGTTCAGTATGCCTCTGACTATGACCGGTACCAAAAAGGAAAAAAATTGAAAATAAAAGAATTATGAAAAAAATCTTTTTTCTTTTTAAAAGTGTGAAAATATATGTATAACGTTTAAATATATTTTTTCGTATGACTGTGGTACTGACAATAGCCACACATGATCGATCGGACAATTTTTAAGATATCGTGGCAATTATTTAACAAAACGCGTCCAAAAAATACATTCTTGCTGTTGTCAGCTTTTTCTGCGTTATTTTCAGGAATACGATTATAAAATTTAGAGTGACCGTACTTCCTGTTACGTTAGAATACGCGCTAAAATTTGACCCACGTGTTAGGCGAGTCGATGACGAATCGATACTGGTGACGCCAAAAAACCCTCACGATAAAACGATTCTTCGACGATAAAGATCGTGTATGCCGAAAATCGATCGTCTCGAGTGTTTCCCACGGACGAGGTGTGAAAATCGTATTTACCTACTCGAGATCACGTACAAAAACGTCACCCGAAAGGCAATGCTGCCACTACTAGCAGCACGTGTCTCTCTAACGATGCTATTCTTAGATAATACTGAAATATGATTGAGAAAGCGTCGACGTGTTAAAAATTAGTATACGTATACATATGTAGAGTGATCCGCGTGACGATCATTCAGTAAAGATCGCGTGGGAATTGTCGCGGTGACGACAACTCACTCGCATTAATGATAAAGACGGGTCCGAGGTTCGCGAAACGTTACTGCCTTAGTTAGCCGAGATTAGATAGTGCTTGCATCTCCTTCGTGCACATGCTCGACTCACCCTGCAATGCCCTGCATTTACGCAAAGTACGTATCCTTATCGCTATCCTGCAGCTCATCCTTGACACTCACCTGATTCTTCTCTCGTTCGTTCACATGGAGACCGCACTTTACTGGATTAATCATTTCTGTGACATCATTTTTGGGCTCGGTGTGAGATTGTGCATTCCTCGGTGCGTCCAATGGGGTTTCACCTGTAAAGATATCAGTGTTAGAATATTGAATAAAAACATATGAGTGAAAATGGAATAAGTTGAAGTGCTGAAACGTCAAAGGACATGCAAGGAAAATATTAAAAATTTTCGGATCAGTAAAAGTGATGAATAGACTGCGGATCTTTATGCAAAATAAAAAATGTTTGCATTGATTGCAAGACACAGTAGCCAAATAAAAATTTCATTCTTCTTTTGACGATCTTGTTAATGTGAAACTAATACACTGGTGGCCTTAAATCTTTTTAATACCTCCACTGTTTTAAATTGTACGTGCCCATTTTTGTCATAAATGCATAAAATCAGAAGTCTAGTGATGGAATATCAAAGTACAGTTAGAATATGAAAAATATCTGGACAAATAAAAGTGAAATATTGAGAGTATAAAAACTTTAAAATAATTTAGGTATCCTGCGACTCGTTTTTTCCACGCACCTTATTCTTTTCTTATTAGTTTACTTGGTTATTGTAGAGGATAATGTAAAAATACAAAAATAAATGGAATTACCAA